>NC_089821.1:237805876-238405876 GCF_035046505.1 Tiliqua scincoides
TGTAAAATCCAGGTTAATTGTCAGGAGTCTACTGCCAAGGTATTTCTCTTAACTTTGAACTTAGTTTTCTAGCATGCATTTCTTTCTCTGACACAGGAGAAACCTTTTTTTTTTTACCATTGGCACTGTTTTTTTCTCTCCTTATGATGTTTCCTCCTTGAATCTTTTTAAAACAGTTCACAAAATGTGGTTTTCATTTCTGGCTGTCTTAACTTTTCAGGCCAAAATAATTTTTTTTAGCAATAGTGAGTGAGAGTGGTGATTTATTATTGACAGTGGTTGCAATATTATCCTAAGTAGCACAGCCATTTCATACTTTTTTCCGATAGTTAACCTAGAAACGATTAATGTAAATCAAACATATGATCAGTTGCTGTCTGGAATCATATCTCTCGAATCCTGCCTTTCCTTGAAATTCAACACACTTGAGGCCATGAACTTTTCTCCTTCCTTACATAGGCTTCTTACATAGAAGGCACTTTTCAAGGGAAATAGGAGGTCACTGGCAAACTTTGTCAACTACTATTAGAGTTCTGGCTATGCTTCGAACAGCATAACTATCCAGTTTGAGTCAACTATGTTGCTTCTGTATGTCATATAATCAACACAGGCTGACTGGTGATAATTTAAGTGAAAGTAACTGACCTGCTTGGAGGCACCCTCCTAGGAAAAAGCAGGCTGATTGAAGGTAGGAGTTCTTGTACGCACTCCTTCTTGCTCCCCATTTTCCCTTACTGGATCAGCAGCTGAACTGGGGAGAACCTTAGTAGTTAACTGCTACCACCATCCCAGGCTACAGAAAAAAGACAGAGGAAAAATTTCCTTCTCAGGACAGTACAAAACGCCACAGTTTTTATTAAAAATTAAATCCACTGTGGTATCTGCAGGATGAAGAGACATGAGAACCCACTGAATTACCCATGAACATGGAGTATTATTAATTATTATTAACAGTATTTATATACCGCTTTTCAACTAAAAGTTCACAAAGCGGTTAACAGAGAAAAATCAAATAGCTAATGGCTCCCTGTCCCAAAAAGGGCTCAAATCTAAAAAGTTGCAAATGAAGAACACCAGCAGACAGCCACTAGAACAGACACTGCTGGGGTGAGGTGGGCCAGTTTCTCTCCCACTGCTAAAAAAAGGAGCACCCACTTGAAAAAGTGACTCTTACCCAATTAGCAGGGGTTAATTGGTAGTAGAGTAGGCATAACAACATAAGAAGAGCCCCATTCGATCAGGCCAAAGGCCCATCTAACTTCCTGTATCTCACAGTGACCAACCAAATGCCCCAGGGAGCACACAAGACAACAGACACAACCTGCGTCCTGGTATCCTCCCCTGCATCTGGCAATCAGAGGCAGCCTGCCTCTAAAACCAGGCAGGTTTTAGAACTAGGCAGACAGAGAGTCATAATGAACTGTAACTAGTTTTATTAAAAACCAAAAGAAAACAAATTAAATGAAAGGGCAGAGGGATGGGGAGAAAAAGTACAAAAAAGTTGAAGGAAAATGCCTGAGCTTGGCTAGAGATCGCAAGCTGGATCAAATGGATACAGTAACCAGTAAATGGTACTCAAGAACAGCCCATCCCCACCCCAATACCCTGCATCACTAAATTGGTGAAATTTGCAAGCAACTTTGAAATGAAAGAGAAACCGATGAAAGAAAATTAATTCCCTGAACCCATCTAGCTAGATATAAGGTATCCTAGCATTAAGTACTCGAGGAAGCCTCAGTCCTTCATCTTACTGGAGAGTAAGAGGAGAGGAGTATCGCAGCAGACCATGGGGAGGGGGGCAAAAAAGCATCCAAATTCCCTGTATTTCAGCATACAAAGAACAAGAATACTGCAGGAGGATTTTCCAGCAGCTTTAAGATAGCTGAACCTGCACAGGCTTCTGGGGAGTTAGAAGTGTCCAAAAAACAAGAGAAAATAGGCAAAATGGGGGGGGGGGGAATTCATCACAGGTGGCGAACTATGTTCCTATAACAATTAATATTGAATGTGCCACCTAAATCAAAGTTTGGCAATTGTGCTCTTTAAAGGGGCCAGATGTTTAGTGGTGACATCATCAAGTCACTGCTGAACTTGCAGATTGCCAGGCACCTGGAAATGACCACGTGGAACTTGGCTTAAGAAGCTTTGCCTCCCACCCAGTTTTCTGCCCACCAGGCTGGGAATGGCAGAGCCACTCGCCCAGGTTTCCAGCATTCCTGTGCCACTCAACACAGGGACTCTGTGAGCCCAGGCAGGAGGCTCCACCATTCCTCATCTGGTGCATGGCGAGTTCGGCAAGAGGCTTTGCCTCCCAGGCTGGGCTGGATCCAGTCTGCAGGCAATGGGTCATTCTTTGAATGATGTTAACTTACATGCCCACTTACATGTGCCCACATGCTCCTGCCCCACCCTTTTGTCTAAGTTTGCCTTACTCCATACCTGTCTTCTTTTTGTTTTACTTCTTTTATGTACTAAGATAGGCTTATAAGTATAATGTTTTGGAACCCATTTCTTTGTGCTCAAGACGTTGTTTTAAAAAGGATCTTATTGACTAGGGCTGGTTCACATATGCAAGTTGGGCGATTTCCATACCCAGCAGCCCCTCCTTAACCTTGTCTGAGTACAGGATTGCAGGGAGAAGTGTTAGTGTGACCCAGACTGTGGGCAGATAAAACCATCAGTGGCCAGCAACAATTTATGGCCATGTGTCTGCACAGATGTTTCTTCACATAGTTACATAGACTGGAGGTGACATAAAGGAACTTATGTGGGGGGGGGGGAGTTGTTTTGAAGCAAAATAGTTTAAACTGTTATAAGTTTAACAGTTTCTCTTAAGTGAAAGAGATATTTTTGTCCTGAAGACAGTACAGACACTCTCCTACTTAAGAACATTCAGTAACTTTCAAGATACAAACATGCCTGGCCCCATTTCCATAGATGATGTTAGCTCCCATTCCCAGCATTCCTAAACATTCTCCATCTTACTCCAGCCAGTCCCAGCAAGCCGTTAACCTGCTTTTCAAGGTAAGACTACGCAATCTAGAGTACTATATTGTAGGCATGCTGTAAATACGCTTCTTCACATTTCACATGTTCGTTACCAACAATTGTAACATTGCACTTAAGAACAAAGCCGTTTATAAGCAGATCCCTGGAACTTAACTTTTCCTAAGTAGGAGAGCTTCTTTAAGATGGCAAACTACATTGGGCACACTATACAGTACTTTTTTCTAGAATGTACGTATTTCAAATATTTATTTTGAAAATTATTTGGTGGATTGTCTGCCCCTTTGGAAAGGATGCCAGCTTGCATGTGTGAACTGATTGAGCTGTTTCAGCTGCAATCCTATCCACACTTACTTGAGAGTAAGCTCCATTGACTATAATGGGACTTAATTCTCAGTAGACATGCATAGACTTGGGCTCTCAATTTTATAAAATCCTACTCAGACTTTAGTTCTGAAAGATTATCAGTGCTAACTGAAGCTCTATATATGCTTGTAGTGCTCCATAGGTGTTTATGGTAGATTATTTCACTGCCACATAGTAAAAATATTTTTTTAAATTTTTTCCATGCTTTTCAGGACTGGGTTTAGAACACTTAAAACTATTTTCTGCCTTTATGTGTGTATGGCACTACTAAATAGCTTTCAGGGGGAGAAATGCATAACTTAAATGTTTCCATTTTTTACTTTGCAGCGTCAGCTTGCAAGTTTACTGTTTGACCTTGGATGTACCAGTTCAGCTCTGCAGATCTTTGAAAAGCTTGAAATGTGGGAAGATGTTGTTATCTGTTTTGAAAGGGCAGGACAACATGGGAAGGTAAAGTACTTCTAGGCCCAAATCCTAAACCAACTTTCTAGCACTGGCATAGCTGTGCCATTGGGGCATGTGCTACATCCTGCAGTTGGGTGGCACTCATGGAGTCCTCCTCAAAGTAAGAGAATGTTTGTTCCCTTTCCACAGTGCAGCATTGCCTTTATGTCAGTGCTGGAAAGTAGGTTGGGATTGTGCCCCTAGTTAACATTTCCTATTGTATTTATACATGGTGTTTCCCAGAGGGTTGTAGTTTGTATATTGACATTAGGAGGGTATAATTCATCAAGGATCAATAGAGCACACATGAAGGTCATAATGAATTTTTTCATATCAATACTCTACCACTTGGTGAGATTTTTCAGAGGAGTATTTACTACTGACAGAAAGAAATGGAGAGGACCTGCACGTAGGATCTTTCTTACAAGTGAAAAGGATCAGAAGGCCATGAATTGCAACCACTGCCTTTAGCCACCATTTAGCCCACAGTGTTCCATAGAGCAGGAGTGAGAGAGGCGCAAGTAGCTCCAGCTTACTTAAGCAAGCAAGCCAAGCCTGATGGTACTTGAGACTGTTAAAACTCCAAAGTCGTATGATATTCTCCATGCCTTGGTGACATCAAAACTTGACTATGCTCTATGTGGGACTGACTTTCTAGAAACTGTAATTAGTGCAGAATGCAAGGGGCCGTGTGGTCTCAGGCTCAACAGTTTGTCCAACTGCTGCTTTGACAACCTCACTGGTTGCCAGTTGGTTTCTGGGCACAATTCAAGGTACTCATTTTAACGTTTAGACCCTTATATAGCTTGAGACCATGGTATTTGAGGAACTGTCTTCCCCCAAGTGAACTAGCTCATCCCCTGAAGTCAGTTGAAAGGGCTCAGTTATGCATGCCACCTCTTGCAGAAACCAAATTTGAAGCAGCAAGGGGTAGGGTCTTCTCTGTAACAGTGTCCATACTATGGAATTCCTTTCTGGTTGAAATCAAGAACTATGCCTTTCCTGTTAGCCTTCTAGTGAGGTCTGAAGACTTTCCTTTTTCCTTAACTTTTCTAAATTAGAGCCCAATCCTATGAATTGGTGGGCCGCTGTGAGATACAGGAAGCTGGACTAGATGGGCCTATGGCCTGATCCAGTGGGGCTGTTCTTATGTTCTTATGTTCTTATGAATGTCTACTCAGATGTAAAGTCCCATTATAGTCTATGGGGCTTACTCCCAGGGCAGCATGGCTAGGATGGCAGCCTTAGTCTTGTTGGTTTTTGCTTTCCTCCAATTCTGTGCATGTTGTGGGATTATTCTGCTGTTGCTGTTTTGCTTATTGTGGGCCTTTTCCACTATTTTGATGCATTTTATGAATCTTTGTAAGCTGCCTTGAGCATCTTGAATATTGGGGGGAGGGCATGTTACAAATCCTTTAAATAAAAGTGTGTCTTCCTACAGGCAATTCTGCTGGGCCACAAAACAAGGACCCCACTGATCTTGCCCTGCTTATTAGTCTTTCCGACTCCTCATTTCTCCTATGCTCTCCTTTTCTGCTTCTTTAACACCTAGGTGCCAAAGCCATCCATGTGATAGGATGCTCCTTGTGATGTCCTCCTTCCCAAAGAGTCACTCACCACTGTAATTTGGGCAGAAATTCTTTCCATCCCCAAATACTGCAACTCTTAAACAGAACCAGATTCTTGGTATCATGTGAGTCATAGAGGTTCAAGGTCTATTTCTGTACTGTTTCAAACTTAGTTATATAACAGCACAGTGGGGTGTAGAAGGCAAGTCTAGGGGCTGGATGGGACAAAAAACAGATGCATCTCAGAGGCACTGCAAGCTGCTGCTCCAAATATAGCTTCTGGATCATTCAGCAGTTGCAAGAAGTGGCATAACTGGTATGTGTTAATGGTTCTCACAGGTATTTAGCCAGGGTGCCATCGCCAAAAATAATCTTTTAAGACAAGACTTCTGGAAGCCTTCAATGGATATGGTGGTCTGCTAACTTGTTAAAAGCACAGAGCACACTATATTTCCTTCAGCTCCCCTTTTCAGCCAACTAGTCTTTACAGTATATGATGCTGAATGGCAGGTTAGCAGACCATTTTAGGGGGTCTCAAATCAGGAGTTCAGTGAACTGTCCAAAACAACAAACCCTGTATCTAAAGTCATCCTTTGGATGAAACAACAAAAAAAAAATGAGGGAATAGAAACACGAAGAATTCAACTGTGATAGTACTTTGTGGATTTTAGTCCACCTCACTCTGTCTTTTTATAGATCCTACTGCAGCAGCCTTAGTAGTGTTTGTCTAGGGATTTTGGCCCAGAAATAGCTGTCCTGCTCTGGGATCTGTAAAACATCACAAAAAAAGAGTTTCTTGATGAGAATCCCCCCAAATGCATTTACTATAGCCTGCTTGAAAACCAGACAGGCCATTCTGGGGAAACCATCCAGCGTCTACACTTAATTACCATGTATATCCACCTATTTGCTTGCTTTTTCAACAGCTGGATATGTTGACTAACTGGTGTGTATTTAAGTTTTTTTTCGGCACTAGCTGTTTCTTGTTGGTTCCCAGAGCCTGTGTCTTGATAGTCATGTCTAGTCTGTCCAGCACACCATTTTCTGTGTTTCCAGTTCTGAATGCTCCAGAAAATGAGGAAGGAAGATTGTTCTTTTCTCAACAACTAATTACAGGTTGAGACTAATTATTTGAATGGGCTCCAAGCACTCAGCACTATAGCAAATCAATTTAAAAAATAAAGTTTCTTTGCTCCAGTGATTGAAAAACAGCCTTGCTGAACTTTTGACTTTAAGATAAGAGTCATTAAGAAGACAATCCATCAGCACTTCACTCTGCCCCTCCTTCACCAATGCAAAATGATCACCTTTCTTTCTTTGCTAGGGGAAGGGAGGGGTCTGCAGGAGAGAGAAGGATTGATAGCCTGCTGCCCTCTCTCTCTCTCTCTCTCTCATATTAAGGAGGCTGTTGTTAAAGGACTGTTCAGTTTTTAAAACTGATTTTAAAGGGATGCATTTTTCCCCTTCTCCAGGGATCAGTACATTCTTTCTCATTTGCAGGGGCCATTCGTGTTGAGTCAAATCCATGTATAAAAAATCCATGTATAAATAGGCTGGACCTGTATATACTTTTCTGAGTTGCCTTCAAGCTTGTGTTGCAAAGAGTTTGGTGCTGGTTCTTGTAATGCTTTACAAAAGGTGTTGTCATTTTGAGCAGGAAACTGGGGCATAGTTTCTATTTTCATTTTTTACGTGTACATTTTTTGCCTTGTCTTTCCCTTTTTATAGAAAATGTATAGTGAATTAAACTGGGTACATGCAGGGCCATCTCTTGAATGCTAGAGCCTGTAATTTGTTGGATGAAAATCTAAATCTGGAATATTTTTATGGCCTTTTATGGTTTGTGTAAGGGTAAGCATATTTCTAAGTCCGTAGTCCTTTATGTGCTTACCTAGGAGTAAGTTCCACTGAATGCAGGAGTAAGTTCCACTGAATGCAGTGGGCTTGCTTTTTAGTAGACATACCTAGCATTGGCTATAAATATAAATGGAAAAGTATGTTTCTTAACATCCAGATCAATGAAATCTACCCAGATTAAGAAAATGTTCTAAAGAGCATGAAAGCTGGTTTGTAGATAGACTAATTTCAACACCTAAAAATTGAGAATCCTGTGAAGAAATAAAACTAAAACCAGTATTTCCCATTTGCTAGGAATTCGTTCCAACAAATACTTTCACCAAATTGTCTACTGTCAAGAGATAAGAAGATGGTATTGGGAGCAGATAAGCAGCCTATCTGGATTAAAATTTCATAATTGATGTTTATGCAGTGCTTTGAAAATGAGTTTAGCTAATTCTGTGATAAGTCCTTCAAATACCAAAAATAGACTTTAAGTTATGTGTGAAATGTAAATGGGAACACTTTTATCTGTGAGCTGAAGGGCAGTTTAATTTGTGCTTTGTCAGAAGAGCTTTTTGGAATGAAGAGCTTCTGTTGTAGCTCATCTTTAAAAAAAAAAAATGAACAGCTATCTCCCACTGTTGAAGAAATGTGTTAGTCTTCTGAAAAATATTCTCAGTAGTTAAACAGCTGTTATAAAAAAAACACTTGGCAAGCAACTCATTTTAGAGATTGCTGCTGTATAGCTCTGCTTGGAACTAAATGGCTAAAAATGGGAGAATGTTAAGAAATATTGTCTGTAATGAGTGCTTGACCATGATAGTATTCCAGTGTTGGTCTTTGCTTGGAATGTTTGGGTGACCAGAAGATAACAAAAAGTCAATAAGGCAGACATAGCAGCAAGGAAGCATTTATCAGTGGTACTGTACAGACCTCTCAAAACAGACATTTCAAGGAAACTGAGAAGTTTCTGGGGAAAAGTAGCAGCATAAAATATATTTCCTGCCAGTATATCTTTAACGCATATCCAAAATGAGAACTTTGATAAATTTGATTAGATAACTAATAGAATGCTGTAACATTGATGACTTGGATATTGTGTTCAGATGTAACACTAAACCAGGGGTCTCCAAACCCCAGCCCGCAGTCCGGCCCGTGGCCAGCCTCTTGTCCCCTGAAAACCTCTGGCCCACTCGACTGAACATGACCAGAGCTGTGCTCTGATTGCATCTGGAGGGTGTTCTGAGGGCCGGAAAGGCTGAGTGAATGAGCTCGCTCATTCATCTAAGTTCCATCTCTAGTTTATTTATTTAATTTTCATATTTAAATTTTTTTCCAGCCCTCAGCACTGCAACAGATATTTCATGCTGCCCTCTAGCCAAAACGTTTGGAGACCCCTGCACTAAACCATGGTTTTAGCTTTGTAGCCTCAAGCTCACAAGCCTTTTTTTTTCACATAGAGGAGGATTGCTGCTCACATTGCTGCTTCCATTCCCGGTTCATAACTAAATGCCATTTGTGGTTGCATCTTGCCCTGACACATCATGTTTTATTCCAGATACAGTTGGTGGACAAGCCTGGATATCAAACCAAGATGTGATCCTGGGGTTTAGAACAAACTGCACTCTTCTGGCTTCAGATGCAATACAAACTGTAGTTTGTTTTAAACTAAGAAAGGAAGGACCAAATTTTCTCCCCACATAAATGAGGGGGAGAAAGGAGCTCATGTTGTAATCCTAGCATCCCAGCACCCTGCTTGTGGAAGATATTGCAAAGCATCTTGCAGTCCTTATACCTCCTTCATGAGCAGAATGCTCCTTCTGTTCATAGAGGAAGCTTCTGTTTGCACAGTGAGCCCCAGGCAGCAGAAGTGCTAGTCGGCCTGCTGCTCTTTTTTTCTGAAGTGATTTTACAAGCTCTTGAAGTATATCAATCTTCACTTTGCTTTCCTATCCCATTTATATTTTTGTGGCACATTTTTTCCACTAACTGTAAAAAAGAAACTTTAAATCTATGTGTGATGGATATTGAACATTATAAATTGAAAATATGGAGAGTAGAACAGCAAGAAATGTACAGTATGATACAAAGAATTAACACTTTTAAAGTCACATACAAATTTGCATGAACCAATCAACTGAACACAAAAAAACAATGACAGTTTTATTATTGTTTTATCTCCTTTGTAGATAATACAGAGGGGAGAGAAGAAAAATAAAACTCTATAATAGGGATTAAAAGAAATCCTCTAAAATTCCACATCTCCTTGCTATCTCCAAACTGGGATGCTCATATGACCTTATGAATAGAATTTTCAGACAGTGGAATGATAGACTATTGGGAAAGGCTCATTTGTAGCCCTCTAATAAGAACACACAAAGCTGTCCTGTACTGTACAAGGACCCTTTTAATTGGAAATGCCAGGGAGTGAGTCTTCTGGTTGCAAAGCATGTGCTCTGCCACAGAATTATGACCCCTTCATGTTGGCAAAGAATTCATTTCAGCTTTAGGCAAGACCAGCCCAGAGCTCTGTGAACTTGGATGCAAAATAGTGTTGAGTGGCTGACCACTCATGGCATACAGTACCATGTATAACAAGGCTGGACCCGTACAGTGAAGGTGTTCACATACTGTATCTGAAAAGTTTAAAATGCTGAAACATAGTAGACTGCTGTAATGCATTCAAATTTAGAGTAGGAGTGGAGCAATTAAAATCATGAAAATACGTTTTTGAGACATTAGAATGCAGAATGCAACTCCCCAGCCCAAATTAGTCTTGGGGCAGGACATGAGAAGCCATGTAAACCTTGGCCATAAGGTTGCCTACTCTGACTTGAAACTATTCCTGGAGATTTTTCTTTTCTTTTCAGCCGGATAGAATATTGGAAATTTCTGGAAACCCTATTAAAATTTCCAGATTTTACTGGAGACCCTGAAGATTAGTGCTGATTCCTGGAGTTTTCAGTTCAATCTGGGAATTGGTAAACTCTACTTGGCCAGCTTGCTAAAAATTAATAACTGGGCATGGTGAGGAGGAATTTAAGAAGCCCAGAACTACATCAGAAAAGGTTGTGTTTGTTTTGTAGTTGCGCATGTACGTTTTCCATGCCACATCTAACCTGCATGCCACATCTAACCTACATCTTCACTTGATCCACCACTTCCAAACCTAGAAGTAGGAACCCTAGTTTTAAAAGGGGGTCAAAAACAAAGTGATCAGAATATAAAATTTGATTTTAGTTATTTGATTTTTCTCTGTAAACCGCTTTGTGAACTTTTAGTTGAAAAGCGGTATATAAATACTGTTAATAATAATAATAATAAAATCTTCAGGGAAACCTAATGGGAGATGGCCTATGGCATGGGCGTGTTATGATAGAGGTGGCTAATGGCTACACAAGCCAGTTACCAAATTTGCAAACCATTATTCCACTTATTTTTCAGGCTACCAAATTCCAAGATGCTGTTTTGTGCTTTCTCAACCTTCATAATTCTAAATATCAAGAGGAAAGTGATACTGACTGCATACTTCCTGGCTATGAAGAAGGGCAGTAGTGGGGTAGAAGAGCACCTTCCTTGCATGCAGTCAGTCTATGATTCAGTCCCTTAGCTAGGGCTGATACGTACTCCCTTGGAGAACAGCTGCCTGTCAGTGTTGGCAATACTGAACTGTATGGTCCCAAGTGCCTGACTCAGTATAAGGCAGCTTCCTATGCTAATCATTTGTTCTCTTGTTCAGACTGAAGCAGGAAACATAAATTGACCCCCTTTCTTTCCAGGGACCACAGAATGACAAACAGGTGTTTCGAGAATGCATCCCTTTGAATCCTAGGAGCTTTAAAAGTGGGAAACAAAATACACCAATGGACAATATAAATTAAGATGTTTCCAGCCTCTTAAAAAGACTACTTCCCCACAGTGTGGCTGCCAATAAGAACTTCCAATATTTTTGGTGATGACTACAGACAAAGATCCTGTAGATCCTCAAAGAGGCCTGTAAATAGTACCAGGAACATTAAAATGGCTTCCTTCTGTTTTAAGACATCATTTCCCTGTTTTCTTTCCATAGGCAGAAGAAATCTTAAGGCAGGAGATTGAGAAGAAACCAACACCAGGATTATATTGTTTGCTTGGTGATGTTTTAAAGGACCATTTTTACTATGACAAAGCCTGGGAATTGTCAAACCACCGCAGTGCCAAGGCTCAGCGCTCCAAGGGTCTTCTTCACCTTCGCAACAAGAACTTCAAGGAATGTATAGAGTGCTTTGAGCTTTCAGTGCAGATTAACCCTATGCAGGTAGAATGTCTTAATATATTTGTGTGCTGACTTTTTAGATATGTCGTTATACCCTGTCTGCTTGTTCACTGTACACACACATGAAGCTCTGCCGCACTTGGTTCTTTGGATGTTTCAGAGTTTATAGTTCACGTATTTTGTAGAAAAAAACAAAATCAGGACTGACATTGACACCCACATTCATTCATTGGCACCCCAAGTCTCTGCAGTATATAGATTCCAGAGTGCGTCTTCCTGAGTTTTTTAATATGGGGTTAATTTGGGTTGTTCTACATAGGGTCCTCTCCCTTACAATGCTGAACCCAGAGTCTCTCTCGCTGTTGCCACTTGGGTATTGAGTAATTCCCTCTGGTGCCATGCATAGGCCATGACCTGATCCTAACAAGTGAGAAAAGGAGAGGAAAGCGTTCTGATAATGTATTTACGAACTGACTGGTTAATAAGCAACAAGGATGCAAAACATGAGTAAATTATAAGAAATGCTGTATTACTTCGCAGCTATAATGATGCAAATAAGGGGAAAAAACACTAAAGTTTTCAAGGAAAAAATTTTGACTGTTAATTCCATTTTCTGAACAAGGAGCTAAAAAATAACCAATTTCTTTCACAAGTAGCATTGCCAGCTCTGACTGAAGTTATTTTTGGAAATTTTTTCTTCTCCAAAATGATAGTGTTGGGAAATGTCTGGATGCCTTATTATATTTCCAGGATTGCTTTCAGTAATCACCTGGAGATTGATTCTGGTTCCTGGAGACTCTAGGGCAGCCCTGGAAGGTTGGAAACTATTTGCAAGATCACCTAGAAAGCTTGTTTCAGGTTGAAATTTCACTTGGGGCATTTCTCACACTATACTCTCTTGTATAATTGTAACTAGGACTCAGAGAAATAGTTTGTCATCAGAAACATTGTCTTTGCATTATTTAGTATCTCTGATTCTTTAATGCATTTGTGAATGATTCGCCAGATCTCATTCCAACTGATGTAATTGCTTATAGAAATCATGGTTTCTCTCATTCCACGTTTTTCTTTGCAATTATATTTCACTGTTGAGCCCACTAAAGGCCTCGTTCCAGTGGTGTAGCTAAGGGGGTGCAGGGGGTAGCAGTTGCACCGGGCATCAAGCTTTAGGGGGGCAACAAGCTGAGCTTGACACTAGTGACCAAAATTGTGAAAATATTGGTCTGTATGAATAATACCATCATGTTATATATCATTGGAAAAGTAATTTAATGCTGGATGCAATGAAACAAACTGCATTGGAATACCTGTATTCTATAAAAGTTATGGTCAATTAACCAGAAAATGAAAACAAAACTGCCTTATGGAACAAAAAGTGGATTTTCTTAAAACCGACCTATGAGACTGATTGTTCTGAGAGCCAATGACGTGTTGTTATGTTATTGACATGTTGCAATGACATATTATCATGATACAGCATGAAACCAATAAGGTGTTAATATGAGTCAGCTCTCATTTCCATGTATATCATAATACAGTTACCCCTGCTAACTGGGAAAACAGACACTTTATCAAGTAGTGCCCCTCTTATATTTAGCAGGGAGAAAGTAACCATCTCTCTTCATCCCAGCACAGTTTTTCAAACCAATCAGGGGCACACTTTATTTACTTAATTAAATTTGATTTTGTCTGGCAGGGGCTATAAATGTTCTTTGACCCCCAGATAGCAGATAGGTGCTTTAGCTACTGACTGGGGGGAGGCAGCAGAGCAAGTGGGTGGTGAGCTGCTGGGGGAAGGAGGTGGGCTACTCCCAATTTCCACTTTTTTTAAAAGCCCAGGCATGATGGCACTTCCAGATATGACATCACTTCCGGGGCAACATTTTGAGTTTGGCACCGCGCTACGTGATCATTAGCTACGCCACTGCCTCTTTCTGAAAATAAAGATGGCTTAAACATACTTCCTGCAATTGTATGATTGATAGTATCCTTTCTTCAGTGAAAAAATGTGTGTCTTTCCATAGAATCATTCCAATCCTGCCTTTTCTAATTAGACAGAGGCACAAAAACAAATCACTGCTTTGGGCAGGCAAAATTCCAGGGCTATTTATCAGGGCTTTCAGATTTAACATCCTGAGATTATTCAATTCTGTATTTCATGATTGATTTCACTGAGACATATGATCTATGCAGGGATGCCCAGTTCTGTTGAAACTTGAAAAACAGGCAAAAAACTTAGTTCTCTTTCTGCAGGGCTGAGTGGCAGCAGTATTTGTAGCTCTGGATGAGTGTTGGAGAGCTATATGTGGTCATGGAGACTTTTGTGTTATTGGTACTTTTCCAGACCTGTAATTGGACAATACAGGGGTGATAGATGATGTAGCGCAGGGGTGTCAAACATAAGGCCCGAGGGCCGAATGCGGCCCAGGCTCTCAGCTGCTGAGGTGTTACTGCTATAAGGGTAGCCCACATGAAAATTGGGCTCTCCCATATCTTGAAATATGATAAAGATTTGTGTATTTTCTCTTCTGTTATTTGCAGCTAATGAGTTCCTAATTGAGGAAAAATGCTTTTTTTGGTTATGACCAGTTTAATGACATCATTTCCTGCCTAATGACATCACTTCCGGCCCTCAGCAGGCACCATGAATGCTGTTCGGCCCTTGGAATGAAACGGGTTTGACACCCCTGATAGGGCATAGCCCCATCCAGCCATTGAAAGACTGTAGTGGAATAGCGTAAGATCTGGAGAGGGGATAGAATGTGGTGTCTGCAGTGGCCCCTTTAAGAGTTAAGGCCTGGGCTTTCAGCAAAGGGTGTGCTGCACAGTTGCAGCCACTTGAAGGCAATAGGGCCCTCAGGGATATAAGGAGCACCTGAGGCAGGAAGGGTTTGTGGGTTGTAGAAGGAGTGCAGGTTGGAGGCAGGAGAGGAGACTGACCGACTTGGCTTATTGACTTTGCCCTGGATACTCTGACTGACTTTGTGACTAACAGACTGCTGGAGACACTGGAGTTTGGTGTGTGGCTGCTGTGCCCAAGACCTGCTGAGGACCAAGTGTCTGCTGTAGTGGCAGGAGGCTGCTGGCAGGAGAGAGGACCTCTGTAGGTTGAACAGGCGAGCTACCCTGGAGGTGGGGTCCAGCAGGACTGCAGGGCAGAACCAGGGAAAGAAGGGGAGCTAATTTGCTTAAAGTGGGCATAATTCTCCAGGTGGAGCTTGGACTGGGGATTTGGCAGAACAAAGACCTCTGTAGATATGTATTTTTGAACTAAAGACAAAAAGTATCATGTGAAATGACAACTCTTCCATACAAGAATATATCTGATCACTTTTCATATTTTTATCAATAGATGGTACAGAGTTGAAATCAGAACAAAAATTGCTTTTTGATAGGCATAAAATGTGGTTCTACAGCAGCTTTTTTGTTTTATATATCAGATTTAATTATGTTTTATGTCTATATAAAGTTTCACAATCAAACTGGCAAAATTAAAGGAAAAGAAGCCACATAAAAGTTCTTCAAAAGTCCTTCAACAGACTTGCCACAATAATTCAGGCTGCACCCTGTACACACTTATCTGGAAATAAGGCACTTTGAAATCAGTGGAGCTTTTATATGCATTAACCTGCACTGTTAAAATTGAGACTTTTACATAGATGTTCTAGTCCTGGCATTTTATACCTTTCTGCCCAGGTTCTTGAATGACCTATCTACTTTTCGTAGCAAGAAACAACCTTTGCGCATATTGTGGCAAGGAGCAGAATATTTCTGTGTTTCATACATCAGTAAAAACTTTGGAATCAAGAATCCTTAAAGTAAGAGTTCAGACGTTTGTTTTTATGAATGCCTGGGCCTTGTGGTTATAGAGAATAGCCTAAAAACATGGTGGCAGTATTTGCTTTCAAGAAAAAACAACAAAACACCTATTTCTGGCTAGAATTTTCCAGCAAGCCAGGAATTAAAACTTCTGCTCTACACAGTCTCTCTGACATTTTCTACACAGTTACATACTGGCTATGTTTTTCTTCATCCATTCATCATAACAAAATCCTGTGAAACCTCCTGAACTTCTCAAGTAAAAGAAATTTTAGTCAAAAGCAATCATACTTAATTATACAATTTATTCTGAATGCAGAACCTTAGTTTTTCCTTGCAGAATATGGACTGGAATCTTTTTTTGTGTGTAGTTATTTGCCCACAGGGGCACCAAGCTCTGCATTAGAACTTCATGTTTAAATGTTTTTATTATTTCTGTGTGACAAATGGTATTAAGTCAGTCTCAAGGAATGAGACAGTGCAGGGGAGATCTTTTTATTGGGCCAATTTTTTTTTTACCCTTGAATAGTTGGTCAGTGAGGTTACACATTTTCTTTAAAGGAGGCATACCATTAAGCATTTATAAGGTTATCCTCCTGTCTGAAGTTTTTGTTAGGACTGGTTCAACACTCAGTTTTGCTTGCACGTTCTGCTCTTCGAGTGTCTCCTGGGGTCAAGTTTGTATGAAGAATGTCTCATACAAACTGAAATTTCTAGGAATTCAGCTGCTTCTTTTTTTGACCATTTCCACAAGACAGAGCAACATGGTCGTCATGTTCTGTGAGCATAAGCTTTGCCCCCCACCCCAAAGGTGGTAGCTGCATTCTTGGAAAGCCCAGTTTCCAAGATGTTCTCTGCACTCCATGCCTGTGGAGACAAACATAACCCTGTGAACCAGCCAGTGGAGCCTCACTGATCAGACATGGGTTTACAACATGCACACACACAAATCAAACCAAGAAGAACAGTGCTTGGCTTTGTGTATGAATGTAGCACAGTGAAACAGTATTATTAGTTTGCTTCCTTTGTTTTGTTTGTTTTCAGCTGGGTGTGTGGTTTTCCTTGGGTTGTGCCTACTTGGCTCTGGAAGATTATGAAGGTGCTGCTAGAGCTTTTCAGCGCTGTGTGATGTTGGAGCCTGATGTGAGTACAATGGATCTTAGAAACACTCTTGTTTTGCTTTTAATAAAACTTTTTCTTGGCTATCATCTTTACATATTTACAATGTAAGGAGTTAATTCAAAAAGTCTGTATTGTGTGTGAGATGGCTTTTAAAAGGATACCATCTATCACTGGACACAGCTGCCAACATGTGGGGGAACTGACATAGCCCAGTTCACTCTCCTCCTCATCCTAGTACACATGTACCTGAGAAGGCAAAGTCATTTCCAGGAGCAGGAGGTCTATCTGTATGTCTCATATGCTCATCTTTGCAAAGATGGATAACATCCTAACCTTTTCATTATTTTAAAAATTGTAATGTCATAAAACAGTGGTTTCCAAATTTATTTTCTGTAAGAATTTCCTACAGTGGTTAGTGCTTAATCACAGAGCCCTTCAATCCATATTTGAGAAAGTATCCTTTTTGATTTTCTAATGGTTTAAGTAGAACTACTTTGTAAGTAAAGAATTCATCACTGGGCTATTCTTCCAAATTATGTAACATTCATTGTCATTCAGAAAAACTTTGCCAGATCTGTACTCTTCTAAAGCCTCACAAGCCCTCCAAAGCAATGGAATATTAGTTTCCTCTTGCTATTTCCTACCACAAGTTTTCCTTTTGCCCTAATTTTCTACCAGTTGACATATATAACAAATTTCCTTAGAACAGGCAATATGCTGGAATGTAAGGCATCCCTACCAAGCACAACCCAATCAAAGTTAAGCATTTCAGTGGGTACAAACTTAAAATGCTAATGATATCACTGGGAAATCAATTGAGTTAAAAGTGACTAACTTTGGATGGCTCGTGCCTATTGGCTGGTGAAGGAATTTTAACAAGTTTTTACGAATATCTGAATGTTTTACATATATGATCAACATGTGCAGGTAAAAATTCAAATAATATTTCAGTTGTTAAATATTTGTCCTTACTACAGGTCAACTTACTCTCTTTTTTTGTGTCTGTGTTTTGACTGCAGAATGCTGAAGCTTGGAACAATTTATCAACTGCATATATTAGATTAAAACAGAAGTAAGTACATCAAAGGGATCAGTCTCCAGAGCTTCCAAAATAAACTGTACTCGTTTCCTTTCTCTTCCACCCAATAGCTCCTAACTCCTGAACTTCCTACCCTTGTGGTCAGGTTTATGATTCTCCAGTTCAAGCTTTCAATTTGGCTTCCTATTGTGGTTATCAGAAAGTTAGAGGTGATAGCATTAAAAATCTTTTAGAAAGAAGAAACAAATATTTATCCATCCCCAGAAGTGACAATCTGTAATTTGTTATACAAGATCTCATTACAGTTTTTGTACTTCCCCATGGCTCTTTGATTTGCAGACAACACCATGCTCTGCATTCCATCCTTTACAAACTTGAGAACTGTAAGGGCAAGTTGTAATAGGAGTAGTACCTACATATTATGAAACATTCTCTCAAGTGGAGTGCATTTGACCCCTTTTATGATTTTTAGTTGCCAGCTAAAAATCTGGGGTAATGGTGGTTGTTTTGCAGGCTTAGCTGTGTTGGTTTTTAATACTGTGTTGTCATTAACTGTGAGATTCCTAGCTGAGTGTTCTATGACTATTTGTTGTAAAACTGTTACAGCATTATTATGAGTTGCATTTTTTATGTTGCAAGCTGCTTCGGGAGACATGAAAAACAGCAGAGCATGAAACATAAAAAATATTTAGATAATTTCATTCTTCCTAAAAAGGAAATGGGAACTAAGGGCCCAATCTTAAAGGCCCATTGTGCTGGTACTGAGCTCCAGCACAGGCACTAGGTGTCATAAACATGCTGTAAATTTTACGGCACCGCGGGAGGAGGAAGTGGCAGTACTGGACCCAGTGCTGGAAGGAGGATGCCACATGGCTACCCGGAGGCGAGTGAGATTGCCGGGTGAGCTTTTGGGGCAGGGTGGGAGAGGAATTGGAGCAGGAGGGTTTGGGACCGGCAGAGGGTGAAAAGCCTGACATGGAGTTTCTCAAGTCTGCACCGGCAAAATAGCTGGTACAGACATGAGAAACTCCATTGTGAGGTCTGCGCCCTTACTCGGGGGAAGGGGATAAACATGCCCCTGAGGAGATCTCCAGCAGCTTCCCTACACCTGCAGGATACAGCTATCACCATTTTAGTGCCTCTGTTCTTCCAGGTGCCAGGAAGCTTAGGATTGGGCTGTAAATTTAAATGCAATCCATTGAAAACATGATATGGTTAAAAGTCTCTTGAATATTGTACTGTATAGATCTTCAGATATTCAAGGGAGAAATAGGCACTTCATGAAAGCAGATGGGTACCAAGGTACATAATAAGTTGCTTGTTCTCTGGACTGAGCCACTAATAAATCTTGGGAAAGGAACTGATTTCTTAGCTCTGTATGCAGTATGCGTAGTAATGCATGGTGTGGATACCTTTTTTGATTTTATAGTTCCCTCAGAAGTTCAGTATCATAAGTAAGTTGTCAAGATAATTTTTGTTTCCTTGGACTATGTCCCATTAATCTGCCAAAAAGAATGCAACTTTAGAAAACAAAGAAGAAAAATGAAAGGATTTTTTTGTTTTGTTTTTAGTGGCTTGAATCCCCCCCCCCCATTTATCTTCTTTTTGGAAACAAACTGAAAATAGGAAAGCTGTTAGTGTTCACATCGTTGTGAACACATAAAACAAATTGCCATGAACGTGCATTGAACCACATGCCATAAATAAGTTCAAGAGATACTTAGACATATTTATAGAACATATAGACTGAAAGATGCAGTTGCTACAAGGAAAACAAAATAGATGTAAGGAGATACAAGTCTGTTTGTTCAAGTGTCCTTTTCAGAATAAATGTCATTCAGTGACTTACAATCTTTATGTGGAAGAATACTGGAGAATTTTTACAACTAGTTATCAAAGTGAAGAAAATCAGACTAGAATATTGAATTATACCATTTTTACTTCACTTTGAAATAAATCACCTCAGTCTTCTGTTTTTGAGACTGTGTGTATGTTCTGAAAGTATATTTTTTCTTGTTTTCAAGAAAATCTACTTTTTAGAAATAATGTTTCTTTATCTGAAGATGGGACAGACTTGTAACAAGACAAGAAACTTGTCTTGATTCTCTTTCTGGATTATTATGTTCCAGTGTGCACTTGGAAAAATTGAGGTGTTCGTTAATAAGAATGACTTTCTGTTCTTGCTTTTTCCCTTCAATCCAGCTTTTATTCACAGCTTACAGGGCAAGATCTATGATAACACAGTTCTACACACATTTTGTTGTCTTAAAAGTCAGAGGAAGCTGCTTGAATCAGCATATAAGGTGGCTATGCCATGCCCCCAAAACTAGAGCCAATTGGGCAAAACTGGTGCAGTTTTTTTATTTAGCTTCCGAAAAAAATCCTAAATTTGTTTGAACATCCTTGGCAACTAAAAAAGGTGTGTGTTTTTTAGGCCTGTGTAATTTATTTTGAATACTTTAATCTTAGCTTTTTGACAAAATACAGGAAAACAACAAAACAAATTGGCTCTTTAACTCTGTTGTGAAATTTCACCACTTGTCCACGTTTGTTGCATAATGCCTTCAGTCACAGATTGTGTAGTGTAAAGATAGCATGAAATTCACATGTTCAACTGAATCAAGACTTTTACCATTTACTCAAGAATTACAATGTACAGTGAAAACAAACTTAAAACCCATATCTAGCAGTGTGATTCAGGGCACAAGCCTAACCAGATCTACTCAGAAGTCCTATTTTGTTTGATGAGTCTTACTCTCAGGAAAGTGTGGTTAGGACTGCAGCCTAAGGGTACAATCCTGTACACATTTGCCTGGAAGTAAGTCCCATTGAACATAATGGCGCTTACTTCTGAGTATAACATGCATAGGATTGTGCTGTAAAATAGCAAGGAAAATGTTCTTAAGTGCTGTATTAAATGACTTTTCTGAAAGAAAAATGATTTTAACGAAATGGTCTGCTTGTTGCTTCTTTTGTTTTGTTTTTCCTTACTAGGTGAATGGATTTTTTCCCCCAGGTTTTTTTCCCCGAGTATCCATTACTTGAAAACAGAATGGTAGTTTTGTAGGAAAGCCAATGACATAATCTGGACCTAGTCAAAACCCTTTTGCCATAAAATGCAGGCCCACATGTGAGCTGCTTTCCTGAGGAGCAATTCCACACACTATTGTGTAGTGTTTTGAGTGATGCCATCACAGGATCAGGGCAGTTGTGAGATCTTTCCCATGCAACTGGCTTCTTTCTAGTTGGTTTCTAATTAGTAGGAAAGACTTACATGAATTGTCTCACTCACTTGGTTGCCAATTCATGAGCTTTCCCCAGCTGTATGAGGTTGCTCCTCAAAGAAGCAACTGGCCCATCCTTGTGACCACATGTAGATAGATATCTGAGAACAAAATCAAGGCTATGGTGGAAGTGGGCTGATATAAAGGAGAGAGAGTGGTCACTTTTGTTAAAGCAGAAGACTCTTAACTACTGCAAGATTGATCTTTTGCTTTCTAAATGCAATGTTAAATTTTGAAGACCCTAAGAAAGCAAATAAGGAAAACTTTGACAAAACAAAATGCTTCTTCTTTTTTTTATGTGCTTTTAACTAGAATCAAAGCATTCCGGACCCTTCAGGAAGCTCTGAAGTGTAACTATGAGCATTGGCAGATTTGGGAAAATTACATTCTCACCAGCACAGACATTGGAGAGTTTTCCGAAGCTATCAAGGCTTATCACAGGCTTATGGACTTACAAGAAAAGTACAAAGATGTCCAGGTGGGATGTGTGTGTTTTATGTTAAGGTGTCCAATAAACAATTTCAAATGTGGTTTACAAAAATAAATCCAGTTTAAGTCATACTTCATTAAATGGACTATCTCTCCTTTACAATGAAGTTGCAAAATATCTGTTTCCACCTAAAGAGAGATACAGTAACTTCAAGCAGTATCAAGATCTAATGAAAACTGCACATTCAGACAATCTCCAGTCATGTTTGGAAGGCATAGGGAAGGCAGTGGGAAGTGGATATATCTTTTTTCTTCCTCTGCTGAGCAGTTTCAGTGAGAATGGAAATGCTACCTTTTAGTCTTCCCTCTGCTTTGAGCCTGGTAGCTCTTATGTACAATTGGGATAGAGGAAGAGACTAATCCCTTATATTGTGGAAAAACTGTGGTGTAATAGTACATTTCAATAACTAAGTAAGCAAAATAGTCAAAAGAGGAAAGCAAGACTCTCTTTACCTGTATCTTCCTCTGTATGCCAAGACTGGTGGGCACAAGTTTTAAAAAGGGCAAAAAAAAGTGTCTTCTTGTTGGCCAGAAGACAAAAATTATGTTGTGGCCTGATGTTCCCCAAGAGGTTTTAGTTGGTATTCCTGGCCTTAGAAAATGTTTTAATCTACTGCTCAGAAAAGAGTGGGAAGTATGTTAATATATGGATTAACACAGAAGCAGAGTAGGCATTTACCACTGCAATATTCAGAATGTGTTAGGCATACCTGCACAGGCATACTGTCCTGCTTCTCTGGCTTAGGAATGTATTTGTTTTAGTTTCCTCCATATGTTGTCTTCAAGATGTACACTGTGTGCTAAAAACATTTTGGCAAGAACAAAGTCGCAGTTCAAAAGAAATGTGTTTGACCTCAAGGTTAGGAATGATCAGGTGCTACTTAAATCTAAAAGGCGCTTCAGGAGGGACATGATTGAGACATACAAAATTATGCAGGGGATGGACAGAGTGGATAGAGAGATACTCTTTTCCCTTTTACCTAATGCCAGAACCAGGGGACATCCACTAAAATTGAGTGTTGGGAGAGTTAGGACAGACAAAAGAAAATATTTCTTTACTCAGCGTGTAGTTAGTCTGTGGAACTTGCTGCAGAATGCGGTGATGGCATCTGGCCTAAATGCCTTTAAATGGGGATTGGACAAATTTCTAGAGGAAAAGTCAATCATGGATTACAAGCCATAATGTATACAGGTCCAGCCTTGTTATACACAAATTTTTTATACACGGATTTGACTCAACACAAATGGCCACTGCAAATAAGAAGGAATGTGCTGATCCCTGGAGAAGGGGAAAAATGCATCCCTTTAAAATCAGTTTAAAAAACTGAACTGTCCTTTAACAATAGGCTCCTTAATGAGAGAGAGAGGGCAGCTGGCTTACAATCCATCAATCTTTCTCTCTCCAGGCGACCCCTCCCTTCCCCCTGAGCACATGAAAGCTCATGCAACAGCAGCTGGTCAATGTTAAGATGCTATGCAAGAAAAGCTTCAACTGTTCTGTGGGCTTTGAAGTATTTTACTTCACAACACTGTATGACTTTATTTGGGAGAGGGGTTTAGATGAATATGTGTTTGAAATGAGATTTATGGAATACAAGCTCTAGCAAAGGACATTCCACAATATAATCTTTCCATATAAAGTGCCTTTTATGTGGCTCATATATTGAAATTTTTGTGATGTAGAAGCAAAATGTGTTTCCTTTTTGATTTTAGAAAGTAATTTCAGAGGTGAGGTGGAAGCAGAGTTAATGGGTTCCGGAGAACCTGTGCTGACTAATGACCATTTCCTTGTTTTTAAACTTTTATTTGGGGTGGCATTTTACAGCATGGTACTTTCTAGGCTGTTGGCTTATCATGTGACAACTGAGCTCTAAAGCCATTTTCCCCTTCCTGACTTTTGTCAACTTTGCTGAGCATCAAGGCAGCTTGTGAACATGTTTTGACAGGCTGCATTTTATATCAAAGGGGCTTTAGAACTGTACAGTGATTACTAATAACAGCTAAAAGGTTTGAAAGTAGGGTTTTTATATTTGATAAATTCAGAAGCAAGAACAAAAATGTTTAGGGAAGTGGTGAAGAGGAGTGACCAGTGGAGTATTGTGTGCTGAGTTTCTGTGATGATCTTCATATGACCTCTTAGGGAAACATGTAAATGAATATAGAAGTTCATTTTCTTTATAACTCTTGCACCCGAAACTGGATGCATGATTGACTTCACAGGGAGAATTTATTTATTTATTAGATTTATATTCCGCCTTTCTCCCCGAAGGGCATCCAGGGCAGTATTTATTTATTTATAAGATTTAATAGAGAACATGTTATAACTTAAATGCTTCAAACTGAATTTGTCTATGAGATGATTGGCTGCCTTGTTAGGAGTCTAAAATTGAATTTAGGCTTCCCCGGGCCTTAGAATGCCTTGTAAGTCAAAATGTCACTTACAGTTTTCCACCAGAAACTGGAAGTAGTGTTTGTTTTGTTCAAATTGACCATTCTGAGCCTTGCACACGGCCTCTGCGGGGCTCAGAAAAGCCTCCAGAGTGCAGAAAAGCTGCACTCCCCTCATTCTGGAGGCTTGAAGAGTGGAGAAGATAGGAATCAGCGATAGACCATCATATACACAGTCCGTCGCTGGCTGAAACATCACTAAGCAACATTCATCTATAATCTGTCTTATATGTTTAAATGTTTCAAGAAGATTTTCTTGCAAAATTCTGCCTATGTGCGATATGCAGCTGTTTTGGAGAAGAGCCAAATGCATACTTCCTCCAATATTGATTTACTGCCCTTTTCCCACAGAGCTCGGCAACAGCAATCCTGTTAGGTAGATTTGGCTTTTAGAGACTACTTGCCACCAGCCGGCTTGTGAGATTCATGACTGAGAAGGGATCTAAATCTTTGTTTTCCACATTCAAACCCAAACTAACCTGGAGAAGAGTAGGCTGGGAGAGGGTCTGAGAACACTTTTCAATTACCTGAAGAGCTGTCTTGGAACAAATTTGAGGGTACCACTCTGAGGGTAGAACTGAATCAAATGAGTACAAACTGCTAGAGTGGAGATCCCAGTTGAACATCAGGAAAAAAAATCATTGACGGTAAGGGTGGTTCAGCATGGAATAGATTGCATAGGAAGTGGTGGATTCTCCCTTACTGGAGATCTTCAGCTGGAGATCTTCAAGCTGAGGCCCAACAGGCACCTGCTGGAGATGCTCTAGGAGGACTTCTTGCTACAAGCACGGAGTTGGACTAGATGGTCCAACTCAAGCCAACATGAGAGGTTGTGAACAGTGATGACTAGAATCCTAGAATTATTCTAGGATTCTAGCCGTCACTGTTCACAACCTCTTATGTTGGCCTGACAGACTTAATACGTATCTGAAGTATTTAAAGTTTTATCTATTTCAGTTATATTCTTTTGAGCTTGGGTAAGTAATTTAAGCAACAAGTATTTGGGGTTATGGTCTATTCAAGAAAAATATGTGGTCTAGGTAGTTTGGTTAATTCACATCAATTAACTGGTTTTTTCTGTGTATGTAAGCAGAGATATACAATGCTGCAGTTTTGCACGTATGTTGCCATCACTTTTCTTCCATTTGCATTTAATCATGTTATTAATTAATGGATTAACTTCACTGAATGAAAACATTAACTAATTATACTTTGAACCCACATGTTGGAGAGGGTTCACTAAGCTTTCTCATATGATCTAAGTTTGAATAAAAATTATCTTTTCTCCAAGATCCTTAAGATACTGGTAAAGGCAGTGATGGATGGGGTGACTGATCGTAATGGTGAGACGGCAATGAGGTTAAAAGGAAAAGTGCAGGTGCTTTTTGGCAGAGTAACTTCTAAACTGACGAGTGATGGAGAGGTCTGGAGGCTATATGCAAAGCTGTATGACAGTGGGCAGAATGATAACCATGAAGATATGGAAAAGGTAAGCCTTACTGGGGGATTTCTAAATCAGTGATTTATAGTCTTACCTGATATGAGAATTCTAATGCTTGTTTTGTGCCAGTGTCTCCCACCGATAACAAAATATTTTGCATCATAAAATTAAGCTAGTTCCATCAGTTTTCCATTTTTGACAACCTGATCAGTACTAGCTTCTTTTTTAAAAGTGATGGAAAAAACAATTGGAGGGTGGAGACTGTAAAATCTCCAGGTTGGGGATCTTAGAATAGAAAAGACTTTACATTTGAGATGGAGGTGAGATACAGTCTGAAGTAATTTCATATTGTGAAGTCATACTTATGAAGTTGCCAAGAGCAGCAGTTTTTAGTTTAAGCAATCAGAAGAACAGTCATCTTGCTTCATTTTACTAGTCTTAGATGTACCTAATTTTCTTTTAATTACTTGCTGTGTTCCTTTCTGTCCTGAGGAGGGGGGGCAAAATCCCCAGGGCCCAGGCTTCCAGGGAGCAGTGGCCATGACATGGAGTACGGGCTGTGTTTCCACTACAGCTTTAATCCACTTCTATTTCCCCAATGCATTCTGGCGACTGTAGTTTAAGGGTAGCTCTAACAGCTGTCAAATTCCTTAACAAACTATGGTCCCTCCATCCCCCCAAATGCATTGGGAGAATAGGAGTGCTGTAGTGGAAATGCAGCCCAGGCCTTCTCCATATGTACAAACATGGTATTCATACAACTTAAATATGGGAAAGTGAAACTTACTCCTTCAGACCAGAACTACTAGACCCAAGTAGTAGGTCACCCAGTTTAGTTTACAGAATACGCAGGCCCCAAAAGTCCCCTCCACCCCTTCTTCTACTGTGTATCTAGAGCACATGGCATTGGATCAAGTCTACATGTTTTGGCATTGTTTGAAGGTGAAATTAACAGTGTGGAGTAAAATTAAGTCTCTATTTCTCACAGAAGAGAAAAGAAAAAAGGGAAAAATGTTAAAAAATGTCAGGCAAGTTATTTGTTTCAAAATCATCACATAGTTACGAGGGTGATAGCGAAAGGCAGTTCTTACATGTCCACTCATTAGTATTAAAAGAAAAAGCAAATGAGAAGGACTTTGCTGTGATAGAAGAAAAGAAATACAGCAGCACTACTCCAAGTAAAACTGTTAAAGGGGAATGGGGATGAGAGAAGACCCTCTCACACTGGCTTGTATGGGAGGATACAGTCTTTCAGACAGCCTTGATGGCCAGTATTTCAGATGATATATTAAATATAAATTAATATTATGCTATGTTGTATGGAAGAGAGGCCCAACCAGGCGCCTTGCCCCTGGGGCCCAATGCCAGCTCTCAGCAGCCCTGGTTCCTTTTGAATAATAAAACTTTTACAAATTGATTTGCACATTTCATTTGCTCTTCCTTAACAATTCCTTAACAAACTATGGTCCCTCCGTCGTCTCCCCTGAATCACAGTGGCTGAAGCAGATTCAGATTTTGTTGCTAAGGAAGTAGTGCACTGGTAGAATACTTTCAGTCATCAAACTATGACAACCCAATGCAAAACAACCGTTGTACCACAGGGTGGATCTGTGATTGAGCTGTTCTGCAAGGTCAATCTGCTCCTGCAACACCACCTACTGATAAATGTTGCATTAACAGGTATCTGATAGAAATAATTATGGCACTGCCCACCCACCACCCACCCCCGATATGGAGAGCTTGGAGGAAAGCATATAGATGAACTGTGAGGGAATGAGGGAGGACTGGCAGGCATAAAGGAAAATGTAACAAAGAAATGATAAGAAAGATATGAGAAAGGAGATGCTTGGGAGAATGTTGGACATGAAAAGCAAAACTAGCCAGTTAGATAGGTGTGGGAGAAAGGGTAAGGGGGATGAACAGGAGATCAGTCATGAAAAAGAAAAATGAAGATAACAGACTTAATACATTTCTTCCTATGCCGCTGTTTGTGTGTCAACTCTGCTTTGCAAATTCAGTCTAGAATTTTTGTTGTCTTTGCATTTAACATAAATATTCTTTGTTTCCCTTAAAAGAAATCCTTGAGAGCTAGTCTTTTTTTTTTTCCTTCACATTTCTCCTCCTAGACCCCTGCATCCAGGGAAGACAGCTTTTGGTTTTCTCAGGTAGCTGTCAGGGGCTAGCCCACCCAAGAGCCCCTGACTTACCTGTGGGGGCAGCACCCAACCCCAAATTGTCCAAATTGTCCTCCAAGAGCACAGACAGACCTGTGCTACTTCGGCCACCTCTGGAGGGCCACCGGGAGACAGCAGGCACTCGCTGAGCCAGGGCCTCCAACTGCAGTCCCAGTAGGGAAGTCTGGCAAGGCGCAACCTCCCCGACTACCTTCCACAGCTGACCAAGGCCCCCCTTCAACCAGGACAGGCAGCGGGAGGAGTGGCCACTGCTCACTCCCTGCCTGCCGCCAGGATGCCAGAAGCCTTGCGGCTTCCCAGGACAACCCCGTGCTGATGACCTTGCCAGTTGGAGAAGCCTGCGGTGGGCCTCTCCCTCTGGGCGAGGCAGCTGCATTGTGGCAGCTGCGAGAGGACATCCCACACCTCCCCTTTGAGTTCCTGGCGCCACCCTAAAGAGCCGTGCCTCACAGTTTGAATAACACTGCCCTAGCCTCTTTCCCTGTATAAATATATTTCCCTGTATAAATAATATTAATAAATTTATTAATAATAAATAATAGTATAAATAACCTTGGCATGTAATGGCAGAAGATGTAATTAAAATAGCTTTTCTGAAACTAGTAAAATCTAGATTTTCAGTACATCATACTTTTTTGTCTTCCTTATGTACCACTAATGGGATTTGGTGAGTAAGCATAAATGGATGTCCATTTCAGGGCTCAGAAATGCATAAAAATTTTTGCCATTGAAATTAATGGTAATTTCATTTTTGACTTGCAAGAATTAGCCTTACAAGGAGTTTTTCAGGAATAAATTACCCTTGTAAGGTGGGGAAGACTGTATTTCCAATGGATGGTCTGAGAAGTTCTATTCCTGCAACCCTGTAGAAGTTGAGTATGTCCCTGATCAACCTCTTGGGTTGGGCACCAGTGATATCCCACTCTTCCACTAGGTTAAGGAGTACTAATTTAAAATATATATGTTCATTATGTTTCCTATCAGTGACTGCTGCTCTACCACATATTTCTTCCTAGGAATCACCAAATCCTGTCCATTTTCATGGATTAATAGATCTGACCCTAAAAATATGCTATGAAGTCAATATAGGTTCATCCTATATTAAATCCGAAATTAAATCCGAAATTAAATCCGGATAAGACAGAGGCTCTCCTGGTTAGGAAATCCTCGATGCAGGTGCTGGACTATCGGCTTGCCCTGAATGGGGTTGCACTCCCTCTGAAGGAGCAGGTCCGCAGCTTGGGGGTCCACCTGGACTCGCAGCTGCTCCTGGATTCCCAGGTGGCGGCTGTGGCTAGGGGGGCCTTCGCTCAGCTTCGGCTGGTGCGCCAGCTGCGGCCGTACTTGGATCGTGCAGACCTGGCCACGGTGATCCATGCCTCGGTGACATCCAGATTAGATTACTGTAACGCACTCTATGTGGGGCTGCCCTTGAAGACGGTTCGGAAACTGCAACTAGTGCAGAATGCGGCGGCCCATGTGGTTACTGGAGGTAGGCGGTTCGACCCTGTCAGTCCGCTTCTCCAGCGGCTGCACTGGCTGCCCATTCGTTTCCGGGCCCAATTCAAGATGCTGGTATTGACCTTTAAAGCCCTATACTGCTCTGGACCAGGGTATCTTAGAGATCGCCTGCTCCCGTACAATCCGGCTCGCCCTCTCAGGTCATCTGAGAAGGCCTTTTTACAAGTGCCGCCGCCTAGGGAGGTACGTGGGGCGGCTGCAAGAAATAGGGCCTTCTCAGTAGTGGCACCAACGCTATGGAACTCCCTTCCCCTTGACTTAAGAATGGCTCCCTCTCTTGAGACCTTTCGGCAAGGCCTGAAGACCCTTCTGTTTAAACAGGCCTTCTGAGTTCTTGGCCTTTTAACATTTTTTAACATCTTTTAATATTTTTTTTTTACAGGCCTGATTCTTTTATGACTTGCTGCTGCTCTATGCTCTTTTTACCTATTTTTACTCTGACTGCTGTTTTTAGTATGTGTTAATATGTTTTTATTTGTTTTTAAATTGTTTTTAATATGTTGTAAGCCGCCTTGAGTCCCTTCGGGGAGAAAGGCGGGGTAGAAATAAAGTTATTATTATTATTATTATTATTATTATTATCCTGATTATCCATGGATTTGGAATCTGTGCATTTAACTCACTGTAACTGCAGTGGATGATCGGACCTGGGCTTCTGCACACTACCACAGGTGTAATCCAGTCATGTTCAGGAGGCTTTCTGAAGCCCATAGAGGCTGGCTTCAGAAAGGCCTCCAAAGGTGCCAGAAAGGTACTCCTGGTTTTTACTAAAATTGGAAGTACCTTTCTGACTCCTCTGAGGCATAAAAATCTTTTGGTTTTTACAAAAACTGGAAGTGCTTTTCCAGCACCTTCATAGGCCTTTCCGTGGGCCTCGCAATACCTCTGGACATGACCAGAGAACATCTCTGGTCACTTCCAGAGGTCATTTAGACCTGATCCACAGGTTTTGGCATCTGCAGGGGGTCTGGAAATGGATCCTTTGCTGATACTGAGGTCCAACTGAATTTGTAAACTCCCAGTGCCACATAATTTGGACTATCCAAAAAGAGTACTGAATAATGTGAACACAACATGAACATTTAGGTAGTGAGTTTGGGTTGATTCCCATTTGTGCAGGGAGAACACAGGGCTTTACTTTAGGTTCAGAATAAATTTGAGGCACATTTAGTAGGTATCAACTCCTCACCTGTACTGAAAAAGTAGGACTTGCTATCACACAATTGATACAACACTATCCTTACAACTAAATCAATTTGAAGTAGGTCGCATGCCAATTTATATACATGTGTGAAAGGCAATTCTGGATTATATCATAACTTCACATAGAACACAGCTCCATTGACAGAATCTCCTGCTTGTGGAGGGAGAGCTATGCTCATGCAAGGACCTCTTGCATAAGTGAAGCTCTCTTTCTATGAACAGAAGTAGCTTCTAATGTCATGCTGTCCTCTACACAAATTTACAATAGCGTCCCCAGTATATTGGCTCTATTGGCTGTCATCTGTTGGTAGAACCTTTTCTGTTCTCCTTATCTGCTTTGCCTTCCCTTCTCACCTGGCTCAAAAAGTGAAGATTGGAATGTGAGGAAAATCTGCATTATACTTTGTATAGTTGTACAGGTTCTTTAAAGATTGGCAGCAAAATATTTTGCTGGCTAGTTCAGATCTGTACGTGGAATGCTCCAACAACACAAAGCTCATCCTGTCCTTGAGCACTGTGCAAAGATTTTTTCCTAACCAAAGTGATCCTTCACAGTAGCTACATTGTTTGTCAGCATTTTTTTGACCTGACCTCTGTCTTCCCACCCTCATAAACTGGAATGTTTGTGAGCATTCAGTAGTGACATAGCTTTTTCTAGATCCATGGCAATGTGACTTTTCACCTTTTGTTTTTTTTCTTAAAACTGAACGTTAAGCTTTGTGTCCAAATTGGATACAGTAGTAGACTCGTCACTATGATGCATCTCCAAAAACTGATATCTTTTGATACAAACACAAAAAAAGCACAAGGCTCGTCTTTCGTGAAAACATACTTGCACCATGGGATTTAGTTACAGTATTCCACCCTTCTACTTTGTTATAAATCTGGTATAATTTTAAATATGTTATCAAATATTTTAGCAATTTATTTATTTATAATATTTAAAACAGTGTTTAACAATCAGAGACTTGGTTTCAAATTTCTGGGAGAGCAGCACCATTAGTTAGCATATTTATGAAACTTAAGCATATGAACATCTTCATTCAAAGAAAAATAAACTGTTTTATAAAATAAAATAAAGGGCACAATCCTAACCAGGTCTACTCAGAAGTAAGTCCTATTTTGTTCAATGGGGCTTACTCAGGAAAATGTGGTTAGGATTGCAGCCTCTTATAATGCTGCACCCTAAAATATCAAAGGCCCCAATCCTATACACAGTTTTCTGGGAATAAGCGCTGTTGAATACAAACTAACTAGCTTCTGAGTAAACATGTATAGGATTGCATTGTTAGTATATCTTAGTTTTTGCCACCTGAGGAAAATAGGAAGACAACACTGAAATAGCTTCCATCCTCTGCAGAATATTGCACTTTTAAAAAATCAGATGAACACACACACACACACACACACACACACACACAATAAATAAACTCAGAATTAGTTTCACACGCATCCTCAGTCTTAAAACAAAAACATACCTTTTCAGCTCCCCTACCCCAGCAGGAGACATCTTGCTTCAGGACAGAAAAGGTGCTCTGGTGGTTTGGCGCAGATCAGTCTAGTCCAGGATTCTTTGCAAGAATCTCACCAACCTGTAAGCAGTAGGTGATCCACCAGAAATTGGCCAGTGCGTTCTCCAGTGGACCACAACCTGTCTTCGACCCACTGTGTACTAAGAAGATGGCGTGCCATAATAATAACTCAGACCCATATTTGTACACACATTGTATTATCTTTCAGTTCGGACAAGGCTGTATGTATCTCTAAGTAGATTTTTGTTTGTGTTTTCTCCCCTGGGCCTTAACAGTACAGTAAAAGGACAATACAGAATAGGTATTTTTGTAGTATATTTGTTCTTACTGCTTTTATTTTACTGAAGAAAATGGAAAGACTACAAGCAGGCATTGCTTCTCAACACTGCAGCCAAGGTTATCTGATGTGCACTTCAGCTATTAAATCACAAGCTTTCCCTGGCAATTTTTCAAAAAACCCACATCATGTGAAATTGGTGTCAGACTCTGAATATAAAATGAATGTTTGCAACTTTCAAAACATTATAGAATGTGGCAATGGAAAGAGCTTTTTAGATTATCCTGACCCATTTTCATGCAAGAGCTTGTTCCCTTTTTGAATGTCTACAGACATTTCTTCTTCTCGGGGGGGGGGGGGGGGTGTAATTGCTAGCAACATGCAGTATACAACCTCTCCTTTTTTTAAAGAGCAGCATAACATGCAACCTAAATCATGTAGCTGTCACAAAAGTTTTCGTGGTATTCACCCATTTCCTTCATTGGCCTTGTCCAGCTGCAGGAAACGGGTTCAATGGCACAGAGCAAATGGCTGGCAGAAACCTGCTTCTCCCTACCCCCTTTGTATGTTGATAATATATTTCCATCTGTAATGGTAATTCACAGTTCAAGGGTACCCATTATGATGGAAGATTCCCAAGGAAGTGGAGGAAAAAGGAATTAATCATCTATTCCCCTAATTAGTTTTTAGAAACTAATACATTTTCAAGAACAGAATTCTGTTCTGATCCCAAAGCATTGTATTTCTTGCTGCTGTTTAAGCTACCATCTCTCCCTGCCTACAATTCACTGCTATTCTCTAAACACAGGCAATGCCAGTCAGCAATGTCAGTCAGTTTCATTTGCCTCTAACAAATGAAAACTTTCACTGTGCTTTTCAAAGGGAGAAACCTATTTTCCAATCCAGTTAACTTTTACGAAGGGTCAAAACCATATTTCATTTGATATTCCTTGGCTCACAAAGCTTTTGCAACCAAACTAATCAGTAAGATATTCATTTAACTTTGAAAACTGGATATTTGGTTGAATGTTACAAGTTGCTTCTGAGTTGTAATATTTAATGACCAGAATGAAAATCTGTAAAATGCTGGCATGAATCATATAGTGTATTGTTTTGAACACCTTACGTGAGATTTTATCTTCACTTTCACATAAAATAGTTTTTCAACTATCCAAAACGTCACTGCCCTCAGTACTATTACAGTTCCAAAATTATTTCTAAATTATATTTATACATACGTAAGAGAAACACACAAAAGCAGAAAATTGATGAATTGATAATACAATGAGATATAGCTAGCAATACATTTTAATAAAAACAAAACTAACAGTACAATCTTATGCATGTCTAATCAGCAGTTAGCTCCATTGAATTCAGTGGCCCTTACTCCCAGGAAACTATAACAACCTGAATTTCTTTGTTTGTCTTGTTGTGTAAGCTACTTTGTGAACTAATTTTGCTGAAAAGCAGTTTGTGATTATTCTTAATAAGCTTCCTCCCAATTGTACAGAAATGGTACTGAGAAAAGCAGTCATCCTCTGTCGACTTACTCTACTCTTTTTTTTCTGTGTTGATGGTTCTTGTTAATATCACACAGTCTAAATTTCTCATGAAAACTGCCATTAATTGTGATTCTTTATGAGTACCTAATGGCACTGAAATCTCTTATGGTGAAAACCCTTTTTATGCTGCATTGGTAGAGTAGAAAACCAGTTTATTTTAGACACAATGTGTCAGTAATGGCTATATGGTGGCGACTCCAGTGTTTTCTCAGTCATAAGGTTCATTTGAATTTCTCAGTCGTAAGGTTCAGTGTCTCCAAGTCTAAAGGAGTAAAATTGTGCACAGATCAAGACAAATAAAACAATATAAACCAACAACAGCATTAACAAACAAGTCACAATTCCTAGAACTAAGATGTTTCCTTGGGGAAGGGATTCCATAATAACTCCAGTTATCCTGAGAATGCCCTTCTTCAGGCCTCCATCAAATATACTTACTTGAACAATGAGAGCCACAGTAAGGTCCCTTCCACTGGGGTGGGTAAAACACGCTGAACTTTTTTGCTAAAAAAAGAGAGGGTCAAAATAGCACATGGAAAAGAATTCAGAAGCATACTGGATACTGAAGCATACTTTGTGCAGTTGAAAGAGCACAGACAGAAAGAGCACCTTGATGACAGCCTAGCAGCACCTTCTGGTCCAGCCAATGGCTTCTAAGCAAAATCATGCATTTTTAATCCTGTTGCATTCATGGGTTAAACACATCCTTTAATTTTTTACATTATCAGTAAGTCTTAAGGGCTTAAGTTGTTTCATTAGTGATTTTATTGAAAAATAATACCTTCATTTATGAAATGAAGTGTAAAAATGTGTTTTTATTTTTGCTTTGGTTCATTTGCATCTTCTTAGATTTTGGGCGATTACCATTTATTTTCTGTTTCTCAGAACCCCCATTAGTTTATCTTTCCAGGTTGAGGGACCAAGACAAAATGAAACTGGCATCTTAGTTCTCATATACGCTTCAGCAATTTATTGTGGTATGCATTCCTTATATGCAGAATGGCTCAAAATATTAAAATACTCGTGTTTTCCTGCTTTCATATGCATTTAATCATTGTGACCTAGCAAAATATGGGTCACATCCATCAGTCTAGACAGATTTTTAAAAGGTAAAAAAGTGTCTTTTAAACACGTGTTACTTATATGTCTGTCATACTTGAAAGGTAATAACAGCAAAAAACATCTGTGCTACAGCTGTTGAATAAAGTTGGTGTGGGGGGGAGAGGAACAATACCATCCAAACTGAGAAAAAAACGTATTGAAGACCAGAACCATTTTTAGAAGGTGACTGTCTTGCCTGCGTGCATTCGTATAAGCCAAATTGTGCCTGACTTCCAATGTTGTCTGAATTGTGTGTTCTGTATCTGCAGGCGCTGCAGTATCTCAGCAAAGCTCATAAATGTGAAATCCAATCCAAGCACTGGGACAAAAACATTTTCTCTTTTAAGGAAGTGGCAAAAGGTGCAATAGAGCTTGCACATGGTATGTTTTGTAAACTTCTTGCATATGTTGTTGTTGATTCCTTATTTAAGAAGGTTCGTTTCCTGAAAAGTCTATACATATATTCTTCCATATCCATTGATCACTTATATAATCTATAAACTGTAGGGGGGTGGAATTTATTTGAAGTCTGTTTTTACAGATAGGCTTTTGGTCAGTGAAGAATAATGGAACATAACTTATTCGTTGAGAATAATTTAAAACATTCTGAGAGGTTTCAGGGAAATAGAAATTAGGCTCTTGTCTTTTGGAAACAGAAGTTTATACTTGGTAGGAATGGATGAATAGTGGTGTTCTTCCAAGTACATCAGATGCTCCCACGAGCCCATGCCATCACACTGAATATCTTTCCTTGTAGATAGATCCTCTGTGCTCTCTCAGCTAAACTTCATGGCCCAACCCTATAAGGTTTACAGTATACCCATGAGATTTGCAGGACAATTTACAATGAATATTTTTCTTGTTGGCAAGTGGAGAATTATGTAGTGATGTCTTTCAAAGATGGCACATCCATGTTATTAAAACAAGCTGCCTGCTGGAGCAATTTGTTTAGAGCCCTCTAAAAAAATAAACATGTTTTTTATTCTGTACCAGTTGGTTTTAGCAGAAAGTTAGTTTCTGAAAGCCACTCAAGTAGCCTGTGATGATCAGGCGGGCAGTCAGCAAGGCAATAACCCAATCACCCTCTAATTACCTAACCAACTTCTGCTGCATTAATTTGCTCTCTCAGCCTGGGAGCCCACAGACCATACAACAGGTCAATTTGCACTTTGCCCTCCAAACCCTTGGATTCCCAGCCGGAGTCCCCACTCGGCTTGCAACAGGGTACCAGGCACAGTTAACATAAGAACATAAGAACAGCCCCACTGGATCAGGCCATAGGCCCATCTAGTCCAGCTTCCTGTATCTCACAGCGGCCCACCAAATGCCCCAGGGAGCACACCAGATAACAAGAGACCTCATCCTGGTGCCCTCCCCTACATCTGGCATTCTGACATAACCCATTTCTAAAATCAGGAGGTTGCGCATACACATCATGGCTTGTACCCCACAATGGATTTTTCCTCCAGAAACTTGTCCAATCCCCTTTTAAAGGTGTCTAGGGTAGACACCAGCACCACATCCTGTGGCAAGGAGTTCCACAGACCAACCACACGCTGAGTAAAGAAATATTTTCTCTTATCTGTTCTAACTCTCCCAACACTCAATTTTAGTGGATGTCCCCTGGTTCTGGTATTATGTGAGAGTGTAAAGAGCATCTCCCTATCCACTCTGTCCATTCCCTGCATAATTTTGTATGTCTCAATCATGTCCCCCCTCAGGCGCCTCTTTTCTAGGCTGAAGAGGCCCAAACGCCGTAGCCTTTCCTCATAAGGAAGGTGCCCCAGCCCCGTAATCATCTTAGTCGCTCTCTTTTGCACCTTTTCCATTTCCACTATGTCTTTTTTGAGATGCGGCGACCAGAACTGGACACAATACTCCAGGTGTGGCCTTACCATAGATTTGTACAACGGCATTATAATACTAGCCGTTTTGTTCTCAATACCCTTCCTAATGATCCCAAGCATAGAATTGGCCTTCTTCACTGCCGCCGCACATTCGGTCGACACTTTCATCGACCTGTCCACCACCACCAAGATCTCTCTCCTGATCTGTCACAGACAGCTCAGAACCCATCATCCTATATCTAAAGTTTTGATTTTTTGCCCCAATGTGCATGACTTTACACTTACTGACATTGAAGCGCTTCTGCCATTTTGCTGCCCATTCTGCCAGTCTGGAGAGATCCTTCTGGAGCTCCTCACAATCACTTCTGGTCTTTACCACTCGGAAAAGTTTGGTGTCGTCTGCAAACTTAGCCACTTCACTGCTCAACCCTGTCTCCAGGTCATTTATGAAGAGGTTGAAAAGCACCGGTCCCAGGACAGATCCTTGGAGCACACCACTTTTCACCTCTCTCCATTGTGAAAATTGCCCATTGACACCCACTCTCTGCTTCCTGGCCTCCAACCAGTTCTCAATCCATGAGAGGACCTGTCCTCTAATTCCCTGACTGTGGAGTTTTTTCAGTAGCCTTTGGTGAGGGACTGTGTCAAACGCCTTCTGAAAGTCCAGATATATAATGTCCACGGGTTCTCCCGCATCCACATGCCTGTTGACCTTTTCAAAGAATTCTATAAGGTTCGTGAGGCAAGACTTACCCTTACAGAAGCCATGCTGACTCTCCCTCAGCAAGGCCTGTTCGTCTATATGTTTTGAGATCCTATCTTTGATGAGGCATTCCACCATCTTACCCGGTATGGATGTTAGGCTGACCGGCCTATAGTTTCCCGGGTCTCCCCTCTTTCCCTTTTTAAAAATAGGCGTGACATTTGCTATCCTCCAATCTTCTGGCACCATGGCCGTTTTGAGGGACAAGTTGCATACCTTAGTCAAGAGGTCTGCAACTTCATTCTTCAATTCCTTAATAACCCTTGGGTGGATGCCATCAGGGCCCGGTGACTTATTGATCTTTAATTTATCAATGAGGTCTGAAACATCTTCTCTTTTAACCTCTATCTGACTGGGCACCAGGGTAGTTACTGGGCATCAGGGTAGCGTAAGGCTAAGTCACTGGAAGCTAGTCCCATTTACCACCAGGTTCCCCCTTCCCTGGTTCCAATAAATAGATAGTTTTTATTATTTTAATTTTGGTGGGTATTGTATACTCTCTTTAAATTCCTAAATCTGTGCCTAAGTAAAGTGCCTGTCTTATGTTATTTCTGTCCTTTATAAATCCTAACACTAATACTATCACTCACTAAAATCTCACATCAACAAATCTCAGTCCATCAGTCAGCCCTGCTAGAGTCAGGGTCCATTCAGCTTGGAATAAAGTGGTCAAAGCTCAGGACCAACAGGCCAGAGAAGAACTAAGACAAAGAATGTTCCTAACAAGTGACTTATAATTGACTTGAGCTCAACAGCCAATTAGAGATTAGAACCAGTGGAAGGTTCTAGTAGTGTAAGTGTGGTCAGGCAACTCACTCATGGAGGGTCACCCCTCCCAACCTGAAAACCTGCAGCTGGAACAGATTCCCAATCAGGGTGTCCTTGGCCAATCAGGCTATTCTGGGAACAGCTGTCTCTTAGAGAGGAGGGCCGGCTGCTCCCATAAGAACATAAGAACAGCCCCACTGGATCAGGCCATAGGCCCATCTAGTCCAGCTTCCTGTATCTCACAGCGGCCCACCAAATGCTCCAGGGAGCACACCAGATAACAAGAGACCTCATCCTGGTGCCCTCCCACATCCCTCTGTGAGCTAGCTCCTCAGGAATGGCCTAATTAATAACTTTCTCACAGCTGCGTCTGGCTAGCACGGTTCCAAGCATTTAACATGGCTTCAAGCAGAGGCCTATATTTTGCTTTTACCCAGTTTTTGCCTTTCCCGTGACATAGCCTAACAATAAGAAGATAATAACTTAGCCTGCAATGTTTGGTATTGTCACAGATTGAAAATAGGTTGCATTCCTATGCACAGTTATATGGGAATAAGCCACAGGGGAACCCCGTGAGACTCACTTCTGAGCAAGCATGCTCTGTTTCTTCAGAAAAGAAGCTAATGCTATGTAATCTCAGTAATTGCTTCTGTAATCTAAAACAACAACAGCAAAACCTGACCTGGTCATTGCCATATCTTCAATAGCTATGGAGCTGCTCACGGCTTTTACATAGACTTTTCTGTTCTCAGTAGAACTGACTAAAAGCTAAATACTATACACTAATGCTGTAATAGTGATAACACTGAAGGCCTTAGGAATGGACCTCAACAAGTGGGAAACCCTGGCCTCTGAGCGGCCTGCTTGGAGGCAGGCTGTGCAGCATGGCCTTTCCCAATTTGAAGAGACACTTGGCCAACAGTCTGAGGCAAAGAGGCAAAGAAGGAAGGCCCATAGCCAGGGAGACAGACCAGGGACAGACTGCACTTGCTCCTGGTGTGGAAGGGATTGTCACTCCCGGATTGGCCTTTTCAGCCACACTAGACGCTGTGCCAGAACCACCTTTCAGAGCGCGATACCATAGTCTTTCGAGACTGAAGGTTGCCAATATACAGTGATAACACTGCTTCCTTAGTGCTGTTCTGCAACAATGCTCGTTGTCCACTGCATCCAATGAGAGCAGTGTATTCTGGCTAATTGACACCAGTTTTCTACCTTATTTCCTATAGCAGTAGTTCCCAAACTGTGAGCTGTGGCACCCCAGGGAGCCAAGAAAACCAGACAGGAGAGCCGCAGAATCCCTGCAAAAAATCCACTACCCTGTAGGATTGTAGCTCTAAAGGGCAGCCACAGCCAATGGCCCAGCAGGTCAAGGGAGCTGCCAGTCGAAAAAGTTTGGGAACCAGTGTCCTATAGCGTCTGCTATAGTGCTGTATCAGGTAGTGCTAGACTTTCATGGAATGGATCCCCTGTGGTGCTGGAGTATTACTGCAGTTGTTTAAAGGTATTACTGCAGTTGTTGAACTTCTTAACATTTCAACTTGCAGTGGCAATGAAATGCAGCAAACACAAGTCTAATCACCAGGAAGCATTGCAAATACTCTCTTCAGCTCGGCTCAACTTGCGTGGTTTGGCAGCCAAAGCAAAGGTAAGAATGAGATGGGCTCATTTAAAGGGAAAGATGAGTTCTATAACAGAGAGGCATCCAGGGCGAAAACAGAAGTTCACTTGCCAAAAATTATTGCCTGTTCTCATGACTTGTTTCTTATGTCTTGCTTTACATAGCATAAGAAAAGTCATGCTGGATCAGGCCAAAGGCCTTTATAGTCCTGCATCTTGTTTCTCACTATAGTTAATCAGATGCTTCTGGGAAGCCCATGTTTTGGCAGGTAAAGGCATATCCCTCTCCCTCTGCTGTGACCCGCCAACTGGTTTTCAAAGCCATACTGTAAAGTTACTGGTTCTCTCTTGAAAGATCAGTTATGATAAGAAGTTATGATATTTCCTTTTGTGAAATGTCTGTTCTTGAATGGACTTGGTTTGTCTGTCTGGGATAAATTCATTAGATGTAGCACTGTTAAAAACACTTCCCCGTCTCTTTGACATCTCTGCCAATGATATGGTGATAATTCAGTAATCAAGGACTTGTTCAAATATAAGGGGAGATCTTAATATAGTTCCCTTTGCAAGTATGAAAAAGTGAAGTGGGAAATGTAAAATCTGTTGCAGTACCGAAGGAAGAAAAAGCTGTTACTGAAAAAACTGAAAAACTGTTACAAAATTGCCTGATACTCTCATCAAAGCCAGGGTGGGCATAAGGAAATGCCCATTTTTTGGATGGGGATGTTCAGATTCTCACACTGATACTAATAAGCTATTTACAGTATCTTACCTTCAGTCAGGATGAGCCAGAATGGTGTACACTGTAGCAGTTTGGGAGTTGGACTTAGACCTGGAAGATCCGAGTTCAGATCCCTGCTCAGCTATGAAGCTTCCTAGGGGACCTTGGGCTAGTCACCATCTTTCAGCCTTCTCTACCTCACAGAGTTGATGTGATGATAGAAGGGGGAAAGGAAATATGTACACCATTATGAGCTCCTTGGAGGAAGGGCGGTATAAAAAAAATGTGAAAAATAAATAAAACCAGGCTTTTATAGGACTCCCTGCTAAGAGCCCACCAAAGAAAGTGAGAGAGTTCTGGGTTAGATAGAGATCTTCTTTCCTCTCCAGCCAGTTATCCAGCATTGGGCAGCCAGGAAGGGCTAAAAAGCATGTTGAGCAGCTGCCACACAGATGTCTTCCCTTTTGCCCACCCTATCAGGAACTATTCTGGCTCTTCTGTCCATGCCAGAAATCAGCAATAATATGAGCACACAGCAATGCCTGTGGCTTACTTGAGGACAATAAGGCAGCCTTATTTCTTTGTCTTGGCAGTCTCTTTTTTATTCATCTTACCTTAAATAAATTCCATACATCTGTTCTACACATCCAACCTATTCTTGTTCAGCAATCAAATGTTGTAATGTGTACCTCTGGGGTTGTGTACCTCTGTTTAAGGCAGGTTCTACACAGGTGCTTAAGTTTACTAAGTTAATTTACCAGGTTCTATACAGTGGCGGGGCCCTTAAAAAGGGTCTCTGCAGGGTTTCTCTTGCTATAAAGGAGAGAGAGAGGCAGGGAGAGTCGTGAGGTAGGGCTGTACTTAATGAAACAGCACACTGTTAATTCACTGTGCCTGAATATACCTAGTGACTTGTAGTGTAATGTTACAGTGCAAAGGAAATTACATGCTGGATCTTGGAGCCAGTTCCAGCTCTCTCTGCTGCATACACACCTATCTCACACAGTCATCCATAAGATGAGGGAGGTGACAAGGAGAATCTAAACATCAGCATGCAGGCCATCAAAATTGCTCCAGGCCCAGCCATACCCAATAGCAATCTGGGACTCTAAAATATGAACTGCAACCTTCCTTGATGCTTTAGCAAAAGTCATGAGTGGTGAGGGTGGGTGGAAGGGATCCCCTGGATCTGCTTAGCTTGATAGGTCTTGGTGCATGCCAGTGACATCATGGGGACATGAGTGGATCAAGATCTGGGCCCTAATTTTTACTAGATCTATGTCAGACCCTGCAATCTCTGTTAGGACTAGATCTGATCTAGAAGATTCACTTAATCCAGATAATTCATTGAAGTAATCACAACACCATTGCTTGTGTGCACTGCAAGGGGGACCTGCTCTTTTCTCATTTGTCAGTGTTGTTTGCTTTCAGGGGACATGGGTTTCTCAAGCTTCCTCTAGCTTGAAGATTGGAAAGTGGCAAGTGACAATGCAAAATTCTTTAGTTCTAAGCATACAGAGAGTGCTCACTTCACTTACTGAGGTGGTCTTGTCCACAGATGCATTTGCTTGTCATTTTTGGCAAACGATGTGAGTACTAGAAAGAAATAAGATCTTTCGTATTTATTAAGTTCTTTCTAGAAAATTTCTAGAAAGAAATTAATAAGAAGAATAAGAGTACTCAAAGATCCTATGGAAACTGTTGCAGTGAAAAGTTTTCAAATCCATATTTAAGGTGATCTTATTACCTTTTGTTTAGAAAAGTCTTTGCTACCATTTTTTTTTTGTATGCAGCAACTTTTTGCAGATGTAGTGAGTGGCGAAGTTTCCAGCGACCTAGCTGAAGAAGTGGCATCTATGGAGAACTTGGCAGTGGAATTGCAAGAACTTAGCAACCAGCTAAGGAATCAGACCTGATGAAAAGGAAGATCCAATTTCCAGGAAGGAAGGAAGAGCAATGTTGGCATGCTTCCTTCACCACAGTTTGTGTTAATGACCTTGGGGTAACTCAAACACCCCGAGCAACTTTCTAATAAACATTTTTCTGTACAACTTCATTTTTTATTTGTGGCCAGCATTGCTAAGGTTATAAAGTGTCTTTAAGGTCATGTCTGTTCATTCTCAAGTTGGATGTCTGCATGATTTCTGTTGGTCTGACTCTTATAGAACAAAATGGACTGCTTTTTATTTAGAAGGCCCTTTATTTAGGATTAGCTCTACTTGAGTGCACTACATAATTGGCTCCTGTCCACAGCTATGCACTTTGCAGATAGGATAGATTAAAGAGTCCTGTTGACGTTAGAAGGAAAAAGGAAAGGAGCACTTAATTGGCTCTTATTTTAACTGAGGAGGTGGGTGGGGGTAAGCTATAAAGATAAAATCACATACAAATTTAAATGGCTATCTTCTGTGTTATAAAGAAATAGTGTTGTGATAGGTTCTACAGTAACGTTTCAGTCACCTGATCATTCAGTTGTCCTTTTCTACACCTTTGCAAGTTCACTGCCCAATCCTGAGCTGCCCTGCAGGGCTGCCACAGCCCCAAAATAGCTACCACAGCATCCAACACACAATCGGGCAGCCCACGGTGGCTCCTTGGGAGAAGGGGGCTTTCATTCACTACCCCTGAGTAAGGAACGTAGCCCCACAATGGGGCTGCTAGATTCTGTGGTGACTCTTGTTGGCCCAGAATCGGAGAGTCCTGTGTTGGATTGCGCAGTCCAACATGGGGCTCAGGATCCCACGCTGCCCTCCCACCACACCTCCTCCCTGCCCTCTGCTCACTTTCCTCCACCCTGGAACACCTTCCCGCCTACCCCCACACCCTCACTCACCTCTCCACCACCCGGCAGTCGGGGTGACCACCGGGTGGCAGAGCGTGGGCCCAGCACCAGAGCTGGCCCAGTGTGGGCTCACACTGGGCTAACTTTGGTGCTGGGCTGGTGGTAAGGGCTTGCAAATGTGTCTTATGGCACATTTGCAACAGGGTCCTCAGGCAGGGCACAGGAGCCCCCAAATGCTGGAGAAGTAAACCTGTGCGGGCTGCACGCACTAGCCTGCTTCTGAGCCCATGTTGTGAGAAGGGTGACAAGGCTAGGCTGCAATGCTGACAAGGGCTCCGCAGAAACCTCTCTCGTTCTCACAGGCGATGTGGGAGGGAGGGAGGCAGGCAGCGGCCTCCCAGTGGGCCCCTCGGTCAAGTGTGGCCCTGACTCAGCCAGTCGCTTCGTGCCTATAGAAAACGGTGATCAGGCACACAGGAGACAGAAAAATCAGGCCTATAAAGGCCTAACTAGGCCTCTGTTGTGGTCGCTGTACTGCAAAGTGCCGCAGAGGTCCTTTAGCCTCCTGGCTGTCAATTGAAGGACCAGGCACAGTTTGAAGAACTTTGGGCAAAAAGGCCCTTGAAAAAAATTGAAAAATGTGAAGGTGGCTCCAGGAGCCGCAGAAGACTCCAACCTCTGCCTTCAGAGGCTGCGCCAGCCTGGGGAATCATGGGAGCCCCTCCCCTTCAGGAAGACTCTGCAACTGGCCTCCCTGCCTGAGAGGAGGAGCTTCCCATTCATAAGACTGACCCTGCCATGGCACCACTAGAGAAATCTGCTTTTCTTAATTGTAGCTTAGGTGAACGGAAATTAAGCAAATGCTTGTTTTACTGATCAATTACAAATACTGATTAAATTTTTTCTCTAATTATTACCAAAATATAAATAAGGCAGTGTTTCTCAAACTGGGGGTCAGGACCCACTAGGTGGGTCGTGAGCCAATTTCAGTTGGGTCCCCATTCATTTCAATATTTTATTTTTAATATATTAGACTTGATGCTATCATTGTATGAAACTGCATTTGGGGAAATGTTACAGACCTGTACATTTAACAAGTTACTATGTATATTCTTTTAACAATGATAATCAATGGGGCTTATCCCTGGGTAAGTGTGGGTAGGATTGCAGCCTAGGATTGTTAAAATTTTTTCCTGTCTGATGATGTCACTTCCGGTCATGACATCACTTCCGGTGGGTCTTGACAGATTCTCATTCTAAAAAGTGGGTTCTGGTGCTAAATGTGTGAGAACCACTGAAGTAAGGGATACAATTCATGCTCAGTTCTGTAAAGAACAAAACAATTTCTGCATAAACAGAAAAAAAGAAATTGGTGTGTGCTTAACATTCATTTTTGGTACTAAAAAATACTGGATGATGTCTAGGAAAAAATTAAACAGGAAAAAGGGCTAACAAATCGATGGAATAATTGTCCGTGAGATTACGCCGGCTGGCTGTAGTGTGTTCCAAAAACCGTTTTAAAATGCCCATGGTGATGGGAAAATATTGTTTTAAAATACTGTAGCTGTGTGCATATCGCGAAGGAAGTGTTAGTATCCTTATAAAGGATACTCAATACTTTAAAGTGAGTAAACAATAAGCCAACTCTTCCATTACTGTGACTTTGGTCTGTGGTGTCCAGACACTACGATGAATGTTTAGCAGAACATTTAATATGCAACTTTAGCCCCAAAGCTGCTAGTCTTTAGTTGTCTGCTCAGTGTGGTTGTAATGTGAGCTAGTGTATTCTGATCAAATGCTGCCTTACTGGTGAGTTTTGACTCATCTGTTTGAGGTACCATGTGACAGTATTCCCTTTTGATAGAGTATGAAACTGCTGTAATTCATGCTTCTCCCAGTGCTCTTCCAGAAATGGCTGAAGATGCCAGCTATTTGGGAAGAGCCCAGGCTGCTCAGAAGAACCCAGAGCAGCCAGGCCCTAATTAACTAGCTGCTCCCTCTACTGAAACCTACCATGACTGCCCTCTGCCTTTTGGAAGGTGGTGGGTGGAAATGAGCTCCCCCAGGGTTGTTCATTTGGGACTTTTTTTAAAAGCAGCTCGCAAAGACCTCATGGTTTTCTGATAATTATTTGAGGAAGCTTGGGGAACTCAGCTAATTATAAGATGTCTAGAAGCAAAAGTCACCTATATGCCCTGTAAGGGTCTGCACCTTACATGGTTGCAGACCATGGAGATCATTGCAACACCATCTCGAACTGCTTGGCCATGACATCATATTGCTAACTTCTGGGTTGCTGAGCTCCATGCTGCCCAGAGCTTGGTTTTGAGCTGCACCTCTGCACAGCTTAACAGGAATCCTGGAAACATAACAGGAGCAGCTTAACAGGAAACATACTCCCCCCCACCCCCATGGATAATTGGCTTGAGATATTTGTAAGCTGGCAGCAAAACAAAAGCCTTCAAAGTTACCAGAGGTGATATTGATTTAACAAGATGCTCTGGAGAGTACAGTAATATCTCCATTATGCTGATTCCCAGTGTCATTGACAGCTGTTCTCACCAATGGGCAAAGTGGATTCTGGGGCAATCGGCTCCCATTTCCTGCCTATTAAATTGAAAATGTATTCTATGGTGCTGTTTTGCACAGCACTTGACTTTCTGGAAAGGATCTCCAGTGTTATGAGAGGTATTACTGTACCACACTCTCTGCTGAGGACAATGTTTATCTTGGCTTTGCCTTTTCTGCCATAACTTTTTACACTTTTATGTTAAGGCAATGAAATGTGCTGGTCATACACTTCAGTCCAAAACACATTTACTTGGATGTATGCATGTATTTATTCAGTACAATAATGTACATGGTGTTGTACAACCCAGGCAAAAAAGATAAATCCTTGCCAGAAAAATATGAATATATGAAATATATGAAAAGGTGAATATATGCATCAAGTGGATCAAGTGCATCATATATTCAATATATGAATATATGCATCAAGTGGTAACTTGCTAAACATGTGCATGTAGCTACTTGGGAAGCCAGTAGTCTGAACCTGACATCTCATGCTAATAATTTGACCAGCCCCTCTTCTCTTCATTTCTGATAGGATGCAAACATATGCTAAATTGCTATGTGATTAATGGTCATCTGTATTCAGCCAAAGAATGGGTCACAAAATGTGTAATGAAAAAAAAACTTCTTAAGAGAATTTGAATTGCAAGTGGCAAAAAACAGCCTGAGCAATACCACTATGTAACATAGGAAGGTTTTTCCTAAATATTTAGAAGTATAAATAGACAGGTTTCAGTCGACAAGTAGCCCATTCAGGCATGTACTCAAATATAGTAGCAGTATTCATTAGACAAACATTTCTGCTAATCCCTGACCTATATTAATAAAAGTGTAATCCTTTTAGGCTGGAGGTAGTGCTTGTGCTCTTTCAACTCATAGTCTTGGAAGACTAATAATAATTGCAGTTTAAATTTAGATATTGAACAAGTGTTCCTACATCTTAAACTAACCTGTGATCTCTTAACTGGATAAAGAATAGATGTTTCCCTATGTGAGATGATTTCATTTGCTAGATTTTGGTAGCATTGTTTTAAGCTGTGACACTGGGTTTTTTTTGGAAATCATAATTATACAAGGCAATGTTTGTTTTAAAAGAAGGTGGTGCTGTTCATAATTCAGTTATCCCTAGATGTTTTTTTTGGGGGGGGGGGGGTTAATAAGGAGAGAAATTGCAGCAATGTACTTTCCGCAATTATAGGCTGAGAAAACTTCATGTTGCACTCAACATGAGACCACCACAGAAAAAGGCATCCCCAGATCAAATTCCCCCCTCCTAGCTATGCAGAAGTAGAGCAACCCATGCTTCTGTTACTACAATACACACACATCAGGCTGCTCTCTGGCCTAGCCCAAATGTGGTGGTTTCAGGCTGACATTCATATTCTTTTAATAATGCATCCCATCTATTAACAATAAAAACAATCATGAGGAAAAGGTGCTTTCTATGAATGTTTTTAACGTTGTGGTTTTTAGTTTCTCATTTCTCTTTGGAAATTGAAAAGCTGCAAAAGAGAGCGACTAAGATGATTACTGGGCTGGGGCACCTTCCTTATGATAGGCGCCTGAGGGGAAACGTGATTGAGACATACAAAATTATGCACGGGAAGGATAGAGTGGATAGTGAGATGCTCTTTACACTCTCACATAACACCAGAACCAGGGGACATCCACTCAAATTGAGTGTTGGGAGAGTTAGAACAGACAAAAGAAAATATTTCTTTACTCAGCGTGTGGTCGGTCTGTGGAACTCCTTGCTGCAGGATGTGGTAACGGCATCTGGCCTGGATGCCTTTAAAAGGCAATTGGACAGGTTTCTGGAGGAAAAATCCACTACTGGTTACAAGCCATGATGCGTATGTGCAACCTCCTGATTTTAGAAATGGGCTATGTATCAGAATGCCAGATGCACCAGGATGCAGGTCTCTTATTATCTGGTGTGCTCCCTGGAGCATTTGGTGGGCCGCTGTGAGATACAGGAAGCTGGACTAGATGGGCCTATGGCCTGATCCAGTGGGGCTGTTCTTATGTTCACCTGAATACAATTTCTTTGCCTGCATCACCCCAACCAATTTTATTCATGGCTGCTGTCAGCCCAATCTTCTCTTTCTCTCATTCTTGCTTTCTTGGAAACTCCAGTGACCTGCAAATGTGAGTCATCTACACCATCCCTTGGCCAACACCCAATATAATGATCTGTTCAAAGAAAGAGCAGCCAAGATGTACAACAGCCAGTACAATATTCACACTGCTAAATAGCTTGCTTATATAAAAGGGAGTAGAACTATTCATGCCATCACTACTACAACAGCCAGCTCGAAAGCATTAGTGGAACAATAAGGGAATTAACCCTCGGAGTGCTGCCATTTACCAAATCTCCATGAATAGCATATTTCTTCTGCATTTGCAGAGTCTGTTCGTTACTTTGCAGCAGGGGTGCCCAAACCCTGGCCCTGGGGCCACTTGCGGTCCCCAAGGCCTCTCAATGTGGCCCTCAGGGAGCCCCCAGTCTTCAATGAGCCTCTGGCCCTCTGGAGCTTCATTGCAGCCCACACTGGCCTGACGCAACTGCTCTCAGAGTGAGGGCGACTGTTTGACCTCTCACGTTAGCTGTGGGATGGGCTCCTTCCACTGCTTGTTGTTTCACGTCTGTGATGCAGTAGCAGCAGCAAAGGAAAGGCTAGCCTTGCTTTGTGCAAGGCCTTTTATGGGCCTTGAGCTATTGCAAGACCTTCATTCATTCATATAAGTTCATCTTTAATATATTCATTTATGTAAACTTATGTAAATTTATTCAAATTTTAAATGTAAATTAATTCTTCTCCCCCCCCCGGCCCCCGACACAGTGTCAGAGAGACAATGTGGCCCTCCTGCCAAAAACTTTAGACACCCCTGCTTTGCAGGGATAAATCCGGAGCTCTAACCTTTGCTGTTACATTTTTTTCTTACTGCATTCAATTCCCCCTTCCTACCATGATCAGAGTTGTTTCTACCTCCATTCCATATTTCAAAGTAGCATATTTCTACTTTGATATGGCTGTCCCAGTGGTGGCAGTTTTTATGCTACCATGGAAGGCACCAGCTGAAGAGGAGGAGGGGAGAGGTCTCCATTTCTATCCAGGCATCTTCAGATTTCAACACTGCTTTAGTGTCTCTCCCACAAACAGAGCAATTCATTAGAATAGTTTCTCTACACCCTGATGAGCTAAGGCACTGTAGCCATACCCTCTTGTGGTTAAACTTGATGCAAGGGTGAGACAAGAATGGCTAGAAAAAATAAGCCTTATTCTAGGTCAGGGGTGTCAAACATAAGGCCCGGGGGCTGGATGCGGCCCGCGGACGCTTTATATCCAGCCCTCAGGCTCTCAACTGCTGAGCAGTGCTGAGGTGTTACTGCTATAAAGACAGCCCACTTGAAAATTGGGCTCTCCCATATCTTGAAATATGATCAAGATTTGTGTATTTTCTCTTCTGTCATTTGCTGTTAATGAGTTCCCAAGTGAGAAAAAGTGCTTATTTTTGGTTATGACCAGTTTAATGACATCATTTCCTGCCTAACGACATCACTTCCGGCCCTCAGCCTGCACCGTGAATGCTGTTCAGCCCTTGGTATGAAACGGGTTTGACACTCCTAGGTTATGAACACATATACCCTACCTTTCAAAGCTGCTGCCAGAGTCAAGGTTAATGCCGGTAAAGTGCTTTGCAGATTGAAAGTACCATAATCTTGTCTGTTTTGTATTTTCCTCTTCAGTGTCAATGTTCTTCCAGGACACTTACTGTGATCCTAGAGACGGGTATTTCCTCATAGAGAACAGCAAATATAGACTTTCTGTTAAACAGAAATTTTTACAGTTTGTCAAAACTAAATTCACAGAAAGTAAAAGAAATACAAAACCGAAGGTAAACACAGGCTGTCACTATTAATACCTATCTTTCTGGAAACTCTTTGTAACTGTTTGTCAAGTTGTTTTTATTTCACAGAAACCTTGACCAGGATAATGTGAAGTGCTTTTCCTGTTATGCTTTAAAAATCTAGTGAAAATATAGATTTCTGTCCGAAAAATGTTATATGTCATTGGGACAGAGAACAAATGCAAATATTAATGTTCAAGGATCAAGTTTATTGGCTCTTCCCTCTGTATTAACCTCACTAACAGCCCAATCCTATCCACACTTTCCTGGGAGTAAGCCCCCTTGACTCTAATGGGACTTACTTCTGAGTAGACATGCATGGGATTGGGCTGTAAGTAGGCAAGGAAGGCAGCTTTTACAGTGGTGGTTCTTTTACAGTTAGTGGGGGGGGGGTGGAAGAATAATTGCCCCATTTCAACCAGTGGTGGCAATATTTTCCGAATTCAATTGTAATGTCTCTCTTGTGTCTTTCTGTGAGCCCCTTTGGAATGGAGAACCAATTTTTTCACCATGTAAAAGGCTTTGTGAACTTCGTTTTTGGTTGAAAAGTGGTACACAAATTCTCAGTCATTAAAGTTTTGAGATGATGAAATTGTAGGATAGTGAAGCTGGTAGGTGCATTTTAAATGCTTTTACTTGACACCTTCTTTATCTCAAAAATTATTCATAGCTGTTTGTTAGGTGAAATATTGTTGCAGGGAGCCCTTAAAATGCATCTATCACAACCTGCAAGCACTGACTTGACATATCAACTATGGCACTATTATTCTACATGGAGATACCCACTTATATTTAAAAACTCCATACCTTTACTTCACTAAGGAAGAATTTATAATAGCTGTTCCCAAAGGCAAACAGAAGTTTCTGCCTCAGCTTCTGTTTGGTGTCTGGTGTAAACACTGAGTGTGCAATGTGAAGGGTAATGTGCAATGTACGCCCCTGGCCTCTCTTCAGCTGCTAACAGAGCCCAACCCTTTCAAAAGCATTTGGGAGGTAATAGTTTAACTGACCTTCACACTAATGCCTTAAGAATTTTAAGATGAAACCCAAATCAGTCAACATGCGGAAGCACAGACCTGAACGGCTCCTAGCAGGCCTGACGATCCTAAGTAGTCCTGGGTGATAGCCTCTTGGTAGAAGCAATGCCTGAAGAAAAGGCTGCAGTTTGAGGGTTCCACACAATCATGCACATTCAATTGTCCAATGGCAGATGACCCACCAACAAATCCAGCTGAACCCCATTATGGTGCTTCTAATGAGTGAAGTGATACTACCATGGCATTGCTCTAGCACCCCATCCTGTACTGAAGACCTAAAAAGGGGAGGGGTTCACACCAGCCCCAAAGAAGGCCACGTCAGCAGTGCCATGTCAGGTTTAGAAACTGGAAAATGAAGCTCCACTCTCAAAGTGCACTTCATAGGCAGGTGTCTGAAGTCCAATAGCCATGCTTATATAGATAGCTTTGAGAATCAATGCCTATACTCTATAGTTACCAGGGATAGCATCTGTGTCTGGTAAACCACCATCCTCATTTTGCCTTTAGAACAGGACTGTAAATGTTTTGGTAAGGTGCTTATGCATGGTTCTCCAATTTCAGCCCACTTCCTTAGGTAAAATCTCTTCATGAAGGATCAGGATGGGGGGAGGAGTCGGATGCAATGATGCAAATGAACATGTACTGCTTCCTGTCCATCCTCACTTCTGTTACTATCCAGACAGCAAATGGTGCTGAATGGAAATGCATTTCATTTGTTCTGCAAATACAGGTCATCCCTCGTTATCCACTGGGGTTCAGTTCCAAAACCCCTAGTGGATTAACAGAAAATCAGTGGATAAAAAAAACAGTGGAAAGGTAGATTTAAGGACCCACTTCTGGGTTTCTTGCCCCTCCATTGCCCCTAATGGATAAGGTCGTGCCTCAACATCCTCATGGGTTTGATTCTGGGACTCCCTGCTGATACCATAAAAATGTGTTAAATAACAGCAGTTTAAAAAAAAAAAGTGTGTCCCTTTACAATTGTGGTTTAAAAACAGCTTTTCTTACTGTTGTTGAGAGGCAGTCAGCAATTAGTCATGCAAGCAATAATTCCATTCTTCAGCTGAGCCAGGGGGCAGGGGGTCCTTTGCATTTCTATCTCTCTACAACAGTAAGAAAAGCAGTTTTTAAAAAAATCTGTGATTTTAAAGAGATGGATTTTTTCCCCTTCTCTAGGGATCAGCACATTCCCTCTCATTTGCAGTGGCCATGCATGTAGCGTCAAATCCATGTATAAAAAATCTGTGTATAACAAGGTTGGACCTGTACAACCAAATAGATGGTGACACAAAACACTTTTAAATTTTTTAAAAAGTGTAACAGCCATGATCATTTTACTAGAATATGCTGCTTCAGAAGGGATGTAACATAGAAAATTAATACACACAATGCACACTTGCAAAGGAAATGAATACAGCAGATAGCTGGCACATAAGAGACTTCAGCAATGTGTAAAGGGGAAGGAGGGTACTCAGGCAGTGATCCTTGGTGTGAGAACATGACAGGGACACTCAAATTGCAAAAACAAAGCATGTTGACATCATGCATTTTGGGACCTTTTGCCATTTCAGGTAATCCTTATATGCTGGATTCTTATTTGCAGATTAAAATATGTTAATTTCCTTCCTCCCAAAGAAGCAAGTAACAGTTCTTACCAAGCACAGGTTGTTATCATACAATACCTAATTCAAAGGACAAATGGGAAGTCTTACAGCCCAATCCTATGCAAGTCTACTCAGAAGTAAGTTCCATTAGAGTCAATGGCACCTACTCCCATGAAAGTGTGGAGAGGATTGGGCTGTTATACAGCAATCTTGTACACCAACAATTTTCAACCAGTGTGCCACAGCACATTGGTGTGCCGCAAGTGGTCTGCAGAGGTGCCACAGAATTTGGGAGGAGGGTCATTTATTAGTAGGGCCATTGGGGGATGAGAGCCCCCCACCAGCAGCATAGTGTGCCTTGTCAACTGTCAAAAAAACTGATGGTGTCAATGTGCTGTGAGATGAAAAAGATTGAAAACTGTTGCTATACACATTTAACTGAGAGGAAACCTCTTTGAATATAGTGGACCTTACTTCAGAGTAAGCAGGTATAGGATTGTGCTGTGATAGTCCTATTTTGCTCTGTAAACATATATTTATACAGTCTGAGCCATTCATATATCTTCCAACATTTCACAAATGAAAATACACTCTTGTGTAGAAGTAACACCTTCACAAAAACAGAATAAAAAAGGTCCAGGTGACATCACCCATATTACATGGGAATTACCTTATTATATGCTATGCTAATTTTAATATTTGTATCCTAACCATTGCTTTAAGGAGCTCTGGGCAGCTCCCATGGGGCATAGGGAGACTAAGAGCCCAATCCTGAGCTCCGCACGCTGGCTTCCAGCCCACACGCACTGTTGCAAATGTGCCATAAGGCATGTTTACGAGTCCTAATACCAGGCGAATGCCTGTGCTAGCCTAGTGCTGGCCGGTGCTGGACTAGTGCCAGGTAGGTGCCTGACCTCCACCGCTCGACGGTTGCACGAACTGCCAACCAACAGAGAGGAAAGCGGGGGTTTGGGGGGAGGCGGGGAGGATGCATTCTGGGGGAGGTGGGCAGAGGGTGAGGGGAGGCGTGCCGGGGGGCGGCAGCGAGCCTACACGAAGGCTTTTACCTTACCGCCAACCTTTTGTCAGTGGTGAATCGAGTACCCCATTGCGGGGCTACTTCCTTTATCTGGGGAAAGGGGACGAAAGTTCCCTTCTCCTGAGGTGTCACCTGTGGCTGCCTTGGGCACGCAGGATGTGGTGGCAGTCATTTTCTACGCTGCCGCAGGAGTGTGCCCCGGATGCTCAGGATTGGGCTCTTAGGCTTTAATTCAGATAAGTGCAAGCAGAGTTCCGCTCATGGCAATGGAAATCTCCCCTTTCCCTCCTGCTGCTGCCTTTGTGCTTCCCCCAAAAGCCACTTCCGGGGTGGGAGGTCAGAAGAAGCTGTGCAGTGGCCATGACAGTGGCAAGTATGAATATACAAGCCCTTGCAAGCAACTGTCCACTAATAAGTCCCGGGCTTTCCCACGTCCAAATGGAAGACAGTGCATGGTTGATAGAGCTGATGTCTTGTCATTATTTTTTTTAGCCCATACTTGGTATAAATCATTAGGAAGATATGACAACTAAAAATTTAAAATGATTTGCTTATGACAAAATAAGAGTGGCTGGAATGATGACAGACCTCACTGCATAGAACATTTTTCTAGGTGCTTGGGTTTTCCACTGCATGTTTGTGTATGCAAAACAACTGGCTTGGTTAAAAATAAGATGTGACTGCTGTGTTTATCACAAATCATGACCAAAATACCTCCACCCCACTGGGAGGACATAGTCAATTTGAGATAAACAGTCTCTGGTTAGGTGTAGCATGTTCAAATTCAGGGATGGGCACATGGAGGCAAGGTTAATCAGAGAGCTTAGTATCAAATAACTGCTGAGGGAAGCTAAACTTTAACCTCCTTGGGCCTGAGCTACTGGGAATATGTGACCTTTATGATAAAAAACTATCTTCCTTTTACACAAACATGCCAACTGATTATGAAAGTAGACTTTTGAAACTAAGTCATTTCAGTAGTTTGCTTCTGTCTCTTTATAAAGTAATTTGTTGTATGCTGAACTACCCACATTTCAGTCATACATACTGATATTTATTCCAATCTGATTGTTGTCCTCTCTCATGAAGCACGAGTGGCTAAAGTGAAAACACAGAGGGGTAGGTATTGCCTTGTTTGAAAAAACAGGAATTTGTTACCTGTGAATTCCTGTTCTGGGGAGAGGAAGGGGGGGCATTCCTGACCCCCTGGAGATGCCCCTCTCATCACCAGGAGGCAGGGCTAATCCAAAATGTTGTTTCCTCCTGCTATAAAGGGCATCCCACCCCCAGACTGTCCTGCTGGAACAGAAGCAAAACAACTAGGCTGCCAGAGTCAAGAACCCTCAGAAGACAGAAAATAGGCCATACAAGGGCAACAACCATGTACATATTGAGAGAAACAATATAAAACCAAGTAGGGATTCCACCACCATCAGAGACTACAGTCCCCTGGAAAGCCAAGCAACCCCCTCCCCCCATGTAGCCCATCACCCAGAAGCATGAGATGCTAAGCTTGGTATTAGAGGTGGGTGGAATACCCCTCTTCCTCACCCCAGAACAGGCATTATCAGGTAAGAAATTTCTATTTTACTCTGATTTCTATTTCTAGTAAATTTATATTTACTGGGTGGACAAGGCAAAGCAGAAACCTTTCAGAGCCTCACCACTTTCTACAGAACTCGCCTACCAAGACAGCTTCTGAGCGTATATGTACACTGCTTACAGATGCTTAAAAATCTGAAGTATGGATTGGACTGTAGGGAGCCATAAGAGCTTACGTGGATGCTCAGCTTAAAGTGAACTACATTTACTTTTGCTGTGCTCCCCTTCATGGACAGGGACCAAAACTTGGAAAGAAGGTGTCTTAACCCGCCGCAGTTTTAGTGCCAATTGGGGGAGTGAGGCATGGCTGCTATCTGCCATGGAAAATATTTCTAGGACTGGCTCAGCAGCTTTCATCAATTCAGTGCCAGAATAAAGTAGTAATAGTTGATGGTTGTATTCTAAATTTCCTGGATTTCTTGATGTTTTTGCCTTTCTGTGTTTAGCATTAGAGTTCATTTTTAGTTAAGTATTCCAAATGTTTGACCTTCTCCAGCTTCCATGCATCTTTATGCTGATCTAACATTACAGTTTAAAAGATGAACAGATAACCAACAGAAGAGATTGGGAAGATGCTGTACCCAGACAGGAGAGCAATTAACCTATGCCCAAAGTACATCCTTCTATAGACAGTCTTTCCAAAGGCACTTCCTGTCTCGGAGACAAACTAGGACCTGGTACCACCAGGGTGTATAAGTGGGAAACGCCTCTGCATACATGTGGGGGAGTTACCTGAGTTCTTTTTCAATGGCAAATCCTTTATGTAACCCCTTACCTATCTTACTCCAGAGGGTCTCTCCTGACTTTGGTATTGAGGGCAAGTACAAGGGGCAAACCCCAAGGTGGGTGGTGTCCAGCAGAGTTAGTATAGCTGGTTTACACAGCAAGGTTTGGGAGACTTCTGTAAAGATTATCACTTTGTGGTATTTAGTCATAAAGAAAAGGAAATGCTTTATTTATGAGAACTCCAGGGTTCAATCAGGAGAAAGCAAGATTGAGAGTGAGAGAACCTACATGCTCATCTAGCTGGAAAGGAGATTCTGGAAGGGGGGAGGGATAGCCTGAGATTAGCCCTCTGTACCACAAAGAGAATTTTATTGGAAGTGGGAAAACCTCCCACCCCATCTGGCCAGTCTACTGGTTATATTGCTCCCTTCAGATGAAATATGTAGTGCATCTGTCTCCACTTCAGACATGCATGTGGCTCTTTCCCCAGTGATAGTTTATACAGAAAAATAACTTTTTGGCAAAACCCATAGAAATACACTTCAGTCCCAAGATCCTGTGTAAAAAGAGGTTGTCAGACTCCCTCGGATGAGTACACAGGTTTGTGGTAGGGCTTACAAGCTCGAGGCTGTTATGGGCGGGGGGGGGGAATGCTATTGTTTCCAGTAGCTCCAGCAACTCATGTTTTACTCTGGCAGTCTGGGAGCTACATGAGGAAGTTATAAGAACATAAGAACAGCCCCACTGGATCAGGCCATAGGCCCATCTAGTCCAGCTTCCTGTATCTCACAGCGGCCTACCAAATGCCCCAGGGAGCACACCAGATAACAAGAGACCTCATCCTGGTGCCCTCCCCTACATCTGGCATTCTGACTTAACCCATTCCTAAAATCAGGAGGTTGCGCATATACATCATGGCTTGTACCCCATAATGGATTTTTCCTCCAGAAACTCGTCCAATCCCCTTTTAAAGGCGTCTAGGCTAGACGCCAGCACCACATCCTGTGGCAAGGAGTTCCACAGACCGACCACACGCTGAGTAAAGAAATATTTTCTTTTGTCTGTCCTAACCCGCCCAACACTCAATTTTAGTGGATGTCCCCTGGTTCTGGTATTATGTGAGAGTGTAAAGAGCATCTCCCTATCCACTCTGTCCATCCCCTGCATAATTTTGTATGTCTCAATCATGTCCCCCCTCAAGCGTCTCTTTTCTAGGCTGAAGAGGCCCAAACGCCGTAGCCTTTCCTCATAAGGAAGGTGCCCCAGCCCCGTAATCATCTTAGTCGCTCTCTTTTGCACCTTTTCCATTTCCACTATGTCTTTTTTGAGATGCGGCGACCAGAACTGGACACAATACTCCAGGTGTGGTCTTACCATCGATTTGTACAATGGCATTATAATACTAGCCGTTTTGTTCTCAATACCCTTCCTAATGATCCCAAGCATAGAATTGGCCTTCTTCACTGCCGCCGCACATTGGGTCGACACTTTCATCGACCTGTCCACCACCACCCCAAGATCTCTCTCCTGATCTGTCACAGACAGCTCAGAACCCATCAGCCTATATCTAAAGTTTTGATTTTTTGCCCCAATGTGCATGACTTTACACTTACTGACATTGAAGCGCATCTGCCATTTTGCTGCCCATTCTGCCAGTCTGGAGAGATCCTTCTGGAGCTCCTCACAATCACTTCTGGTCTTTACCACTCGGAAAAGTTTGGTGTCGTCTGCAAACTTAGCCACTTCACTGCTCAACCCTGTCTCCAGGTCATTTATGAAGAGGTTGAAAAGCACCGGTCCCAGGACAGATCCTTGGGGCACACCGCTTTTCACCTCTCTCCACTGTGAAAATTGCCCATTGACACCCACTCTCTGCTTCCTGGCCTCCAACCAGTTCTCAATCCACGAGAGGACCTGTCCTCTAATTCCCTGACTGTGGAGTTTTTTCAGTAGCCTTTGGTGAGGGACCGTGTCAAACGCCTTCTGAAAGTCCAGATATATAATGTCCACGGGTTCTCCAGCATCCACATGCCTGTTGACCTTTTCAAAGAATTCTATAAGGTTCGTGAGGCAAGACTTACCCTTACAGAAGCCATGCTGACTCTCCCTCAGCAAGGCCTGTTCGTCTATATGTTTTGAGATCCTATCTTTGATGAGGCATTCCACCATCTTACCCGGTATGGATGTTAGGCTGACCGGCCTATAGTTTCCCGGGTCCCCCCTCTTTCCCTTTTTAAAAATAGGCGTGACATTTGCTATCCTCCAATCTTCTGGCACCATGGCCGTTTTGAGGGACAAGTTGCATACCTTAGTCAAGAGATCTGCAACTTCATTCTTCAATTCCTTAATAACCCTTGGGTGTATGCCATCAGGGCCCGGTGACTTATTGATCTTTAATTTATCAATCAGGTCTGAAACATCTTCTCTTTTAACCTCTATCTGACTTAACTCCTCGGTTAGGAGGGGCCGTTCGGGCAGCGGTATCTGCCCGAGGTCTTCTGCCGTGAAGACAGATGCAAAGAACTCATTTAATTTCTCTGCCATCTCTAAGTCTCCTTTTATCTCCCCTTTCTCTCCCTCACCATCCAAAGGGCCAACCGCTTCTCTGGCGGGTTTCCTGCTTCTAACATATTTGAAGAAGCTTTTATTATTCCCCTTAATGTTGCTGGCCATGTGTTCCTCATAGTCTCGCTTGGCCTCCCCTATCACCTTCTTACATTTCTTTTGCCACAGTTTATGTTCCTTTTTATTCTCTTCATTAGGGCAAGACTTCCATTTATGGAAGGAAGCTTCCTTGCCCTTCACAGCCTCTCTAACTTGGCTGGTTAGCCATGCGGGCACTCTCCTGGATTTAGTGGAACCCTTCTTTCTTTGCGGTATACACCTCTGCTGGGCCTCTATTACTGTTGTTTTAAGCAGCCTCCATGCACTCTGGAGAGACTGGACTCTTTTTACCCTCCCTTTCAACCTCCTTCTAACCAGCCTCCTCATTTGAGGGAAGTCCGCCCGTCGGAAGTCAAGGGTTTTTGTTAGAGATTTGCCTGGTATTCTTCCCCCAACGTGCACGTCAAAACGGATCGCAGCATGATCACTGTTCCCCAATGGCTCAGTAACGTTTACATCTCTAACCAGGTCCTGTGTACCGCACAAAATTAAATCCAGAGTCACCAGTCCTCTGGTGGGCTCCGTGACTAGCTGATCTAAGCCACAGTCATTTAGCACGTCAAGAAATCCGGTTTCCTTATCGTGACCAGAACACAAATTGACCCAGTCAATATGAGGATAATTGAAGTCACCCATGATTACAACCCCGTCCTTCCTTGTCACCTCCCTGATCTGTTTCCTCATTTCAAGGTCCCCATCAGATTTCTGGTCTGGAGGACAATAGCACACCCCCAGTATTACATCACTGCACAAGCCTGGTAATTTAACCCACAGAGATTCTACGGTGGAGTCGGACCCACCTTCAATCTCTACTTTGCTGGATTCTATCCCTTCCTTAACATAAAGGGCCACCCCACCTCCAACACGCCCCTGCCTGTCCCTCCTGTAGAGTTTATAGCCCGGGATTGCGGTATCCCACTGATTCTCCGCATTCCACCAGGTTTCCGTTATGCCCACTATGTCAATATTTTCCCTTGTCACCAGACATTCCAGTTCTCCCACCTTTGCTCGTAGACTTCGGGCATTCGCATAAAAGCATTTATACACGGAATGCCCCAGGATGGGCTGCTTATTCGCTCCTTTGTCCCCGCATCCTCTCATTTTGCCAAACCGTCTATCACATCCCATCTCCCTACCTTTCCCAATTTCTTCTCCTACCCTGCCTTTGTCTTGTTCTCTAACCTCCCCATCCTCATCCCATAGGGATGAGGAGTCCCGAACCGGATGCCCCTCGGCTCCTGTCGGCCTTCCCCCAGGGATCAGTTTAAAAGCTGCTCTGCCACCTTTTTAATGTTATGCGCCAGCAGTCTGGTTCCATTCTGGTTCAAATGGAGCCCGTCCCTCTTGTACAGGCCCGTCCCTCTTGTACAAGTTCATTGACTTGGTTCTTCCCATGAAAACAGTCACTGCACTCTCAGGTGGATGATATTTCAATAGGAAGGACAATTACATCTTAATCCCTTCACATATGTCTGTTTATTGATTGCATTTCTGTTCTGCCATACTTCCATCACAGAGTTCAAGGCAACCCACTTAGGGTTTTAAGGCAGTCACTCATCCAAGCTCTGACTAGACCAGAACCTGCTTAACTAGACCAGATACCTTGCTGACAACAGGATCATCTACCCCCAGACTATAACCTGGGACCCAATTTAAATATAAGATATGCACATTAAAAGGGAGAAGTGTGAAAGGAACCCATGGTCATGTGGCTTCCACATGCCTAGTAAAACTACTTTACTGGAAAGATTGGTGAATCAGCTGTTTGTGAAACTTGCCACCTCAGCTCTTAGAATAATCTTTGATTTTGCATCTCAGTTCAGATCTTTGCAATTATTATTCAAGACGCATTTAATTTTTCCCTTGAATCAAGCACTACAGCTTCTGTTGTTTTTCATGCAAGAAATTATCTCCATGCCCTGGGTGAAAAATTGCATCTCACTACATATTTTCTGCTAATTTTACTGCGAATAAAGGGTTCTTTAAAATACTTGAGTGCTATGATGCAGCTCACTCAGAACTGTATCTTGGCCGGACTTAGTATTTAGTAATTCAAACAATCACCACACCCATGTCATCGAAGTTAATTAAAAACACAAGAAAGTTGCAAAACACTGATATAAAATCAGTGGTTTTATGTGTGCCTGCTTTAGCCCACATAAAAAGTGATCAAAGTGATTAATTTCATACCCGTTATGTACAGATGTCCGATGCTGAACAGCCCGATTCACAGTTCAGTTATGTTGCAGCATTTGGATTTCAGCCAACTTAATTCCACTGGCTTCAAGAGAACTCACGGTCCAATCCTATGCATGTATATTCAGAGTAAGTCCCATTAGAGTCGGTGGGGCTTACTCTCAGGAAAGTGTGGATAGGATTGGGCTGTCAATCATCTTAAATTAAAATTTTTGGACTTAATCAGGTTGTGAATTTGGCTATAAAAATAGGTGTGTATTATACTTCATTTTTGTCAATTTGTAGAAGTGTAGGCCAGCATAATTGTAAGATATCAATACACTGTATTACTATTTGCCACAATAGTGCCCCCAATTCCCAAACATCCATTCCTGAGAGTGTGGAGACCTTCCGAAGCAGGATGGGATGAGACACAGGGAGCTGCCAAGGGGGGGATTAGTGAAAACCACTCATCAATAAGCAGAAGCAGAAATATTTCTGTTTGTGCAGAATGCACAAACTCAGTAGAGTTTTGTACCATAAGTTGAAATGGGTGCTACTATTATTTTAATTAATATTTATTAATTTTTAAAGAAAATTCTAGAAATTATAAAATCAGGGTGTTTTACACGCATGTCTCTTGCCTATTTTTTAAATATACATTCTTTGCGACTAAAGGTTAATTGCAATTGCCATCAAAATTGTACAAAGTTTAACAAATCAATTCATATATATTCATTAAACCGTAGTCCAGTTACTCTGCAGGTCCTTGTTTTAAATCTCTCTGTCACCACAAATACACTGGATGACTTTATGCAAGTCACTATGTAAGCCTTAGCCCCCAACTTGCAATACAGGGATTACAATATTAATCTACCTTACAGGACTGAGGTAAATGCTCGGTTTGATTATGATTGGCAATACAGAAAATGTGCACATTAGAGGATGCTAATATGTTTATTAGCATAGAAGAAGTGTTTATTAGCATTAGCATTGTCACTCCTGGATTGGCCTTTTCAGCCACACTAGACGCTGTGCCAGAACCACCTTTCAGAGCGCGATACCATAGTCTTTCGAGACTGAAGGTTGCCAATACAATACAATTATTAGCATTAACAAGAAGTGTGAATGGGAAGATGAGTAAATCTGTAGAAGATTGCATTCTGTGCAAGTAGGGTGGAAGGTCAATGTTCATATTGGACAGAATGTATCTCTTCTTTCAATGCTAGATGGATGCATGCAGTACATGTTGGTGAAATGTACTGAGTGGAGCTGCCTATAATGGAGAAACATAAAAGAAGAGCAGCAGGAGGGGAGGAGGACAAAATGTGGGGCAGAAGGGGGTTGGGGAGCATAAAGGGAAAGGAATGCCTCCACCAACAATATAATTCAGTGCAGGATAATAGTCCTCTTTTTTTGTAGCATCCATCACCTGGAAACGCTTCACGACTATGTCCAGAACATTTTGCCATTAGTATCTGACACTTTGAAGACAGAGAGGAATCTAACAGCAAACAACCTGGTTAAACGCAGAGCGAAGGCATAAGTTTAGAATGATTTAAATGCCAAACAGCTAGAAAACACAGGGCTGACTGAGCAATGCCTACTCCCAGCGGAGAACACAGTAGCTACAAAATGAAGCCGTAAAAACAAATGGCCAGCTTTATGCTATCAAAAAAATACATGGTTAACCATTATATGGAAATGTAGAACTAGGTTCTAAGCATTTTAAAAGTTATTAAATCATGCAATTACTGTTCGGGGTGGGAACTGGAAAGAAATGCATACTTTTCACCTAGGATTTTATTTAATCATATACAAACTATTAAAATGTGGTATCCAGTATAAGCCTATATGTAGTACTGGGAAACAGATTTTCAAACCGAACTGGAGAAGAAAGACTGGCAAAAGATATGATGGGATTAGCCAACACTTTCATGGTATAGCAATATTAAAGCATCATCCTCTAAAACTTTAGTACAGTACAGTTCTCTTCCAGTGACCTTTCCTCATGTCGTTGTGGATGGAAAAGCAGCTGGAGGGGACTGCTATTTTGAGTGGGAAAATGACAAAAGGAGAAGGGGCTTCGCACCTCTTTCTCCATGCTGTTTCTCCCGTCAATTTGGCAGCCTTTGATTGCTGCAATCTGTTAGAAATAAAAAAGTCAGGCACTGGCTCACACTTCTCTTGCGTAATGTCTAGTTTGGCCCAACTTTGTAGGTTTTGATGTGCATGTTGGTTTTGTCTTTATTTTATGCAATGGGTTTTTATTGTTCTCATTATTTTGTCCATGTCAAGAAGGTTTGTCTTTAATTTAATGTGTATTGGTTTCTTTTAATATTTACATAATTTTTTTCAAAAACAGTCATCAATAAAACATTTTTTGACATGCAGTATCCAATTAATAACTGGTTTATGTCCACAGCACAGAAGACGCCATTTCTTTTACTACCTTGTGGTGCAGAATCTTGGCTACTGTGCCCAGCAAACGGCCATAATTCTGCAGCTCACTTGAGCTGCTACAATCGTTTTCTGTGGCAGGAGTACCGATCGCAACTGGAGAATCCATTGACTGCTTTTGATGCTACTGGCAGTTGGTTGCAATTTAGTAGTTTTTAATGAATGTGTTACATTGTGCACTATAAGTCAACTATGGCAACTTTCCTTGTCTTTTAAAAAGGCATTCAGACTGTCAAATATCTCTAAATACATTCTAGAAGTCCTGACATCTTTACTGATCCCTTATGGAACAAGTATACAAAAATAACGGAGGTATAAATAAAGGGGATTTTGAATGCTTTCTGTTTTGACAGGGATTAACCATCTGGACCGAGTTCAGGCTGGAAATTTATTTTTCTTAAGTCCTAATTTTTGGCCAAAGTCTTGCATGGAAATTTTTTGATGACTCAGATAAGTGATCCTGTGATGATAACTAGTCTAATGTGATAGGGGGGTTGGTTAATTAAACAGTGTGTAGAGGCTGAAACAAAGTCTTGTATCCATCCATGGACAGTTAATTACCAACTGATTTTCATTTCATAATAACTGAACTGCAATTGATAAATCACGAATTACAAATTAAGAGTGTTGTCAATTGCCATATACCTGCAGTTGCTCTGCTTTCTATACATCCTTAATTTCAGTCAGTTTAAAACTACAGTTAAGTCAGACACTGTTTTCTCTACTGGGAAATAGTCTGTCTTCCTTTTACTCAGTTTTGGATCTTTAATTTGGAAACAACTGGAACTGATTGGCTCTAGACCAGTGGTTCTGGACCAACCAGTTTGTGTAACGCTTCCCCTGCTCCTTTAAGGGGCATCCCCATCCCTTTAAGGGGCAAGGGAAGGGGAGGGAGGCACAGACAGGATCCCCAGGATCGTGTCGCTAAGGGGGGACGAGGGGGGGTGCTTTGCACTTATTTTAAGAAGGCAGGGCTGTGGCAGGCTGCAGAAAGTGCTCGGAACCCTGAGCAGCCCTGCACAGCGCTCCCCGAGGCTTGGAACATTAGTTAAAAGCAGGCGCAAAGCACTTCTGTTTTGCAGGAGGTGCTTTGCGCCCGCTTTTAGCTAACGTTCCAAGCCTCAGGGAGCGCTGTGCAGGGCTGCTCAGGGCTCCCTGCACTTCCTGCAGCCTACCACAGCCCTGCTTTCTTAAAGTAAGTACAAAGCACCCCCCCTCGACCCCCTTAGTGACAGGATCCTGAAGATCCCATCACTGCCCTAGCCCCTCCCCCGCAAGAACTTACTGAGGGAGTAAAGCTCCCTCAAAGTTTGAGAACCACTGCTCTAGAACATATGTCATTGTTGGATCTTCAATTTCAGAAGATCCATTTTCCATTTTTAAAAAAGCATACCTAAAGCTATCATTCTTTGTTTTTACATATCTGTTGGAATCATAATTACACTTGCCTGACATTAGTGAAGAAAATATATTGACTGCCATTAGACTCTGCAAATCCATCAGGATGCCTGCTGAACTCCACATTTTATTGTACTTATTTACATATATTTAAGTATGATCAATTACTTCTCCTGAGCGGTCTTATATATTTTAAAGAGGAGATCTCTCTCTCTCTCTCTCTCTCTCTCTCTCTCTCTCTCTCTCTCTCTCTCTCATTTACTGTTATAAAGAGTCTCATCCAATACCTATCAACAGAGCACTGTTATTCTTATCTACTATGGCTAAAAAAGTGAGCTTTGAAGGTCACATAATCCTTTTTGAGTCTAAGATGATCAGAACAGATGTCCGAAACTCTAAAAAGGAAAAAGGTGGGTGGATGGGGAGGCAAATGTATCAGGACAATTATGGGTAGTGTGTTTATCCAGGATGATTGATATGTCCTTGAGAATTTTCCATAACTTGGAATAGCAGTAACATTGTTCTTGTTCAACCATTAGATACCCAGTGAGAGCCTATCAGTAACTTCAGAATACTAATACACTTCCAGTGCAATCCTATCTTGCACTGGAACAGGCAGGCCTGGAGGCCTGCACTGTATCCAGTGCAAGATTGGGGCCAGAAGCGGCTCAGCCAGAGGCAAGGGGAGACTCTTCCTCTTACCCTCTGGTAAGCTGCCACAGCCCCAAAGACTCTCCTTGGACTTGTACCACCTCAGGAGGTGGCGCAAGTCCGAGGAGCAGTTTCAAGCCACTGCTCCGGGAATGAGATTGGGATCCAGCATAACTGCTGGGTCCCAGCCCCTCCTCCTGCTCCTCGCCAGCCTGCCCCCTGGAATGCCCTTCGCCTGCCCTCTCCCAGCCCCGGATCACCTCCTTCCTGCCTCCTCCCGCCCTCCCCAGACCCCTGCATAGTCCAAGCTCAGCCAATGCAACCCTCCCTTCCCAGGTCAGCACAGAGGCTGGATTCAGCATCCTTGGGTTGGTGCACATCCATGCACCGGCACAACCAACCCCTGAAGAGGCGCATACGTGCTTTATAGTTAGGACTGCACCCTTAGCAGAGAAGTCATGCCTGTCCATGGTCTGGCTTTGGTGCCAGTGTAGCATATCATAGTGACATCTGTTGAATCAGTTCCTTATTAGATTGACATAACAAAGGAAGATTTGCACTGAATTTTTTATTCATAAGGATATATGATAAGGTTTATCAGTACTAGCAGTTGTAATATTTGCAAGTGTTCTAAGCACTTGAAGTCTAATAAACTATCACCGCTAATGATTTTAGGTGTGGGAGGTCATGGACCCAATCTGTGGATAAGTGAATTCACAGATATGGGATCCACGGATATGGGGGCCTCCCTGTAACATATTTTGGGTGCTAGATTTCCAAGCACTTTCTTACACATAAGGGATTGAAACACAATGAACCGCAGAGGCAGTGGGAGTGCTCCTGCGATGCCTCACCATAGTTCTAATCAAGATCACCCATACTGTACTGCACTATTCACAAAAAAGAAAAAGGCTTCCACTGCTTCAAATACATTGTGTAGTTTTCCCCTAAAATCTCCCATATGGAGCAACCTTAAGACTGCATTTGAATGGAGAAAGCAATGTTAAGATGTTTCATCTGTAGTAAGAGATGTACTTTATGTTGCAACAGTCATATGCATGAAGGGAAGCTAGGAAAAAAATGTACCAAAAAAACATGTGAATGATGATCAGGAAGTACCATGTCAATAGAGTCATGCCTGCTGATAACTTATTTCCTTTACAGAGCTGGGGCCCTGGAACTGTCAACATGGAAGACTTTGGTGTATATGAAACTGCAAAGAGATATTTTGGTGAACAACTTTCATCCTGATGATTACGACAATATTATTTGGTTCACACTTCAGCCATCCACAAGCAACTACTGCATGCAGTAGGGGTATAGCAGAGGGCCTTAAGAACCCCCCCCCCCACACACACACACTTTACATAGAGGTTTCACTCTTTACTGGTGCCTACATACCGTGTTTCCCTGAAAATAAGACCTACCCTGAAAATAAGACCTAGTGTGTTTTTTGAGAATTGCTGAAATATAAGACCTAACCCCAAAATATACCTAGTTGTGATCAGGGCCAGGACGGGGGGAGGCAGGAGGGGTCCTCAGGCAGGGCGGGTGGACAACACGATCAGGAATGCTGCACTCCCGCGCGCCACCTAGAAAGCGCCTGCTGTGCTGCCTTGGGCAGAGGAAGCTGAGGAGGAGCTGAGTCCGGAAGCAGCAAGTGAGGCAACCCTGCCTACTGGGCTCTGAGGTTCTCCACATGTTCCAGGGAGTAAGTCCCATTAACTATAAAGGGACTGACTTCTAAGCAGGCAGGCAGGCAGGCATCCTCCTGGGTACTGAGGTGATATGTTTGTATGGTATATTTTTGTACATGAATGACTGTGGATTGTTGTACATTAAAAAAAAAGACCTACCCCCTAAAATAAGACCTAGTGTGTTTTTTTGAGTCAAAAAAAATATAAGGTAGTGTCTTATTTTCAGGGAAATACGGTAGATGTACACCTATGTGATTGCTCCACTATGAAAAAAGAGGTGGCCAATTAAAGAATTAAAGAACCAACAGACGTTGGTTCATACTACAAGCCCTACTCCCAGTGTGGGGAGAGGATACAGGTATAAAGTTCATTCCCACTGCATGTACAACATACACTTAGGGTCAAAGTTTCCGACAATACCATACCAATTTGTCCTGAGATGTACCAGCAGGTGAAGGATTATCTTTCACTGACCAACAGCCCAATCCTCAGCTGCCCGGAGCACACAGCTGTGGTGGTGCCAAAAATGGCTGCCGCCACATCCTGCATGCTTCGAGCAGTTGCCAGCAGCTCCTTGGGAGAAGGGGACTTTCATCCCTTCCCCCGAGTAAAGAGAGTAGTCCCGCAATGGGGCTACTCGATTCACTGCCAACAAAAATGTCCGCAGTTAATCAATTGCCTCTGTGTCGGGCGATGAGCCCAACATGGAGGCTTTGGATCTGCTGGAGCATCGCTTTCCCAGTCCCGCCTCCCTCTCTCCCTGCTCCCTCCCTCCCGGCATAGCTCCCCCTCTGCACACCCTCCACCCGCCTTGCCCATCCTAGAAATGCCTCCTCCCCCCACACCCCCACTTACCTCTCAGCTGCTTGGCGGTCTGCACAACCACTGAGTGACAGAAGTTGGGTGCCCGCCCAGCACTGGCCAGTGCTGGGCTACCACTGGCACTTGCCCGGCAGTAGGGCCCACAGTGAGCCGGAGTGCTGAGCCTAGGACTGGGCTCCAAGTCAGTTCACTCTATAAAATTACGTGATTTAAATGTTTCTAGGGAAGGGTCTGACAGATAGTTATCCCACAAGATGGCTGCTGAGCCTCTTCAGAAACTCTTGCAAAAGAGTCCCTAGTCGGGACGCGCTGCAAAATTTCTTCTCTGAATGTATAATATTTAGCACTTCACATTGGATCGTTTTTAAATAATAATAAATATTTTAAATAATAAGCATTGGTTGGTATCCTAAATGTAGCAGTCGATGCTTTACAAGATGCATGATCACTATAGCAAGCAGTATTTAAAAGATGGTGTGAAACTGCAATTTGTATTTCGCAGCTGTGTACAAGGTACTTGTGAGACTATCCAGAGCACCTGCCTGGTTTATTCTTGTGTCACCACTAAAGATATATTTCTCGTTCACCACCTCCACAGCATTTTTAAGGTTTTGTTTTTTAGCATAGGCTTTTGGTCCTGAGCACCTCCTGCCTCCTGTATTTCATGAATGCTTATCTAGCTCTCTAAGACAGGGGTCTCCAAACCCCAGCCCAGGGGCCAGATGCAGCCCACAGCAAGCCTCTTTCCGGCCCGCGGCCAACCTCTTGTCCCCTGAAAGCCTCTGGCCCACTCAACTGAATATGACCTGAACTGTGCTCTGATTGTGCACAGTATTCTGAGGTATTCTGAGGGCCAGAGAGGTTAAATGAATGAGCCCATTCAGGCTGCAATCCTAACAACACTTTCCTGAGAGTAAGCCCCACTGAACAAAATAAGACTTACTTCTGAGTAGACCTGGTTAGGATTGTGCCATCATTCATTTATTCACTCATCTAAGTTCCATCTCTATTTAAATTTTATATTTAAATTTTTTTCGGCCCTCAACACCACACCAGATATTTGATGTGGCCAAAAGGCGTGGAGACCCCTACTCTAAGGGAAGAAGGAAGCACAAATCAAACAAGGTAATTCTCATCCCTATAGTAAACACCACCTACAAATAACTATGGAGCCTTTTGTTGTTCTGGAGAACATGTATTCTGTTATTGCATTTGCTAACATATCTCACAAGTCCTTTTTTAAGGGAAGGACAAAGCAAGGAAAGAGAGCTTTCCTCCCTACTGTGTTCACAATTTCCAAATGTGTTGGTTCCATGAAAACATGAGAACTACACTGATTACTCTGCCATATTTTAAATATAAGCAAGTACAAATATTAAATATCTTTTCCATACAGTAAGAAAATATAGATCAGAGGTGTCAAACCGGTTTCATACAGCAGGCCGAATAGCATTTATGATGCCTGCTGAGGGCCAGAAGTCATGTCATTAGCACAGTGATTTTCAGCTTTTTTTGTCACATGGCACAATGACAAGGTACTAAAATTGTCAAGGCATGCCATCCATTTTTGGACAATTGACAAGGCACACCTTGCTGTTGGTGGGGGGCTCATATCCCCAATGGTCCTATTAATAAATGACTCTCCTGCAAACTCCCACGGCACAACTGAGAACCATTCACGGCACACCAGTGTGCCACAGCACAGTGGTTGACAATGGCTGCATTAGCAAGAAGTGATGTCATTAAACTGGTCATACAGAAATAAGCACTTTTCTCTCACTTAGAAACACATTAGCTGCAAATAACAGATGAGAAAATACACAAATCTTGATCATATTTCAAGATACGTGAGAGTCCAATTATCATTTGGGCCACACTTTCAGCAGTGACACCTCAGCACTGCTGAGAGCCCAAGGACCCAAAATAAGTATTTGCCTTACCTGGGTAAGTCTGGTTCCTGGTGGAGGCAGGGGGCATTCCTCACCAATGGGATTATTCCTCACTGCTGCTGGAGGCAGAGCCAACGAAAAGGCAAGTGGAGTGCCACACACACAGGGATCCAGACCCCAGACACTACTTGCTGAGCTGTGACAGGATCCTCATACAGACTGCTGTGACTGGCTGCACACTTGCATCGCAACTGTATGCTGTTTGGAAAACTGTTTTGCACATTAATACCCCAGAAACAGAAGGGTTTGAACAAGGGAAATACGTCATAGGAAACCCTAACTACCAATGTTTATCCAGTAGAGGGAGTGATCCCCTACTGTGTGGTGGGTGGAATGCCCCCTGCCTCCACCAGGAACAAAACTTACCCAGGTAAGGCAAATTCCTATCTTCCCTGGTGGAGGCAGGGGCATTCCTTAGCAATGGGATCTACCAGAGCAGTATCCCTGGGGGGGTGGGGGGGGTGGGGAGGCAGTTAGATCATGATGGCTGCATTCCTATCCACACTTTCCTGGGAGTAAGCCTCATTGACTATAATGGGACTTACTTCTGAGCAGATAGGAATAGGATTCCGCTGTTACTCTCACACCTTCAGTACACTCTGGAGAACTTTCTTCCTGAAGGAAGCCTCTGCCAAGGCTGATAGATTTACCTTGTAGTGCTTAAAGAAAGTGTGAGGTGATGACCACATGGCAGCCCTGCATATATCCTAGAGCGATGCCACGCCATCAAATGCTGCCTAAGTGTCTGCCATCTATTGGGAATAAGCCTTTAAACCATCTGGAGGTTGTAAACCAGCTGCCTTGTACGTCATCGGGATGCAAGTTAGAACACTTAGCTTGAGTTACCAGGAACACCTTTCCACCTATGGTAAGCTGCAGATAGAGCATCCATCTTTCTGAATGGGAGTGTGCATTCTGTATGGAACCGTAGGGCTCTTCTGACATGTAGTGTGTGCCCAGCCTTTTCCCTTGTATGTTTAGGATTAGGGCAAAACTAATTCTTGCTGTCAATGAAAAATTGAATTGACTTTGGGTCAGTCCTAAGTACCACGGTGTATGGAATACACATAAGTCAGGATGGATAAGATCCCCAGTTCAGATACCCTTCTTGCTGAAGTTATAGCTACTAGAAAGGCAGTTTTATATGACAGGACTTTGTGGGACTGTGGCCATAGGCTCGAAGGGACGACTCATTAAAGATGTTAGTACCTGTTCAGATCCCAATTGGAAGTCTATGAAAAGGAGGAGTGTTCAGCAACGCTACCCCTCTGAGAAAATGTTCGGGGGAGGGGGTCTGAAGATTGGCAGACCCAACCCTCTGCCTCCAGGGTGCCTTGGAGAGCAGCTACTTGACGATGTAGCATACCAGTACTAAGCTCCTTGACTAAGCCATCCTGGGGAAACTCCAAGATAACAAACGCATCAGGTGAGGTGGGAGAGAAACCCTTATCTTTGCACCAGTCCCTAAAGGTTTTCCAGGTGGTCCTATACAACTTTTGAGTGGATGAACACCTAGAGAATATTCTGGTCTTTATAACCCTGTCCAAGAAGCCCATTTGGTGTAACTCTAACCTCCACACTGTCAATCGAAGTTTGTGTGGTTATGGGTATTGTAAAGGGCCTTGTGAGAGCAGATCTGGCCAAACTGGAATTTCCCAAGGTTCCTGTGTTAATCATTGTATTAAGTCTGGGAACCATGGCCATCTTGGTCACTTTTGTGCCACCAGAACAACGTTTGCCTTGCACTAATGAATTCTGTACTACACTTGAGCCGGAAGGGGAATGAGAGGGAATGCATGTAGGAGCCCCTGAGTTCAAGGGCTTTGATAGTGCATCCACCACTTCTGTTCCCTTGTCTCTTTCCCTGGAGTAGAACTTGTTAAAATTGCAAGTTTTCCGCAGTAGCAAAATATTACTAGTAGCAAACTATCTACTATGGGTGTCCGAATCTGGTCATCAGTTCCTGGAATGCCAAAGATTGTAACCTGCACTCTGTTTCCGAGAGGCTCCATCTGCTTATGCAGTCCGCTTCTGTGTTCTTCTCTCCTGCTAGGTGTTAAGTTGTGAGAGATAACACATTTTCTTTCACTCAGGAAAGAATCCTTCATGTCTCCAACATGAGTTTTTTTCCCCCCAGATGTTGCCTGTTCTTACTAGAACATGACAATGGTGGAGATGAACTGAAAACAGGGCAAGACAGGTAGCTCTCAGCTCCCGGAGACTGACGCTTTGAGACATCCCCTGAGGGGAATAATGACCCTGAATCACTCTGCCATTTAGATGGGCCCTCCAACCCAATATGCTGGCATCTATGGTCAGGATTACTTGATGGGCAATTTTCACAATGGAGAGAGGTGAAAAGCGGTGTGCCCCAAGGATCTGTCCTGGGACCTGTGCTTTTCAACCTCTTCATAAATGACCTGGAGACAGGGTTGAGCAGGGAAGTGGCTAAGTTTGCAGATGACACCAAACTTTTCCGAGTGGTAAAGACCAGAAGTGATTGTGAGGAGCTCCAGAAGGATCTCTCCAGACTGGCAGAATGGGCAGCAAAATGGCAGATGCGCTTCAATGTCGGTAAGTGTAAAGTCATGCACATTGGGACAAAAAATCAAAACTTTAGATATAGGCTGATGGGTTCTGAGCTGTCTGTGACAGATCAGGAGAGAGATCTTGGGGTGGTGGTGGACAGGTCGATGAAAGTGTCGACCCAATGTGCGGCAGCAGTGAAGAAGGCCAATTCTATGCTTGGGATCATTAGGAAGGGTATTGAGAACAAAACGGTTAGTATTATAATGCCGTTGTACAAATCTATGGTAAGGCCACACCTGGAGTTTTGTGTCCAGTTCTGGTCGCCGCATCTCAAAAAAGACATAGTGGAAATGGAAAAGGTGCAAAAGCGAGCAACTAAGATGATTACGGGACTGGGGCACCTTCCTTATGAGGAAAGGCTACGGCGTTTGGGCCTCTTCAGCCTAGAAAAGAGACGCTTGAGGGGGGACATGATTGAGACATACAAAATTATGCAGGGGATGGACAGAGTGGATAGGGAGATGCTCTTTACACTCTCACATAATACCAGAACCAGGGGACATCCACTAAAATTGAGTGTTGGGCGGGTTAGGACAGACAAAAGAAAATATTTCTTTACTCAGCGTGTGGTCAGTCTGTGGAACTCCTTGCCACAGGATGTGGTGCTGGCGTCTAGCCTAGACGCCTTTAAAAGGGGATTGGACGAGTTTCTGGAGGAAAAATCCATTATGGGGTACAAGCCATGATGTGTATGCGCAACCTCCTGATTTTAGGAATGGGTTAATTCAGAATGCCAGATGTATGGGAGAGCACCAGGATGAGGTCTCTTGTTATCTGGTGTGCTCCCTGGGGCATTTGGTGGGCCGCTGTGAGATACAGGAAGCTGGACTAGATGGGCCTATGGCCTGATCCAGTGGGGCTGTTCTTATGTTCTTATGTTCTTATGATGCCAAGTCTCATCCCTTGGACAGCTGTCCATTGTACACTCACCACTGCAAACCCTTCTTCAGGGGTGGTGGAAGCTGTGTTGCCTGGGGAACCAAGGGGAATCCGCTGGTTAGCTGGAGGAGGGGCCTACTGCTGATCCTGCCCATCTGCTTCGCCTGCAGGTACTTAAATACTGGGCTTGCCCAGAGGCAGAGGGAGCTGTGTTGCCTGGGGAACCATCATGTACACAGCAAAAAAAATTTTAAAATTAAAAAAATCATTTGGATAATACATCATAAGATGATATATAAACATCATGGTGAAGAACAGAAGCGATTGTGAGGAGCTCCAGAAGGATCGCTCCAAACTGGGAGACTGGGCAGCAAAATGGCAGATGCGTTTCAATGTAAGTGTAAGGTAATGCACATTGGGACAAAATATTATCAAAACTTCACATATAGGCTAATGGGTTCTGAGCTGTCTGTGACAGATCAGGAGAGGTCTTGGGGTGCTTGTGGACAGCTCGATGAAAGTGTCCACCCAATGTGCGGCAGCAGTAAAGAAGGCTAATTCCATGCTTGGGATCATTAGGAAAGGCATTGAGAATAAGACAGTTAATATGCCATTGTACAAATCAATGGTTAGGCCACACCTGGAGTATTGCGCCCAGTTTTGGTTGCCACATCTCAAAAAGGACATAGTGGAAATGGAAAAAGTGCAAAAGAGAGCAACAAAAATGATTACTGGGTTGGGGCACCTTCCCTATGAGGAAAGGCTACGGCATTTGGGCCTCTTCAGTCTAGAAAAGAGGCGCCTGAGGGGGAACATGATTGAGACATACAAAATCATGCAGGGGATGGAGAGTGGATAGAGAGACAATAATAATAATAATAAACTTTATTTATATCCCGCCCTTCTCCCTAAAGGGACCCAGGGCGACACTCTTTTCCCTCTCGCATAGCGCCAGAACCAGGGGACATCCACAAAAGCTGAGTGTTGGGAGAGTTAGGACAGACAGAAGAAAATATTTCTTTACCCAGTGTGAAATTAGTTTGTGGAACTCTTTGCCAGAAGAAGTAGTTATGGCATCTTGCCTGGATGCCTTTAAGAGGGAATTGGACAAATTTCTGGAGAAGTTCATTATGGTTACAAGTCATAGTAGGTATGTGCAAGCTCTTGGTTTTAGAGACAGGCTGCCTCTGATTGCCAGATGCAGGGGAGGGCACCAGGATGCAGGTTGTGCCTGTTGTCTTGTGTGAACATAAGAACATAAGAACATAAGAACAGCCCCACTGGATCAGGCCATAGGCCCATCTAGTCCAGCTACCTGTATCTCACAGCGGCCCACCAAATGCCCCAGGGAGCACACCAGATAACAAGAGACCTCATCCTGGTGCTCTCCCCTACATCTGGCATTCTGACTTAACCCATTCCTAAAATCAGGAGGTTGCGCATACACATCATGGCTTGTACCCCATAATGGATTTTTCCTCCAGAAACTCGTCCAATCCCCTTTTAAAGGCGTCTAGGGTAGACGCCAGCACCACATCCTGTGGCAAGGAGTTCCACAGACCGACCACGCGCTGAGTAAAGAAATATTTTCTTTTGTCTGTCCTAACCCGCCCAACACTCAATTTTAGTGGATGTCCCCTGGTTCTGGTATTATGTGAGAGTGTAAAGAGCATCTCCCTATCCACTCTGTCCATCCCCTGCATAATTTTATATGTCTCAATCATGTCCCCCCTCAGGCGTCTCTTTTCTAGGCTGAAGAGGCCCAAACGCCGTAGCCTTTCCTCATAAGGAAGATGCCCCAGCCCCGTAATCATCTTAGTCGCTCTCTTTCGCTCTCTTAGTGTGTTCCCTTAGGTATTTGGTGGGCCACTGTGAGATACAGGATGGGCGTTTGGCCTGATTCAGTGGGGCTCTTCTTATGTTCTTATCATAATTGTAAATATTTGGTGACAATTTTAATTTTATTCATAAGGGGTTTGCTTTGAATTATCTTTTATTCTTTCTAACTACAGTACAATAAACAAACTGCAATACTAATCCAAGGATAAGTGGCGTCACTAGGGGGTTGTGGACTGCACCAGATGACACACTCAGAAGGGGTGACACCACTACTAGCCAAAATTGTGAAATCTTGGGGTTTTTGAATAATACCATCATTATATATATTTCAATGTAGAATTTCATGCAGAATGCAATGAAACAAACTGTGTTTAAATATTCTATCAAACGTTATGGACAAATAACCGCAAAAAGAAAACACAACTGCCTTATGTAACAAAAAGTGGATTTTCTCAACACAAAACTGACCAATAAGACTGATTGTTCCAAGAGTCAATGAGATGTTTTTATGACACAGCAGGGAACCAATGAGGTATTAGTATGTCAGTTCTCATTTCCATGTACCAGAGCGAATACTAGAACTCTTATTCAGTTGTATGAGTGCCATCAAGTTGGTCACTAGTTTTTTTGTTGGTTAGTGATTTTTTGTGTGACCTGTACTGTTGTATATTAATATAATTAAATAATGTTTTGGGGATTACACCAACCCTAGTGATGCTACTGTGTTTAGGTTATGCGTATGATATTGTAATTTATTCTGTATAGTCTAGTACTACGGGAGGTTCATCATGGGGGTGATGCAATGAGCTCTTACCCTGGGTGACTGCAAACCCTAGTGACGGCTCTGATTGTAAGATTGTCGTTGCAAGATCAAATATCCAGTATTCAGATTCCAGCCAGGCAGGTCATGTGGAAGTATACAAGCAGGACACCAATGGTTGTGAGAAGACCTCATTGTGACTGTGCTCAGATAAACTGTTTTTGTGAAAGGTGACAATGCTCCTGCAGCTCTTTGGTAATACAGTGTAAAGAAATCATTCACAAAGTTTGCACCTTCTCTGATTTTTTCCAAGAACTCACAGTAGGACATGATGCTATTGCTAAAATCTTATTCTCCCTTCTCTGAATGCTTCAACTGCCAGGTATAAGGTGACTATGCCAATATAATGGCTGGTGTATGATTAGCTAAGGTCTCTAATATTGCTATTAAGGGATGCATGGCCACACCGAGGCTTGCATTTCTTTTGCCTTTTTCTGATTAATTTATATACTGTATGTATGGAAGTTCTTTATGGACAAGAATCTTTGATACACCTTTTTGGATGTAAGTAAGCCCTGAGTAATCAGAGTAACCTATGTTTCAATTATTCTGGAACAATGTGGATGAATGAGACCAAACACAGCACACCTCAATTGACAGCAAATCTCTAACTAATTTTGAAAGAAGTCAAGAAATGCAAATGTTGTGCAACTTTTAAATTTTTTTCCAGCCTTGAACACAAATGAGATACACCCTTATTTTACAGGTGCTGGCAACCTGGCCAGCAGACTGTTACTACAGTCTCACATGGGGAAACAAAACCCCACTGGTGGTTAGACTTATAAATAGTTTGTACTTGTACTGCACATGCCAAACAGTTTGCAAAAATCATGTCGTCTGGGAAAGAAAAGCCCTGCCAAGCAAGATTGTACACAACTGCCCTATCTATACACGCGTACATTAACATCTGTGAAGGGTTATGGCTTGGAAGCAACAATCCAGTATGTTCACATAAACATGCATTTATATTAAAAATGCCATTTATTGCTCAAGTTAACAATGCATTTCTGTTGTGCCTGATGTTAGCAAATATTAAGTTAAGACTCAGAATAGAGGGTTGTGATTTGGTGGTATGTTCCTGCTGTTTTATGCTTCCTTGATGGTGCAAAGCAGCCCCAATAAACACAGTTTTCCAATCTTGTATAGCCAATGAACATCAATTAATCTGACTCCAAATGTTGTAACTGTTTTTCCCTCCTAAAATATGAGGAATGCTGGGGTCTCGCTGAGGGCCGGCCTTCTGGATTATAAACTTCCACCGTGAGAGACTTCTAAACTAAAGAGCGTAAACAGATCTTCTCCAGTGCTTACAGAACTGAAAAAAAGGGCTGAGGGAATTTTCTTTCAGCAGACCAAATTGTTCACTGCAGTTAATGAACCTCAGCCTTGAAAGATTACGGCAAGAAGCATGTTCTTCGTTTGGTCTCATTGGTGCCGATTCCTTCACTCCCATCATTTTCCTTTCACCCAGAAAGCTGGTGCTCCAGTCTTCTCCCCCATCCCATGCTTCCCAGTACAGTCAACTGTCCTTCTGAAACCTGTTATATAATTCCCTCTCACCCTCCTGCTGATAAAACTTTCATTATCCTAGCAATAGCAAATAAGTGCTCTTATTTCCCTGCACTGGCAAAATTGCCCTTTCAATCAGGGCTTAATTCCTGAGCACCGGCATGTAGGAAACATAGACAAATGGGATTAATTTATTTCATCGCTATTAGATGGTGTGAGGGAATATCCTAGAAATCTTCCCTTAGACCAGCAGTCTCCAAAGTGGAGACCACAGCGCACTGGTAAAGCCGTCCCTGGCATAGATGGAGTTTACCATTCTACCCCGGGGCTTCCTGTTTGCGTCACAGATTGCCCCCAAACTTGCCAGCCACATATGCCTGGCACAAAGCCAGCTGGGGAAAAAAGACCATGGAAGTGGCTGGCCAGCGCAAAGGTCAGGTGCAAACTGTGGCTTGAACTGGAGGGGTCCCATAGAACAGTAAGCGCTGTTCACGTGGGGGAGGGATTAGGCAGGGTGCCAGATCTGGCCCATGGGCAAGAGTCTGGAGAGTCCTGCCTTAGCGTTGCCAGTTTATGATGCCCACAATGTTGCTGAGCTCCCACAGGCAAAGTATTGTCATGTCTTTTGCTCAAAGCACAGGCCTGCTCTTTAAATGGTCTCTTTTTCTGCTCCAGTGAATTCACCAATGGCTATTATCTCTTAGTAGCTGTCCTGTGTATTAAAGCCACCATTAAAGTGATATACCTGCCTGGAATGTCTCTTTGATCATTATGGAACCGCCAGTTGAGAATCTACTTGGCAGCAATTTTATGACTGCCTAGAATAAACCACATGAACCAAAAAACCCTGTTTTATTAAAAAGGAATGTGCTTTTGCATGGTGCAGTGAGACTCGGACACAAATACCTCTCAAAAGGACACATTCTTGGGGAGTGATTTACTGTCCCAGCTGGGATTCGACTCCAAGAGAGAATTTCAGATTTGTCACTTGCTGGCACTGGTTCATTTTCCGTGAAGAGAACACTGCCTTCTGAGAAAAGGCAGATGCAGATAAGGGGGGGGGGTGGCCTTGTTTTTTCCAACACTGTACTGGCACGCCACGTGCAACATATTTGAGAATAAGGCTGTTGCTTTTCCCTCTCAAGAACTTTCTTCTCAAAGAGCTGAGCGGGCAGCTTTGTTGGGACCAGGAAAAAAAAAAAAGTCAAACACCCTCATTAATGGACTTCATTTACCTCTCAGGGCTTTCTGCAATCCCAGAACTCAGCCTGTCTCAAACTGTCACAGTTTGGAATACATGATCAAGAAAAACAGGTCCCTGAGCAAGTGCAGAAGATAGTGAAATAATCAAAGTCAGCCCACACATCTGGGCTTCGACCAGGGTAGTGGGCGGCCACTCTGGAATGAACATAAGTATTGGCATCCCTCATTTTAGAAATAAAGCACCGGTGACCTATAAACATTGCCACTCCAGTCATAGTCTCCACTCTTTGTCACCTGTAAGTCTGTACTTGCAATGTTAACCTTAACATATGCTAGACATGGGAGTAATTTCAGAAAAAAGCTGCAAAGAGTTTTAGGTATGTAATGCCTCTTTAATAAACAGATATTCCAGGCAGAGAACTTGATTATTTCCCCAACTACCTACCCACCCCCACTGTTCTGTACAAGCCTAAAAATGATCAGCTAGGTCTTTTGGCCCTAAATTACTGTACATATTTTCCTATGATTGGCCGTTATATGATATGAGGGTCTTGATAACTTCATTCATTTGTTCAAATCAGCATACTCTTCTACTCTGAATCAGATTCCTGGAGCTTCACAAAATAGAGTACCTATGGGGCTGTGTGTGACTTTGCCATGGAATTCTGGATGCTGGGGAGGGGGGGGGGAATGTATGGAAATAAAGTATGATTTTAACTTGCAGACCATTGAGCTAAATTTAAGTGAGCACATATGGAGATAAGTGGCAGAACTGAAATATGAGCAAGAGGAAGGGTGATATTTCAGAATGAGAATCATGGAACTTCTGATCAGGAAAATGAAAACAGTTGGTTTTAACTTTAATCTTATATCAAGAATTTTCAGAAAAGAGTATGGATGCCTCCAGTGTGCTAAGATGCAGAATGGCCATATGCCAGAAAAAAAAAAGGTGATTAAGAGGGAACATGATTGCAACCCATAAAATTATGCATAGTGGGAAGAGGGTGAACAAAGAGAAAATTATCTCCCTCTCTCATAGTACTTGACCCAAGGGCCCTCCACTGAAACAGACTGATGTGAGATTTAGGACAGACGAACAGAGATACTTCTTTACACAGCGCATAATTAGTCTGTGGAATTCCTTGCCACAGTATGTGGTGATTACCACTATCTTTCAGGGCTTTAAAGAGCCATCGTAACAATGGCTACAGTTATGATGGCTACACACTACCTCCAGGTTCAGTGGTCATATGCCTCTGAACACCACTTGCAGGGGAGCAATGGTGGGAGAGAAGTGTGCCTTTCTCTCCCATTTGTGGGCTTCCCAGAGGCAGCTGTTGGGCCACTGCAGGAAAGAGGATGCTGGACTAAGTGTGCCTATAGCAGGGAGTTTCTTTTGTTCAAGTACAAGTAGATTTTCTACTTGTGTCACATGGAGGACATGTGTCACATACCCATTGGTTCAGAACCCAAGTCACGCTTGAGAAAATGCCAGGTTCCAATTTCAGACTGCCACGTTTCTTCTCCAGGGTCTAACTCTAGAAGAGTTTCTGCAGGTTTGAAGCAGAAGTTGGCTGTGTATGGTGCTGACTGGCTGGGTCCCTGTGATGTCACCAAGAAACCTCCCTTCAATTCTCAGAGCGGTTTTGCACTCAGTCAAACTGCACATGCACAAATCATGCAACAGCGCTGGAGGGGAGCAGTCAGCTTTCCTTTCCAATGGAAAGAAGGGGACAAAAAGCAAGGGAAAACTACAACTGAAGACAGATGAACCATAGTACTTCGCCCCATGTGATTTTGATCTCAATCAAACACACGCTCCATGTGAACTACTAAAAAAGGCTTCCATTGAAAACAAATGGAAGTTCCAATAGTTTTAAAATATGCATGGGGGGCACAATTGGAATCAAGGACACAGTGGGGTGAAGTTCTCAAACCCCTTCTATCCCCTCATTATGATTTCACCAAGTGTTGCAGGGTCCCCCTCTTGCTTATGGGAAAGAAAGCAACCCCTCCCCTCCATCTAGTGAGCTTGCACAATGAAGTTCATGCCTAGTTTGGTCCTTTGAAAAAGTTCTCCCTTTCTGTCTTTCTTCCAACTCCATTAACATACTTAAAAAAAATGAAATTACAGTGAAAAGGCAGACACTGAGATATGGCATCCTCCTTTTCTTAAGGGATTAACTCCTATCTGAGTTGGATTTCCCAGGGAGTACCTTGAGCCCACAGGATTTTTCAGTTTCCTCTTGAAATATAATTTATGTGACACAAAGATTGGGCCCCAGATGGACGCTGGAAGGTCACTCCACATTTTCTAGGCTCCTACGGTATTCTTTTTCCTTTTCAGCTGGGACAAGTAAATCAGAAAAGACCAGAAGAACATCTCCATTAAATTCTTAGAATATGAAGTAGGCATGCACTCAATGGTGTTTAGCATTATTTTTATCTGCTATATACAGTAGAACCTCCAAAGTTGACCATCTCTCTATAAAGACCACCTCCTTAAGTTGACCTAATTTTCACAGCATGGACAGACACTGCATATACACTATGGGAGACCAACCTCTCTATATTGACCACCTCAGTAAGTTGTATCTTGACCACTTCAACCATTGCACAGAGTATTAATTTACCCTCCGTAAGTTGCCCACTGAACGGGATACTGTGGGCCTGTGTTTTGTCTGGTTTGTCCCATCTTGGAAAAGCATGAAGCCACGCGACAATCCCTCCCCTACCCCTGCTAGTGCGTGTGCGAAAGGGTTTTTATAGGTGGGCACACTGCACATAGCCGACAGACCTGTGCCAGCTGCCAATTGTACCTGGACATGTACCAAGTTGTGAGGGACATGAGGTTGCTTGTGCATAATGAAGCCACTGTCCTTTCACTTTGGTTCCCATCACCAGTGCATTACTTTACACTTATATTGAAACACAACTGCTATTTTGCTGCCTATTCTCCCAGTTTGGAGAGATCCGTCTGGAGCACTTCACAATCCCTTCTGGTCTTCACCACTCAGAAAAGTTTAGTGTCCTCCACAAACTCGTCCACCTTCCTGCTTATCCCTGTTTCCAGGTCATTTATGAAGATGTTGAAAAGCACCAGTCCCAGGACAGATCCTTGAGGCACTCCACTTTCCACCTCTCTCCACCTTTTTTGACCATTGCCCATTGACATCCACTCTCTGTTTCCTGGTCCTCAACCAGTTCCCAATCCATGAGAGAACCTGTCCTCTTATTCCCTGACTGTGGAGTTTTCTCAACAGCTTTTAGTGAGGGACCGTGTCACCTTCTGGCATTTAGTGAATCTGAGGAGACCCAGAGGAGGCCAGACAGCCTAAGTAAAAAAAGTGTTTTTTTAGCTATTGGGGCTATGTAACATGCTACATGCTATGGGCTGGCAAGCGATAGCATTGGTCTGCCTGTCTGCTATGAAACCAAGTATTTTTTTTAACTTACAATTTTTTTTAAGCTTATGAATTTTCAGGGGTTTTTTTAAACACTGATTGTGGGCTGTTTATTCTCTGTCTCTTGATATAGATGATATAACTAGTAAGCATCACAAGAGGATCAATTCTCATTGATATTTGCAATAAAACTTTTTAAAAATCCAATCTAAATAATAACTTGGCCTTGCATTTGTTGTCCTGGGAGCTAAACTTGATAATGTTTAAATGCCTTTTCCCCCATATGTTGACCACCTCCCTATGTTGACCAATTCCTCCAGTCCCTTGGGTGGTCAATTTAAAGAGGTTCTACTCTGTGTGTGTGTGTGTGTGTGTGTGTGTGTGTGTTCCAAGATTGGACATGTGCACACTCCACAGTTCAACCTATATATAGGCCAAAGTTTCAAAGTTCAACTATTTTAGACTTCTCTGCATGGAAAATAAGTGTGGCCGCCTTTGTTTTTGTTATTCTGCACTGAAAATAAGGTAAGCAATTTTTGTTTTAAGTGTGCAATAAAACAACAAGACTGTTTTTTATCATTTAACACTTTGAAGTGTCCGACAAATCTTTCCCCCATGAAAACAAAACTTGCAAACTAAAAATTAGAATTCAGCTGAACATAATTATGAGAAATTGCAGTTGTAAACTGTATTTTAATTGGATGCTTCAATCGAATATTTTAATATTGAAAAGTTACTGCTCTATTTTTAATACTTTACATATTTTATGAATTGCATTCAGATCAGCAACAAATAACCATTAATAACCAAGCAGAAACAGGATGAGGCAACTCCAGGGTCCCTGCCTTCCAACATTGGCTGTTTTTGATGCCAGGCTCCAGGCAGTCGTTTGCTGGAGCTAAGTACTTCGATCTGGGCAGTCCATGTACAGGTGGACTATGTATACCGCTTTGAGCTCCAGAATAGAACGGGTCTCATGTAACATACCTTTTGCTTCAGTTTTGGAAGTAGATGTTGCACAAGAGCAATAGCTGCTACCAGCACTACTCTACTGTTACTGAAAACAAATACAACCGAGAGGGAATCCAGGTGACCCTCACGTGTGCAGTATTTGCTAAGAACTCTAATTCATAAGACCAAAAGGCTGGCATGGAACAGGACTGTAAGGGCACCCAATTCACCACGTTGTTGTACTACTTTCATTCTTTCTAAAGTGTCTGACTTCCCACTGGACCACACACCCAATCTTTTGTTCTAGAATCTAGGGGGAATAAAATGGGGAGGGGAATAAAAAATGAGAACACATCATGGGAGTCTCACTCTCTCTCTCTCCCTCTGGTCTCCATCAGCATCTCTTTGATGGCTTATATTGTTGCACACCAGATACATTAAACTACACGATGGGTGCTCTTTTTGCAACTTATGTGGTATATCTCTAGACAAATGTCATTTCAGTAAATTCAGAAGTTGGGCAGCCAATCCTATCCTGCCCTTGCATGAGAGGGACATTGGTGCCAAAAGGGCCGCCACTATATCCCGCGGGGCCAAAGCAGCGACCAGGGGTCTCCTTGGGGTAAAGGAACCAATATTCCATTACCTTGTGTAGAGCCCCGGCAGCCCAGATGAGTCTACTTGGATCTGTGCCAGCTACTTAGCTGAACCAAGGAGACCCATGTTGGGCTCTACAGCTCGGAAGGGGGGATAGGATTCAGTGGAAGCCTCTGCTGCTACCCCTGCCCCCCTCCCAGGCCTGTTCTGCCCTCCGCCCCGCCCTTCCTCAACCAGTTTTTCCCCTTTCCACCCCCACCCCAAAAAGCCTTCCCACCATCCAGTGGGAACACTCACCAGCCAGCATGCCTCTTCTGTGTCCTGCTGGCTCAGAGGCCCATCACCAAGTGGCACTGGCCTCTTTGCTGGAGCCGTATGCTCCCTGCCACCAGCAAAGTGCTTTATGGCACTTGCATGACAACTGCTGCTGGGGCAATGCACGGGCCGCCAGTGCTGCCCTGGCATAGGATTGGGCCCTTATACTCTTTGGTTGGAAACAAACAGTCCTATTTCAGAAATTTTCAAGTGGTGCAGCATGCATCTTTGCCCTTGGGGTACATATGCATTTCTTTTGTTACAGTACTGTCTCTGGCTAAACATGTTTGCAGGTTTTTTAAGCACTAAATGTTTGAGTAATTAAATTGTTTTAAATGTCTTATTCATATGGTTTCTTTGTTGTATTTTTATTTTTCTTTATTGAACATCTCACTGATCATTGGAAAGGTGGTGTGTGTGTATAAAATAAATAAAATGTATTTTAAATGTTTCTATAAAACTTATTAACTAGAAGCAGTAGCGGGATGAGTATACACACCATGTGCACTACCTTCAGTCTTTTTTTGTCTTTTTTTAAAGGATCGTCTGTCTCCAGCCTTTGTAAACAAGTGACTATTGATTTTAGGAGACACTTAAAAACTTTTAAATAGCTTGCAAGAACCTAAGCCAGTAACTTTGGTATCAAATGTCTCTATAAATCTGCTCTAACACAATACTTTCCTAAAGCAAAGTTCCTAAGCTTTTGCCTGAACTGCACTGAAACACCATAAAAACCACAACTAATATATTTTCCACCTACCTTTCTGTGCTGAATAAAAATGCTACTTGTCTTGTTTATCCATCATTTTAAACCAGCTCTACTCACAGATTGTTTCCAAAGTTAGCTGAATGGAATATTTCCAAAGCTCTTAATAATACTGTAGCTATGAAATAATTTCAGCCCCTAAACATTACAAAATTCTCCCTCCCACAAAAGTTACTTGTTGTCCCATCCCATCCCGTCCCCCACATTTGGGTGTTTTATTTGCCCTTCTATCTAAAGTTTTGGCATCTGTCATAATCTGGAAGATCCACTGGAACCCATTTAATAATTGGATATACAGCAGTGGTATTCAAACTGGGACGTCACGACGCCCCAGCCTGTGGGTCCTGGCCTCTATCCCCTTAAGGGGCAGGGGCAGCCAGGAGCTCAGGGGGGCTGCAGGGGCTTGGGTGCACTTGCCCAAGCCTCCTGCAGCCTCCCGGGGGTGCGAGGAGCCCTGCACAACCTTTGGTAGGGCTCCCCAGGTCAGGAAAAGTGAAAGCAGAGCGATCGCGCCCCACTCCGCAAAACTGGAAGCGGAGCACGATCACTCCGCTTTCCCTTCTGACGAGGCTGCAGGGACTGGGGTGAACTTACCAGTCCCTGCAGCAGCTGTCCCTGTGCGCGGGGAGCCCTGCGCGAGCACCTGCAGGGCTCCCCAGATCAGGGAAAGAGAGAGTGGGGCGATCGCGCTCCGTTTCCGCTTTTGTGGAAGCAGAGCAGATCTCTCCACTCTCCCTTTCACTGACCTGGGGCACCCTGCAGGCACTCACGCAGGGCTCCCTGCACACAGGGACAGCTGCTGCAGGGACTGGTGAGTGCATCCCAGTCCCTGCAGCCCCCTGAGCAATGCGATCATGGGGATCGCGTCGCTGCCTTCCCCCTGCCCCTGCTGCCTGCCCTCCGCCCCCGTAAAGACTTACTGCAGGTTTCAAACTCCCAGAGAGTTTGAAAACCACAGAAATACAGGTTTAAGACTAATTCAAAGTGCATATTTTTTTCAGAACTACAAAGGAAAGCATTTACCTAAGATCTCAGATTTGTTTTTAGCAATGATACATGCTAAAAATATAAAAATATGTCAAAAAGGTGCTCATCTGCTTTCTGCCCTGAAGGCCATATTTGCAATACTTGGGGTTATATCTGGTAATCCTGCTGCAGAAACGAAACGCAGTGCAGAATTTGGCAGTAGACTCTTACTACATATGTGCGTGGGTCTGTCTTCTGCAGTACCATGAACCCCATACAGGTAAGCCTGGGGCTTATACAGTGCACTGTGAAGTCTTCAGCTTGTCCATTCTTGAAGGGGAAAAACAGATACTGTATACAGAGTGTATTCCATTGAGCAGGTTCTATTAAAGCCTGGTCTTTTGCCAACAATCTGCAAGAACTGGTGCCAGACCAGGATGCCAGACGGTTTTAAAAGGGAAGTTCTACAGGACCAGAGTGTATTACCCTTTTTTTTATTTATCTATCCTGTTCCTGAAGATCCAGGGCAAGTCACAACATTTGGAAAATTATTTGAATATTTGTATTTGTATTGGCAACCTTCAGTCTCGAAAGACTATGGTATCGCGCTCTGAAAGGTGGTTCTGGCACAGCGTCTAGTGTGGCTGAAAAGGCCAATCCGGGAGTGACAATCCCTTCCACACCGGGAGCAAGTGCAGTCTGTCCCTGGTCTGTCTCCCTGGCTATGGGCCTTCCTTCTTTGCCTCTTAGCCTCAGACTGTTGGCAAAGTGTCTCTTCAAACTGGGAAAGGCCATGCTGCACAGCCTGCCTCCAAGCGGGCCGCTCAGAGGCCAGGGTTTCCCACTTGTTGAGGTCCATCCCTAAGGCCTTCAGATCCCTCTTGCAGATGTCCTTGTATCGCAGCTGTGGTCTGCCTGTAGGGCGCTTTCCTTGCACGAGTTCTCCATAGAGGAGATCCTTTGGGATCCGGCCATCATCCATTCTCACGACATGACCAAGCCAACGCAGGCGTCTCTGTTTCAGCAGTGAATACATGCTAGGGATTCCAGCACGTTCCAGGACTGTGTTGTTTGGAACTTTGTCCTGCCAGGTGATGCCAAGGATGCGTCGGAGGCAGCGCATGTGGAAAGTGCTCAGTTTCCTCTCCTGTTGTGAGCGAAGAGTCCATGACTCGCTGCAGTACAGAAGTGTACTCAGGACGCAAGCTCTGTAGACCTGGATCTTGGTATGTTCCGTCAGCTTCTTGTTGGACCAGACTCTCTTTGTGAGTCTGGAAAACGTGGTAGCTGCTTTACCGATGCGCTTGTTTAGCTCAGTATCGAGAGAATGAGTGTCGGAGATCGTTGAGCCAAGGTACACAAAGTCATGGACAACCTCCAGTTCATGCTCAGAGATTGTAATGCAGGGAGGTGAGTCCACATCCTGAACCATGACCTGTGTTTTCTTCAGGCTGATTGTCAGTCCAAAATCTTGGCAGGCCTTGCTAAAACGATCCATGAACTGCTGGAGATCTTTGGCAGAGTGGGTAGTGACAGCTGCATCGTCGGCAAAGAGGAAGTCACGCAGACATTTCAGCTGGACTTTGGATTTTGCTCTCAGTCTGGAGAGGTTGAAGAGCTTTCCGTCTGATCTGGTCCGGAGATAGATGCCTTCTGTTGCAGTTCCAAAGGCCTGCTTCAGCAGGACAGCGAAGAAAATCCCAAACAAGGTTGGTGCAAGAACACAGCCCTGCTTCACTCCGCTTCGGATGTCAAAAGGGTCTGATGTGGAGCCATCGAAGACAACAGTGCCCTTCATGTCCTTGTGGAAAGATCTGATGATGCTGAGGAGCCTGGGTGGACATCCAATCTTGGGGAGAATCTTGAAGAGGCCGTCTCTGCTGACCAGGTCGAAAGCCTTTGTGAGATCTATGAAGGCTATAAAGAGTGGCTGTGGTTGTTCCCTGCATTTCTCCTGCAGTTGTCTAAGGGAGAATACCATATCAGTGGTGGACCTGTTGGCTCGGAATCCACACTGCGATTCTGGATAGATATTTGATATATATAGATATTTGATAGATATTTGAATATATAAAGATGCATATAAATATTTGAATATATAAAGATGCATTAACAAGATATATTAAAAGAGGAAACCAGGTAATCCCTTCTGACAATAATGTGAAACAGAACAAACATAGTTTGCGTTGCAACTAGAAGAAAATCTGTTGCAAATATCATGTTCATTTTTGAAGTTGATATCATGAAGTCACAAATATCATGAAGTCACAAGGATGCCATTTTTGCTCACTCTCCTGTTGTACGGTAAGCCTTTTTCTTGAACATGCCCACACATTGTTTAATCTGATATTAACCAAGGTATGGCCAAAATGAGCCCAACTCTATATTTATGCATGTGTAAGGCTAGCTCTACAGGGCAGGTCTACCTGTACCCACAACTCCCAGGGAGTCCCAGTCACCCCACTTCACCCTTCACTGGTTGCCGCAGAGTTGTAGCAGATTCAAAACTCACTTTGGAAAATCTGATGTTGTGTGGTAAAGAGCCCAAAAAGGAAGCTAAATCATGATGGGCAGCAACTCTTCTAACAACTCACACAAAGACCTAAGTTAGATGTGATATGGAACTTGATGTTTTGGATTCCCTTCTTTTCTCTTTGCCCCAAATGTGTAAGAAGAGGGTTCCTCCTCTCTCCCATACCATCCAAATCAGGGAGCCTTGTGGTCACTTTGCCTCCAAATCAGGGAGCCTCGTGGTCACTTTGCCCCCCCCCCCAAAAGATACCAGGAGTTCCAAACGGAGGTCCCTGCCACTTCTAGTTTGGCTATAAGAAGGCAACCACAAAAAAACAAAATCAGGAACAAAATAGGATGGATGATTTTCCAGGGACAAACACTAGACAAATAAGAGTGTGCAAGTTAGAAGATTTACTATAAAGGAATTCATTTCGCACTTTCTATCACATCACATCACTTATTCAATTATTGAGTGTTTCTTCTACCGAGTAGGAAACCTTCTTACCACAGCATTTTAGTACCCAGTTCTATTTCACAAATGTATTGGGAAAAGGCAAGGTCTAAACTTGGTTTCATTTTACCATGCATAATAAACCAGGGGTGTCCTGTCCAATGTAGTACTATGTGTGTTGGAAAGCAAACAAGAAATGGCCACAGAGAGAGTGTGTGTGTGCATGCGCAAGAGAGAAAGATGTAATTCCATTCTTTTATTGGCTAGATGTAGGGATTAAATTTGTGACTGCACAAAAGTGACATTGCTATCATGTTCCACAGTTTGCTGGCTTAGAAAAGCTTCTGAATAACACTGAGCAATTAAGATGCCTTTTTAATAGTTCTTTCAAAGTGTAATCAAGGGAATAATTGAATAAAACTGAATGAAGGCCGTCAGAGGCCACCCACAAGTATACTGGTTTTTCATAGTCACTATAAATAATGAAAAAGACTGAGGTAAAGCAGTATGCCATACAGTTGTACTAATTATGTGTGTATCATTCACTGATACTTTACCTTCTGATTACGTATTCCTAAATGAGGTTGCAGAATTATTATTTACTGATGTTTGATAGTTTCTTAGGATTATATGCTCTACATCAGTGGGCATATAGTTTCTCAAACTGTGGGTCAGGACCCACTAGGTGGGTCCGAACCAATTTCAGGTGAGTCCCCATTCATTTCAATATTTTATCTTTAATATTTTAGACTTGATGCTACCATGGTATGTGACTGCATTTGGGGAAATGTTACAGACCTGTACTTTTAACAGGTTATTATGCATATCTTTTTAACAATGATAGTAATTGGGACTTACTCCTGGGTAACTGGGGGTAGGATTGCAGCCTAAGATTGTTAAAAAATTTCCTGCTTGATGATGTCACTTCCATCATGACATCACTTCTGGTGGGTCCTGACAGATTCTCATTCTAAAAAGTGGGTCTATATTACATTTGTTGATAAAAACAGTCCACTTTAATTTAGCATCATAGTTGGACATCTGGCTTGCCACATTCCAGGGAACTGGTGCATTCTGTCACATAGAAGAGAAGGCATTTTGTAATGCTTAGATTGGCAAGCCAAGGTAGGGACTTTTGAAGTAGCTTGTGATGTGGCATAGGAACATGCAGGTAAGAATAGATGTCAGAAGTGACCAGAGACACCTGGGTTCAAATTCCCTCTCAGCCATGAAATTCACTAGGTGACCTTGGCCCAGTCCTGCTGTCTAAATCTAAACTGCCTCACAGGATATGATGAGGAAAAAGTGTTTGTTGGGGGGAGGGGGGGAGAATATTATGTATTTTGTCTGAGCTCACTGGAGGAAGGGTAAGATTAAAGTTTTATATATATTGGGAGGTCAGATGCTGTAGGTGCCCAATAGGACTGGGCCATGAATGTTTTCAAAGTTTTCATAAGAATACCTTTTTTCCAGCATGTCTTTTCTGAATATTGTTAATGTGCTATTATTGAAACTAGAAGAGAGCCATTTTAAATGTTTAAGTTAACGTCTATATCTTCTTCTTCTTCTTCTTCTTCTTCAGCGTTTGTCCCGTGTGGTGGCGGGGTCTGCTATTTTGGTTGGAGTCACCATTTATCTCAATTGTAGGCTTGGTGTGGGTGTAGGAGGGTGATTTTCATGTCGCCGTGCAGTGTGTCAAGCCAGCGCTGCTTCGGCCGGCCCTTTGGTCGTTTACCATTGACCTCCAACTGAAGGCCCTTCTGTGCCAGCATATCATTGTTAGCGCGCAGAACATGGCTGTACCATTGAAGCCGAGTTTCTCTCAACTTGTCGGTGATTGGAGTGATGCCAAGGGTTAATGGCAGAATTAGTTCTACGTCTTGTTAGAATATCAAGCAGAAAAATTGCCATTTGGCTTATAACTAAAGCATCGGTAGAGGCAAGAAGCAAGCATAGGACATCACCATCCCCCACCCAGGGAACTATCCCAAAGTGGGTTAAAAAATATACTTCTAATATCTGTAGAACAAGGGCAATGCAATATAATATGAGCTAAGGATTCAGTTTCTCCAAGATTGCTGACACAATTGGTAGGCGTCTGAGGGTATCAACAAAATCTGGCATCTAGTTCACGGGAGGGAAACATGTTGCAGCAGGCAAGTGCAAAAGCTCAACGGGCCAGTGGGTAACAGATGCTTCTGTTCATGAAAGACCATGAAAACACTTCCTTGGCCTCTAAAATTATCTGGGATAAACCCAAACAATGTTTAGTGGTGATTTGTAAACTAAGAACCTTTGGCTATAACTGGAACTTGGGATTCCAAGTCAGCAGTACTTTACTTCTTTCTCATAAAAACCTTTTCTATCAAACTTGTTTTATAAAACAATTGCTTCCTTTGTTTTAAAATATTTCTACCCTGCCATTCTAATCCCTTTGGGAAGCCCAGTTTATAGCTGCAAGATAAAAACTAAAACCTCATATCAAATTATGCTAACAAAACAACAAAAGACAATAGCAGCAAAACAACAATTAAGAGCTGAAATCTTCAAAAAGTGATAAACAACAAATCAATTAAAGACCCAATGGAACAAAAGAGGTTCGAACACGCCTTCAGAATGCCAGCACAGAAGAGGTAGTCCTAACCTCAGCTGGGAGTGAGGCCAAACTTTATGCTTAAAATGTTCACATAAAATGTTGTAGAAAAATCAGCAAAATATACATAACAGTCACAGTGAAAATCAGTTGCCTGTATCTCAAGGAAAGGTCCATTACTTAAGCATTTAAGGACAGGGACTACCATCAACCAGAATATAACAAGTTACAATATTTCAATAAACACCAATCTGAAGACCATGTATTCAAAAGTAAAGGCCATCAAAAGGATGCAGCTTAGATATTTTGTATTTTTTGAACTGTTTATCTTTCTTGGAAGGGAAGACTATGAAGAAGATCTAGCCCAAGTTAAGCACATAGCATTCCACCAATTTCAATGGGGCTGTTAAATATGTTCCCTGTGATTTAACGCCAGATTTCTCCCTTCTTTTTCAGAAGAATAAACATCATGTACCAAATCACTCAGGCCACAGATTTAAAAGTTATGCGGGTTAAATATTAAATAAAAGGAATAAATTGTTGTAAAATACAAAGCGTTGAATTTTATAGTCCTCGTTTAAACATTGGCAATACTGCATTGTTAGTGGTCTGTATCTTCAATTTCCCTTCTAGCCACAACAGTGGCTGCTGAAGCTTCCAGACTTTGTAACATGACCACTATTTGAGTATTTTAAGTAACTTGCAAGTCTCCAGTTTCAGTGAAATGCTTTTATCTAAAAATTCCTTCCCCATAACGGATTAGGCCCTTAATGAATAAAATCAAACAAAATTGCAACTTTCCTTCTGACTTTTCATTCTTCTTCTCCCTCCCCACCCCATCTTCATCTTCAGTTCAGAGCAGCAGTGATGCAAGTGTCATATCAAGGCTTAGTGTATTAACAATGAGATTTGTTGATAGTTTCTTGCTATGACTTATGCATGTGCAGCTGAAGCAAATGCACTGTTGAGAGCCAAGGTGGTGTAGTGGTTTCTGAGGTGGACACAGACCTGGAAGATCCAGGTTCAAATCCCCCCTCAGCCATGAAGCATCCTGGGTGACCTTGGGCCAGTCACTTTCTCTCAGCCTCACCTACCTCACAGGATTGTTGTGAGGAAAAAAAGGAGGGGAACAGCCATGTACACTGCCCTGAGCTCTTTGGAAGAAGGGCAGTATAAAAATGTGATAAATACATAAATTCTCCTGTGAAATGGCAATAATTTTATAGATTTTATAGATTTTTTTTAATGTAAAGAGATTGTGATTTACATGAAGCTACAATAACTGAGCACATAATATACTTTTCCCTATAATTCTCTTAATATCCTCAAAGCCAGTTTACCCGTAGCTAAGGACATATTATGTATGCTTCTCTTGTTCATCTTATTATACATTAGTGCCCAAAAGAGACATATACAGATCCTATTCAGACAACTAACATTGTTGACTGAAAACATGTGGGCAAAATTGGGATTACACTGCCCTTGTCAGCAACATCTACGTGTTTATCTGATTATAGAATCTGCAGAGAGGTTTTCTTTGAGCAGTCAAATACTCTGAAAATACAGGGTGCACATCACATTGAGAAGACTTCTCACATATTCCGTGTATGGCATAGGTTCTATGCAGAAAACCCAATGAACCCACTCTACCCTCAGGCTGTAATTATTCCTTGTTTGGTTATGAGCAGAACCAGAAAAAAGAGGCAACTTTTATAATGCATTATGTCTATTAATTACTGATAGTTTTAGACATGCAAAATACTTTTAGCACAACTTTCCTCGCAACAGACCCACTGAAAAAGTTGAGATTTCTGAGGCTGGGGTAAACCCTTAGGGCAGCGATTTTCAAACTTTTCTGTTTCACAGCACACTGACAAGGTACTAAAATTGTCAAGGCACACGGTCAGCTTTTGGGACAATGCCAAAGTGCTGGTGGGGGGCTCACATCCCTCAAAGGCCCTGCTGATAAGGAACCCTTCCCAAACTCCCACAGAACACCTGTGGACCATCCACAATACAGTGGATGAAACTGCTGTTTTAGGGAGATCATGGCTATACTGGGCTCAAGCAGGTTCAGTTGTTAATCCAAAAGAGTTTCAGCATTTGATTCAAGAGAGAGAACAAGCCTAAGTGTATGCAATTTGTTGTGCAACCACATCCGACTGGATCACAACAAAAATTAAGAGATGGCCTGTAGCTGCTAAAGTTCCACGCTAAATGAAGCACACACAAGGTTCGCTAGCTGATCCTGAATTTCATCCTTTCAAATAAATGGGAGGATTTGCCACATTAAATGTCATTTAACGTCACATTAAGTTAAATGACATTAAAATGTCAGTATTCACAAAAAAGCTTCTCTTTCCCTTTTTATACTAATAGTATGAAGGAAAAAAGAATATAGGGTAAAGACCCTTCTCAAAAGTACAGTTTGCAAGCACTGTGGTGCAGTGAAAAGATGATAGTACCCTCTGAAACATTTATTCATTCTCAAATGCACTGCAAGCAGATCGTTATATTAAAAATGGTAGCTTGTGGCTATAGAGTTGTTTCCGTTTCTATTTTTAATACGTTGAATTCACTGCTATGATAAATTTAAATCTGATGAGTTTAACAGACATAAAAAGGAAGCATAATATTTTGAGGAGGGACTGAGAGAGAGTCAAGCAACAATAATAATTAGTTGAAGCTTGCCTAAAAGTGGTCAGAAAAGTCTTCTGCTTCCTGGAGACAATAACCATAAGTTTTTGAAATACGCTAAGGGAAAAAGAAAGCCAGAGAAAATGAAATTTGTATAAACAACTGTGAAAAAGTAAAGACTCAAAAATTATTTCAATTTTCTTTGCCGTCTGTCTCAAGTAGAATAAAAGAGCAGATGCTCTGGTATGCATCCAGAATTCAGTTTTGATGCAGTAACATTCAGTGTGCACAGGAGTATATTGGGAATTTTCCCTCAAAGAATAACCTTCTTACCTGTTCCGTCCCCTCCACCAAGCTGCACAAACAGTTTTTAAAGCATATATATGCATTAAAAATGTTACTATTTGCACAGGATACTGACAACTTCATACTCATTATATGTTCAGTGTTAAATAGCTTCTCAGTTAAAAGAAAAATTCATTTTTGGGCAATCAGGCCACATGCACCATGAAGTTAAAAAGTTTCCCAATATTTCTCCCTAACTATGCAGGGCCTTACAAGGAAATAAAAAGGACTATGTTGCCACCTAAAAGCTCAAAATAGCTCTTTCCACTGCCAGATAGTCTAGAACTGAGCAAGTATCCTAGCCAAAAAGCCCTATGCATAGGCACATGCCCCCGCCTCCAGCAGACCTATATCATTTGAGAGTAAGGACAACAGTCAAGATCATATAGTCAGGCTTTCTTAATTTTAACTAGCAGCTGGGCAGCTGCCAGCCACAATTAACTCATCACTACATTTATCCTTTCAAACCTTCTTAAAGGTACCCATTCCTTCAATCTGTTCCTTGTTAAATCTTAAGATCTTGGTTTGACTGAGCACCAATATCCAGGCATGACTAAGGCTGAGTGTTTCCTCTTTTCTGTTCATGTTGTTATGATGTTTACATATTTCAATGGCCTCTCTATAGACCCATGCTTGGTGTTGCTGTTCCCTCACCAAGACTTGTGTCTGGTCAAAGCTGATCCAATGTCCTGTACTCCAAGAATGCTCAGCCTGTCCCAGGGCCCAATCCTATCAAATTTTCCAGTGCCAGTGCAGTTGTGCCAGTGGGGTATGCACTGTGTCCTGTGGTGGGTAGGTAGTCACAGAGGCCTCCTCAAGGTATGGAAACATTTGTTCCCTTGCCTCAGGGCTGCATTGCAGCTACACCGGTACTGGAAAGTTGGATATGATTGGACCCCCAGTCTACAAAATCTTTAATGTTCCTTGATTCTATTGTTGACTAGCTTCTCAGTTATTTCGACATCCTTTCATCTTACATTTAAGATATTCATTCCTCCCCGCACAAAAAAATGCAAAAAAGGAAATTTTCTGTTATCCACATATTAAATTCTTAGGAGGCAATTTTCAAACATTCAGGACAATATAGTGAATTTCTCACTCTCCCCATAGCCATCACAGGCCTACCAAAAAAGGAAATCTTTTTTAGTTGCCAAGAATGTTTGAATGAATTTAGGATATTTATTGGGGTGCTGAATCCAAAAATGGCATCAGTTTTGCATGACTGGTTCTAGTTTTGGAGGTACGGCATAGCTACCATATATGTTGATTTAATAGCTTCTTCACGAGGAAGCTGATGCCATGGATTCCTCACAAAGAAGCTGCTTGAATCAGCATATAAGGTGGCTTTGCTGTACCCCCAAAACTAGAGCCAGTTGGGCAAAACCAAGGCCATTTCTGGATTCAGCACTCTAAATATACCCAAGAATAGGTCTAACTTTTAAGACAACAAAATGTGTGTTGGCCTGTGTTAATTTCAGACTTGGTTTTTAGCTTTTTCCTCTCTCTCTCTCTTTATTTACATACACACACACAGTGTGTGTGTGTGTGTGTGTGTGTGTGTGTGTGTGTGTGTGTGTGTACACACACACAGAGAGATAGATAGAGAGAGAGAGAGATCTTAAAACAAGTTAGAAATCAATCTTAAGATGTTAAATTACAGTTTGCCACTTACATTTTTCTGTTCTCTGTCAACGTTCTTTCTCTGCACTTCTGCGTGCAGAGACTTGTTTTTAAACAGAGACCTACATAAAAACTGTTTGCATGGCTAGTTAGCAAAAAAAGAAAACCAACCACCCTAAAAATAAAAACACATTGTTCCAAGCATTGTGGACAACTTTTCCAGGCAGGGGAAACCAGAAGGTTGTGTGCGTGTGTTTGTATGTGTGTGTGTGTTTTATGACTGAGGAAAACTGAATTCCCTGTAGGCTGGTCTGTTTTTCTTCCATCCTTCCCTTTAGAATTTTCCTGAAATGTTTCACTCACTAATTTACTCTGTAGCACATTTATAGCCTTTTATTTAGGGGAGTGCGTATGTGTCTAAAAAAGAGACTCATGCTTTCCCCCCTTCCTGTCTAGAGCTTCCATACTGATATACCCTCATGTGGGTTGTTGCATATGATGCATATAGTTTTAAAATGAATATTGATTCAGAGTAGGGCTTCCCCCTGTGGTTCTTATGAGGCAAGAATGAGTTGGCTGTTAGACTCAAGTTACCCTGAGCCTTGTGTGAAGATAAATGATATATGAATATTTTTCCACAAAACAAACTCTGAAAAGGTACCCCCTCTGGGCTAAAAGACACCTAGTCCATTTAAAGCTCCTTTTACTTCCTTGTTCTGCATAGGAGGGATGTAATGAAAAGTTTGCAACTTAATTTGAAAGAAAGAAAGAAAGAAAGAAAGAAAGAAAGAAAGAAAGAAAGAAAGAAAGAAAGAAAGAAAGAAAGAAAGAAAGACTTCATATATTCACTTCTTGTGTGGCTTTCAGAGAGTAAACGCCACATCACAGGCCATTTCTCTCTCTCTCTCTCTCTCTCTCTCTCTCTCTCTCTCACACACACACACACACACACACACACACACACACACACACAACCCTGCCACACTGACAGATTACAATGCTTAGTATTTTTTATACCATTTTGTAGTGTTCAAATACACTTTACATGAATTAGCTTGTAATCCTAACAACAATTGCATAACGTTTTGCATCTGCAGGACTGCGCCTAATTTCTATAAGTGCATATACACAACATTTTCACTTTGGTGAGTCATTAATAGAAGTTGTTTGCAGAGTCATCAGGGCATAAGAAAAGAGGAACGGAAGGGATTGCTCTGAGCAGCAGGCTTATGCTAGGACCTTCGGTTAAGGAAGATGTGCCAAATGTCTCCCATCCTTCTGTGGGATTTTCTACACGATCCAAGTACGTGACTGCCTTCAGATCCCATCCAACCACTTTAAAAATGTCTAACATTAGCAGTGATTCTCAAGAGTACATGAATGTATTTGGTGGAATGCACATGGTGGAGGTGGAATTCTAGCACTTTTGTTTCTGTCATTCTCCTCTCTCAACTGCAAAACCACTTTCTAAACTCAGGGTAATTTAAACAGTAGTTTGTGGTTTGGCAAGAAAAGTTCCTGAAGGGAAGATGGAAAAAGAAGCCGACAGTATTGGGAAAACCCAGCAGGGCTTGACTCAAGTTGAGTCGCAGAGTCACTGCCCCCCATGACTCGACTTGAAAAAGAGTCCTAAGGGGGCAGTTTCTGAGTCTCTGAAACACCCTTTAGTGACTCTAAAGGACTCAAGTTGAGTTGCCCCCCTTAAATAGCCCCCCTTTAAAAAGTGGAAAAAACGGGGTGCTGCCAGGGAATGCGTGTGTGTCGGAGCTCTCTTTGAACACTCCCTACTGTTCCCACCCATCTGTAAAGAGGAGGGGTAGGAGGGACAGCAAGAGAGCTGGGACAGAATCAGCAAGAGGGAGGAGGAGGAGCAGCTGGGAGGTTTACCAGGACAACCAAATCCTTGGCAGCTCCACTCAGAAGACGTTCCACTGCAGCTGGTCATTCAATGAGACTCCCTCCCCCATGTAACAATGGAGTCAAGAAGCCGCCAAAAGGTTGAAAAGCAGAATCGGGCAAAAGGGTTTTCTCCCACCTTCCCGGGCATCTGGCAAGAAACCCCTTGGGCTCCTCCTGCACTCCCTCAGCCAATAAATATCCGAATGCTGATCCTTTGTCCAATGATCATCCGTTCCTTCCTTCCTATCAGATATGGAGAAAAAGAGCTCACTCCCACTTCCCACCCAATTCATTAACCCTTTCCTGCCTCCCAGCTGGAACTCCCTACTGCTCGCCACAGGAATGCTGGCCCTACAAGGTTTTCCATGCCATGGTAACAATAAGCAAGCACACACACCCCAGACACAGGCAGACACGAGTCACCACGTATGGGGACGATTGCCAAATCAGGGAGGCCCTGACTCAAGTCTCTTTCAGAGCCTTCCACACACGCAATTCACGAGTCGTTGAGTAACCAAAAAACACACATTTTCGTGACTCAACTCCGAGTCACCTGACTCAAGTTCCCAACACTGGAAGCTGTGTGCACATGTGTGTGCACCAATATGATCATTGATCCAGAGCTCCATAGGTATCAGGATACGCTTAACCATATGTTCTGTATGTGAAAAGGGATGCCTCTACTGAAATGAATGTAAGTGCCCATTAAATATGTAGAATGTGAATACATTGGAGGCATATGTCAAAGATTTTACCTTCACATTGTGTCAGGGTCATTTGTAACTGGAAGGGTGAAGAGTTGAACCTCATGCTACACAAGTGTAATAAAGCATGACTACGACTTCTGAGCAAAGCTCAGGGATTTGAGCTTTTGAGGGATGGGGAGGGATTTGCAGCAGAAAGGTGGAATGGGTGTTTAACCTTTCTTCTTACTGTCCCGCTCTGCCACTTTTCTCCCCATGGAGTTCTAGAAGCCACATAATGTTTACCATTTTCGTGACTCAAGTCAAGTCAAGAGTTCCCTCTTGACTCGCAGACTTGACTTGAGTTGCAAAAACACGCATTTTCCAAGACTTGTGGGAACTCAAGTCACCAACTCGCGACTCTGACTAGAAAAGAGTCATGAGACACAAAAATTTGTCATTTTGGGCCAGCGACTAAGCAACTTGGCTTTGTGTGCGTACTTGCTTGCTTATATTTATTTGTCACTTCTGTGTCGCCCCGAAAGACCTTGTGGGTGATCCAGAAGCTGGCATCCAAACCAGCACAACCAGCACACTTGTGTGCAGCACACTCCCAGCACACTGGGAGGAAGGTAGGTTGGCTCCAATAGGCAAGGGCTGGGAATGTTAGCGGGAAGGAGAGAGGTTTCACAAGGCTTGGAGGAAGAACCAGAAGAGGGGGGCAGGCAGGACCTAGGAGGGGAGTGGGCTGTCTTGCTCATCTCAGACATAACAGATTATCGATTGGCTGAATGGATGGCCTGATTATTTTTTCTCCTGGATGAGGGAAGGGAGGAGGAGCCCAATGATGGGGGAGGAAGTTCTTGCAATAGAAGAATGCCTGGATAAGCTGAGGAGTAAGGAGGCGGGAAAAGCAGGAGGGAGGCATTTCCTTCCAATAGAAAAGGAATGTCTTCCAAATCCATGGCTCATTTGAAGTGGAGGACTTCAACACATCACTGATGGCAGATGGGATGGGAACATCAAAGCAGTGTTAAATGAGAACTTGGATGAACACAGATGCCCACCATCATCTCTGTTTTTTCTGTGGAGCCATGCCTGACTTGTGGCTTCACTCACTTTTTGAAAAGACTCGAACTAGAGTCAAAATAATTCTAAAAAAGTTTGGGACAAGTCACAACAGCCTCCTGTTATGAGCAAATTGAGTCAAGGAGCTGGGGACTCTGTGCTGTGATTCTGGCACATTCCTGCTATTTACCATTGCAAACTTTGGACACATATACAGGAGGGGGCTGTATCCGCAGATCCCATATCCACTGTTTTACTTATCTGCAGATAGGGTTCGTGGGGCCCACCCAATGCGCGCGCCCCCCATGCACTCTCTCCAGAGGTGAGCAGAACTCCCTGAAACCAAGAGGAAAGGCAGTCATATTTACCTCCAGCCACATGGTTAAGCATAGTGCTGTGAGATACAGGAAGCTGGACTAGATGGTCTGATCCAGTGGGGCTGCTCTTATGTTCTAATGTTCATCTCTCTGCTTCTTTAGATTTCCAAGCAGCCACAGGGAGGAGGTAATGACACTGTGCTCAGCTGTAAATTCCCACACTGCAAGCGACTGCGTTCCCTAGTTGTCATGCACGTGCCATGTAGTAAACTTTTATACAGCTAATTCATGTCTATCAGTTGTCCAATGGCATAAATTTTCCTTATGAAAATTCAGATTATTAATTCTACTGTTGTCAAGTCAAGGAACATTATAATGCCAGAACTTTATCGATAGGATCCCCATCTACATTTCATCTACTTTTTAGCATCTACTCCTTCCGATCTGATTGTCTGATTTGGCCATTAGTTGTTTGTTTGTCTCTCTAAACCGCTTTGTGAACTTTTTGTTGAAAAGTGGTATATAAATACTGTTAATAATAGGGTGAGTTTTCTCTTTTCCCGTATCACAGGGAGAGGTTAATTGTGATTTTCTTTTCTTTGTAAAGAAAACAATACTGTTTTATGTCACCAATGGGACCAATTACCCAATGATATAATACACAGAACAATTTTCTTAAATTCATATACAAGTAGAATCATATCATTAATCTGGACAAGTCTTTACTAAACTTTTTGGAAAGGAAAAAGAGACTGCAGTTATTGTGTTCCAGACATTACAGCAATTGTTTAGTACATATTTGGCTTAGGTCAGGTTTCTTAGTCTTGATTATATTCCTAACACTAGTGCCAAATTCAACCACTTTTGAACTATGAGACTGTGGGCATGCATATATTTAAACAAGCAGTTTCCTATCTTTGGGTTATAACACATCATATTCAGCTATAAATGCCCATGGTTTTTAAGATCCAAACATATGCTGAAAAGAGAACCTAAAACACGTTTATTTTGCACAAAATGCAGTAAGACTCTTTTATTTGGTTTAAATTTAGAAGTACTTTGAAATTCTCTCCAGACCTTCCAATTTAGAACCTATTGTGTTCTAAATGGCATTTTAGATATACAGGTGGGGCCTTGGTATCTGTGGGTGATCTGTTCATGGACCCCCCCACCATGGATATGAAAAATAGTGGATAAGGAAATACACAATTTTCACCCCTTAAGCCCTCCGAAGGGGATCACAGCTTTGCTCTGGCCCCACTGGAGGGTTTTCTGAAAGCCACAGAGGCTGCACATGATTGCCAGCAGTCTCTGCAAATTTCAGAAAGCCCTCTTGAGGGGACTGGAGCACAGCTTCAGAATGGCCTGTAGCTTCAGAATGTGAGATTCAGAATGGCCCATAGAGCTAAAAAAAGTGACTTCTGGTTTCCCAAAGGAAATTGCCTTTTAACCCATTTTTGCCCATCCCACAGTTGTACACATTTGATCCATGTTGCGCATTTGCAGCATTGGGCAGAAATAGCTTAAGGCATTTTTAAGCACTCTCAAGCTTCCTTTTAGCAATGCTTAAAAAGCTTTAAACTGCCGTTTAAGCCTTCCCCGAGCTCCAGAATGCCTTAAAAGGCTCTATAGGCCATTCTGCAGCTCACAGAAGCTGTAGGCAGATGCTGTTTCAGAAAGCTCTCCAGAGGGCACAGCTCTGATCCTCTTTGGAGGGCTTAAGGGGCCAAAAATAGCAGATTTCCTTATCTGCAATTTTCAGTATCCATGGTGGGGTGTTGTTTCCTGGCCTCTAAATGCATTAAAAGGCATTAAAACGTCACTTCCAGTTTTCCTCAGGAAACTGGAAGTTATAGTTTTTCATTTCTCTGGGCCATCCTGAAGCCCACAGTGGCTGCGAGTGGCACGGCCTCTGTGGGCTTCAAAAAGCCCTCCGGAGGCAACCAGAGCACAGCTCCAGTCCCCTTCAGAGGGTTCAAGTGGGGCCAAGTCTGGCTCAACACAGGTTTGGGGGACCCACATTGAGCCAGATCCACAGATGTAAAATCCATGGATAAACAGGCTCCACGTGAATAATGAAAATCTGGGTAGCCAAATTTAGATTTTTTGAAGTTTTTCCATTGAATGTTATTGCAACTTCTGTGTAGTCCAATGTCTCTGTGCAGTACAACTTCTGACAACACAGGGATCTGTTTCTAAAAAGCCAAGCACTGTAGCAAACAGCACATTAGGAGTTGTAATTGAAGAAAACTGGAGCTGATTGGTCCAAAGAGCTGTTCTCATTGGCTGCAACAGCCATTAATCATCCCAGGATGAAAAGCATTGTAATAAAACAGTACTAAAAGAAGTAGCATTAGGAGAGGTGTTACTGCAAATTTATGTAACAACTGTTCTCAATTTGCCCATACCCATACCAATTTACCCATACTCAATTTATCCATTGACCTGTGCTGTGCACTAACAATCTATATTCTATATTGCGATCTATATTATATACTTGCATATTTTGCATAATTGTCCCTGCTCCACTTACTGAGTATGGAATCCCATTCTCATTTTTTGGTGGAAGTTGCCTATGTCTGAGAGATTAGCTATGCAAGGTTGTTAATGTAGGTAGGGAAGGAACAAACAGATCAGTGGTAGGGCATACACTTTGTGTGCAGAATGTTCCTTCTCAGGTTCAATCCATGGCATTTCCAATTAAAGGGATCCCAAAAAGCAGGGGCAAGAGAGATCCTAGCCTGCAGAGCTCCAACAATCTGCACATACAATATTGGGCTAGATGGACTTACGATCTTACCCAGTATAAGGCAGAGTCAAGTTCCAGGTTTATTAAGGAGCAAATAATTTTAGGGCATCATTAAATAACCATACAACAGCTCTAAATCCATAGCTGCTAACATGGTTCAATTCTGTGATGTATGCGACTTCCTAATTAGGAACAAGACAGCAGTTATAATTGATGTAGATAAACAGATGAATGACTTAACATTCCCCCAGAGCCCTCACAAATCGAAGGCCTTATAAATCCAAAATTATGGCTTAGGCAGCTAAAATATTAAAATGTACCTTAACTGAGATCCCTGAGGGTACCTTGTGGCTTATCCCTGTCTACTAAAGGTCAACATAGTATTATTCATCAGTCACAAGTGGCTAGACTTCACAATTCACATTCCCTGAGATGTCCTGAAAAATGAAACTATGAAAACATTCCAAGAACTTCCTTGGGATTATACAGTCTATTGAAAGTGGGGTTTGGGCATCGCAGAGAGCACAACAAATGAATAATCAAGAGTGCCCCATAAATGTCAAAGTTCCACCTTGGCAGCCTTCTACCTAAACTACAGTATTTCATATAAGAATCTGTAGCCCGCAGCCTCTAATAATTCACACACAGAGACAGTTCAGTGGTTCCTGTGCTTCCTCTCCCAAGTATATAGGGGCTCTGGGAGTAACATTCAAACCTCAATTTAGGGCTCCAGATGTCAATCCCCCCCAACCCAATCCAGACTCACCCCTTCTAGTTGGTGAAGCATGCACATTGTTTGTATCCCTGTAGTGGGGCAGGCAACATACGTACATGTCTGAAATGCTATCTACATTTGTTTCTAAGTAAGTCTGCAGCATGCCATTCCTCTTTTTCAGCTTTCACTGCACTCTCAGGTCAAATATCTCAGTCATCTTATAGAACCTCCAGCTCATTCTGTCCTAAGGGAAGAGGAGAGGGCCCCACCTCTCCAGTAGATGTACTTAGAGATCTTGGGAGCTCCCATGGCGTCCTCCATTCAGGACCATCAGGGACTTGTTAAGAACTAACTAGCCTACTGGTTGATTAACTTAATGCTTTTAAATGCATTAAAATGCTTGGCAGCATTCCTGATTGCTAACTTTGGGGTCCTATTCCCTATTTTGAGATTTTCCCAATCCCCAGGGGCTTCTGTGATGCTTCAGGGCCCAATCCTATCCGGTTTTCCAGTGCTGGGGCAGCCGTGCCAATGGGGCATGCACCATGTAGTAGGGAAGCAGTCACTGGGGCCTGCTGAAGGTAAGGGAACATTTGGTCCCTTACCTCAGGGGTACATTGTGGCTGCACCGGCGCTGGAAATTTGGATAGGATTGGGCCCTTAGTCTCCTAAACTGGGCTAATGCGATATCCCGCTGCAAGAGCTTCTTTGAACTCAGCACCATCAAGTGCCATAACCACAGCCTGTGGCAAGGAGTTCCACAAACTACTCACATGCTGGGTAAAGAAATATTTTCATTTGTCTGTTCTAACTCTCCCTACACTCAATCTTATTTTGTGCGAGAGGGAAAAGAACATCCCTTTATCTGCTCTTTCAATCCCATGCATAATTTTGTATGTCTCAGGCACCCCCTTCAGACGCCTTTTTTCTAACCTGAAGAGCTGTCCCAGAGGGCTGGAGAACAAGTCACGTGAGGAAAGGTTAAGGGGATATGTAGACTGGAGAAGAGGCTGCGAGGGCATATGATAGCGTTTTTCAAATACCTGAAGGGCTGTCCTATGGTAGAAGGAACAAATTTGTTCTCAACTGCCTAGATCAAACTGCAAGAAAGGAGATCCAGTTCAACATTAGGAAGAAAGTTTGGATGGCAAAGGTGGTTCGGCAGTGGAACAAATAATGAAGGGAGGAGGTGGTAGACTCTCTCTCACTGGAGATCTTCAGGCAGAGGCTCGAAAGGCACCTGCTGGAGATGCATTAAGAGGATTCCTTGCTATAGGTAGGGGGTTGAACTGGATGACCTCATGGGGACTTTCAACTCTATGTTTCTGTGACAGTCATATATTCCAAGAATTTTAGGCACTGCTTTGGAAACTTTTGGTTCAGAATCATGTCTTGCAACAGACATTTCTCTTTAGACTTAAAAGTATGAATGCCTTCACTTCAGTTGTTACTTATTTAAAATATTTGTATACCATTTTTTCTCTCCTGCAACAAAAATGGGTGTGCAAGCTGCATTATAAAAGGAAAGTCAGAACTGACCCAACTGTGAGTAATCGGTACAAAGACTGCATTTTTGGACAGATGATGTATTTGCGGTTAGGAGGTACAGCGTCTGCTAATGCATGGCCTCTAAAGGGAACAGACATATGAATGTATACTCAGGAAACAGTGAAAGTATCACATATACCAATATTCATCTTAAATTATCCCCCTGAAGTAGACACAGCAAGAGCTAAAAGGCTTTTGTGGTATTCTGTTTTCTAAATATGAAACAGAAAAGGAGGACAATCAAATATCTGGGATGGAAGACTGCACCACTAGACATGAATGAATCAGTGGCTGGCCCCCACAGGTGGTCTTTCCTTGTGGTGGTTTGAATTAACAGTGGGAGGAATGACTCACTGGCTGGCGGTGAGAGGAATGTGTGAGTGCAGGAAGATGTCGTGGGCACGCTGTGCACCACAAGCAGCATAGTGTTTGGGTCTGTTTGCCATTGGTTTAGGTAACCACAGTAAATTACTATGGCAATAAAAAAGGCTATATCTGGCAGCTGTACACAGTTACCTTAGAGGTAACTGTTTAGGATAAGCTGCAGATGCAGAAAGCATCTTTTATTCTCATAGCAATCAAATCTCCAGGAGTTAATCTTACACGCTCCCTGCTTCCCAAAGTGCTGAGACATTCCTGGGGCCAAGAGCTACATGGGTTTGACTTCCTTTGGAGGAGAGATCTATCGAGACTTGTGGCTTGGGGTTAACATTTGGTTGGCCGACAAATACACAAGTAAAGACATTCCCTAGTGACTTGACATATAAACTCACGTCTGCAATCCTATACCTATTTACCTGGGAATAGGTCCCACTGAACTGAGTGGATCTTAATTCAAAGTAGTTATGCATTGGATTGGGCTATAAGAAACATCTACTGACAATTAACATTCACATCCATTTATTGATTTATTTTCTATGTATACTGTTTTGTGAACTACTTTTTATTGAAAAGAGGTATATAAATCTTCTTAATAATAACTACAACATTTTGAGCTAGTAAACAGGAATCTGCCAACAAAAGAAATGGCCAGCCAGCAGCCATTATTATATAATCGCTATGATTATTATCATAGCTTACACAATTCCACTCCCCTATCTAGAATAAAGATCATAACTCTTTATTTAAAAACTACTTTGCACACTATGGGGAGGGGGGAGTGACACATTTTCTCAATATGTATTTATGCCAGAGGGCTTTTTAACCAATCAGGAGTTTCCTTTAACATACACATTTATCAAATAAGTGCTTAAGGCCCCAATTCTATTGGTGCAGTAACTAGTGTTCTAGCAGTGCAAGGTCCTTTATGGTAGTGCCAGGCCGCTGTTGGGTGCTTATGGGCTGCTGCAGCAAAAGGCAGTGGTGTGTGTAGCAGCAACTCCACAGGCCTCCATTGGTACCAGTAAGTTGGCGGTGGAGGTGAGCATGATGGGTGGAGAGGAGGAGGGCAAGGGGAATTCTGAGAAAGATTGGGGAGGGAGGGGATGGATCCCTGCCATGTCAGCATGCACCAGATCTCTTTTCCAGGCTGCCTCACCCCTTTTCTGTTCTCAGACATAAGACACCAAAATGACTGACATAGGTCCAAGGAGACCCACAGGCAATCAGGCAGTCCACTGGAGGTAAGTAAAAAGTATTTTCAATTACCTTCTGCTAGCTTCAGATCACCCATCCCCACCATTGATGCAGTGCGTGTGGCTGCATAAGCACCAATTGTCAGGGATAGGATTGGGCAGCAAAAATGATAAACTTTATAGTAGTAATATATACAGTAGATGTCGGAACACACTAAAACAAGGCAAAGCTAATAAATTTTTAGTCCTGTTAATTTCAAGAAAGCAACATATTGATTTCCGACTCACTAGCTTAAATGAATTGAAAAGTGCTCGGCTTTGCTTGGATTTTGCCCACAGTGTGCAAAATCGTTCTACAGGTGGACAAAAAAATTAAGGGGAAGGAGACAAAGGGGAGAAGCAAGGTTTCTGATGGAGGAGAAAGGAGCATGAAGTACACCTCTCTGTTACACTGCTCGTATGAGCAGATTTGAATGCCACAATAAAGCCATTGCAGCAATACCTTGCATAATGTGGGGGAATTTGTCCCTTGAAAGTCCAGCACTGCATGAAACATGATGTTGAAGACCTCAAGTTATTGGCAACAAATTGGCAACAAATTGGTGCTGATTGGTCCAGAATGCACTCCTCCCATAAGTTAGAAGAGCTGTCAATCAGCTGTAACAATACAGCACTAACAAAAGCAGTGTTATGGAAGATATCACTGTACCTAAACTGCCAACTTTTCAATTGCTGTATGAAAGTTTGTGGGAATTTAGTAGTGAAGCTGAGTATGCAAAAGAAAGGTACCAGTGCAGGTTTACATTAAGCTAGTATTAAGTTAAAACTGAGTCATGGTGTTGTGTGCATGTCTTCTTAGCACACCAGAAAACCATAGCCTGAGTACACATTTCTCCCAAATAACATGAGAACCAGGAGACATCCGCTAAAATTGAGTGTTGGGAGAATTAGGACAGGCAAAAGAAAATCTTTCTTTACTCAGTGTGTAGTTAGTCTGTGGAACTCATTGCCACAGGATGTGGTGATGGCATCTGGCCTGGACGCCTTTGAAAGGGGATTGGACAAGTTTCTGGAGGAAAAATCCATTACGGGTTACAAGTCATGATGCGTATGTGCAACCTCCTGATTTTAGAAATGGGCTATGTATCAGAATGCCAGATGCAAGGGAGGGCACCAGGATGCAGGTCTCTTGCCTTGTGTGCTTCCTGAGGCATTTGGTGGGCCACTGTGAGATACAGGAAGCTGGACTAGATGGGCCTATGGCCTGATTCAGCAGGGCTTTTCTTATGTTCTTATTTGATGGGATACTATTGCTGCATTTTAGGGAGTTGGTGATCCACCTTAACCCATTCCTGCCCAGCCCAAAGGCGTACACACTGTTGCGTATAGGCTTAATGTGATAAACTTACATAGCTACATTTTAGGTGTTTTGTTTACATTCACAGTATTACTGTACTTTTTAAGCAGATCTATGATGTCCTTTTTCTGTAAGCAAATGTGGTGAATTGTCGAGTACATTGCTGACTGGACAGTTGAGGTGAAAGCTGCTTTTCAGAATCTTAAATGTTCTGCAGTTTCGTATGGTGTATATTTTTATTGCAGTGACCATCACTTTAGTCATAAATGATGATAGAAGTGTAGACCACATGAATGAGCAGTTATCTGCATGGTTATGCCAGTTCACTACTGTCTGTCCTGACTTTTAGTTGTGACTAATTTTTGCTAGCTTGTCTTCAGTAATTCCTGTGGTACTTCAAGGGGTATCCTTGAAAGCCTAGAAGATGAGTTTTCATAGGCTATGGCCTACTTTACTAGATGCATTAAGAATTAATTTAATAAGAATGTGTGAAACGGGAACTCTGTAGAATCTTTTTTCTTTTGCAATGTTTGCAGAAACCGCCTTTGGGAGAAACAGCATTTCCCCATATAATGTTAAGAATGTCTTTGGGGCCAAGTTATCACAAACAGTAGATTATACATTTCCAAATGTGTTGTCACTTTTTAATAACTGCGGCAACAGATTTATTTACATATTTTACATATTTATATCCTACCTTCATTCATTTAGGGCGCAATCCTAACCCATTTTCCGGCACTGAAATAAGGGCAATGCAACTTCAAGATAAGGAAACAAACATTGCTTTACCTTGAGGTGGCCTCCATGACTGCCCCCCAACTGCAGGATGTAGCACATGCCCCACTGGCACAGCTATGCCAGTGCTGGAAAGTTGGATAGGATTGCACCCTTAGTATCACTGATATGAGACAGAACAGGAAAAAACAAGATTACTAATTCAGAGTGCATAATGCATCAAAATGTTTATTGAAATATTTTCATGAAACATGAAACATTTTCCTAAACATAGAAAACTAGCACGCTAGAGAAAAAGCTAGGCTAGAATTCTCAAGAGTACAGGATGCAATACTGTAATTTTGTCAGTCCCTGAGTATTCTAAATCTGTTGGAATTTTTAAAATTGTAAATTGTTTTTATATTTTGTTAGCCATCTTGCGACTGTTAGCCATCTTGCGATGTAATGGAAATCAAGATAGAAATGAAAGTACTTACAGTATTTTCACTTTCTCTTGCTTTCTTGTATTTATTCTCCATCAGTTACTCTGAGCCCTAGTACTACGGAAAAAAAGCTTTGTTCTGTCTGCTTTCTCCACTTTATGAATCAATTTTATAAGCTTGTCACACACACACCCCTTCATCTTTTTTTCTCAACTAAACAGCAGCACGTCTTTTAGCTTATTTTCACAGAGATAGCATTTCAACCTCATGTTCCTTTTTGTTGCCCTTTTCCTAACTCTGTAATATCCTTTTTGAGATGGGGAAACCAGAGCTATATGTACATAATATTCCAACCGCAGAAACACTACATATACATAAATTTAAGAACATAAATTTAAGAACAGCCCCACTGGATCAGGCCATAGGCCCTTCTAGTCCAGCTTCCTGTATCTCACAGCGGCCCACCAAATGCCCCAGGAAGCACACCAGATAACAAGAGACCTCATCCTGGTGCCCTCCCTTGCATCTGGCATTCTGACATAACCCATTTCTAAAATCAGGAGGTTGCGCATACACATCATGGCTTGTACCCCATAATGGATTTTTCCTTCAGAAACTTGTCCAATCCCCTTTTAAAGGCCTCTAGGCTAGACGCCAGCACCACATCCTGTGGCAAGGAGTTCCACAGACCGACCACACGCTGAGTAAAGAAATATTTTCTTTTGTCTGTTCTAACCTGCCCAACACTCAATTTTAGTGGATGTCCCCTGGTTCTGGTATTATGTGAGAGTGTAAAGAGCATCTCCCTATTCACTCTGTCCATCCCCTGCATAATTTTGTACGTCTCAATCATGTCCCCCCTCAGGCGTCTCTTTTCTAGGCTGAAGAGGCCCAAACGCCGTAGCCTTTCCTCATAAGGAAGGTGCCCCAGCCCCGTAATCATCTTAGTCGCTCTCTTTTGCCCCTTTTCCATTTCCACTATGTCTTTTTTGAGATGCGGCGACCAGAACTGGACACAATACTCCAGGTGTGGCCTTACCATAGATTTGTACAACGGCATTATAATACTAGCTGTTTTGTTCTCAATACCCTTCCTAATGATCCCAAGCATAGAATTGGCCTTCTTCACTGCTGCCGCACATTGGGTCGATACTTTCATCGACCTGTCTACCACCACCCCAAGATCTCTCTCCTGATCTGTCACTGACAGCTCAGAACCCATCAGCCTATATCTAAAGTTTTGATTTTTTGCCCCAATGTGCATGACTTTACACTTACTTACATTGAAGCGCATCTGCCATTTTGTTGCCTATTCTGCCAGTCTGGAGAGATCCTTCTGGAGCTCCTCACAATCACTTCTGGTCTTCACCACTTGGAAAAGTTTGGTGTCGTCCGCAAACTTAGCCACTTCACTGCTAACACGTCTCCAGGTCATTTATGAAGAGGTTGAAAAGCACCGGTCCCAGGACAGATCCTTGGGGCACACCGCTTTTCACCTCTCTCCATTGAGAAAATTGCCCATTGACACCCTCTCTGCTTCCTGTCCTCCAATCAGTTCTCAATCCATGAGAGGACCTGTCCTCTAATTCCCTGACTGTGGAGTTTTTTCAGTAGCCTTTGGTGAGGGACCGTGTCAAACGCCTTCTGAAAGTCCAGATATATAATGTCCACGGGTTCTCCCACATCCACATGCCTGTTGACCTTTTCAAAGAATTCTATAAGGTTCGTGAGACAAGACTTACCCTTACAGAAGCCATGCTGACTCTCCCTCAGCAAGGCCTGTTCATCTATGTGTTTTGAGATCCTATCTTTGATGAGGCATTCCACCATCTTACCCGGTATGGATGTTAGGCTGACCGGCCTATAGTTTCCCGGGTCCCCCCTCTTTCCCTTTTTAAAAATAGGCGTGACATTTGTTATCCTCCAATCTTCTGGCACCGTGGCCGTTTTGAGGGACAAGTTGCAAACCTTAGTCAAGAGATCTGCAACTTCATTCTTCAATTCCTTAATAACTCTTGGGTGGATGCCATCATGGCCCGGTGACTTATTGATCTTTAATTTATCAATGAGGTCTGAAACATCTTAATTTATCAATTTATCTGAAACATCTTCTCTTTTAACCTCTATCTGACTTAACTCCTCGGTCAGGAGGGGCCGTTCGGGCAGCAGTATCTGCCCGAGGTCTTCTGCCGTGAAGACAGATGCAAAGAATTCATTTAATTTCTCTGCCATCTCTAAGTCTCCTTTTATTTCCCCTTTCCCTCCCTCACCATCCAGAGGGCCAACCGCTTCTCTGGCGGGTTTCCTGCTTCTAACATATTTGAAGAAGCTTTTATTATTCCCCTTAATGTTGCTGGCCATGCATTCCTCATAGTCTCGCTTGGCCTCCCGTATCACCTTCTTACATTTCTTTTGCCACAGTTTATGTTCCTTTTTACTCTCCTCATTAGGGCAAGACTTCCATTTACGGAAGGAAGCTTCCTTGCCCTTCACAGCCTCTCTAACTTGGCTGGTTAGCCATGCGGGCACCCTCCTGGATATAGTGGAACCCTTCTTTCTTTGCGGTATACACCTCTGCTGGGCCTCTATTACTGTTGTTTTAAGCAGCCTCCAAGCACTCTGTTGAGATTGGACTCTTTTTACCCTCCCTTTCAACCTCCTTCTAACCAGCCTCCTCATTTGGGGGAAGTCTGCCCATCGGAAGTCAAGGGTTTTTGTTAGAGATTTGCCCGGTATTCTTTCACCATCGTGCATGTCAAAACGGATCGCAGCATGATCACTGTTCCCCAATGGCTCAGTAACGTTTACATCTCTAACCAGGTCCTGCATACCGCACAATATTAAATCCAGAGTCACCTGTCCTCTGGTGGGCTCCGTGACTAGCTGCTCTAAGCCACAGTCATTTAGCATGTCAAGAAATCCAGTTATCTTTCCGTGACCAGAACACAAATTGACCCAGTCAATATGAGGATAATTGAAGTCCCCCATGATTACAACCCTGTCCCTCCTTGTCACCTCCCTGATCTGTTTCTTCATTTCAAGGTCCCCATCCGATTTCTGGTCTGGAGGACGATAGCACGCCCCCAGTATTACATCGCTGCACAAGCCTGGTAATTTAACCCACAGAGATTCTATGGTGGAGTCGGACCCACCTTCAATCTCTACTTTGCTGGATTCTATCCCTTCCTTAACATAAAGGGCCACCCCACCTCCAACACGCCCCTGCCTGTCCCTCTTGTAGAGTTTATAGCCCAGGATTGCAGTATCCCATTGATTCTCCGCATTCCACCAGGTTTCCGTTATGCCCACTATGTCAATGTTTTCCCTTGTCACCAGACATTCCAGTTCTCCCACCTTTGCTCGAAGACTTTGGGCATTCGCATAAAAGCATTTGTACACGGAATGCCCTAGGATGGGCTGCTTATTCGCTCCTTTGTTCCCGCATCCTCTCATTTATACACAAGCACTGCACTACTTGTACTGGCGTGCTTTTTTTGGCAGATCTATGAGTCCCATCTCCTGTTTAGCTGCTAACCCAGTAAAAAGGGAAAGTGAAGACCAAGACGGGATGTCTGAGGCCTAACATTGGGCATACGCCCCTTGTTGTGTCACTCAGGCATCAATCTCCCCTGACAAGAATGCTTTCCAAAATGTGTTCTGCATGGACCTCATCAACTCACTGGTACTTTCTGGTGTATTAGTCAGGCTTCATCAAGAAGATTAGAACTGTTGGCATAAAGTAAGTTTGCACTGCAGGAGATTTCTTACAACAAATACATTTGCTTTGCTTGTATAAAAATGTGTTAATATAAACATTACTTCCCTAAAGTTAACTACATTTTTTTCATTTCTGAATTTGAACCCCCCCCCCCCCCAATTCTTTTTGCATTGTGAATGGAGCTGCAAATACAGGCAAACAGGACATGGGCATATTCACCACAGCAGTGTTTCTCAAACTGTGGGTCAAGACCCACTAGGTAGGTTGCAAGCCAATTTCAGGTGGGTCCCCATTCATTTCAATATTTTGTTTTTAATATATCAGACTTGATGCTACCATGGTATGTGACTGCATCTGGGGAAATGTTACAGACCTGTATTTTTAACAAGCTACTGAGAGCGTATGACCATATAAGGAATTTTCAATTGTTCAAACATGCCTATGTAACCTTTCACCCATATGTTACCCTGTAGCCACCCCTAAAATTTGTCTACGTGGCACTGCTTATGCGCAAGCGCGCTGCTCTCGCTTTTGTAAAGTGCCACGTTGGCATACCTACTACGCATGCTCTATCGCGGACATTTTGTATAAATGCTTGCCACAAAGTGTGCTCGGGGCCATTTTGTCTCATTCAGACTGATGGTCCTCAAGCTTGAGTAAAATCGCTCTAAAAACTCACTCCACGGCTGGGCGTAGTCCTTGAGTCATCACTGGAATTTGGTAACATTTCTTGGTGCCGTGACTCGGATGCGCAAGCAGCCGTTGCTGGTGGTTTGCCTGTCCCGCGGACGGTCGGTCAGAGGGGACAGAGGACGGCGGTGCTGACTCCCTAGCAGCCGCACCTTCCTCTTGTGAGGGTAGGGTTCTCGTCGCCGCCGCCCGCCGCGGTACGCTGACGGACCGCCCCATCTGGACGCTGGACTGAGGCGACGACAGAGGGAAAGACCGGTACCGGCAGGAAGAAGGTAAGACCCCGGGGCCGGGTAAATAGGAGCAGTCCTAGCCAGGCTCTCCGTGCTGTGGCAAGGCGACTACGGCGAAGTCAGAGGCCGGCCGTGAGCAGAAGGGGTGGAGGGAGGTCCACCCAAGGAAGGAGAAGAGGGAAGAATATTTTTCTTGCACTGGTGCTTTTATTGTGTTTGGTGTGTATTAACACAAGCCCGGGATGGGGGGCGGAGGTTCCAAGCCAGCGACCCCGCTTGACTGTATGTTGGAAAGCTTCGAAATATCTTATGCAAAGGAAGATTATGGGGAGGACATGAATCCCACGTTCCTGAGGTACTTGTGTGAGGTGGAATGGCCAAAGCTGTCCCCTTCTTGGGACAGCGCAGGAACGTGGGACCTCTTAGAAATAAGTAAGGTATATCAAATAGTAACCACTGTGCCCCATCCGGACCAGTTTCCATACATTTCCTCCTGGCTGGACTACGCGCAAAAGCCCCCAGCCTGGGCGAGGAAGTGTATCCAGAAATGGCGCAGCGGCCAAAGGGCGGTGCGGCAGATGGTGGCCTCGGCCATGACAGACCCCAAGCGAGGATCGGAGGGAAAGAAGCAGAGGATGGAGAGATTGAGGGAGAAGTATAAGAAAACACAGGAGAACAAGGATAGTCATCCAAAAACAAATACAGAGAGAGGCAAGGATCAGCAGATTATAGAAGAAGAGGAACTCCCTTTACCGCCCCCCTATAACCCTATCTACCCAAACCCAAATGAACTGCCCGTAAGAGACACTAGGCCTGAACCGAAGGAAACGGATCCGCCTCCAGCCCTAAACACTCGAGCTCAGGCAAGGGCGAGACAAGCGGCAGCAGGTTCCGCACCGCCCACCTTAGATGAACCAGAAACTAAAGCCCTGGTCCCAGTCAGTCAAGGGTCACATCTGATGCCTCTGCGCACGGTGACCGAAACTATAGACGGACTAGACGGCCAGCCCCAGACCAGGATCACCATTCAATATGTACCCTTTTCAACCGTGGATCTCCACAACTGGAAAGTCCAATGTCCTCCCTTCGGGGAAAACCCAGCCCCATTGACCAGTCTGCTGCAATCCATCTTGGTCACCCACTGACCCACTTGGGCAAACATACAGACTCTGCTTAGCTCTCTCTTCACGGGAGAGGAAAGGCAGCGCATCCTGCAAGCAATGGATGCAGGAAGGGACAGAAGGCTTCTGGAAGCCCCTGGGGACCCTGCGGTGGCACTGAACTGGACGATTCCTAGGGAGGATCCCAGTTGGCAGCCTGCCGCCCCACAATTAGCGAACTACCGTGTCCTATTCATGGAAGGGGTCCGAGCGGCCGGAAGGAAGGTAGTGAACTACGCCAAAGTAGGGAGCGTCATCCAAGGGCCCAAGGAACCACCGGGGGAATACCTAGAGCGTTTGAAAGCAGCCTATTCAATGTACACGGAGGCAGACCCTGATGCCCCCCAGAACCAGAGGCTTTTGAACCAACAATACGTGCAAGGAGCTTGTAAAGATATTAAACGTAAGCTCCAAAAACTCCCTGGGTATTTAGAAATGCCGACCGCAGTGATAATAGAAGTGGCTCAAAAGGTATATGCAAATCGAGATACAGAAGAAGAAAGACAGCAGAAGCAAGTAGTGCAGATGGCCGCCCTCATAAGGGGAGAAGATCCTAGCCTACGGGGCAGAGGGCGGGGGCGTGGAGGATTCCGAGGAAGGATGAGAGGAAGAGGAAGAGTAAGTCAGAGTGAAGGACGCGGATGTTTCCATTGCGGGAGGTTCGGCCATTTTAAAAGAGATTGCCCGGACCTGGGAGGGCAACAAGCAGCTGTAATGTACCAGACCGAAGAAGATTGACGGGGCCCCGGCTCCGTTGGAAAGCCCCACCAGACCCCGGAGCCAATGGTGGAAATCAAAGTGGGGCACCGAACTTTGCCTTTCCTAATTGATAGTGGGGCCACGGTTTCAGCAATCAATACCAAACTGGGGAGGCCAACGGGGAAAACCCTTACCGTAATTGGAGCCACAGGTAAGGTGCAAAAGCAACCGCTCCTAGATCTGGATAAATGTGAAATTGCGGGCAAAAGGTTCAAGCACACCTTCGTGTGGACAGAGGACTGCCCACTGAACTTGATGAGGAGGGATCTGCTCTGTAAGATGCAGGCTAGGCTCACGTTTGGGAAAAAAGGGCAGTTCAAATTGGAGGTGCCAACACAAGGGGAGGCCTATGAGCTTGAACTTCCCCTAGCACACGCATGGAAATACAAAACGATCTGGGAACAGGGCCCACCGATGATTGGACAATTTGCACTAACCACTGCACAGATAGAACACCTAGTACCAAAAGGGGTATGGGCAGAAGAAGGGGGAGTGGGCAGAGCGAAGAACTGCCCACCGGTTCTCATTGCCCTTAAGGGGGGAGCCACACCCATTAGCCAAAAGCAATATCCTATATCTGAGGAAAAGAAGAAGGGATTGTGGCCAACCCTAAAGAAGTTCCTTGAAGAAGGAATACTCCGGGAGTGCAGATCTCCCTGAAACACACCACTCTACCCAGTAGAGAAGCGACAACCCGGCCACTACAGGGCAGTTCAGGACCTGCGAGAAGTGAATTCTCGAGTAGAACCCATGACCCCCCTTGTGGAAGACCCGTACACCCTCCTCAGCAGACTGAAGCCTACACAGCAGTGGTACACTGTGTTAGATTTGAAAGACGCATTTTTCACAATTCCCCTTCATGAGAATTCTCAGCTACTGTTTGCATTCACTTGGGAGTGGGAAGGAAAGAAAACCCAACTCACGTGGGGGCGTCTGCCCCAAGGGTTCGTTCACTCACCCACAATTTTTGCTGAAGCTCTTGCTCAGGATCTCCGCAGGTGGAAAAAACCCAAGGATGTCACCCTCCTCCAATACGTGGACGACTTGCTCCTGGGTGCACCAACATTCGAGCAATGCAAGACGGCAACCGTAAGTCTATTAAATTTCCTGTTTGAGGCAGGTTACAAAGTCTCAAGAGAAAAAGCTCAAATGATGCAGCAACAAGTCACGTACCTGGGGTTCACACTAAAAAGTGGGGCCCGAGCCCTAACACCAGACAGGGTGCAAGCCATATGCTCCACCTCTTCACCTCAGTCCAGAAGGGCCCTGCGCGCCTTCTTGGGAATGTGCACCTATTGCAGGCTGTGGATTCCAGATTTCGCCACCCATGCACAACCCCTTTACGAAGCCACAAAGGGGGGAGATAGTGAGCCATTCCTATGGGGAGAAGCCCAGGAAAAAGGATACAAAGCACTGAAAGAGTCCCTCGTACATGGGAGTGCCCTAGGACTTCCTGACGTGACACAACCCTTTACACTGTTCGTCCACGAGCAAGACGGCATTGCAAAGGGAGTACTTACCCAGACCCTAGGGGGGAAGCACCGGCCCTGCGCTTACCTTTCCAAGCGGCTAGATGCTGTAGCAAGAGGATGGCCTCCATGTCTGAGGGCAGCTGCAGGGAGTGTTTTGTTGTTACAGGATGCCAAAAAACTGACGTTTGCAGGACACATCATTCTGAAGACGCCTCACACCCTACGGCCGTTGCTTGCCGAAGGAGGACTTGGATGGATGACCAACAGTAGGATCCTGAAGTACCAGATGACCCTCCTGGAAGACCCATCTGTAGAATTGCAAGTATGCGCAACCCTGAATCCTGCCACTTTCCTGCCAGATGAAACAGGTGAGCCCTGGCACGACTGTCATACCACCGTGGCGCAGACCTGGAAGCCTAGGCCCGACCTGCGAGACGTGCCCCTCAAGAACCCAGATGAAGAATGGTTTACAGATGGCACATCACAAGTGGTTGCAGGTAACCGGCGGGCTGGTTATGCAATAGTCAGCGAGCATGCCACGGTAGAAGCAAGAGCACTGCCAGTAGGGACGTCAGCTCAGCTTGCAGAGCTGAAGGCAGTCATAAGGGCTTGCCAGCTAGCAGAAGGGAAAAGACTGAATCTGTGGACTGATTCGAAATATGTACATAGCACAGTGCACGCAAACGCACAGTTATACAAAAAAAAAGGAATGCGTGATGCCAGAGGAAGGCCCATTAAATATAAAGCCGAGATAGAACAACTGCTTGCTAACATATTATTGCCCAAACAGATTGCCTTCATGCATTGCAGAGGACATCAAAAAAGAGAAGGTAAAGTGCAAAAAGGAAACCGGAGGGCTGACGCAGCAGCCAAGCAAGTAGCCCAGGAAGAGCCACCAGCCCTAATCGCTCAGATGACAATGATTCCCAAGTTAGAGCCTATTCTAGAAGAGTGGAAATATGAAGACAAAGACCACGCCCTGGCCAAACAACTGCAGGCAGAGTTAAGAAATGGAAAATATCTGCTGCCAGATCACAGACTGTTGCTACCACACCGGAGCGTCCGAGCCCTAGTTGAGCAATATCATGAATCTACCCATGCGAGGGGGGAAGCCATGTACAAGGCCATCAGATGCGTTTGTTACGCACCAAACCTGTCCACTCACTCAAGGGCCGCCGTCAGCCGGTGTGCGGCCTGTGGGTTAGTGAACACGAGCCGAAACATGCCGGCCCGGATGGGTACAGTGGAGGTAGGAGTTGAGCCACTTGAATGTTTGCAAATTGATTTTACAGAAATGAAGCGGGAGGGTCGGTATAAGTATTTATTGGTAAGCATATGTACTCTTACGGGGTGGGTCCAGGCCAAACCCACAACCACAGAAAAAGCCAAAGAAGTAGTTAAATGGTTGCTACAAGACCATGTCCCCACCTACGGGTTACCCAGGTCTCTCAATTCCGATCAAGGAACTCACTTTGTAGCTAAGGTGGTACAAGAAGTGTGTAAAGCCCTAGGGGTTCACTGGAAATTGCACACTCCTTTAAGACCTACCAGTTCGGGGAAAGTGGAGCGGGTCAACAGGACCCTAAAAGAGTTCCTGACCAAAGTAATGTATGAGACCCAGTTGGGTTGGGTAGCCCTTCTTCCCCAAGCACTGTTTAAGTTAAGAAACACACCCTATGGGGAGCACCATCTGACCCCCTATGAAGCTGTGTATGGCAGGCCATCCCCAATATGGAGAGCATTCAAGAGTTTCCAAGGGCAGCCCAGAGACCTTGTCCAATAGGAAAAAACTATCTGCAGTCTACGGAAGCATTTAGTGCAGCAAATTAAGCTTCCGCTAGTGGACCCGGTCCACCATTTAGAACCAGGTGATTGGGTCCTGATCAAGAAATTTAAGGAGCAACCACTAACCCCAAAGTGGAAAGGTCCTTATCAAATCATGTTAGTCACTCCCACTGCAGTAAAATGTTTTCAAGTTAACAGGTGGATCCACTGGAGTCAAGTGAAGAAAGTCCAGCCACCAGCCAGCGAGCAGTGGACTGCAGAGCCCACCAGAGATCTTCGAGTCAAGCTGACCAAGAGTGGTAAGCAACTGCCCCACCGGAACGGGCAGGCCACGCTCCCACTTGAAGATCAACAGTGAGTAGCCCACTTGCGTTCCAGGAGATCGGCTGTAAGTAGTCCCTCACCAACTAGGCTGAAGGCGTATGGGAGGACAAGAAAGGGTAGCAGTGCCTCCTACTGGAATTCTGAGTTACCCCAACATAGACCCATATAAAATTACCGTATACCTTAAGAATCCCGTGCAAGCACGGAAATTCCCCGGACTAGGGGAGAATCCAGAATGTGGCACTGTCAGTCCGAAAAACCTAGATGGGCTCAGGCCAGTGCAGTTTATCCTAGATAGAGAACCTATAGTAATAAACTAAGAGGTAATTCCTTACTCCGTGGCATAACCATAACGATTACAATAATTATTTGTACAGTTGCACCAATAAAAAGTGTCCAGCTAAGGCCCTGGACAGATAACACATATTTTAAGACAGTAAAAACATACCAACAGTTGTTAAATCTCACTGACTGCTGGATATGTAGCCATCTATCCACGAAAGTGCGAGGTGGTTTGCCAGTGGCGGCTGTGCCCTATAATTATACCGAATGGGCCAACGGAACGTAGGATAGAAGAACTCTCATAGCCACTGCAAGTAATATTACTATTTATAGCACAGGGCACAGGTTCCAGAACCTAGCAGGAGTCTGTTGGACACACAATTTTACAACAACAAATTCAACACATCTGGGAGAGTATGATAATTGTAATATAACCCTAAAAATCCAACCATTCAATCGGACCTGCACGAATAGCCGGCAAAGCAACCGTTGTTATAAGGACTGGTCAAACTTTACCAACTATGGGTGCACCTCCCTACTATGGGGAAAGCATAATGGGTCATATCAAACAGTCAATGGGAGTGGGAGTCTAAGAAACATCTGGGCTAGCATGGCAAAACAAATAAACACAAATACCAGCACAAGTATACCCCTTCTGCCAAATGGGAACTGGTTGTTGTGTGGAAGAAAAGCCTATTCAGCCATCCCACCCCGTTGGACAGGAGTATGCACCCTGGGGAAGCTGCTCCCTGCCATAACCCATATAGACAGTCTTCCAAAAGGGCATATCCGCAACGCTAGAAGTGCCTTGACGTATAGCAAAAGTGAATCCATTATGAGAGGGTTTTTTCCATTTGCAGGGGCAAGTTTGAATTATAAAGACCTGAACACACTTAATAACTGGACGGTCTATATGTTTAATAAAACTACCAAAGCCCTAAGTGACCTAAATAAAGAAACAAAGCAAATACGTAATATAGTGCTAGAAAATAGAGAAGCTTTAGATGCTATGCTGGCCAAAGAGGGAGGAGTTTGTGCGCTCATACATAGTGTGTGCTGTACCTGGGTTGATGATAGAGGGCCTAACATTAGCGCCACAATAGATGCTATAGAAACGTCCATCAGACAGCACACTGTAAGCACAGGCCCAAATGAAAATTGGTGAGAAGATATGTGGTCATGGTTAACCGCATTAGGATCACCCGCCAGATAGTTTAAGGTCATTTTTGCAATTTGTGGAATAATGATTATAGTATGCTTGTTGTTGCCATGTATTATTCCTTGTATTATAAATAGATTTCGCAATATGATTACCACTCTAGTAGATCAACACACCACCACCAAGTTAATGTCTCTTTACCTCCCCTTAGACCAAGAGGACAAATAGAAAGCATGTTAATTGAAAATTAAGGGGGGAATGAGAGCGTATGACCATATAAGGAATTTTCAATTGTTCAAACATGCCTATGTAACCTTTCACCCATATGTTACCCTGTAGCCACCCCTAAAATTTGTCTACGTGGCACTGCTTATGCGCAAGCGCGCTGCTCTCGCTTTTGTAAAGTGCCACGTTGGCATACCTACTACGCATGCTCTATCGCGGACATTTTGTATAAATGCTTGCCACAAAGTGTGCTCGGGGCCATTTTGTCTCATTCAAACTGATGGTCCTCAAGCTTGAGTAAAATCGCTCTAAAAACTCACTCCACGGCTGGGCGTAGTCCTTGAGTCATCACTGGAATTTGGTAACACTACTCTGTATATTCTTTTAATAATGATAGTAAATGGAACTTACTCCTGGTAAGTGTGAGTAGGATTGCAGCCTAGGATGGTTAAAAATGGTTGTTTGTGATGTCACTTCTGGTCATGGCATCACTTCTGGTGGGTCCTGACAGATTCTCATTCTAAAAAGTGGGTCCCGGTGCTAAATGTGTGAGAACCACTGCACTACAGTATTTTGATACCTCAATGGCTACTTCATTATTTGTTACACAGACGTTTTCTGCAAACAACATTTGCAGTCAACAATTATAGATCTGCTTGAATTTTTTAACATTATGCATGCCCGGATCAAGTAGAATTCAACACAACACTACTCATTCATTATTCTTTAAAATCTTTCTCCTCTTTTTGGTACCGTTTTAGAGATGATATAAATGCACACAACATTTGCCTTGCCCTGACAGATGTCCTGACTCCTGACAGCATTTCAAAAGTAAGCCAAATTCACTTGGCCTGAAGCAAATAGCTTCATTGAATCTGGCAGCGATCACCGATGATGGACAGAAGCATTAGAGGTTGGCCAAGGAACTGCAATCCCTTTAAACTTAAACAACAAACAAGATAATCCCTAAAGGCAACCTATCCCAGCAGCAGTGTGGGGGGAAATGACAGCCACTCCAAACTGTCACCAGCATTGCAGCAGTTTAGCTGAAACCTAATTGGCTTGTTGAAACCCTTGACACTTCACGTGGCTTCAAGGCTTGTGTTTTCAAGGCAACGTATCCCCCTGAGAAAACCACAACCCTGACCGTTGTAACCTTCTGTGGCAATGAATATCAGTTCAGAGCCAAATTATTAGTTTGTTCCAAATGTTTTCTACATGGTGCAACAGCAACATTCCCACACTCATGTTTGTTCAACTCAGCTATTCAAATAATAGCATAATTATTTAAATTATAAATCCGATAAGGGTGCAATCCAAACCCTTTATGTCAGTGCTTTCCAGCACTGGCATATTGGTGCTAATGGGACATGTGCTGCCTCCTGCAGTTGGGTGTCACTCACGGAGGCCTCCTCAAAGTAAGAGAATGTTTGTTCCTTTACCTCAGAGCTGCATTGCCCTTATGTCAGTGCTGGAAAGTACTGACATAAGGGGTTAGGATTGTGCCCTAAATCAGATATCTTGAAAGACAAGCAGCATAAAATCTTTATAGTGTCTTTCGATATAGCTGGCAGTATACTATTAACACATTTTTTCAATTAATACCATTGGTTGGCACCAAGTTTTCACATAGCGCAGATGGTAAGCTACAAATCAAACCATATACCTTCATCTTGGATACTGTCAAGTAGTCCCTAGTGCACCAATATTTGGGTTTTGGCTGCATGCACCAAAGTGGGCAGTGACGAGTGACAAAGCATCTGTGCCTTTGATCTGTGTTTTAACTCCAGAATTTATGAAGTCAAGTCAAATAAAAGCCACCACCAACAATAGTGACCCAATCCTACTTCCTCTGAAAATCATCAGCCATTGCATAATGGAAAGAAAATGTTATTAGTCTGACCAGGGCCGCAGTATGACTTTCATGGGCTCTAGGCACTGTCTTTGTGGGCCCCTCCCACCATAATCTCACTATTAAAATTATTTTTTATATCTTTAAATCAACAGTTTTTTCTGTATTAGGCAAAAATTTTATGGGAACTAAAGGTTTCATTTTTTTCCTGATGTGAGAAAAAAATTAAACATTTTCTTGCAACCCAAATGTTCTTTTTTTTTTCCTTCTGATTTTAAATAAAATTTAAACATTTTCATGGGCCCCCAAAATACTGTGGGCCCTATACATTGTGCCCAATGAATAAGTTGGCCCTGAGTCTGTCACAAGTCAATGTACTTTGAACTTGCTTTCCAAATGACTTTCTTCTTTAAGAAATTCATATTTCAATGGACAGATTAGGCCAGAATTGTATTGTTTTGTCACAGGTATCTTAAGAGTCAGACAAACAAACTGGCTCCTATTGGTGGCTGATCCAATAAATTGACAACATTCTATATTTTCTTTTCATTATATCTGAAGCAACACAAAATAGCATTTATTTAAAAACAACTGGCTGAGTCTTTGGAAGATGCAGGAGCTGCTTTCTGTGCAATACACTCAGCTGCAAAAGATGTGACCTCATTCTGAAAAGTTTCAAAACAGCAGTGAAACAATCCCAAACTTGCATATGAACTGCTCTTGAATGTTCAGCCCCTATCCTTTTATAATTGAGAAGGGATATTTAAAATATTTTGCTCCTGGGATTATATTAGAAAGCATGCAATAGAAGCTGAGACAGATATGCAGATGTGTCTTCATACCATAGAGTCTTACTGTGGGCAAAAATCTGGAATAATTAACCCGGACAACAATGACAGCAGACAATGAATCACAGTTTGGACACAGCACAACTGAGCAGACAGACTTTTTTTCTGACTGAAGTATCCACTCTGAGATAAACATGGTCACATATTTAGCCTCTGAAAAACCAAACTGAGGAGAATGAGAATACAAGAATGGTTTAATTGTAACAAAGAGGATTTTTAGCTACTCTCTGCATAGAGAAAGTGATTTGATGCATACATATTCACATCTGATGAATACCAAGTTTAAAAGGCATTTACGTATTTATGTGGACTAGTTTTAGGATTAAAAATACTGAAAAATGTCATTGTGCGGAATCCCTATCCTATAAGTAGGATATTGCAATATGCAGTGCTTAGTGTGTTAGAAGATGCTTGCAAGACCAGCATGAAACCATGTGGCTGCTATGAGACTAATGAGCCAATAAGATCAAGGATTGGGAAGCAACAGTTTACATCACTGTTCTCCCAGTACCAACAGTCTCCAACAGATTGCTCCTTACTTTTAAGAGTAAGGAGCTGATGATACTATCTGCACAGTGAAGCCTGCAAGCCTTAAATCACATCCGGCCAAGAAAGGAGAGCAGAAAAAACTGTAGTGAAAACTTTAGGATGGTTCCTGATGAGAGTAGGAGGAAGGTGAGGCTCAATACCCAGAAACAGTGCCTCAAACCACTTGCCTCAAGTGGTTTTGCCTCAAACCACCCAAGGTTTTCATGGCAGTACTGAGATTTCAATGGAGATATTAGCTTGAACAGCATTTGCTCTTATTCCCTACCAGGGGTGTCCAAAGTTTTTGGCAGGAGGGCCACATCGTCTCTCTGACACTGTGTCGGGGAAAGAAGAATTAATTTACATTTAAATTTGAATAAACTTACATAAGTTTAAATAAATGAATATATTAAAGATAAACTTATATGAATGAATGAAGGTCTTGAAATAGCTCAAGGCCTATAAAAGGCCTTGCACAAAGCAAGGCTGGCCTTTCCTTTGCTGCTGCTACTGCATCACAGATGTGAAACAACAAGCAGTGGATGGAGCCCTCATCCCACAGCTCATGCAAGAGGTCAAACAGTCGCCCTCACGCTGAGAGCAGTTGCGTCAGGCCAGTGTGGGCTCCAACTAATCTCCAGAGGGCCAGAGGCTCATTGGAGACTGGGGGCTCCCTGAGAGCCGCATTGAGAGGCCTCAATGGCTGCAAGTGGCCGCTGGGGTTTGGGCACCCCTGCCCTATACTACACCCACTTGTCAGGATTTTGAAAGTTCCCCACCACATAGCCCACAACATCAAGCTCAAAACAGATTACTTCTGAATATGTGCAGAGGACCCCTCTCCTAAACAAAAGAATTAACTGGACCTGGGGCATACAGTTTGCCTTACCACATAATAGCCCAGGCAAACACATTAACATGACACAGGGCCCAATCCTATCTGATTTTCCTGTGCAGGTGCTGCTGTGTCTATGGGGCATGCACTGCTTCCTGTGTTGGAGAGGCAGTCACAGAGGCCTCCTCAAGGTTTGGGAGCATTTGTTCCCTTACCTCAGGCCTGCATTGTGGCTGCACCAATGCTGAAAAGTTGGATAGGATTGGGCCCACAGTCTATTATCAAATAGTAAGCAGAACCAAGGCATACCAGTACATCTCCATTCAGAAGAATTTGCAATCAGTATTTAGGTGATGTCATTTTAAAACGTAGCAGGGACATGAAGTTGCAGGCTCTTTTCAGCATCTACTACAGTCTGCTTTAGTACAGTATTCAAAACTAATCTCCCTTTACCAACATAACAGGCTTATTTGGCAAACTCAAAAGTCTGAGTCTTTTATGTGCTAACAATGATTTAACCTTAGGAGTAAGTGGGACTTATTTCTGAGTAAACATACATAGGGCTATGCTGCAGTTGCTTAGCATTTTCTATACTACTGTTTTTCCATGAAATCATGGGGGGGGGGGGGGGAGCAGATCATATCAGCATTGCCTGCTACTCCATATTATCCACCCTTTCCCCTTCAATTCATTTCTCTTCCACTTCCTTCCTGTTCTAATTTCTGTTCATTTCCTTCTATTTATGTTTTCCTTCACCATTAATTTCTCCCATCCCTAATTTATTCCATTGCTCTCCCTCTCTTTTCTAGTGAATTTATTCTCCCATCTATGAATTTATTCTCCCTTTTCCCAATGCCTTATCTTTGGCAACCTTTTTCCATGTTTTTATAACACGTTTGCCATCATTACATTATTTAAATCAAATATCTCTTCTAAAATGCTGCCACTAAGCTAAAATTAGTTCAGAAGGAGAAGGACCTAGTACTGTGTATGCCAATAGCCAAATAATGTACTGCAGTGGTTCTCAAACTTTTAAGCATCAGAACCCACTTTTTAGAATGACAATCTGTCTGGGACCCACCAGAAGTAATGTCATGGCTGGAAATGACATAATCAACCTGGAAGTGCAGTCATTGTGATGCCAGAGCTGGCTGCTTTCCTAAGAATGCAGCAATAAGCTGGGTTATTTTTCAGCCATTTTCCAATAGCAAGTGAATCAGAAAGGAAAAAAGCCTATCTACAACCTTGATACAAGCAAAATAACCACACAGCCCTCCCCCTTTCCAACATACCATCTTCCCATATTTTCAAAGGCAGCTGCGCTAGGTGTTACACAATCCACCTGAAATCAGCTTGTGGCCCACCTAGTGGGTCCTGATGCAGTTTGAGAAACCCTGCTGTACTGTGTACAGGCTGAGTCTCATTCACAAGGATTCCATTCCCAGAACTCACATGGAAGGCAAAAATCGTATTAAAGCAAATTCATTTAAAAAACAAAGTTTCTTTGCTAGATGATTTAAAAATAGCCTTGCAGACCTTTGTGATGTAAAACAGAGTCATTAAACAGGCAATCAATCAATCTCTCTCCAGGCACTTAGAAAGGCTTCACTCCAAGCCAGCAACCCCTCCCTTAACCCATAACCATGATCTTTCTTTCATGTGCTGGGGGGGGGGGAACGGAGGGGTTGCTTGCTTTGGAGTGAAGCTGCCATCTCTTGCATTAATGAGGCTATTGTTAAATGACCATTTTCCTTTCATTTAAAGGATGCTTCTCATTGTGTTGAGAAAATCTGTGGATAAATTAGGTTATGCCTGTCATCACTTGCATGACTGTCTCTCTACAACAGTAGGAAAAGCAGTTTTTTAAAAACTGATTTTAAAGGGATTTTCCTTCCATTTTTCCCCTTCTCCAGGGATCAGCACATTCCTTCTCATTTGCAGTGGCCGTTAGTGTTGAGTCAAATCCGTGTATAAAAAGGTTGGACCCATATACTCTCTCTTTTTTTTTTAAACCAGGAAGGCGGGGTACTGCTACTCCAGCCTATCACACACTAGTCATGTGGCCTCATTGTCAAACAACCAATAAATTAAACCCTCTCAAGTGGTTGATGAATGAGGGTTTGAAAGTGTCTTCTGTGGAAGGGCTCTAAGAGGGACCAATTATAAACAACAAGCTGAAGCAAGTGAGGAAGTAACTATTTTGCCAGCAAGCACCACCAGGGAAATGTTTGCTGCTGCAGCTTGCCCGTTCGGTTCACCAACTAGCAAATGCTTTCAAAAGAAAGCATTTCTAGGCATGCTTATATTGGCAGTTGCATGCAATCGCCTGTTGTCTCTTACCATCAGATAAGGAAGAGCAAGAATGCATATAAAGACTGGTTCAAGTGAAGATATCTCGTATATAAACACTTTACATAAACCATTCTGAGAACTAAGGGATGTGGTGATTCTGAATGAAGAGCTTCCAGTTTTCTAGCTGGAGGGATTTTTAACTTGGATAGCAGAGTATTTAATCATGGCAACATCCACCTGCAGTCTGACACAGTCCAGTTCTGGCACAGGTTTACTGCTAGGTACTAGCAGCTGAATTGGGGGGCTGGGGACATTCACCGCCTGGAACCATCACTAGTTCTGGAAGGTCATTGAGGCAAGAGGGGGAAAGCTCACCCTTACCAGTGGAAAGTGGTTAGTGGTGAAGGAAGGGGAAAAGCTGGCTGGCAGCTTCTGACAGCGGTTAGGGATGCAATCACTAATTGTCTTGAATTGTAGACACTGCAATGCCCTCTGCATTCACTGCACTCACTTGACGGTTATTAGCAAGGCCAGGTTTTCCCCTCCCACTCAGTTGCTCCACAGCACTGTCCAGCAGTTCCTGCCAGGAAATCCCTGCCCCTATTGGAACTAGGCCTAGGTTTTAAAGAATTGTTCAAAGGAAATTTTCAGGAAAAAAAGGGCAAACTGAGTTTTATCTGGTTCATGATTTTACTTTTGGGGGGAGGAGGAGGGCAGACTCTAAGATGGCTGGCTTTAACTGTGTGTGCGTGTACGTGTACATGTGTGTGTGAGGCATACAGAGATACTTTATTCTCTGTGCGGAATGGAGGACTTGCCAACTGACAAGATTCCTGGCAAAAGTGAAATGAGCTGAAACTCCCCCATCGCTCTACACTGCAGCTTATCTATTTAAAAATCTGCTCAAATATAAATAGATGTTTTAAATAGAGTTCCAGCACTGCTATATTGACAATGCACTGGAGCCACAGTGATCTTGTTCAGGCCTTTGACTCATCATAAAGATTGTGGCACTGCTTTGGAAATATCCTACTGCTGAGTTAGACCCATATCCTTTAAGAATTAGTCCTTTCACTCGATGGATCCCTGAAACTTCTGAACAGAGGAAAACTAATTGAGAAAATGTTAGACCAAGGCAGTGATTTTCAACCCTTTCCATCTCACGGCACACTGACAAGGCACTAAAATGGTCAAGGCACACCACCAGGTTTCTGACAATTGACAAGGCGCACCATGCTGTCAGTGGGGGCTCACATCTCCCATTGGCCCTATTAATAAATGACCTTCCCCCAAATTCTTGTGGCACACCTGTGTGCCACGGCACAGTGGTTGAAAATGCCTGGACCAAGGGCTCTCATGCTATGTGTAGCAGCTTCCAGAGGCCTCAGGTCATCCCATGAAGGGAGTTCCACATCACAGGGGTGAGTCTTGGTCATGTTTCAGTAGTGAGCAGTGAGGAGTATGGAAACAAATACCCTTACCAGCCAGAAGTGCCAAAGTAACAACTTTCTTTTAGTTCTATCAGAATAGTCTCAGGGCTTCTCCATGAATCCTTCTTCCAGGCACTTTCTCTCCCTTTATCTGGGATGCCTATGATGCCTTCTCATGCTATTCACCTCCTCGCCTGTGATCTGTTATACCAGAAATTTTCAGCCTTTATCATCTCATGGCACATTGACTAAGCATTAAAATTGTCAAGGCACACCATCAGGTTTTTGACAATTGACAAGGCACACCATGCTGCCAGTGGGGGCTCACATCCCCCATTGGCCCTACTAATAAATGACCTTCCCTTAATTCCTGTGGCACAACCTGGGGACCACTCATGGCACACCAGTGTGCCATGGCACAGTGGTTGAAAATGGCTGTATTATATTGATTATCTCCTTAGCTTTGGTTGTGCGGTGTGGAGGTCCGCATCCATAAGCAGCCTTGGTCCTCCTTGCATGTGTAGCGTTCCCAGACAGGCCCTACCATCTTGTCATTCCCGCCCCCATCAGTCAGGATGATGTCTTATAGGCATTGGGACCAGCATGTGCTACTGTGCAAAAGCTTCACCTCAGGCTGACTGCCGCAGCCATCTACTTCCAGGAGTGAATGTAAGGCAGCGGGTGCAGGAACAGGGCAGGGAGAGGAAGGAACAGGGGAACTTCTTGGCAGGGAGGGGATGAGCAGGAGGCAGAATGGGAGGGGGTTGTATATTGATGGTACTGGCATATGGTATTGGCATGTGATGGTACTGGCATGTGATCCTAACCCAGTTCCCTGTGCCCTTCCTTTTCTCTGACTCTCCTCAGATTTGCACTAGGAAAATAGCTGGTGCAGATATGAGGAGACCTATTAGGGTAGTGGAGGCTTGCCGTGGGTTAAGGGAACAAAAGTTCCATTACCTCAAAGAGGCCTCTGGACTGTCCCACCACAGGTTACAGCACATATTCTATTGGCACAGCTGCATCGACACAGGGGATTGATTTAGGATTGGGGTGTAAGATGTGAGTGCGTGCTCCATGGGCTTTGGGAAGGGCCCCCAGAAATATCTATGGCCACTTTCTCAAAGCAAGTAATGGGCAAGGGAATTAGTGACCCCTTGGCCTCAGTCAACTGGCATTTGGGGCAGGAGGCACAAATGTGGCAGGCCTGCTCCTTTACTTTTGGCCAATTAAAGCACCAGCAAAGCTGATGGTGTGTCTTTTCAGGGGCCAGACTTTGACCACTCTTCATGGAGAAACCGGAAGTCACTTTTTTTTAAGCTTCAGAGCTTAGTCTGAGTTTGGCATAGGTTGGGAACAGATGTATTTGCCCTCTGCTGAGCTTAGAGGCTCCTCTGGAGGAGAGGGGAGGGCAGCTCCCCAGACGGGCATTTGCCCATATCTGCAGTTTCAGCTTTCCCGGGGTGTGTGTGTGTGTGTGTGTGTGTGTGTGTTCCAGAACGGAATCTGTATTCCCCTTCACTCCTTACGTCTGGCCCCACCTTGCCACATCTGTTTGCCTCAGATGTGCTTCTGTGATTGGAGCCCAGGCTGTATACTCAACCATAGCACCTGTGCTGGCTGTCTGAGGACCCTGACCTCCACCTCCAGGTGTTTTGAGAGGTCCTTCCCCTAGTATCCCCAGGAGGCTGGCTACCCTCATCCTGCTAGCTAAGGGGACCCTTCTGTATGGGGTCTCACACGACATCTTTCTGATAGGTAACCTTCCAACTGGACAAAGAGGTATTTTTTCAAGTGCTTTTGTTTAGCGGGGGAAGACTGTCACTCTTCATCCCAGCACAGTGTTTTTTATAGTGAATGTTTGCTGCTGTTTCCTTTGCACCTTTTTAGACTGTGAGCCCTTTTGGGACAGGGAAACATTTAGGGCCCAATCCTATCCAATTTTCCAGTGCTGGTGCAGCTGTGCCAGTGGGGTGTGCGCTGCACCCTGTGGTGGAAGGGCAGTCACTGGGGCCTTCCTAAGGTATGGAAACACATGTACCCTTACCACAGGGCTGCATTGTGACTACACTGGAGCTGGAAAGTTGGATAGGATTGGGCCCTTATTCATTTGGTTTTCTCTGTAGACCTTTGGATGACAGAGAGCAGCATTGAAGTCTGCCATAATTTAAGAAAGATTTGCTTCCAGCAGGCAATCCACAGTTCTTACCATGTATTTGAGGCAAACAGGTTATGGACACTCATGGCTAACAAAATGAAAAGATGCCTCAATAGCTCCCCTGAGTTCTTGGCCCCTTTTCTAATGAGATCACAGAGGCAAGAGCATCCCCAGCTGTACAAAGTTCTGTATTTGAAACTGGCTTGTGACTCTGAAGTTCCTGCCCCATTTTATAGTCTTCCCAATTAGGACCGGCTGTATGACGTCATGCCTGCCTGCGATTGGCTGCGCTCATCTGACACTCAAGGGGAGTTTGCACACTGTAGAAACTTTTTAAAAAGACTTCCCCCCTCCACCCGCCTGAACTGCCTTAAAGGCAGTTTCTTACACAGGCATATAGATTGCTAACAACTCCGGCAGCATAAGTATCTTTCCCTTAGAGACAGAGAGAGGGAGAGCCCCACAAAAAACACCCTGCCCCACCTCCTCCTGCGTGGAGCTGAGATCTACCCCTTTGCTTCCTCTCCCTGCAACAATGTTTTCCTACAAAGTGCAACTACTTTTTTGCTGAACTTGCCTCACATAGTGGGCAGGAGCTCTCCGAGGCAGCGGATGGGAGAGTGGATCTAAAGCACTTTGTTTTTTCCTCTTGAAAAAATTGCTTTTGGGCATAAAAGGAAAAGGAACCGCATTGATCTGGGAGCAACGCACGCCAAGGAGATTGCATCCGACACTTTGCAAAACCAGGAACTTTGCAAAACCAGGGTGTGTGTGTGTGCGTGCGCTCTTTTGTTTGCCTCGAGGGTTTGTGGCGCTTGCCCAGCCGCAGGGATCCCCCCTCCTTGTCCTGGAAATGGCTTGGATCAGGTGGGCTTTTCTGCTGTGTGCCTGCGTGCTTTTGTCCCCACTGCTCGAGGCTTCCGAGAAGGGAAGACTGAGGACCATCACCTATGTGCTGCGCCCCGATCAGTCGGGCGCCTCCAGCAGCGGCCGCCGGCAGCCGCAGCAGCAGCAGCGCACGTTCAATGTGGAGCTGAACACCCGCTACAGCGCCCGACGCAGCAGCACCTTGGAGCGAACTCGCAGGACGAGTCAAGTGAGCAGCCCCAGCATGCAGCTCCGCCTGGGCCCCGCCGTGCAACTCCAGCACAAGCCCGCCACATCCCTCAGCAAGCCGGGCAAGCTCGTCCCGCGCTCCAAGCTCCAGCAGCGCGGCAGCAACGGCACCTCCGGTGTGCAGGTTCGGCCCAAGCCCCACTTGCAGCAGCTGCAGGGGTAAGGCGGCGCCGTCCCTTCCCCGCGATCGATCCCCCTCTCAAGGGAGCCCCCCGGAGGCTTTGATCGTGCATGCCTGTCGTGCATGCCGCTGTAATGAAATGCATGCTCGGTGCATCCCACAATGCCTCTGTACCTTGCCTTCCCCCCCCCCCCCTTGAAGTGACTCAGTGCAATCTAATGCTAAAAGCCCGTCTGCAGGAACTCTCTTGCTATTCCCCTGCTGCGAAGAAGGGGACTCACTGTTTGGACCTGCTAAATCAGGGTATAGGCGAGCTAGGAGAGAGTCAGTTCTGGGTGGCCTTCCTATATTGCTTCGCACATGGCTGAAAATTGCAGGCATAGGGGAAGGGAATGAGAACAGATGGGAAGCAAAGGGCATGGTACTGGCGAAACTGATTTTGTGGTGGGGTGGAGAGCTTTAGGTTAGGGGTAGTGGTTTCCAAACTTTTTAGTCTTAAAAAAAAGTTTCACTTTACCAGCTACTCAAGCCTCTGTGGCTATAATGGTGATTGGGTAGCAATACTCCCCCCCCCCCAAGTGTCAGGTTGTTTAACCCTGGAAGCACATAGCCAAATTGGCCGTGTCAGTTTTGTGACCCACCAAAAACTGGGTCATGACCCAATTGGTGGGTACCAGGCCCACAGTTTGAGAACCACTGGGTTAGCGGTTTAGCTAATGTTGTACCTGTAGAAAGAGGTTTAAGGACAGCAGGACTAAACCTCTGAAGTGGGGACTGGGAGAAGATTCAAAGCTAGTCCAGATTCAGGTATCTGGGGGCCCATTCCTATCCAACTTTTCAGTAGGGATACAGGTACAATGCAGCCCCAAGGTAAGGAAACAAATGTTTCCTCCATGACTGCTCCCCCACCACAGAATGCAGAGCATGCCCTGTTAGCATGGATGCATCAGTGCTGGAAAGTTGGATAGGACTGGGCCCTAAGTTATAAGAGTGTGCACAAAAAGTTGCCACAGTGTGAGGACATTTTGGGTAATGGTCATTCTTGGAGATATTAGCAAGCAGCAATAAGTGAACTTTGTCAAAGTAGAAAAGAGTTCTGTCTTGCACTTTCACTGGACAGACATATTACAAAAGAATGATGGAAGTATTTAAATTATTGTGGAATTTGATTGATGACTGGATAACATGTGGCCATATGAAGAACATCGTTCAGACTGGTAAATAAGGGATGCGTGAGATTTAAATAGGGCTGTCACCCAGTTACAAAAAAAACTTAAATAATCATATGATTTTCATTGAGTAATAAATTGATTAAATCTGCTATATTTTCATTTGAATAAATATGTATGGCAGAGAAGGGAGACTGCTTTGTCTAAGGTCACGTGTGTGCCATCTATGGTTTTTGTAAGTTCTTGTGTCAAAGAAAATAAATAAATTAAAACAAAATCTGCTGCAATTAATTAAAACATTGCAGTCCTAGACTCAAGTATTTATGGAATTCATATTCATAGCCTTGGAATTCTTTGCCACTAATGCCTGCTATGCAGAATGATGTCATATAACTCTTTTTGCTTATGGATAAAACACTTTGTGCATGCTCAAAGATATTTTTTTTACTGCATCACATGTTTCATGACTGAACATTGGTATAAAAACAAGGCTAAAACCTAGTGAGACTTGCCTTGTAATTGTTTCCTCCATTCTCCTGCTTGTTGTTATTGGCAATTAGCAATAAAATTCCCTTCTGCTATTTAAGACTCTGCCTTTTCAGCCCCCTTGTCATGTTGTTCCTTTGCCTTGTGTTTGTTTCACGAATTCTAAAAATACAGTAAGACATTCTTAAGTCTTTCCTACCTTTGCATGTGTTCTCCTGAAGCTTCGGACACAGGGCAGCAAGATTTGGGAGGGAATGAGCACAACTGCAGCGAAAGGACATGAGTGAGATTGTTATCTCCGGGTAAGAATTAAAAGCAAATAACTACTAAATGAGAAGACTTGTAGTTATGGTACATCCCTGCTTTCCAGATAGCTCAAGACATTTTGATAACTGATGCCAAAAAGCCAAATGGCACCCCTCATGGTGGTAAAAACATAATAAACTAAATGGTGACAATTTGCTGTCCTTAATAGTACCTGAGGCAAACCATCTCAGCATGCCTAGAAAATGGGCTGTCTCTAAATCGCCCAGCCATCACAGAGCTCTTTCAGTCTTTGCTTCCCTTTCTTCTTGGCCCAGATAAGACTGGGTTGCAGCCTTAACAGACCACCCTGATTGTCAAACTGTACCCTGCTGAGGCTACAGAGGCTGAGCTGATTAGGGTTGGCTTCAGGGCCTAAACTTTGTGAAGGTGATGAGAATACAAACAGCAGAGAAGTTTGGCTGTCTGCACTCTTTCTCATATTTAGGCAGCCAAGGATATGCCTTGGTCATGTGCAATGAAAGTGAGGTAAAGATAAAGAAACTGCCACTCTGTTAGGAGGCACAACAAGCCAGGAAAGACCTTTTACCTCTTTACAGATGGTTGAGGCTGGAGTGCTAAAGAACAATGAGCGTCTATTCTTACAAGGTTTATAATTGCCTTCCCTCAGGCTTTAAACTTTTTTTCTCTCCTACCAACTTGTAACATTTGTTACAACAGGCAGGCAGGCATCTGCAGAGTCTCCCTTCCTTTCAGTCTGTTAAAGTTCTCTCCTGCCTTTTAAACCCACCCCCTGCTTTGGGGCAAGGAACAATTTCTTTTGCATCCATCCCCAGTGAAAAAAAGAGTGTGTTACTGAATTGTACAGCAGCTGTATGTTGAGAATGTTGCACCTGGCCTTTGATACTGTTGTGTGAAGGACCGTGCTGGACTCTTTCCTCTCTTTACTGTTGCTGCAGGGTGAATGTCTGTGGAGGGCAGTGCTGTCACGGCTGGAGCAAAGCTCCTGGCTCTCAGAGGTGCACCAAACGTAAGTAGCCGTGTGTGCGTGTGTAACCTGATCTCTTTTCTTCACTGTGGCGTCCACCCTCATGGTTTAAAAACAGAGTTGAACATTGCATGGTGCGGTGGTGTGTGGCCACTCAGTAAGCTGAGGCATAGCTCCAGTTCATTAATTCTGTACAGATATTCATCGCTAGGAAGAAGTACACTGTGTCACTGTTATAACTTTGCACATAAGGGAACATAGTCAAATCTCAGGTTGTGATTTAAGTCTGTATAAAAAAAAGCTTGTGTAACATCAGGCAGGACAGCTGATTTGCACTGTGGATCGGTCCCATTTCTCCCAGATGTAATAAAAATGTTTTACTTTTGTGATTCTCATGCTTTCCTGACTATTAATGTTGACCCATATATATTTCTCTTTCTGTCTCTCACTCCCACCCACACCCACACAGAGTGTTCAGTATAGGGCAGCTTTATAAGATAATACCATTTTGGTACCTACCTGTAAAACTTTCCCACCTGCTTACACATACCTGTGTCACAGGACAGCTTGTAGGGGAAAGTTTTGCCTGCTTCTGGTCTCAAATGAACCATCTCTTTTCAGGGCAGGAGGATAAGTAACAAACTGCAGGACTGAATTAGGATTGACACCTTTGTCACCTGAGCCAGCCTGTGTTTTTTGTTTTAGTTTTTTAAAATGAGTGAACAAACTGTAGTGTGACCCCTAAGGACTTCTTATATAATTACCTTATTTTGCAGTTCAAGAAAGAAATACATGAACATATGAATCTGTCTTATGGCCCAGTCCTATGAGTCAGTTGTGCCAACGGAGTGGCTGCTTCACCAGTGCACATTGTTGCAAACACGCCTTAAAGCATGTAGTGACAGTGCAGCCTCCAGGCCTGCCAGCGGGAAGGCTAGAGCCTTTCCATGCACACTGATGAAACGTAGGACACCTGCAGAAGCAGCTAAGTACAGCACTGTGCACTGCAGGGATGGGAGGAGGGAGAGTGGTGGGGGAGGGGGAGGGCAGTGATAACAGGGAAGGGGGAGGGCAGTGATAAAGGTGAGGATGGGCAGATTGGACCCAGGAGGGGGCTGGGTTTGGCAGCGCTATATAGCTGGTGCAGGTCCATGTTAATACATTGCAAAGGCTGGGGCTTACCCGGGGCAAACGTCCCGTTATCACAAGGACACTTTCCACCTGCTAAAGTTCCCTGCGGGATGCCTCGTAGCCCATGCCAGGACTATTGTATAGGTGCAGGGAAGTTTAAGTAGGTTTGAACTGTTATGTGAAATCAAACCACTATTCTATCTTGTTCAGTATTTTCTGCACTGACTGGCAGTGTCTCCCATTATTTCAGACAGGGGTCTTCTCTAGCTGTGCCTCGAGATATCAGGGATTGCACCTGGGACCTTCTGAGTGCAAGGTATCTGTTCAGCCACTGAACACAGAAACCAAACTCCAGTATAATTAAAAAGAATGATGCCTTTGCCTCAGTGGCATACCTAGGGTACTCACTGCCACTGCTTTTCTTCTCTCCCCGTCAGAGGTAGTGTGTTTAAATTCGCATTGCTCCTCGTAGTGTTTAGGCTGCAGTGGTGGTAGGAGAAAAAGAACCATCTAGAGATTGGATTACAGAGTGCAGGGAGAGAAGAGGTACTGGCTTAGAGAAGAGCATGGGAAAGTGACAATGGTGGGGTGTGGTGTAGGCTGTGAGAGCCACAAAGTGCCAGAGCTTTCTTCCATCTGAAGATTTTGGCATGTAGTATTTGGGTTTTGGAATTCTAGACACTCCTGCTTTCACTGTTATAGTGTTAAGAAGAAGCCTGCATGATGGATTAAGTTTCTCTTGCTTATATGGAAACACTCTTAAAAATACAGACATTTTCAATAAATCTATAAAATCTATAAATATATAGATCTATATAAATCTATATAAATCTATTTTCAATAAATATAAATAAATAAATAGAGATGGCAGAGAAATTAAATGAGTTCTTTGCATCTGTCTTCACAGCAGAAGACCTCGGGCAGATACCGCTGCCCGAATGGCCCCTCCTGACTGCGGAGTTAAGTCAGATAGAGGTTAAAAGAGAAGATGTTTCAGACCTCATTGATAAATTAAAGATCAATAAGTCACCGGGCCCTGATGGCATCCACCCAAGAGTTATTAAGGAATTGAAGAATGAAGTTGCAGATCTCTTGACTAAGATATGCAACTTGTCCCTCAAAACGGCCACGGTGCCAGAAGATTGGAGGATAGCAAATGTCACGCCTATCTTTAAAAAGGGAAAGAGGGGGGACCCGGGAAACTATAGGCCGGTCAGCCTAACATCCATACCGGGTAAGATGGTGGAATGCCTCATCAAAGATAGGATCTCAAAACACATAGACGAACAGGCCTTGCTGAGGGAGAGTCAGCATGGCTTCTGTAAGGGTAAGTCTTGCCTCACGAACCTTATAGAATTCTTTGAAAAGGTCAACAGGCATGTGGATGTGGGAGAACCCGTGGACATTATATATCTGGACTTTCAGAAGGCGTTTGACACGGTCCCTCACCAAAGGCTACTGAAAAAACTCCACAGTCAGGGAATTAGAGGACAGGTCCTCTCATGGATTGAGAACTGGTTGAAGGCCAGGAAACAGAGAGTGGGTGTCAATGGGCAATTTTCACAATGGAGAGAAGTGAAAAGCGGTGTGCCCCAAGGATCTGTCCTGGGACCGGTGCTTTTCAACCTCTTCATAAATGACCTGGATACAGGATTGAGCAGTGAGTTGCAAAGTTTGCGGACGACACCAAACTTTTCCGAGTGGTGAAGACCAGATGTGATTGTGAGGAGCTCCAGAAGGATCTCTCCAGACTGGCAGAAAGGGCAACAAAGTGGCAGATGCGCTTCAATGTAAGTAAGTGTAAAGTCATGCACATTGGGGCAAAAAATCAAAACTTTAGATATAGGCTGATGGGTTCTGAGCTGTCAGTGACAGATCAGGAGAGAGATCTTGGGGTGGTGGTGGACAGGTCGATGAAAGTGTCGACACAATGTGCGGCGGCAATGAAGAAGGCCAATTCTATGCTTGGGATCTTTAGAAAAGGTATTGAGAACAAAACGGCTAATATTATAATGCCGTTGTACAAATCTATGGTAAGGCCACACCTGGAGTATTGTGTCCAGTTCTGGTTGCCGCATCTCAAAAAAGACATAGTGGAAATGGAAAAGGTGCAAAAGAGAGCGACTAAGATGATTACGGGGCTGGGGCACCTTCCTTATGAGGAAAGGCTAGGGCTTTTGGGCCTCTTCAGCCTAGAAAAGAGACGCCTGAGGGGGGACATGACTGAGACATACAAAATTATGCAGGGGATGGACAGAGTGGATAGGGAGATGCTCTTTACACTCTCACATAATACCAGAACCAGGGGACATCCACTAAATTTGAGTGTTGGGAGAGTTAGAACAGACAAAAGAAAATATTTCTTTACTCAGCGTGTGGTTGGTCTGTGGAACTCTTTGCCACAGGATGTGGTGATGGTGACTGGCGCCTTTAAAAGGGAATTGGACAAGTTTCTGGGGGAAAGATCCATTACGGGATTCAAGCCATGATGTGTATGCGCAACCTCCTGATTTTAGAAATGGGTTATGTCAGAATGCCAGATGCAAGGGAGGGCACCAGGATGCAGATCTCTTGTTATCTGGTTGTGCTCCTTGGGGCATTTGGTGGGCCGCTGTGAGATACAGGAAGCTGGACTGCCTATGGCCTGATCCAGTGGGGCTGTTCTTTTGTTAATCTGAAGGTCTTGAACCTGTTAAACAAACCAGCCTCTGACTTTCCTTGCTGAGCACTGTAAATACCCCCCCCACACACACACATACACACAGATATGGAGTGACTTGGGTAGAAGAAGCTGGACTTTTGTGAGTTTCCATATCTTTTTAGATTTTACAGTAGCAAGTATATCTGGCAAAATATAGCACTGCTATGCAACAAAAGATGGGGGACATCCACCAAAAATTGTCTTAACGTCAATTATGCGCTTAGAAATGCCAAATTCCGTGAATCAGTGTTTCTCAAACTTTTAGGAAGATTTACTCCCTAAGTAAGTTTTTGCAGGAGAGGGGTGAGGGCAGCTGGGGGGGGGGATACTTTTACTCAGACAGGGCTGCAGGAGGTGCGGGAAGCCCTGCACAGCTTGGAACATTCAAAACAAGTGATCACAAAGCACCTCCTGGAAACCGGAAGTGCTTTGCACTTGTTTTTATGAACGTTCCAAGCCTCCGGGAGCCCTGCAGAGGGCTGCGTGGGGCTCCCTGCACTTCCTGCACCCTGCTGCAACCCTGTGTGGGTAAAAGCACTGCCCTTTCCCCCTTAGTGACATGATCATGGGGATCACATTGCTGTGTCCCTCCTTTCCCCGCCCCTTAAAGGGATGGAGGAACCCTTACACAAACTGGTGGGTCGCGACGCACCAGTTTGAGAACCACTGCTGTAAATTATATATTAAATAAACTAACTTGGTTTACATATGGTTGCTTATTTTTCATAATTCAGCTTCTGCTAGCCATGACGTAGTGGAGCAATGAAAGTTCTCTCTCATAGTATTGGAATCTCTGGCTCTCTTCGCACACTCTTCTGAATACTGGACCTTTCACAAAGCTGCACATTCCATCTTTCTAGCTATAAGGACTAGACAAGTGGTTTAAAAGACAAGCTGAAGCTCTCTAATTCTATGGACAGTACCAAATTCTTTACTTATATGGACTTTGCATGGAACCATACAACCCTGTATAATAGAAACTATGTGGCAGGTGGCAAAGATCTGACTGGCTGTGACCCACTTAGCTAGCCTAGAATTCAGTTTTAGTTTGCATTGCTGAAGTTAAAGAGGCTCTTGTGAGTCTGGTCTCCAGATGTCCTACATAGACCTTCATTTTACATTGACTGCAATGAATGCTTCTGTTTGTGTCTACATTTGCATGTGGAAACAAATCCAATAAATTCTGGATAGAATGTCTGTGCCCTAGTTTGCATATGGCAGTAGGAACATATAAAATATTTTTTTATTGAGGACAAATTGTCATCTAGTTCATTCCATTTCATCCCAGACAACAAATAACCCATCTTTGATGTGTAACTAACAATGATGTTATGAGTCTGAGCATCTGCTGCGGATGCATTATGGTATTGCAGAAATGCATTTGCATTTTGATGTGCATTCCTTAAGTTCGAAGCTGAGATTGTTGTTGAATGTTTCATCTCTTCAGAACAAGAGCCAGTGGCTCAGGATTTGCTTTGGACCTAAGGAATGTGTATCAGTCCTTACTTGGGAGTTTTCCCTCCTCTCCTACAAGATCCCACGAATGCTTTCCCTTATTTCCCCCCAAACATTACTGTGCTTTTTTCATTATTTGAGATTTTCCAGGTAAAGTCTAGTTTAGTTAGCTATGTTGCTGAATGTTATACAGCAAATATTTTACTATTATTACTATTATTACTACTGGCCTTTTCAGCTGCACTATATGCTGTTCCAGAACCACTTTTCAGCGTGCGATACCATAGTCTTCCAAGACTGAAGGATGCCAATGATCACTGCTCTTACCTAGAGCAATGTCTCCAAATAGAGCACAGAGCTGGAACTGAGTTTGTCTTTTCCCACAGAATTGTTGACTGACAAATATTGAAGATGCAGGAAGTTGTGAAGGGAGTTTGGCAGCCTTTGCTGACATGTGCAGTGGTGGATTGCAGTCTTCAAGACAAGTGATTATCTAGGCAAATTGTTAGACCAGATTCTGACTTTATTTTTGACATAATAAAGCTGCCATGAGGTAATATTTCTCCATCATTTTTCATGTGGTGAGCCTTTCTATATGATAACATCTGTTGTTTCTGGAGACTCAATGAAAAGCTGAACTTCTCCAGGATGTTATAAATACTGTGTGGATGGGCATTCTGAGAAAATATTTACCACATAAAAATAATTGTGAGATATAAAAATTAATGTGAGAATTGACTTATTGTCTAATAGCTGAGGAGGAATGGAAGCGTACTGTGCAGATTGATCACATGGAAGGTCAGGTTATTTGTTAGCTTTGTAAGTGCTCTTGAACCATACTCTTATGTCAGGGGTGTCAAACTTTTTTATATAGTGGACCGAATAGCATTCATGGTACCTGCTGAGGGCTGGTCTACTCCTTCCCCAGTATCGTTCCTCACCTTCTAAGGCCTCTCAACATTCCTCTCCATCTCTCCTTCCCAGTATCTTGGGAAAAGCACTGCTTCTGAAAGGGTAGCCTGCATGACAATTGGGTTTTCCCAATGCCACCCTTTCTGTAGTACCCTTTCAGCAGTGTCACTTCTTTCAATGGGTCACTCACAGCTCAGCAACTGAGAGCAGCCGATGGTGGTGCTGGGCTAGCCCAATTATCATGGGGGCCAAATAAAGAACTTCCATGGGGTGTATCCAGCCTGCTGGCCTTATGTTTGATAGCCTTGCTCTATGTAGTATCTCCTCCATGCTGCTGTGGCATTGCTGGTCATCATACGAGTTTTCTAGCTGGCTTGAAGAGTTTCTGCACTAGAAACATTCAACGTTAGTTGTATGCAACATTCAGGCATCGGTTCCTGGTGTTGAAGTAGATACGCTCTAAGCAATATGGAAGGATAATGTAATAACTGGCACTATGCATTATCGCAGTGGAAGGCAGCATCCTGAAATTGTTTTAAACAATTGCCACAGGAAAAAGTTAATATATAGACCTGCCCAGAGCTTCCTGAATTTGCAGTGCTGTCATCTTCTGTAAAAGCTGAGGAACTCTGTGGCAAGGGTGAAACTAAGTCCCTGATCTCGCCTCAGAGGGAGAGGGAATAAGTACCTATATTAGGATCAGTGGTCTTTGATGGGTTTGGATAAGTGAGATGATAGTTGTAAATTAAAAGGAATGGTGATGGGCTGATAATTTAAGTCTGATAGCTCAATCCTATCTTATTCTTTGCTGGTGCAGTGACTGCTGCACCAGCTGAAGGTGTTACGAACATGCCCTAAAGCATGTTCGCAACACCTCAAGAGTAAGCAGCACAGATTAGGTGGCCTTTGACGTCCAGTCAGTATTGTATCTAGACTTGCGGCTGCTGGTACAAGCAGGTAAGGTGCCAAGCGGTGCAGGGACATGGGAAGGGTGGTGGAGAGGGGGCAATTCTGGGTAGGGGAGGGCAGAATGGGGTGGTGGTGGATTGGGCCCAGAAGGGGTGGAAGGCCTCCTCTGCGATATCTTAACCCTCTTCCTGGCTCTCCCAGCCTTACACTGGGATTTACTTCTTACTTCTTACACTGAGCCTTACTTCTCAGATTTGTGGTAGCCAAATAGTTGGCACAGATCCAAGAAGCACCATAGGGCAGACTGGCATATTATTTGGGGCAAGTAGAACTATATCCCCTTATGCTGAGGAGACCTCTGGCACCTCCTAACTTGTGCTGGATACAGTACAGGCCATGCACCCTGGCTGTGCCAGCACAGGTTAGGATTGATCTGCTCATTAGTAATAATTTTAGTTGTTTTACTGTTTTGATAAGCCAACATCAAGTTTTCAGACTTTTGATAAATGTACTAATAACGCTTACTATTTGCGAGGTTTGTAGAAAGCAAAATAAACTAATTATTTTTTCAACTTCTTAGTGAGACAGATAAAATTTCCCAGTTATTTACAGATGGTGAAATGCAGACAGGTTAAGTGTTGCCTTAGGCAAGCCAGGTCTCATTATCACAGCATAGATTAGAAATCAGAAGTTCATGACTCTAAACTTTATGCAACTTAACGTTCAGAATATGGGACTAAGCTACATTTTTGTTCTGCTTTTTTCTTTTTAGTGAAAAGGCTGCCAGTTACTCTTTCTACAATGCTTCATGTAATAATTCATGAGATTTCTGAACTTGTCCCCCAAATGCCATAGTAAGAGTAAGGTTAATTTATGGGAGCCTCTGTAGTGATCCAAGAACAAATCTTATGTGGTGTGCTAATCCAATGTCAAAATAATGTATGCATATTATTTATTAAAGATGAAACTGGTTACTTGAAAAAAAAATCTATTGTAAATCTAGTAAATGCCACCGTGCTGGGATACAAGGCCCTAACTCAATGCTAGAAGACATACTTTGCATGCAAAAGGTGCAAAGTTCAATCTGTGGTATTTCCCAGCTAAAAGGTCTGGGTAGTAGTTGTTGAGAAAGGTTCTTGCCTGGAACTCGGGAACATCACAGCCTGTCAGACTAGGCAGTTTGGGGCTAAGTGGTTTGATTTGGGAGATAAGGCAACTTTGTATGTTCGTAGTACTCCTTGCAAATCTGTCAATATATTCCTGAAATTGATGGGAGAAATGGGGAAATGTCTATTGCAGTGTTCGCAAACTGTGGGTTGGGACCCACTAGGTGGGTCGTGAGCCAATTTCAGATGGGTCCCCATTCATTTCAATATTTTATTTTTAATATGTTAGACTGGTAAGTGACTGCATTTGGGGAAATGTTTCAGATCTGTACTTTTAACAGGCTACTATGTATGAATATGCTTTTAACAATAAGTCACTCCTGGGTGTGTGTAAAATTCCAGTTTAGGATTGTTAAAAATTTTCCTGCTGGATATGTGACTTCTGGTCATGACATCACTTCCGGTGGGTCCTGGCAGATTCTCATTCTAAAATGTGGGTCCCAACGCTAAACGTTTGAGAACCACTGGTCTATGGAAATGTCTTGTAGAACACTAGATTTGGAAGGGTCCTTAAGTCATTTTGTCCATCTCCCTGCTCAGTGCAGTCTGACTAGTCCACATGTTTTTAATCTTCTAGGACTGGTGGACAAGCTGTGTGCAGATGTTTTAGATCGTGTATTTATAAGGGAGTGTTGTTGGTTTGGTGGCCTTTTAAGGGAGCGAGGTTCTCTATCCTCAAGTCCACCATCACCAGTGTTCCTAAGTATTTTTTTCTTATATTTTTAACTCACTCTTCCTGCAAGGAGTTCAGGGCACCACGCATAGTTCTCCCTTTCACCTTAACAACAATCCTGTGAGATAAGTTAGGACACAGGAGGTTTCTACTTTACTCGGGATCTCCATTTCTATGGTTGTGGTGGTAGATCAGGATGAAAAGAATTAGTGGCCCCACTGAATGAGCAAATCAAACATAGATGTCATGACAAATAGCTGATATAACCATACTGTTTTGTAAAAACAGTTTGTACTCTGGTTTGCACGCTTTTGTAATGCAGGTTAAACCAGCTTGATGTGCTAAAGCAGGCAGCCAAACGAGAAGAGGCTCATTGTTTATCTATTGCCTGTTAAAAGATAATTGACCTTATCTCAGGCCTACTCAGCTTTTGAGCCATCAAGCTAAATGCAGCTCACCAGCCATGTAGGGTGCCTCACTGGAACCTCAGCAAACTATCTCTGTGTGCTGATAGCCTTCGACTGCCAAATCAGAGGAATTGTTTAATCATTTGGCAGGTTCTGTTTGATGGGTCACAAATTGGGCTGGCCTCCTTTACTCACTGTGGAGTACTAAGGGCTTATACTGTGATGCTGTGAATAATTATAATTGGAGAGTTATTGCATAATAGGAACATGAGATCATGGTTGGGAATCCAGCACAGTATTTTGTATGTTTGTAACTCCCAAAGTGTTCCAGAGTACAGTAAAGTATTTGTAGTGACTTGAATAGCACTTGCACTTCACTAAAGTTTTCCATTTTTTTAGAGTAATTTGCAAAGAGCTAAAGACTGTAGGATTATGTTGTGTTGTCTGGTTGGATCTGAAACCTTGTTTTTTTGTTAGGCATACAAGAGTGAGAATGGCAAAGAGAAGGCATAGCTTTTGTTTTGTTCCTAGAGGTCATGTTTGCACGACTGTGGATGTCACTACAGGAATGTATCAGAAGTTTTCAAATGGACCAGCTAAGAATTCCTGCAATGACACGCACTTTTATTAGATGTGCATTTAGGAAAAGAATTTCCTTTGCCCTCATAGTCATAAGGGCAAAGTCTGCATGGAAGGAGATAGGAATATTACAACTATTCCTTTCTTCCTCTTGCAATATGTGTCTTATAGCACAATCCTGTGCATATCTTCTCAGAAGTAAGTCCCTTTACATTCAATGGGGCTTATTCCCAGGAAAGTATGTCTAGGATTCCAGTCATAGACAAGTTTTTCCCAGAGTCAAAATAAAGAAGTTTTTCTTCTTCTACCAATATGATATTCCAAAATAATAATCGGTGAGATTTGTGATTTGATTAATAATTTGTACAAACACATTCATACAACAATTATGTGTTGGTGCTGTTTAGGAGATTCCGATTGGACATCAGAAAGAAATTCTTGATGGTAAGGATGGTTCGGCGGTGGAAAAGATTGCCAAGTGAGGTGGTGGAGTCTCCCTCACTAGAAACCTTCAAGCAAAAGCTGGACAGGCACCTGCTGGAGATGCTGTAGGAGGATTTCCTACTATAGGCAGGGGGTTGGACTGGATGACCTTGTAGGTCCCTTCTAACTCTATGATTCTATGGAAGACAGGAATGTTGAGCGAGTGGAAGAGTTGAAAACTGCAGATCTGATTAAGAAGAGAAGTCATAGGGGCCTAGAGTTAGAAAAGGCTATGAGTTGGAAAACCATGGATGGGCACTTCTTGGAACCTGGGAAGTTGGGGGTCAGGGAGGTCAGAAGTAACACATTGACCAGTCAAATAAATGTCTGTGATTCTCTTATCTTTTTCAGTAGTGTGAAGTGACTGTAATGCTGCTGAATTCATTCATCCCAGATTTATACCACTATACTAAACATGAGAGAAAGAGAGAGAGATTGCACAAGGGCCTAGTTATTCAAATAAACTTAATTCAGAACTTGAAGTTGAAAGATTAATCGCATATCTTGAAATTCTTGTTTCCTTGTGGGAGCTTTTGTGCATGGGTATAGCCCCACTTGATCCTTCCAAATAAATTTGGCTGTTTTATTGAATTCCTTACAGCAGCGGTTTTCAAACTCTCAGGGAGTTTGAAAACTGCTGTAAGTTCTTGTGGGGGCGGGGGGAAGCAGCGGGTGTGGTGGGAAGACACAGGGGGCTGCAGGGGCTTGGGTGCACTTACCAGAGCCTCCTGCAGCCTCCTGGGGATGCAGGCAGCCCTGCGTGACTGTATGTAGGGCTCCCCCAAACTGCACAAGTGAAAGTGGAGTGATCCGGTTTAGCGGAAGTGGAGCGTGATTGCTCCACTTTCACTTCTAAAGCATTGGGGAGCCCTGCAGATAGTCGCGCGGGGCTCCCTGCACCTCCGGGAAGCTGCAGGAGGCTCTGGTAAGTGCACCCAAGCCCCTGCAGCCCCCTGAGCGGCATGATCCTGGGGATTGCACTGCTGCCTCCTCACTGCCTCCTGGCTGCCTCCCTCCTTAAGGGGGCAGAGGCCAGGGCCCACAGGCGCCCCAGTTTGAAAAGCCCTGCCTAACAGTATGAGCTTTACCCACACAGGTAAACTAAATAATACTGTAGCTTAAAAATTTTTATGCTATATGCTATGGGATGGTTCAGAAGTAAAACCGGACTGTGGTTTGGTGCTCTGTGAGTGAGCCTGCATAAACAAGGGCAGGACCCTCAGACTTGTGCATTCCTTCTTCTCCCACCCTCCTCCCCTCAAATGCTGAGATTCCCATCCTCTCCTTCTGGCGTGAATGTGGTGTAAAGTCCACACTGGTGAGACCTGGATTTGAATCCCCAGTCAGGCATAGAGCTTAGTGATTGGACCACCCACGATTTGTTCAGATATAATGCCATAGTTTGGCATTATATTTGAACCATCCCTGTGAAATCCTGAGCAAAAAAATAAAAAAGACTGATTACAGCCCTTCTGATGGGGCATTTTGGGCACAAGGGCCCTGCTGGGAATGTAAACTTTGGGGTCATGCCTATTCCTTTGCTTGATTAGCATGCTCCTTGGTCCCATATTTAAGTGTATCCTTCTCAGGCCCTCGTCTTGCCTTCCATGTTGTGTTATGCCTCTGCTACCCTGACTGTACATACCCCAAACAAAGTCTGAGAGCAATGTTTGTTTGCAGTTGTAAATCACCAATAATAGGGCAGACATTTTCTAAAGTACTGTAATACACTTTTCTTCCCCCTTTGGTTATTCCAGTTTTTTTAGGATTGTAATAGTCCTTACTCCCCTTTTCCTCTTTTTAAAAACAAGATATATCCTTTTAGAAATCTAGCTTTATTTAGCCTGTGAATGGAATACAGCCTCTTAAATACGTGATTCAATTCTATAGACTGAATTCTGTCCTGTATCTTCCTATATCTTCAAACGAATGGATTCATATTTCATGCGGAGTCTTGGAAGCTTGCTGCTTATTTTGCAACTGAGAACCTTGACCTCTGAGTGGTATCATGGCTCATCTGATTCAGATGCTTATGCTAACCATCCAGTAATGTATGTAACAGGACAGGTTCATCCAGGGTTTTATGCTACTATGTACCTCTTTTGATTTCTTTAAGTCATCCATATACTATCCAGGTTATGACACACGCAGTTTCTGAGATAACTGAGAGCAGCAGCTGCAATTTACAAGGCTTCAGGCAGCCATTTACAACCCATAATTGCTTTCATCTTTGGTTGCACCGTTCCTTGGCAACCGCAAAGTGCTTTATTCCCAGAAGTAATAAGTAAAACTCCAGTTGGTCATATTAGCAGAAGGAAGGGAGGAGAAGAGGACTGTAACACATGTGTTTGTGTATGCACAGAGCAAGCAAGTGCACTTCTTTGAATTCACTTAAGGGCAGGACTTACAGTATGGCTAAATAATAATACAGGTATTTCTATACCGCCTTTCTTGGTCTTCAGATTTCTCCTTGGACTTTATTCAAGGCGGTTTACATAGGCAGGCAATTTAAATCCCCGTAGGGATTTTTACAATTTGAAAGGTTCTAGCTTTCAAGAAACCCACCTGGCAGTAAATCCACCCCACATTATTAGGATTAATTTTAAGTCAGGTCCCTGAAAAGGGGAAGTTGTTTTTTAATCTGGTGTGAAAACCAGATTAAAGAAACCTAAAAACATCTTTATAAAGTGTTCCCATTGGTGGAAATAAGTATGGTATATCTTTCCTGTTTGAAAGCTGCCTGAAGACTTATACATCTTGCCCCATAAAGACTTGGTAGAACTGGGGCCAAATGAGATAGCTGACCAAATATGTTTTAATGAGACATTTTTAGAATTGGAAGTGCCTGTTTATTAGTGCAAAAAAACAAACCAAAACAAAACAAAAAAAAACCAACTGACTACCCAATGAAATTCTGTAATCTTGCACCATTTTCCTGATTAAAATCCCTTCCCCATTCCTGGGTAATTCCTTCCCTGAGTGCTGCTGTCCCAGCCAAAATTGTCCCCTGCCTACATGGCTGCTTAATAAGAGACACTTCTGCTTTTAAGCAGCCCTCTTTAAAAACACTGAAGATGTAGACTTGACACTACAGAGTGTCCCCTTTATAAACTGGGGTTTGGATTAGGGAAAGCTTTGAATGTATAGCAAAATGGTATATAAAGGAAGAATTTCCTTAATAAGAAATAATGTCAATAGGAATTAATGGGGACCATACATATGTCCATGTCCTTCATTAAACTTAAATAGGATAATTTTATACCATAAGAAACAATGGAATAAGGTAGGGATAGGAACTGTAGAGAGTGGCATGCAGTCCTGAAGATTTATAAACTAGTCTGTCTCCCACAGGAGCAGCCCATTCATGATGCTTATTGGGGCCTGGTGTCAGCCAACAAATTAAAGAATGCAAAGGGTTCCCCATGCTCATGCTCAATCTCCCACAGCCTGTTGCCTCCATGTAGTCCAGACCAACTCCATCCTCTTCTTGCGCTGTAGCATGTGAGAAGATGGGAAGAGCTAACCTCTCTCCCTTGGCATCTGGTCCTGATGCCACATCCTCCCCCCCCCCCCATCTAATCAGTGGACAGAATCCTGGGTTATGTCAGAATGCCAGATGCAGGGAAGGGCACCAGGATGCAGGTCTCTTGTTGTCTTGTGTACTCCCTGGGACATTTGGTGGGTCACTGTGAGATACAGGAAGCTGGACTAGATGGACCTATGGCCTGATCCAGCTGGGCTGTTCTTTTGTTCTTATGGAAGTTCAGCATTGCATCTGCAGCCATTAGAGGAAGTAGCAGTGATGGCTCTGGATACTGAGGGAGAGTGGCATGCTCTCCCTGCTTCACTTATCTCTCTCTATCAGTGTCCAGAACCACTGCCATTGCCACCTCTTCCTCTGATGGCCACAAAGGGAGCATTCCCTCCAACAGCCATTTGTGAAGAAAAAGGTGGCAACAGTTCTGGTCACCAAGAGAGAGAGGTAAGCCCTCTCCATCCTCTTCTAGAGATTCAGCGCTCGACATCACCATTTCCTCTTCCTCCTTTAATGGCTGGTGGAGGGAATGCTGAGACCCCAGCATTTCCTCTGCAACTATTAATTACAGGAAGTGGCAGTGTCACCGGATGCCAAGGAAGAGAGATAAGTGAAACAGGCAGGGGTTGATGGGGGTCACTCTCCCTGATATTCCAATTAACAACAGCAGTACCAAAATTGATAATGCTTTTACTAGGCATAAAAGTTCCCTGTACTTATGTCCTTTCCTGCTGTAGCCCTGTTTGCATATATTCTTTCTCTTCCAAGCTCTTGAAGGGACATCCCCAGTATTTAGGTTTTGCTCTTACTGAGCCTGCATATTCTTCTTTCCCCCATCCATACCCTCTGATCTCTTAAAGAGACATCATTATTTAAGAGCTCAGAGGGTATGTGTTGGAGAAAGAAGAATACAGGCATGCAGGTCCAGCAAGAGCAAAACCTAGATATTGGGGCTGTCCCTTCAAGAGCTTGGACGAGAAGGAAGATATGCACGTAGGGCTATAGCAGGAAAGGACATACCGGTAAGTACAGGGAACTTTTATGCCTAGTTCCTCAAAAGGTTGAGGACTTAAATGTAGGAAACTTATAACCAGGATATTTGTAACGGGGGCCCTCTGTATCATGATCTTTATTAACAGCATTGTCCTGGTTCAGTTATGTATTTGTGTATTGGTTTGCTTTATTTTGGGGGTTAGTGTATGTTTTTGACACAAATTTTGGATAGTCAAAATAGAAGTGCTTATTATTAAAAATGCAGGTCACTTGAAACAAATGGGATGTTTCATTTGTTTCAGAATGTGCAATCCTGTGGACTTTATAAAAAACACACATGTCCCATTTACATAAATGGAAGTTTTCCTGATTATGCAGCTGCAGTTTTTCACTGCAGCCAAAATGTTTAGTTCATCAAATATGTTTGTATGAAATTAGTGCCACCTCTAGTGCAGGAGAACAAATTAGTACATAAAGAGCAGCAAGTGTGAAATAACTATCAGATTGTAGGTAAAAACAACACAGTCCTTTTGACATTTGACTGAACAGGTACAGAGTTGTGTTCATTCACTTTTTCATGACTTCACTGCAGTCATATATATGACTGGGCAAGTTCAGGTCATATGGCTTGTGCAGATGATCAATTAACAACCTTATTGTTTAAATCTGAACATTTTATAGCTAAGCAATCCTGTTTGAGGATTTTAAGGAAATATTATAATTTAAAGAAAATATTATTTTTGAAAGGCAATAATATGATAGTGCTGTAAATCTGCTACAACATTAATATAACTGCTAACACTACTATCAGGACAAGGAGCCACTTTTTCAAGTACTGCTCCTCTTAGATTTTGTAGGGGAAGAGTAACTGTCCTCTTCAGCATTTTTACTAGTGGTTGTTTGTTGATGTTCTCCATCTTTTTAGATTGTGAACCCTTTTGGGTCAGGGAGCTGTTTCATTATTTGATTTTGTCTGTATACTGCTTTGTGAACTTTTTGTTGAAAAGCAGTATGTAAATCTTCATAATAATAATAATAATAATAATAATAATAATAATTCCCCCAATGGGACACTGCCTTGTAGTGGTGGTGGGGCTGGCATGCTTCAGTAAGACAGGCGGCCTCAACCAGTTGATGATGAACTGCATTGCTTTTGTCTTAAAGATCTAACAAGTTCCATCAGCACTTAGTAAACAATTTAATCATATTTTGCAAGGAGGCAGTTTTGGACAATGATTAACAACTGGCAAAACTCACCTCATAATGAAAGATCTAGCAAAAGATGCAGTTCCAAATAATTATAGACAAATAACCTGCCTGCCAACCATGTTTAAATTATTAACTGGTATAATAGCAAATGAAATAATGCAACACTTGTTAGTCAATAAGCAACTTCCAATTGAGCAGAAAGGAAATTGCCCAAACACCAGAGGCACGAAAGACCAATAGCTGATTGACAAAATGATTTTAGAAAATACGAGCAAAAAGAGTAAAACAATCTAAATGTTGCATGGTTTGATTACTAGAAGGCCTTCAACTTATTGCCTCATGCTTGAATATTAAAATGTTTAGAAATAACAGGTGTCAGCAAAAATATTCAGGTAATTGTAAAAAAGGCAATGAGCTTGTGGAGTACAGAGTTAACAATTAATGGTGAGACTCTAGGTCAAGTAAACATCAGGGGACGCATCTTCCAAGGGGACTCACTGTCGCCTCTGTTATTATTGCCATGACTCCACTTTCACAAATATGAAATAAAACAGGCCTTGGACACCAAACATCAAATAATCTGCTCTTCAGGAATGATTTGAAGTTGTATGAAATAGAATAACTGAAATAGAATAACTCAATCTGAAATAGAATAACTAATAAACACTGTTTGTATATATAGTAATGATATTGCAATGGAGTTTGGACTAGGTAAGTGTGCAGCATTAATAATGAATAGAGGGAAAATAATAAATCTGAAGGAATAGAATTGCCCAAGGGAAACAATATTAAGAACTTGGATGAGAACGAACATTATAAATATCTGGGCATACATCAGGCAGATAACATCAAAGATACTGAAGTTAAAAGAAAAATTGAATGTGAGTACATCAGAAGAATCAGAAAAATCCTAAAGCCCAAACTTAATGGTGGGAACACCATACAAGCCATAAACACCTGGACTATACCCATCATTAGATACACTGCAGGAATAGTACACAGGTAGAGCTAGAGACATTAGATCATAAGATAATGACCATCAACCATACTCTGCATCCTCCTAGTGGTGTAGACAGACTATATCTCTCTTGCAGCTCAAGTGGAAGAGGAATGGTGCAAGTCCATCAAACAGCAGAGGAAGAAAAAAGATACCTTGAAGTATATATAAAGGATAGCCAAGATGATGCACTTAAAATGGTTAACAATGAGAAATTATTAAATACCAATGAAACAAAGCAGGTTTATAAAAAAGAACAAATAATGCTGAGTGGAAAAGTGGGGGGGAAAGCCAGTGCATGGACAATATTTGCAAGACATTACTGGAAAAACAAACATCACCAAGACCACCTGGCAGTGGCTCAAAAAAGGCAACTTGAAGAAAGAAAGAGAGAAAGAAAAGGTCTAATAATGGCTGCACAAGAACAGGCATTAAGAACAAATGCAGTAAAAGCAAAAGTAGAAAAAATAACAAAGTGCTGTTTCTGTAAAGAAGTCGATGAAACAGTCAACCACCTAATTAGTCGCTGTAAAAAGATTGCATAGACTACAAGCAAAGGCATGACAAGGTAGCAACAATGATATACTGGAACATCTGTGAAAAATACAAGCTACCTACAGTCAGAAACTGGTGGGACCACAAAATTGAAAAAGTCGTTGAAAATGAAGATGCCAAAATATTATGGGATTTCCAGCTACAGGCAGGCAAACACCTCTTGCACAATGAACCAGACGTAACTGTAATTGAAAAGAAAGAAAAACAAGTTGAAATCATTGATATAGCAATACCTGGTATTGATATAGCAATACCAGGAGATAGCAGAGTGGAAGAAAAAGAGCTGGAAAAAATAACAAAATATAAAGATTTACAAGAAGAAATTGAAAGGCTGTGGCAGAAGAAGACAAAAATGATTCCAATGGTGATTGGTGCTATTCCAAAACACCTTGAAGAGCACCTGAACAGCATAGGAGCCAAAGAAATTACCATCCAACTGCTCTCAGCGTGATGGCCAACTGTTCGACTGCTCACATGAGCTGTGGGATAAGGGCTCCCTCCACTGCTTGCTGTTTCACATCTGTGATGCTGCAGCAGCAAAGGAAAGGCCAGCCTTGCTTTGTTCAAGGCCTTTTATAGGCCTTGAGCTATTGCAAGACCTTCATTCATTCATATAAGTTCCACCTCTAGTATATTAATTTATGTAAATTTATTCAAATTTTAAATGTAAATTAATTCTTTTTTCTCCGGCCCCCTGACACAGTGTTAGAGAGATGATGTGGCCCTCCTGCCAAAAACTTTGGACACCCCTGTTCTATAATATGGTGGGAATGGTTGGTACTCCTCTTGAAAATAGTAATGCTTACAGCTCAATCCTATTTGGCCTTACTGTTAGCAGAACATGTGTTCCACACTTTCTGGCAGCGTGCCGAGCACCATGCTGTTGGAACACTGGCAGGAAGGCCAAAGCTATCATGCACATTGTTGGCTCTCCTACCACCTGCTGGAGCTGGTAAGCCAGTGGGAGAGATAGGAAGAGAGAAGGTGGAATGGGAGCAGGGAGGGTGCAAAATAGGGTGGTTTAGGGCAATGATGACCCTAGGATGAAAATGGATATACCATAGAATGGGACGTTTTTCAGCTACACTGTGGGCCAGTTCATGGTTCCTCCCAGAATTGCCCCAGAATGCATCGTGACCTTGGGAGGAGCCAGGAACCTCCATGCAACTCAGAAGTGGGTCATTAGTACTATTTTTAGGCAAGAGAGGGTTGGAAACTGCGTGGTTTAACTGTGTGAAGGTAAGAAGTGTGATTTTTACTTTTTTTTTTTACTTTTTTAAGGACATTTAAGTGGCAACCCCAGTCTCTTCTAGCATCCATGCTATGTTAAAATTGCAGATGCCAGATCTGTAGGTACCAAGGTCCTCTTTAGATTGGAGGAGCTCCATAGGAGCAGTGCAGCAGCCAGAACAAGTATGTAAGGCATAATACCTCTCACCTCCCTTGACCAGCCTCTCCATCATGACAGCACATAGGATCTGATGGAGATCATAGCAGATGGATAGGATTGGGCTGTTACTACTTCAAATAATTAAACATAGGAAATATTGCCTATATTTACATGATAATGTTTTCATTGTTTACTGGAACTGTGTATGTCCCTTAAATTTGGGTAGTTGTGGCCAGTAAGATTTAGTTTTTGGCCTACCTTTATTGCAGAGTATTCATTAGATAGAAGAATGTTCTGATATTGGAGGAAGGAAAAGACAATGAACTCCCAGTCTGCAACCATAAGTGCTACTGCTGTGTTGTAAAAGGTACACCACAGTTGTGCACTTCAGAGTTGCTGGTATAAACAGCCAGAGGCCCCATGCATGTGACACAGTGACTGCAGGGTGTTGCACTGAAGCAAGTAAGGTGGAGAATAAGGCAGTTTGTGGGCAGTTCAGGTCAGGGGATGGGAGGAGGTGGATCTCAGAGGCAGGAGTGTCTAGTGAATCCTGTCCCCCTTTCCTGGCCTGCCCCCCCCCGAGTCTCCTTAGACTTACATCACCTAAAGAACTGACATAGGTCTGAGGAGACCCACTGATAGTGAACTGGCATACAGAGAAGTAAGTAAAAATTATTTTTACTTACCTCTCCTGGGCTACAGTGTGCGCTCTGTTGACAGCACTGCGTGCTGTGGACTGGTAGGGAAAGAGTTGGGCCCAAAGAATCTCTTTTCAGGGCCTATCAGTACAGCCATGCTTATGAATTATAAGACTTAAAATCTGCTGATATATGTTGATTAAATAGGACTCAAATATTTTGGAAGAGGAGATCCAATCACACACTGAAGCATTAGGTGACAAGATTACTTGCCAAAGTCTTTCTGATTTAACTTGAGAGGCTTCAGAATTTGAATGAAACTTGTGCCTCAACCAATAACATGCTAATGCAATAATCTTTTTATTTGCATCCAAATTAAGTGCTGTGGTTTAACAGGTGTTAGGCTGCTCTTGGTTTTGGAGAGCGTATCTGGCACGGCCAGTTCCTCACAATATGTTGCATACAATGAAAGGACCCTTGAGACAGGGAAGACAAAAGAACACTGAGGTGATAGCTGATGTTATTTGTCTGAGATCTGAAAGCAGACTGATAGTTGGAAACAACAGTTGCTTCTTAGTCCAATGGAAAGCGGCTGCCAACTTTATGGTGCGCTGCTGATGTCAAAGAGGGAAATGTGCTTGATCTGTGTTAAGACATTGTACTTTTCTTGTTTCAGAGAGTGAAATAAACAAAAACATGATAAAAATCTACAGTCTTCTAACTCTATCCTGTTTCTCTCCCAACACACATTCACATACAAGCAGAAAACTGTTTACTGGAATAAAACCCCAGTCTCAAAATCAGTAGATTGCATATGACAGGAGTCCCGAAACTGCAGCTCATGTCTCATATTTGGCCCATCAACATTTTCTGTTGCTTGCTGAGCCCAGCAGCACCCCTGATCTTCCTCTTCTCCAACACCACTCTTCTCCCACAACCACTGCCCAAACACCATGCACCTTTTTCATCGTACTGGATAAAGCGACTGCTGGGCTGGATTCCTCTTGTTGAGAATACAGCTGAAAAAGAGAAAGTCAGGAAACAGCCCTGCAGCTGCAATTATTTTATGTACATTTTTAACGTGTTGTGAAAATTCCTAGAGTGATGTACAAAATGTATATAGGTGGGACCTCAGTGTCCACTGATTTTGTATCCACTGATTTGACTCACCACTGATACTGAGGTCCACCTTTAAATGCCTTGTAACAAGGGAAAAAAAATCAAAATCAAATTTCCTACCTTTGTACTGTTAAATAATTTTAATTTCATTCCACTAGATTTCATTATTTACCTTATCTAGTGGCTGAATATGGTATAGCATCTATACATCTTTTTTTTAGATTGTGAGCCCTTTTGGGAGAGGGAGCCATTAGTTATTTGATTTTTCTCTGTAAACCGCTTTGTGAACTTTTAGTTGAAAAGCGGTATATAAATACTGTTAAAAATAATAATAATATAATATAATATACCAATGCATTCTGGGGTGACAGTGGAGGAGCAAGAAACCTGGAAGTGTGTCTTAAAAGCTATTTTTTCACTGATTTGGTATCAACTGATTTTTTTTTTTTAATCCAGTGGGGGTTCTGGAACAGAACCCCAGTGGATAACAAGGCAGAATCTGTATTATACTTTCTATAATTGCTTCAGCCTTCTGTAAGAACAAGAATGGATGATGTGGTCCAGGGGACTGAAAGTTTGGGGACCTGTGGCTAATGGGATAAAAAATGTTGGACAGTTTTCATTCATGTTTTTCAGAATGGCTTCAGCTGTGATGACTGGTGTAAGGTGAACAAGTATGTCATGCTTCTTGTTCCTTTACAATACTGCCTCCTCCAAAATAAAATATATGCCTCTTTCCCCCACTTGAGAGATGCATAAACTGTTCCTTTTTGGGGAATTTTCATACCTCTTCTACTCTTGGGATATGCAAAGTCTATTTTGAATGGCATAGTTGACAAGAAACATGAAATGCAAGGAACTTGAGTTACCTGTTTCCTCTGCAAAAATGTCGTATCCTAAACTGCTCTCATGGTAGCTTGGTCAATATTGATATTATAGCCTTGCAAATAGTCCACAACACTTAACTCTCAAAAAATGTGTTCTGTCTGGCTCACTTGTCAAGGTGTAGAGAGCTCACTGTGTGGATTAGTGCTGACATGTGGAAAGGTTTTCTACTGGTATTGTAGGGGGTCACTGCTGCTTGTGTCTCCCACACAATGCACCTGTCCATATAGAGAGCCTTCAAATCCCCCTTCAGCCACAAAGCTTCCTGGGTGACCTTGGGCCAGTCATTTTCTCTCAGCCTCACCTACCTCACAGGGTTGTTGTGAGGACAAGAAAGAGGGGAGGAGCAGCTGTGTAAACCGCCCTGAGCTCTTTGGAGGAAGGGCGGTATAAAAATGTGAAAAATAAATAAATAAATAAATAAGTAATCCAGAGGCTCAGTAAATGGCCTAGAAATTCTTAATCCTCTAGCACTGTTGAAGTTATGTGGGCTGATTAGTGCTAGGATAGCACTCACTGTAAGGCAGCTTCTTATGCTTGTTAAACCAAACACTTGTAAACATGGTGGTTCATCAGGAGTTCTTTCTTTTTGCAGCCAGCCTAGAACTGAAAAAAGTTTTTGGGAGTATGTTGTCTAGCACCACGAGCCCCATAATATGAGTGGCAGGTTGCTTCAGCTGGGTGGGTCACAAGTTGTACAGGTCTGCCCTTAAAAGTGCTAGGCAGAGGTGTTTCACTTGTCACTTCAAGTGTTTCACTTGTCAAGCGTTTCACTTGTCACTTCAAATGACAGGGATGTCATTTCATACAGCGGGCCAAACATCATTCATGATACCTTGTTTATGATTACCTTGTTCATTTCAAGGTTCATTGATACCTTGTTCATGTTATGATACCTTGTTCATGATCTCCTTGTTTAGAAGCAGAACTACCAGATACTGGGGTTGGATCATAGCTTGGTGGCAGAGCACATACTTTGCAAGCAGAACAGTCCAGGTTTAATCCCTGTTATCTCCAGTTAAAGTTGTGTTCCTAGAAAGCTGTGCCAATTCGAGTAGACAGTAGTGAACCAGTGTGAACCAGTGTGAGGTACCATCATATGCTCAACTTTGTAGCATTAAGAGGTCTTTGTTGTGCTGTTGGAAATGGAATGCTTCACTTTGATTCAGCTTGGAAGTTCTCTGTGTAGTGTTCCTATGCTTTAAGAATCTTTTGCCTTTTGAGAGATGCCACCATAATTCTCGTCTTTTGGGGAAACTGAAGAGGACATAAACTCTCTGAGACTGTAAATATGTTTGGAAATGCACAGGGACCAATTCTTAGGGTTCCTTTCCAAAAATTAATAGAAAAATATGCAATGAACCACCCCCCCTTTTTCCCTAACTACTGCATAGGAAAAGCATGCTTCACTCTTGTTACCTTAATCTCTCTGTGCGACGGCAGAAGGCCAATTCTATGCTTGGGATCATTAGGAAGGGTATTGAGAACAAAACGGCTAATATTATAATGCCGTTGTACAAATCTATGGTAAGGCCACACCTGGAGTATTGTGTCCAGTTCTGGTCGCCGCATTTCAAAAAAGACATAGTGGAAATGGAAAAGGTGCAAAAGAGAACGACTAAGATGATTATGGGGCTGGGGCACCTTCCTTATGAGGAAAGGCTATGGCGTTTGGGCCTCTTCAGCCTAGAAAAGAGACGCCTGAGGGGGGACATGATTGAGATGCTCTTTACACTCTCACATAATACCAGAACCAGGGGACATCCACTAAAATTGAGTGTTGGGCGGGTTAGGACAGACAAAAGGAAATATTTCTTTACTCAGCGTGTGGTCGGTCTGTGGAACTCCTTGCCACAGGATGTGGTGCTGGCGTCTAGCCTAGACGCCTTTAAAAGGGGATTGGACAAGTTTCTGGAGGAAAAATCCATTACGGGGTACAAGCCATGATGTGTATGTGCAACCTCCTGATTTTAGAAATGGGTTATGTCAGAATGCCAGATGCAAGGGAGGGCACCAGGATGAGGTCTCTTGTTATCTGGTGTGCTCCCTGGGGCATTTGGTGGGCCGCTGTGAGATACAGGAAGCTGGACTAGATGGGCCTATGGCCTGATCCAGTGGGGCTGTTCTTATGTTCTTATGTTCTTATACCTGCTGAGAACCAGAAGTGAGGTTGTTAAGAAGTGATTAAGCAGGTGATGACCAGAAATAAGCAGTTTTTAGAAACTCATTAACTGCAAATGACAAGAGAAAATACTCACATCGTGATAATATCTACAAGATTTGGAAGAGAATACGTGAGCTGCCCTTTTAGCAGTGATACTTCAGCAACTGAGAGCAGCTGATAGTGGTGGTGGGAGAGCTCAACTATCACATGGGCCAGTTAAAGAGCTTTTGCGGGCCGCATGGGACCCATGGACCTTATGTTTGACACCCCTGTGCAAGAGTATCAATGGGGGACCTGTTGCCCCCAAATAACCCCTGAAGCATTTACTCCTGTTGTAGCTACACTGCTGCATTATTTCTAAAACAGGAAAGTATACAGTGGCAGAATAAAATTGAGCAGCCTCAGAATTTACAGCCACTTATCTGCCTCAGCCACGAGATCTAGTCTTTTCACTACCTTTTACGATATAGCCCGGGGTGCCCAAACCCTGACCCTCAGGGACTCCCAATCTGGCCTGTGGGGAGCCCCCATTCTCCATTCTCTTCTCCCTCTGAAGACTTGCTGGAGCCCACACTGGCCTGACACAACTGCTCTTAGTGTGAGAGCGACTGTTCGACCTCTCACATGAGCTGTGGGGCGAAGGCTCCCTCCACTGCTTGCTGTTTCATGTCTGTGATGCAGCAGCGGCAGTGAAGGAAAGGGTGGCCTTGCTTTGTGCAAGGCCTTTATAGGCCACGAGCTATTGCAGGACCTTCATTCAGTCATATAAGTTCCATCTCTAATGTATTTATTTATGTAAATTTGTTTATATAAGTTTCATCTTTAATATATTCATTTATGTAAATTTATTCAAATTTGAAATGTAAATTTATTCTTTTATTCCTGGCCCCTGGCACATTGTCAGATGATGTTGCCAAAAAGTTTGGATATCCCTGATAGCCCAATAGGGAGGATGAGATGGGGCTAAGAATTTATCCACATCAATATCTGCAACATAACTAAAAATAAATGCCTGTTTATATATAGTTAATTTGCACCAGTTTCCTCTAATGTTAAGATTCTGTCCCAAAGTTCTGTAATGCTGACAGTTTTACATGTTCCATTCATTTTTCATTTTTGGTCACCTTTTTTCCTTAGCTAACTGTTCACCACCATGCCAGAACGGAGGGATGTGCCTGCGACCACAGCTTTGTGTGTGCAAACCAGGAACACAAGGGAGCACATGTGAGGACAGTAGCAAGCAAGAGACTGCTTTACCTGGAGTTCCAGGTCCTGTGACTCCACCGTGGCCTATTCCTCAGCGGTCAGTTCAACAGAGTTCTTTCTCAAAGAAGCTGCAGGTCCAACAAAAGATCAATCCCATGGCCCAGATGACGTTCACACTCAAGCAGAAGCCCTCTGGTGGCTTACCACAACAAGTGCAATCGCAGTAAGCCTTTTTCCTTCACTCTGTTCAAAAAGGAAATACTTGCATGATTAGAGGGATATTTATTGTGGTGTTTTTAGTATTAGGCATTTGAGTTGCTTGCCTGGATCTGAGTAGCTTGGTCTTCTTCACATTCTTTGAGAGATCAACATTTCTCTGTAATTAAAGCTGGAAGCTCTCATTGTCTTTGAAGTCAATTTGTGTCTGTGTGTGTGCGAAACCCAGCTCAAAAGTGACATCAGTGTATGATAGATATTTAAAAACTGCTTCCTTATGTCAGGGCTTGTAAACAGTGAACTGCTTCTTTTACCAGCCAACCTGACATCACACCTTGCTGGCAATTTTGCATATTACAAACCAAACTCTGTCTCTTATAAGCAAAATATCTATTTTGAAAAACATTTTGGATCTTCTTTATAAAGATTTTAAAAATACTAGTTACATTAGAAAGAAATAGTGAAATATAACTAAATGGTTTGAGATTGTAGGGTTACATTTATGGAGGAGGAATTGTCAGTTAAAATTGCCAAGGACAAAAAAGAGAAAACAGAAAAGGAAGAAGAGCTGCACTGGAGACAGTGTTCTTGAACAAGAATGGAGTAGAGCAATTGCAAAATGCTACAGGAACAAAAGACAACGAGAGAGAGTTGGCTGGACAATGTCAAGAGTAATCTAATCAATTTTAAAAGTCAGAACGCATCCTGTCTCTGGGGCTGTCAGCCAACCTCTGTGCTTTTAGTTTCATTTTCCTATTTTAAAAGTATCTACTTCTTACGCATTGTTATCAAAGACCAACACAATCAGGGGAAATAGCCTACTTGTTGGAAGCAGAGACAGTTATTACAAACAAAGAGGTATTCAATGCACAAATTGAACTACTGATGAATAGTATCTCGTCTTCCTAAGATTTATTTAGTTATTATGATCACAGATGTTGCATATTACAATTCCAGGTTTTAAAATATTTAGATGGGAGTAGTGTGTTTAAACGTTCTGCTTCTCTTTGTTTACATCTTTGTAAGAATTTGGTATTTTTGCCCATAAGGCATATTATAGTTTTGTGTGCTAGCTTTTCCATCAGTGTTCGTTGGTCTACATACATGTATAGATTACGAATTGAAAAGTGGTTGGGTGGAGAGAGTATGTCTGAATAGGCAACAGCCATCCAGTACAGCAAAATGAACAGAGAGTCTCATGCCACCTGAAAGACTAACTGATTGAATGTATCATATGTAGAGGTGGGTGAAAATGGTGAAAACAAAATAAAATATCTGCATTTCTAACTTTGGAAAACACTGAAATCTGCAAAAAAAAAAACAACCATTTTCACCCTCTTCTAAGCATAAGCTTTCGTGGACTGTAATTGTGGGGGCCTGTTTACCCATGAGGCTAACTAAGGGCCCAATCCCATTGGGCCATAGCACTGGCACTGAGTTCCAGCGCCAGTTCTAGGTGTCGTAAACATGCCATAAAACACATTTGCGGCACGGTGAGCGGAAGAAACACTGGCATCTTGCCAGCGCCAGTTGGCACTGGACCCAGTGCTAGAAGGATGCAGGCCAAAGGTAAGTGGCACCATCAGGCAGTGGTGCAGCCTTTTGGGGCAGGGGGCAGGTGATTCAGGGCGAGGGCAGGGTGGGGTGGATGGAGGCACTGGCCTGGGACGGGGGGTGGGATCGGTGAAAGATCCTGTCCTCCACGTCAGGCTGAATAGCGCAACACAAAAGTTCTAAAGTCTGCACCAGCAAAATAACTAGCGCAGATGCCCCATTGCGGGGCCTGCGCCCTTACTCGGGCGAAGGGGACAAATGTTCCCTTCTCCCAGGGAAACCTCTGGCAGATTCTCATTGACTGCTAGATACAACGGTTGCCATTTTGGCATCGCTGTTCCTCCAGGTACCGGGAAATTTAGGATTGAACTGTAAGGCAGTTGTCTCAGGGTGTAGATTATCAAGAGGTCTGTCTCCAATGTGCCTTCTTCTATCATTCCCTGGAACTGAAAAGGGATAAGGAAACAGAAGTGAGGGGCATAGGAAACCTGAGTGCATAGGCAGACCAGAGTGCAGGAGACTTTTCTGTCCTTCACACTTCCTCTTTCATTCTGTCCATTCTTCCTTTTCAAATCCAAGGAGTGGGAGGAAAAGGACCAGTGGCAGGCATGCTGCTTGCTAACAGGTGGTTTTGGGTTTGCTTCCTGGGATTAGGAAGTCTTCTGCCAGCCCTGTATAACCACAGTAAATCAATTTGTCTTTAAAATGCCATAACACCTTTGTTGGTTGCTGCCTCAGATAAACCCAGTGATCCCCCTGGACGTTGCGTCCAAAACAACACTGCTTTGGGCTTGAGTCACTTAGCCCTTTTTGTGTGCTGGAATGTAGGCTGGCTCAGTCTACGCTGCAGCTGAGTGTCTTGGGACGTGTTTGCTTGATTGTTTCGTTATGTGTCAAAAATGCTAACTGGCCATCTGAGCACATGGTAAAACAGGCTACGTCACCACTGCGTGTCAGTACACACAGCCCAGCAAGTAGAAAAGTTTGTGCGAATTTGCTAATTTCATGTGTAAACATACTTATAAAGTCTTACTGATCCTGAGCACAGTCAGTATGATCCAAATGCCCACAAGTGCTGGAAGCTTGATTCTTTGCAGAGTTCTAGATACAGTCATGGAAGATGTCTCTGATTTTTTGCAATTTCTTTTTATGCTCCATCCCAACTGGTTCCCAGATCTCCTAACCATCAGGACTGGCATTTGGGAGGGGTTCAGGGGGATGTTATGGGAAGGAGGAAGTAGGAAAACTTTGTTATGTGCATATCCTTCTTCTGGTGCATGCTCTGGACACAATCTTGTATGTACGCAGCTTGGCTTAAATCACACAGGGTATGCTCAAACATTTTTAAAGGCAAAGAGTGTTAGGGCATCTTAAACACCAACTAAAGTATTTTGCAATAACTTTTGTAAGACAAGATTTATTTTTATTTATATGATCTATGTTATCTACCACAACATAAGCTCTGTCCTGATACATTTAATTGCAACAGCACTAGCAATTCCCTCTGTCATTAAAACATGCACCAAACTGTTTTATTTTTCCATAGTATTCAACATCAGGGCAGACTCACAGAACTCATGACATTGTTGGCACCTTTTCAAAGGAATTCTTTGCTAGCCTGTATGCTATAATAAACATTATTGTAATCCTGTCACATTTATTATATTCTGCTCGTATAGTATTCTGTCATAGTTAATACTCTTCCTTTGGGATTTGTGAATGCTTTCCTGTTAATTACTGTCTTTTTCTGAGGGAGCTGAGAAGGAAAAGGCAGAGAAATTCAGTGTGTGTGTTTGTGTGTGAGTTTGTTTATTCAGTGAAGAAGATAAATTATTAGTAGAATTTTAAACAAGGAACACAGTTCAAGACAAGTATTTAATATTATACTGTTGGGCAGTAGGTGGCAAACTTTTCTTTTCTTTTTTCCTCTTATTTATTTTTATGCTAGGATTGCCAGAATCTGAAGAGGGTGGTTTGAGTTGTCTGGAAGATGTCATTTTTTTGGCAGCACAAATCTGAACCACCTATTTTTGCTAATTTTGTATATGTCTTGTGTTGAACACTCAGTTGAGCCGTTTTTTCCTCTAGGGATAGCTGAATAAGAATAAATGCATAGATTATTGTTTCTGTTCTCTGTAGATTTAAGTGAAAGATGACTAGAATGGCCAATATATTATGAACAAGTGAACATCTGCCACGGACAATCCTAGTTAATTTGCATCTTGGGACCTTGTCATATGCCTTTACCCTAGTTTTGGAGGATCACCCCATGAACCCACAATTTCTTCTTTATCACACCTCATCTCTCACAAATAAGATGCTTTCCTACTCTTGGCTAAAGGCAGCGAAAGGAAATGTTTGCTTCAGTTCCAGTTTAAAAAATCAAGGGGGGGGGGGAGAGAGAGATGCACACATCTATTACTCAGACTTGGAAGATTTGGTCAGTAAAGTTAATGAATGTTTATTGTTATAGTCCAGGTTGTTCTGTCTTACTTATAGCAGGCAAAATGAGCATTACTTTTGATCCTAAGAAGACTAGCAGACAGACTAGATTCATCAAAGATTCTGTGTGTGGATGGTTTATCCCAGATGTGGAAGTGGCTACTGCAAGGGGAAAAGTTCTTTGTATTCTGGAGCCTGGCTGTGCATGTGGTTCTGGATCCAGTTCAGAGATCCTGAAGCACAGGCACAAACTTCATAAATAATAATAATAATAATATAGGTATTTATATACCGCCTTTCTTGGTCATCGGATTTCTCCTCAGACTTTAATTCAAGGTGGTTTACATAGGCAGGCTATACTAAATCCCAATAGAGATTTTTACAATTGAAGAAGGTTATGTCTTTCAAGAACCACAACATTTCAGATCTGGTATCACATTCTGGCCTCCATTTTCCTCCCACACAGGCTGACAGCAGCCAAAGAGCAGGTGGAATAACTCAGCATAACTTGGCTAGGCTTGTCAGCTGCTTCAAGGTCTTGCCATTCACAGTGCCGATGGCCTCAAACTGGCGACCTTCGGATGTTATCTTCAGACAAATGGAGGCTCTACCCTCTAGACCAGACCCTCCTGCCGCTCCGCTCTCCTCGGATTTGTGCCACCTCAGGAGGTGGAGCAAGTCCGAGGAGACCCATTGGGGTCACCAGCCCTTACCCAGTGGTAAGAGGAACAGTTTCCCCTTGCCTCTGGCTAAACCGCTGCTGGCCACAATCCTGTGCTGGATACAGTGCAAGCTCTGAGGTGTTTGTATTCCTGACATTAATTTATAATACATGTTGATTAACCAATTTTATCTGCTGTGTAATCTCTTTTTGTAAGGGTTTTGTATAGTGGTTTTTATGAATTATGTAAGCCCCTTTGAATGTCAAGTTTTTGGCAGAAACGTGGTGCATAGTTTGAAATAAATAAAATATTTTTTTAACATCCCCTAGGATTTAGAAAGTGGTTTGCAAATTGGAAAAATAAAGTCAGGAGAGAAGTTTTGTGTGTGCAAATGAAATAGCAGGCACAGAGCTGCTATGCACGGTTTTGAAGTTCATAGGTGGTGAAAGAGCAGGAGTAAAGTTCGTATGCATGAGCCACTTTCTCTGGAATTAGCTGCACCTAGAAAGCTGCCCTAAACAGAGTCAATAATTAGTCCATCTAGGTCAGGATTTTCTAGACCAGTGGTTCTCAAATTGGTGGGCACCAGTTCACGACCCCTTGTTAATATCAAAAATCGCAGATAATCAAATCCAAAATTTTTGGCCCCTTTCTTCTTCCTTAGGAGACTGGAGCTGTGCTTTCTGAAACTCGCAGAGGCAGCACACATCCGCCTGCTACCCCTGCGGGTTTCAGAATGGTCTGGAGACGTGAAAAAAATGCCACTTTCGGTTTCCTGACTTTTTTTCCTATATCAGGCACTCTGAGGCCCAGGGAAGCCCCTGGAGGGGGCTGTTCAGGTGGAGCCCAGTATGACTCAGTGGGGGTTTGGGGGGACCTGCGTTGAGCCAGATTGGTGGATAAACAGGCTCCACCTGTAGTCTTCTCAGTGAGCAGTTTTTTTTAACTGCTCTTTTTTCAATAAAAAAAGTATTTCTTTTGAGGTAAATTTTGTTAAATATAATGATGATTAATCATCTCAAAAGTTCTTCTATCCATGGCTTGCCCATAGCATGCAGCAGCACTGTGCAGACTCTGCTGCATGCTATGAGCTGTCCAGGAACCATGGTGCAACAGAGAGTTAAATAAAATGTTTACTTATCTACCCTTCTGCACCATGATCCCCAGTGGAATTACTCAGATCTGTCTCAGCTCCTTGGTTGTCACAAACCCAGTGGACCCAAGGGGTCTTGTTGAGGTCAGAAGGGCAGCATAGGATATTGGTGGACCTGCTGCTGCTGTTGTCCACCTCCTGCCCTCTCCCAGCATACTCCTAGCTGGCCCCAAACCGATGATATTCCCCCTCTCTGCCCATGGTGCACCTGTGCCTCCAATTTACCAACACTGGTGGTGGCTGGGCACTCCAGTGGCATACACGGTCGTGAACAATATGTGTGGGGTCCCTGTTCTGTGCACTGTTGCTTTGACTGTCCCACCAGGGGCCTGGGCTTTCTATCAATGCAGCATGAGTTCTGTCAGCAGAAGGCCCAGTTAGGATTGAGCCATTAATCAATTTGCAGCCTTAATTATTTTATGAATATTATTTCCCAATCGCTGCATTATCTCATTGATTCTTGAAGACCAGGGATTGGAAAAGTTCATTCCAGTACAGGCATAATGAACATTTCTATTTTTCTGTATGTTTAATTTTAGCCTTGGTCATACTGCAGCAGATAAAGAATTCCTTGGGAATGCCTGTTAAATGTTTCTCACACCCCAAATGAAGTTCAAAGTCACTTTTTCCCTTTTTGATGCTGAAAGGGGCAGATTGCCTGTAAGCCTTACTGTAATTGTTGCCAAGTTGTCTGACATGTTATGAATGCTGCTGTGGTTTTCCTCCTTTTGATAATATTCCCAATGTTCTAAACTAGCAGTGACTCACAAAGGGTTTTTAGATCTGATTCAATATCCTGCCTAATATGCAGTGTAATACATCTAAAGTCTATGTTTTATCAAACTGAGCTCCAATAATAAAGGACCTTTCACTCCTTATTGCATATGTTCAGCTTCCGGAAGCTGATGGAAACTGGTTGAAAACAACCAATACGCAAGCTTTTGAACTTGAGGGAGAAAAGCTGACAAATTTTTCACGATCAAGGAGATGTTTGGGAGTTTGTTACAGTACCACTATTCATTTCATTTTTATCACTGTGGGAAGCATTTTGGCTTATTGAATTAACTTGAACTCTCAATGAATACACAGTTATGTGTTCTGCTCCCTCTTGTAAATTTTGACATTAGAAAAAAAATAAAATTCTAGTTTTCAATGTATATTTTGCCCTTTTCTACTTTTGTAGTAGAAACCTTCTCACAGTGGGTTGTAGCCTAAGAGTTTTTTCTGTCTGTGAGAGAAGCCGTGTTAGTGCAAGGGGGTGGAGGTGTTTTTGCTGATTTTCCTCTTCCCCCTGCAGCCTGCTGTGCCCCCTGAAGATCTGCTCTGGTGGGTCAGTCGCCTTTCCTTTTCGCATGAACAGGTCTTCTTACACAAATGGAAGAAGTTCTTAGGGTACAACTCATTTTGTTTTTTAAAGTATTATCACAGGTACATTCAACACGGAGGCAGACTTGGCTGCAGCTTCTTGTTGGCTTTAGGACTGGTGTTGCATGATTTGTGGAGTGATCTGCAGGAAGGTACAGAAGGATGATTTGGCTCAAAGCATTAGGTTGAAAATGAAACTTGGAACATTTTTCACTCCTGTATGCTAATCCAGGCTTAACACCTTTTGTACATGAGACGTTGGTTCTAAAGATAGCCATGATTAAATGCCATGTGATGCTAGTGACTCCTCATTGAGCATTCAGTTGAATAGCGGTGGGTGTTAGGATTTGTTTTAATGGCTGTGTGTGTTGGCAGTGCCTCTTTTGTTATGTCAAATAGTGCATTAGATATTATCTTGCATAATTATTCTATTCATTGATCTTTAAAATCATCCTTCTCTGCATTCATTCATCTTATACTATCTCACACCCAGCTGCCACAGTTACCTAAACCTCTATTTATATTCTGGAGCTGTGTGTCCCCTCAATTATGTGTTTGGCTATGAAAACTTAGGTGTGAATTTCATGACTTCCATTCCAGCTGGAAGTTGGGTGCCCAAAAAGTCTGCAAGTTGAGACCCACTTATTGAGGCATTGACTCTGAAGTAACGGCCAAATGTTTCCTTACCTTGAGGAGACCTGTGTGTCTGCTCCCCCTCACTGCAGGATGTAGTGCATTTTCCACTGGTATGGCTGCATTGGTGCTGGAAAGCTGGATGGGATTCAGCCCTTCATTTCTGCAATTTAATCACCATTTACGTTGTTGGAAAAAGTTATGCATGTACTTAAGTTTCTTGCATTGAAACTCACGGAACTTCAGAGTGCTTAATTTGGCTGGATTATGCCTAGTTTATTTTAAGAACATTTGCTGAGGTTTGTTTTTACTCATAAATATAGTCAGGGTTGAGATGGCAAAGTTATAATTATTGAAGTGTATTTTATATGCAGATGCTGTTGAAACCTTTTTGAAGACTATACATGGTGAAGATTTAGACAGTTTATGTGATCTGGTTTTCCCAGTACTCCGAAGTGTTCACTAGATTTGCAGCATTACTAAATACTTGGATGACCCATTGTAATCTCTCAGAATCCATTGACATTTCCATGCCATGGAATATCAGTGGATATTCTGGAGTTAGATAGTAATAAAATAAGACTAAAACAGTAGAAGATTCCTGGTTTTGGCTTGGATGTGGTTGTTTTCCTGTACTACAATATTGCATTGCAATATTTTTATATGCCTGTTTGTCACTGTACAGCAATACCAGTAGATTATAGTCTCTACTGTGTCCAAAGAATTACACATGGTCCTAGATTGGGGGACTCTGTTAATTATCTGTGTGGCACTGTTACCCTGCACATGCCCGATCTCGTCTGATCTCGGAAGCTAAGCAGGGTCAGGCCTGGTTAGTACTTGGATGGGAGACCGCCTGGGAATACCGGGTGCTGTAGGCTTATACCATAGTCTTTCGAGACTGAAGGTTGCCAACCTAACTCTAACCCATCCTGCCTTGCGTATTGCAAGGTCTTACTACTATGTAAGGGCAGGAGGTCTGGTCTAGAGGGTAGAGCCTCCATTTGCCTGAAGATTAACATCCACAAGGTCGCCAGTTCGAGGCCACCGGCACCGTGCGACCTTGAAGCAGCCGGCAAGCTGCAGCTGAGCTGTTCCATCTGCTCGGAGCGTGGGAGGATGGAGGCCAGAATGTTAAAACCAGATCGGAGTGTAACATCTTGAATGTGGTGGTTCTTGAAAGAGAGAACCTTCTTTCAATTTGTAAAAATCCCTGCGTGGATTTAATAAGCCTGCCTGTGTAAACCGCCTTGAATAAAGTCTTGAATAAAGACCAAGAAAGGCGGTATATAAATACTGTATATTATATATTATTATATTATGTAAATGGTAGCCTGATGCAGTACTCATTCCCTGAGAAGACAACATTAAATTCTGTCTGTTGAGGTGCCATTGAAGCTATCTGGGTCACTGCCTCAGTTAAGAAAATCTGGCACAAACACAACCCTTTCCAAATGCTAACACGTTCTTGTGGAATTTATGCCCCTTGTTTGTAACACAATTTTGAGGGTGTGTCATTCAGTTTTTATAGTAATTATCATGTGCTTAGTACTTTTAGAAAGTATATCCTAAATTGGGCACCAGGCAAGCAAACGTTGCAACATAGTCACTAGCTTAGAGGTGAAAGAAATGCCAGTGTCTAAACATGGTGAGATTTACAATCTCTAATCCTTGTTGGGGCAGGGAAGAGAGAAATTTTGTGGGAGGTAAAAAGACCTCTGTTTTTGGTTGGGGCCAGAATTAACCACAAGGGGAATGCTAAGTCTGGAGCAACAGTCTGTAGAAAGCAAGAATTCCATTGCAGCAACAGATGGAAGGGATTTTCCTCCTTTGTTTCCTGTACTTTTGTTCAGGAGCAACCCAGGAACAAAGAAAAGGAACAAAGATTCTGTACTGCCACCAGCCGTTTTTCCACTTAGCCATTATGTAAGTTCATTATGTAACAGTATTAAAAAATTGACATTGAATTTGCTTATTTTCTTCTCTCTTAGTTCTTTTTTGAACTATTGTGTCTCCTCAGTTGCAGGCCATTCCTTTATAGTGTAAACTGCCTTGAGTGCTTTGGCAGAGAGACAGTTTACAAATCAGTAAGTATAATATGCTGTGGCAGAGAAGTTTTATTATTATTTTTATTATACATATCTCTATCCTTTTTCTGACATATAAATCTGCCTGTTACCTGAGATCATCTGGAGGGACTCTCCAGTATGTGGTTTCATTTATGGAACCATGTTCAGCAATAACATGTGTGAGGGCCTTCTCTGTTGTGGCACCGCTTTGTGGAATTCCCAACTAGAGGTTGCCCACACAATGTTTAGTTTGTCTGTTCATCGCAAGAACATGAACGTGTTCCTGTTCTGCCAAGCATTTGGGATAAACTTGGTGTGTACTGCTGCTTTGGTTTAAGCTGGCTACTGATTTCTGTAGTTTTTTATTTAAAAGATTTACAGACCACCTTTCTTATGTCCTATGTTATGTATTGTTAATTTGGTTTTATTGTTTTGTTGCTTTTGAGAGCTGTCTTGGAACCCTCTGCTGGTGAAGAAAGACAGCATAGAAATACTTCTTCAAATGAATATGTAATTTGTCACCTTTAGACAGAAAGTTTGGCAAGGGGGAGGTATCAATATGTATAAGATTGGTTAAGGCATGTGTGAGTGAGAGCCTATCAGCAACTTAGGCCTAGCATTCACTGTGTTGTGCTGAATATAGAATTGAGCCATGATGGAGGCTGGAATGGTATTATTGTAAGAGTTGGGGAGAAGTTTAATTAGAGAGAGGGCCAAGCAAAGTGACTCATGGTGTTCAGAATTTAGTGCAGGGTGTTATCCGCATTCGAAGATCCTCACCTAAGCACCAGAAGACAGCCGTGTTGAATGTACAGTAATGCTGTACTTCTGATAATGCCACTTCCTGCAGCACTGTTTCACTGCAGCGCTCTTTGTGATTGACAGCTATTCTAGACAATGAGAGAAGTGCATTGTGGGTAGTATGGGGCCAATTCATGGCAGTTCGTTGCCTCATTGTCAACAATGTCTTTTGTAGCACACAGTGCTTGACTTTCAGGGAATGAATTTTCCATGCTATCAGAGATATTACTGTGTTACACAGAAGGAATGTGCCTCTCTGAACCTTTTGAAAATGGACAGCTAACTCATCCCACAGGATTGCACAGTGGAATTTTTTTTAAACATTTTGCTACTTTTGGGAAAGCTCTGACTGGACACAGGCATCAAACATTTATATGCAGCTTTTTCCCCAAACAAGAACTTAGGCAAGCACATCAGCTTCAATTCGTGGTATACTTCGTATATCTGTGAAAAAATATGCCAATGCTGAATTTTACAAGTAATGATGTGCATAAATTTCTTTGTGCGTACTTTTGTCTGTACTGGAAAAAACCATATTTCCCCCTCAGATTTATTTATACTGATCAGAATGTCACAAAAAGGGGCTTTTAAAACTTGCTGCTTTGGGGCTTATTTAGGATGTGGTTGGCTGCTGAAATCCATATGTAGAAATGCAAGTGGCTTGGTTTTCCCCCCAACTTTGCTGATAAGTAACCTATTCCATTTAAGTTACTCGTTCTCTCTTATGTATATTTTGAGTATGAATTATACTGTTTCATTTTCATTACTCAGCATGGTGTTTGGGTTGCAGTTCTTCTTACATTCAAAAGGCACTGAAATCTGTAATGTTGACCTACATTCTCAGTTCAGTGAAGTCAAGCTGTTTCTGTGTAACTGATAACTGTGACAACATTATTGTTCTGAATTTGTAGTGATCAGTAGGAAAATAAAGAAGAGTTCTTAAAGTTGCTGACATGTTACTGTTTCCATATTTGCTTGTTTTTGTGCAGTACTATATAATATTGGAACAAATTATTACAAGAAGAAAATTGTTTTATCTAATACTAGAATACAGGTTTTGTCAGGCTCCTTTTAAAAACCCATTTCTGTCCAACCCACAGGTGTACACATTTGATCCCTGTTGTGTATATGCAACATTGGGGAGAAGTGGCTCAAAAAAATTTTTTCCTTCATAAAGCAGACCTGTTTCTTTAGGTCATTGTAGATCTTGTTTGCTCATTCAGATAACTTAGGCCAGTGTTTAAGGTAACTTTTAACCAGCACTGTGGCCTAGAGGTATGAATCTTGCATGGATTTTGCATTTCTTGAATGGCAGCTCCTCATATTTCATGTGGCAAAGAGTTCTAAAATGTAAGGAGGCTTCAAAAGCAATTTATGACATGATGCATGGTCTTGCTGTTTGAATTGTGTTAAAAAATCCTATTGGGCACTTGCAATGGTGTAGCTAAGAGGGTGCAGGGTGCACCAGGCAACAAGCTTTGGGGGGGCAATAAGCTGAGCTTGACACTAGTGGCCAAAATTGTGAAAACCTTGGTGTGTACAAATAATGCCATCGTGTTATATATTTGAAAGGTAATTTAATGAGAATGCAATGAAATAGACCACATTTGGTATTCCATAAAATGTTATGGCCAGTTAACCAGAAAATGAAAATACAGCTGTCTTATGGAACAGTGGCATTTCTTATGGAAAATTGGATTTCTTTAACTCAAAACTGTCCTATGAGACTGATTGTTCTGAGAGTTAATGAGATGTTGTTATGATACAGCATGGAACCAATAAAGTGTTAAGATGAGTTAGTTCTCATTTATGTATACATAATACAGTTTCCCCCTGCTAAGTGTGTAAGTTTTTTCAAGTGCTGCTCCTCTTATTTTTAGCAGGTGGAGAATAACCGTCCCTCTTCACCCCAATGCAGTGTTTCTAACCAATAAGGCGCACACTTTTTATATATTTACTTAATTATATTTGATTTTGTCGTGGAGGGGTCAAATATTCTTTGACCCCAGATAGCAAATAGATGCCTTAGCTATGCCACTGACTGGGGAGAGGCGGCAAAGCAAGTGGGTGGTGAGCTGCTGGGAGGAGGAAGTGGGTTTTCCTCAGTTCTCACTTTTTAAAAGCCCAGGTGTGTGACGTCACTTCTGGTTGTGACATCACTTTGGGGCATTAGTTTGCATCGGGCTACACAATCATTAGTAACGCCATGGAACAACTGCAAGCTCTTTGGGACTTTTTTCTTCCTGGCACTGTGATTGGATAATATTTTAAGAACCAACTTGAGAAGGCCAAATGACCTATGGAACCCAGCACCGTACTTTCTAATATGGTCAAATAGATGGCTCTAGGAAGGCAACAAGCAGGGCTTGGCAACATTAGGTCTCCCCCACTGTTGTTTCTCAGCAACTGGTATTCAGTGGTATACTCCTGCGCATTGCCATCGCTACCTGGATTGGCTCTGACGGTGAGTGGGAGAGACTGCTTACATGGTGTGTTGTGGTGCGTTATTGCGCTGACTCTCTAGTGCTGGGATCGGCAACCTGTGTTTTTAGAGCCACATGCGGCTCTTTCAGCCATCTGCTCTGGCTCCTGCAGGCTGGGATTTAAAGGGGCAGGACGGGCGGCTGCTGCTCTGGCTCCTGCAGGCTGGGATTTAAAGGGGCAGGATACTGCTTTCCCCTTCGGCGGAGGGGGAGATTGTTTTGTACAGGACGGGCTGCTGCTGCTTTCCCCTTGGGGGGAGCGGGAGATTGTTTTGTGCTGCGGGGGAGGGAAAGGGGGGCTTGGCCGCTCCTGCCTGGGAAGATGGTGTGCTGGGGCTTCGCCTGCTCCCGTAATGCACTGTGCGCCCTCTACCTCGTGTATATGGTGAGTGTGGCTAAGAGCAGCCAGGCTCCCCTCCTGGCTTCCTGCCACCCTGAGTGTGGCTGGCAAGGGTTGGGGGCGCCAGGTGGGTGGGCTTCCAGTGGGGGGTCGGTGGGGGGCGCAGAGGCAGAAGGGGGAGCCCAGGCAGGGCTGCCTGGGTGGGGGAAGGCAGGGGCAGCTCCCAGGAGAGGGCAGAAGGCGCCTGCAGTCCCCTTGTGGGCATCTCCCGTGCACACAGCTGTGGGGTGGGGCTTGGCACAGTGAGGCAATGGGGATGACCTCACTTTTGTCTTGTAGGGCAATAGGTGAGGCAGAGCAGTGGGAGAGGGGGAGAGTGTTGACTTTGCAAGGGTGGGTGGGTGGGGAAGAGGGAGGCTGTGGAAGGGCTGCCTGTGTAACTCCGTCTTTACCTTGCTTTTCTGGGGTGCCATGGGGAGCAGGAGGGCAGAGATGGGGCTGTGGGAGCCTTAGAAAGGGGTGCTCTTTCAGGAGCAAGAAAGATGGGGGTTGACCTGGGGAAAATGAAGAGTGCTAAATTCAGGGGTGCCGTCTTAGCATGCACCATCCCAGTGTGTGCCCAGGGTGACCAGAGGTCCTCTTTTTCCAGGACATGTCCTATTTTTTAGCCCCATGTCCTGGAAAAGAACTTAAATATCCTGCTTTTCCCTGTGAGCAGGCAACGCATCCCCTCTTGTAATTAATAAATTATATGTAATACAGTTTTAAATTCAATAATAAGTAATTTTAAATTAGGCACATGAGATCAATAATACAATATATAATAAATATATAATCTATATATTGATCAATATATAATCAATATAGATGAGTGTTTTTAGCTTTTATTTTGTGGTCCTACATTTTTCTTCAATATCCTACATTTTGGGGTGACTTGTCGTCTTTTATTATGACATCTGGTCACCCTGTGTGTGCCTCAGAGTGCTGTCTCAGGGCCCAATCCTATCCAGTTTTCCAGTGTCGGTGCAGCCATTCTAATGGGGCATGCACTGCATCTTGTAGTGGGGAGTCAGTCACAGAGGCCTCCTCAAGGTATGGGAACATTTGTTTCCTTAAGTCTGGGCTGCATCAGTGCTTGAAAGTTAGATAGAAAGGCCCTCAGTCAAGATATATCTATCTTGTCAATAAGTATATTGTCTGGTTAGCACAGGAAGGGGAGCTTGCAGCAGATCATAAAGGTAAAAAAAACTATATATGCAGTGTTATCTTCATTTTAGATGTCCAAAGGGTTTTGTGGCTCCCGAGATTTTTTCTCCGGAAAACGGGTCCAAATGGCTCTTTGAATGTTTAAGGTTGCCGACCCCTGCTCTAGTGGTTAAGCCACTGAAGAGGCATACCTCCTCTATATCAGTGGCCTAATAGTCACTGTCAGAGATTGAACTTCTGTTATTTAATTTACTTTAAAATATAATCAGTGGTTTAATTAATGTGAACCAAACAGTTAAGATTGTTGAACTACACGGTACAGTTTATTTATTTCATTATTGGAAGTAATGTCAGTGTTGACATTATTTTGTAAGTAATACGTAATAATCTTGGAATTGAAAGAAAATGTTAAATCAGAATTTTTGTTTGTGCTTGTGTTTAAAGTAAAACCATATGTGTAATCATAACAGGGCACAGCTTTGTCACCAGACTATTAGTTCTTGTGTTTTTGCTTTAATTTATTTCTCTTCTTTGCTCAGAAGTAATACTTTGCGTTACATGTTGTATTATGAGTTCATTCCATGTGAGTTTTTTCCTTGTTTGATGAGCAGTAACCTGGTGCTTAAGATGATAATTTAAACAAAGCTAATTTACTTGGGAGTTCAAGCATGTACTGCTTTGAAGTCATTAAGTGTGGGAGGAACAAAAGAGAGCTGTAGCAGACATTCGATAATGAAGTGTGAAAATCAAAAGAATATGAGAAGAAGATTCTCAAACGTAGCCCTAAGGATGTAATTTCAAACACCTTGTAGCCTTTTCTTCTTATTTATATAGTTTTAACTTGTTTTGATGGTGGGATTCAGTTTCAAGAATAAGCAGAAAGTCCTTGTGCCATGTGGAGTACCATTCGAGCTACATTACCTTCTTGCCTTTGTGGCACAAAGCCAGGGACATAAAGTTTAAGGCCACACACCATATGTTTTGTGTGCAAAAAAAACACAACACCATTACATATGAAAAACTTATTTACAGTTTGAAGATGAGTGCACCCTGTAGAATGTTTAAAGTTCTCCCCCCTTTAAGACCTTCATTCTATACGAACTGTTTTTGAAAATTTTCTCAGTTTCTAAAAAAGCTTGCCATGTGACATTTGAAGTGTGTGCGTGTGTGCAGGCACAAGTGTGTGCATGCTGCTTGAGAAATACACATCCGCAGCTGGCTAGATCATGAGGATTTGGATCTACGGTTCTTTTGAATCCGGACAATGTTTACGTATGACTTTTCCAATAGTTCAACATGTAGAGAGGCATAAAAAGTTATAGCAGTTTTCCAAGTGGAAAATTTCAAAAGTCGTTTTAAAATATCTGCCTCATGGTCTTCACAGTTTTCATTGAATGCAAGGTTTCTAGCAAAGGAAAAAGGAAGAACAAAGTACATTTTTTGGAAGAAACTAGAGATTTCCTTAAAAGCCAGAGGAATGACTTACAGACTTTAAATTTACCTACTGCAAATAAGAAAACAACCTATTCCTAGACCTCTGGTATGCAGTCTGGGCTTTGGGTCCAGAGCACTTAAGAAAATATAGGCAAAGTGGTTTTGGAATAAGAATGCCAAGTTTTTCCAGCCATCATTGGTTCAGGCATGTATCAGAAATAGTCTCATAGTTGCTTTTTGCAAGCTGGCTGACATTGGACTGAAGTTACACCTAGTTTTACAACAGAAAGGCAAGATTCCTTTTCATGTACTTTATCCTTGTTGATCATGGACTAAAGTCAGGAATACAGTGCTCTTTGGTTAGGTTTGCATTTCAGGGTTATGAATTTGGCTTTCAGAAATGAGAAATGGCAAAAATATGTACCCCTTTCCTCCCTAGGTAGGATAAAAGTGATTGCAGTGTTTGAATGCTTTACAGATCTAAAGGCACCCAAAGCAGTTTGACATGCAGCAAGCACTGAGGCTCAGTTCCGAAAATACATTCTTAGCTTGTCAAATACTTCCATCTGTCCCAAGTTTGTATAACCATATGTTTTAAGCCGGGAATACATGACACAGTCTCAGGAGGCTGGCAAATGAAAATATCTGTTCCTCTGAGATCACAGAAGTTCCTTCAGCCTAGATGTGGTTTCTGTATTGTGCTTGCTTATAGAAGTACACAGTGGTGTGCAGGCTTGGAGGCAGAGCCTCTGAGAGGAATTTTTTCAGGAGGTACAAAGTTTTGGGCCCCTCCCCATGGGGGAGGGAATCAAACAGAGCAGGGCAGGTCATGACAAGGGTAAGCAGAACAAAGGCAGGGAGGGTGTAAAACAGGGTAGTGGGAGGGTGGTGACAACCTGAAAAATTTTTGGAACCCTATGCAGAGCCCAGGTCTACTAGTGTTTGGTTTTCCATATTACTATATCTACCTTCCCGTGCAGCATCAACAGCTGGACACAGTAATATGGAAAACCAAATCATTCCTAAATCATTCTTTCCTAAATCATTCTGAAATCTTTTAAATATAGAAAATAATTACAGAAAATTAGTATCATATTTAGGCTCATGCTAGAATGGAAAGTATCCTGTGTGCACCAAAACTTGTCCCACAGCTGTGTCCCTGAGCACCTATTTACTTCTTCAAATTGGATCCACAAGCCAAAGAGTTACTGCAGCAGGCCAGTTTCCTCCCAGATTTGACACTGTTAAGGAGTGTCACACATACTTTACTTGGCCCTGCAAATATGGCTTTTGGTAGCAGCAGCAGTTGCACACCCAGCATCCCACATGAGCAGCAAGTCAAGGTGAGATAGGAAAATATAAGATCCCAGGAAATTTCTGGGCCCCCTTCTTTGGCTCCTGGGCTCCTTTTTGATCCTGGGCCCAGGTACAAATTACCCCATTTACCCTCCTTTCATGGGCCCTGATAGGAGGTACTCAAATAGACAACTTTCCCTCCCGCAATCTTTCAGTGTTGCAATCCATATTGTAACTCTTTCTGTATAACTGGCCATGCTCCCTTATCCACAGTACAGGTTTGCGTCTTATATGCAGCTGACTTGTGTGAATTCAAGTATATGTCTCGGCCGTCCCACCAAAAGATCGAGGAAGACAGCAGTTTATATCATGGATGTCAAACATGTTTGCTGTGGTGGGCTGAATAGCATTTGGGGCGTCTGCAGAGGGCAGGAAGTGAAATCAGTAAGCAGGGAGTGATATCAGTAAGCAGATGATAGCCTGAAGTGGCGCTGCTGAGAGGATGGCCCGCTTAATGATTGAGCTCTCCCAGCACCTCTGCAGAGTCTCCCTCTCTCATTCCTCTTGATCTACCCCTTCCCCTATAGTATACCTTGCCTTCTGTGACCTCCTTCTGTCTCTTCCTCCCATAACCTTGGTAGTAGCGGTGCTCCTGAAAGGGCGACGCTAGGACAGCCAAATCATATCAGGGGTTGGATAAAGAGCTTCTGGGAGCTACTTCTGGCCTGCGGCACTTATGTTTGATACTCCTGGTTTACATAGTGCAGGCAGTTCTGCCCACCATTCCACTAACTCTGTTGCTCCAGAGCAGGGGTGCCCAAACCCTGGCCCTGGGGCCACTTGCGGCCCTTGAGGACTCCCAGTCCAGCCCTCAGGGAGCCCCCGGCCTCCAATGAGCCTCTGGCCCTCTGGAGACTTGATGGAGCCCACACTGGCCGGATGCAATTCTTCTCAGCGTGATAGCCAACTGTTTGACCTCTTGCGTGAGCTGTGGGACGAGGTCTCCCTCCACTGCTTGTTGTTTCATGTTTGTGATGCAGAAGCGGCAGTGAAGGAAAGGTCGGCCTTGCTTTGTGCAAGGCCTTTTATAGGCCTTGAGCTACTGCAAGACCTTCATCCATTCATATAAGTTCCATATCTAATCTATTCATTTATGCAAATTTATTCAAATTTGAAATGTAAATTAATTATTTTTTCCCCGGACCCCAACTTAGTGTCAGAGAGATGATGTGGCCCTCCTGCCAAAATGTTTGGACACCCCTGCTCCAGAGCAAGCTGCTGTTCCCTCAGTCCCCACATGTCACTTGTATTGTGCTCTTCGTTTTTAAAGAGACAGTATGTATTTGTTGACTTTAAGGGAGTTTTAACTATACACAATCTTGACTTTGTGCTCTGAACTCGGGATGTTACCCTTGTGTAAGATGCAGACCGACAGTATTCTCTTATAAGCATTCTTACCCACTAGCCCTCATTGGCAAAGAATAACCCTTTTTGCATGGTTGAATTAACCAATCCTACTGTTGTCATATTGGATCAGGAGATGAATGAGAGGATGAAAGGTCAAGGATGAAAAGGATGAAAGGTCAAGAAATTGCATCTCTACATCATGCATGTCTCTGTTTACGCATTGGTTGTTCTGTGTAGCACCACAAAATATTTACATGAAATGTTTATACGTTATACACTTCATCAGAACTCCTGAGGACTCTTACACCACAGAGGAGAAAAACAACAACAAAGGGCTCAATACTAACTCATGATTAGGCTGGTGCAAGACCCTTACGCTGACCCAGGAGGGTGGCAAACATGCTGGTCTGCCTGTTCCAGCGTAAGATACAATTGCTCTGAAAGTCACAGAAGGTGAACATATAAAGAGAAAAAAACATAATTAATGCCATGTTAAGTTTGCATAAACCAAAAATACTGTAAAAAAAAATTCAATACACAACTGTTCACATCTTTTTTTTTTTGCTTTGAATCTTGCTTCAGTAGCACCCCACCTACTGTGCTGATTTGCAAGTATAATTGGAGAGAATAAGAAAGCAAAATCAAATAGAAACTTGGATGCAGCATAATATGCTGTATAATGGGGAACTAATAGAGTGTACCATTCCTGTTCTAATAGTGCAGTACATGTGAGTAGAGGGTGAGGATATTCATTAAGACCAGTCATCTCCAAACTGGAAACTGCTGCCTACTGCAAACAGCCTTTCCAGCGCAACTGGAGCTTACTGTTCTGGTGGGAAGGCTTCCATTGTTGCTGTTGGCCTCCCATGTTCACTTCACCCTGCCTTGTCATCCAGGAAAACCTGGAGCAGAGCCTGAAGCGGCACTGAAAGAGGAAGCGGCAGGGTGGAGCAAACATGGAGGGGCATTCGGCGGCAACAGTGGACACCTCCCCTATGGAACAGTAAGCTCTGTTCATGTGGGAGAGGGATAAGCGAGGGTGGACACTGGAGAGCCCTGCTTAAGACTAGACTAGCTTGCTGGCCCACTCTGTATAGGTGCATTGATGGCAGAAAAATACACTTTCTTTGCCACCGTGATCAGTAGTATCTAAAATGGGCTCTTGGCTGTCTTGAATAGAATTAATCCTGAGATATCTTTTCTGCTTTCTCTGGTTGTTTCATCAGCCCAGAAAACTAGGGAGCGTCTGTAGACAGCAAAATGTTAGCATAAGTGTTCATATGGTGTTCATATGACAATCTGATTGTCAGTATGTGACAATACCAGACTGAATTTATTATGCTTGCAATTTATTTAAATTGTGGCAAGGTATTCCCATCCTTGATTTCAAAATACACCTGCACCCAGAAAACAGACCAGAAAATGCATAGGAAGTTTTCTTCTAAGGAAGACACAATTGCTTTGTTTTATTACATTTAACTTTGCCTTTGGTGACATTTAGACAGAAAGATGGCATAAATGCTCTAAAGTAAATGAATGCAATGCATTACGCAATGCAAATACTTTGCTTACTTTAATTTTAAAAGCCTGAATTTCTGATTACATTATTTTAGATTGTTAAATCATTCCCAAATATTTTGGACACATTTGGTCTGCTTGCCTGATTTCTTACTTTTTCTGAGAAAGACAACAGAAAATCATCTAGGGCAGGGGTGCCCAAACCCCGGCCCTGGGGTCACATGTGGCCCTCAAGGTTTCTCAATGCGGCCCTTAGGGGGCCCCCAGTCTCCAATGAGCCTCTGGCCCTCTGGAGATTTGTTGGAGCCTGCACTGGCCTGATGCAACTGCTCTCAGCGTGAGGGAGACTGTTTGACCTCTCACGTGAGCAGTGGGATGAGGGCTCCCTCCACTGCTTGTTGTTTCATGTCTGTGATGCAGCAGAGGCAGCAAAGGAAAGGCCAGCCTTGAGCTATTGCAAGACCTTCATTAGTTCATATAAGTTCATCTTTAATATATTCATTTATGTAAACTTATGCAAATTTATTCAAATTTTAAATGTAAATTAATTCTTCCCCCCCGGCCCCCGACACAGGATCAGAGAGATGATGTGGCCCTCCAGCCAAAACTTTGGACACCCCTGATCTAGGGCAGTGGTTCTCAAATGTTTTAGAAGCCCTAGAGGCTGCTGCCTGATTATAAATACCAAAGGATGTGATGGGTCCCAGAACCACTACTCTAAGACATAGGTCTCCAAACTAATAATGTTGGGCATGGTTTGGTGGTGGTGAAACCTTACCATTCCACGCAGCATCCTCCTTTGTTTGCACTCGATTTCTGAGGCAACTCACACTGGGGGGAGCTTCCACTCCATGTCACCTCTGAAAGCTCTGTGCCCCAATTTCTGGGGGGAACCAGTTGCCCATTGCAAGTTGCTGCAGACATCAGGCGCAAACAAAGGAGGCTGTGACTTGGATCGGTAAGGCTTCTGCACCGAAGATTATTATGACGTACTGCAGGCCAGAGTTTGGAGACTCCTGCTCTAGGGCATGAGAGACAATTGTTCTTGCAAGTCATTTAAAGATTGCTTTGAGAAAAGTCACTTTCCTTCAGCCATCGTTGACTGCATAACCAAGCATCAGACTTACTGTAAATAGCACACATTTATAGAAAATGACTGGAGTTAGGGTTTGGCTTATTTAGCCTACACAGTATTTTTCTTGCCAAATGTTGCTTTTTACAGTTCTGCCTGTCATGACTGTTTAAAGCAATCCAAGAATTCTACATATCAAGAGCACATTTTGGCTCATACTACAATATAGTACTTTCATGATTTCAAATTAGTGACATGCAGGGGCCAACTGAGGCAGTCATCTCAAGCAGCAGATTGGCAGAGGGCACTCACATCACTGTTCCTCCTACTCTCATTTCTTGGATTGGGGGAAAAAAGAGGGAGATGAGCATCTCTGACACTCTAACCCACCACTCTCCTCCTTTTCACACCTCTTCTTCCTTTTTCAAATCCAGGGTGTGGGAGGAACAGAGGCTGACATACCTTTGCTTAAGGTATGGATAGCCTTTGGTATACTACATCATACACTAAGTGGTTTTGAACTAGCACCGATATTACCCTTTTTTTTTTTTAACAAGTTCACATAATGTTCTGATTGTATAGAGACTACACGTAAAAAATACCTTCGAGTATAATGAACTGTGAGGTGCTGAGACAGTGTGCAATGTGATGACACTGATGATCAAGGCCTCAGCGCAAAGTCATAAGTGCTTGGGAGTTTCCTGCTCTTTTCTGTGAGCTTAGAAACATCAGAATGTACTGTATGTTTTGCATCCTGTTCCTGGCATTAAAGAAAACTGGAAGGCATGCATGCCATGGAATGTATATTTTAGGTGTATTTCAAAGTATATTTTGTCTATTCCTTATGTGGAAGCAGGCTTAAAACTCAGTACAGGTTGAGTCGCTTTATTCTTGAGGGTATTCTTGAGCGCCCCCCCCCCCCCCCGGCAAAAATCTCATTAAAGCAATCCATTTAAAAAACAGTGTTCCTTTGCTAGGTGATTTAAAAACAGCCTTGCTAACCTTTGTGATGTAAGACAGAGTCATTAAGTAGGCAATCCATCAATCAGTCTCTCTCTGGGCTCTTAGAAAGGCTTCACTCTGAGACAGCAACCCCACCCTTCACCAATGCAAAGTGATTATCTTTCTTTGACATGCTCAGGGGGAAAAAAAGCTTCCCTTGCCTTGGAGTGTAGCTGTTCTAAGTGCCTGGAGAGAGAATGATTGATGGATTGCCAGTCTGCTGCCCTCTTGCATTAATGAGGCTATTGTTAAATGACTTTTTCCTTTAATTTAAAGGGCTCTTCTCATCACATTGAGATAAAACTTAGGGTGGGGGGAAAAATCCATAGATAATTAGCTTATATCTGTGTATCCCCTGGCTAGCCTGATTGCCTGGGTTACTGTCACTGGATTCAGTCTACCAAGGCTTTTTGCCAGAAAGCTGTGTGTTCAAACAGGGAAGAGAAGAGAATGGGAAGGGAGTGACCATGTTAACCACTAGGTTCTACTGCCCTGGATCAGTGATCAATTGCTGGCATCTTCTGTTTTGACCCCAGCAATACATATGCAGGGTTCTTCAGGTGGGTTTTGTCCCAGTTGATTTATATAGTTGTGCTGTGAGTCAGTCATTACAGGAATCAGTCATTATAAAAGTCATATATAGAAAGTTATTGCCATTATAAGAGTATTATTGTTTGTTAATGGCTTTGGTGCCATTTCCAGTTAATTTGTAATCCGTTTCTGTTCTCCTTCAAACAGAATGATACCCCTTTCTTCCCAGACTTTGATGATGAATATGCATCATGGCCAAACACAGGAATATGTGATCAAACCCAAGTACTATCCAACGAAGAAAGTGATTTCAGGAGAACAATCCACGGAGAGCTCACTACCTTTAAGAATGGGCCAGGATCAACTTTCATCACATTTTCAGTGTGAGTATAACTGAAATGTAATAAACTCTAATGGTTATTTTGAGATGGAGAAAAATTGGGGCAGCTGTCAAAGAAGAAAATGTTGTATAATTGGTGTCTTCAATTGCTCTCACACTGACTACGTAGTTAAATATGCATTCAGGTCACAACAAGATGTCTATATCATCAATGATTGCCTTAAAACATTTACAAGGCAATCCTGTACATGGCTACTCAATGAGTTCAATGGGCCTTACTCCCAGGTCAATTTGTATAGGATTGTGGTCAAGCAGCCAAATCCTAACTAATTCCCTGTGCAGCAGTGCAGGGATGCCAGTGTCTGCTGTATCCCATGGGAGAGTTTTGGCCTCCAGAGTCTTCCTTGGGGTAAGGGAAGATTTGTTCCCTTGCCCCATGGTAAGCCCATGCCAGTCCCCCAAGACTACTTGGACTTGCGCCAGTGATATTGCTACCACACATCCATGTTGACTTGGGTCAGGGAATCAAGGCCAGGAAAGGAGTTAAGATTTGTCAGACGCTGTTGCTGCTGACCCTGCCCCCTTCCCAATTCCAATCTGCCCTCTTCCCTGTTGCTGCCCTGTTCCGCCCACCCCCTGCCTCTCCCCCACCCCCTGCGCACACTTACTTGTGCTGGTGGGCATCCAGTGGCCACCAGCGCATGGAACCAGTCACTTGCCGAACTGAACCCACGATTTCTAGATATTCAAGTATATTTCACCTGAAACCTTTGCCATATAAATAGAAATGCTTAATGGAAAAATAAAAGTGCATAGATTCCGGAACATTCTTCTGGTAGTTGCAATGAAATCTGAGAATAGAACTTGAAGTTTATATATAGGGGAAATTACTAGCTGGCAATTAGTTATAGATTATATTATGTGGGCTCTCTATGTTAAGCATTAAGGGCAACAGATGACAGACTCTCTGTTGCCTTGCATGGTTCACCCCGCTGTATTAGAAATATTTACAGACCATTGCAAGTAATAGGAAGCCTCTCATACCAGTACTATTATGAGGTCTTTTCTTCCTACGCTCATCACCACATGATGATAGTAACTGGACGGTTTAGAGGTAGAATTAATGTTCTATGACAAATTGACTTGTTTTTGCACACTTGTTTTTCCTGTAGAAAAGGACAGGAATAAATAGAAAGTTGCCTTAATCAAGTTTAAGAGGCAGCAAGTATATAAATGCTTAACATATAAAATTCCTCAAGAGTTCAGTGCCTCAAATATGCAACCACTTACCTTAGCATATGCTTTCAGTACAAGGATTTAACTTGCCCCATTCCCTTCTCTCTCAGACTGACTGACTAAGAGCCTGATCCTGAGCCTAATGCACCGGCTTACTGTCACAAATGTGCTGTAAGGCACATTTGCGAGTCCTAATGCCGGGCGAGCCCCAGTGCTGGGCTAGTGCCGGGAAGTGCATGGACTGGCGATCAGTGGGGAGGAGGGTGGGGGGAGGCATGACAGGGGAGGGAGCGGGGAGGGAGGCAGGTCTGGTGGAACGATGCTCCACCGAATTCAGAGCCTTCGCATCAGGTTTGGCGTCTGACATGAAAGCTCTTACCTCACCAAAGGCTCTTACCTGACACAAAGTCTTCTTCTCCCAAGGTGCTGCCCGTGGCTGCCGTGGGTGTGCAGGATGCAGCAGCAGCTGTTTTCAGTGCTGCTGCAGCTGCGCACCATGGAAGCTCAGGAATGGGCTCTTAGACTGCAGTCCTATCCACACTTTCCTGGGAGTAAGTCCCATTGAGTACAATAGATTGTGCCCTGACTCATTTACCCTTTTTTCCTGGAATTCATGAACGATTCACATGCTTTTAAGCAGGTAGATGGGTTTGTTGGGGGAAGGGAGAGATTATCAGTTCACATCATGTTAGTGAAAGTAGTGGCAGAGCATTCATGAGTTTACCTGAAAAGCACAGTGAAAATTGCTTCCCTCTTGAGAACAGCCAGTAGCAGCAATGATCTTATCAGAACCAGGGAGGGGCATGAGTCTTTCATTATTACTACATTAAGAGAAAGCACAGAATTGGGAAGGACAGAAACTAGTATTTGCAATATAAAAATGATATCCATGATGAGAAATCTATGTGTGTACTCACTGTTCTTGCAGGCTGTCTGGGGATAGGGTAGTTGCCTCGATCAGGATCAGTTAGACCAGGGGTCTCCAAACCCCGGCCCGGAGGCCAGATGCGGTCCGCAGCCAACCCTTTTCCGGCCCGCGGCCAACCTCTTGTCTCCTGAAAGCCTCTGGCCCACTCAGCTGAACATGACCAGAACTGTGCTCTAATTGTGTCTGGAGGGTGTTCTGAGGGCCAGAGAGGTTGAATGAATGAGCCCATTCATTCATTTATTCACTTATCTAAGTTCCATCTCAAATTTATTTATTTAAATTTTATATGTAAATTTTTTTTCCGGCCCTCCACACCTTGCCAGTTATTTGATGCAGTCCTCTGGCCAAAAAGTTTGGAGACCCCTGAGTTAGACCACCAGCAGCAACACAGACTGCTGCAGATTTTTTTTTTTTTAAATTTTAAATACAGGCAGTGCCTCAGGGAGGGTGAGTGATACATATGCAACCCCTCTTCCTTTTTGCTTGCTTTCTAAGTCCTCAAAGTGTTTCGTGTATATGACCTCCAAAATCCTTTCTAAGGTACAGTTGGGGCCTCAGTATCTTTGGGGATCGATTCTCAGACCCCCCCCCCTTGGATACAAAAAACGATAGATAAGGAAATCAACAGTTTTGGGCTCCTTAAGCCCTCCAAAGGGGATTGTAACTGTGCTTCTGAAACCCGCAAGGCCATGCTGTGAGCATCCACCCTCTGTAGCTTCCCTGGCCCTCCTAATGCCATTTAAAGGCATAAAAATGTCACTTCTGGTTCCTGGCCCTCCTAATGCCATTTAAAGGCATAAAAATGTCACTTCTGGTTTTCCCCGAAAACTGGAAATAGTAATTTTTCACACTAAAGGGCCATTCTGAAGCCTGCAGAGGCCACAGGTAGACATGCACGGACTTTGAGGGCTTCAGAAAATCTTCTGGAAGGGGCCAGAGCACAGTTCCGGTTCCCTTTGGAGGGTTTAGGTGAAGCCAAGTCTGGCTCAGTGTGGGTCCCAGATCTGCAATTGTAAAATCTGCAGATAAGCAGGCTCCACCTGTAGTCCAATATTGTTTTACAGAAATAGAGAGGGGGAAGATCTGATGTCTGATAATAGTGGTTTGTTTCTATGAATGTCTTCTTAAGATTGAATTGGTGTATTCTTAGCTGAAAGCTAGTTGCAAATTAATATTGCCTTTGTCCACATCTGAGTAGGCTTGAAAATCATATCTGTCAGGGTTTTTTAAACGTAGTTTCCCCAATCAGTGGAAGCACACTAGTAATTCTTAGAGGAACAACAGGTGAAATAAAATGTAACAAGTTTGCACAAAATATGGTAAATATAGACCAACAGCATACACTGAATGAGGTACTTAAAAATAAATATGAACAGCTGTCTGAATTAATAGGCATTGTTGATGTTATGCACTGAAAATAAGTCATGGGCTCCACAGAAGAAAAATGAAGTATGTGATCATCTAATTCAGTACTGTAGAATAGTTGAAAACTTTTAGCCCAGAATTCTTGTGAGCTAATCTTTCCATCTTTAAAAATATTCCTAATATGTGGGATTTTTTTAGTTCCTAAAGAATTGGAATATGTAGTGATCACATAATATATTCTGGGATATGTTTCTTGTATTTTTAATATGTTTTAGTTGCTCTTCATTCTGTTTATCAGTGCGGATGATTATGGACATGTATATACAGTATTTTTTGAGGACTTAATAGAATACTTAACTATTATGTTATGTTATATTGGACAGATTTATGAAAGAAATGTCTATCACAGAGCATAATGACTACATGCAAACAAGGTTTTAGAAGTAGCCTGAAGTAGATATCATGATGTCTTGAGTGCTACCGGGCAGCCCAATCCTGAGCTGTCCAGGGCGCCCAGGCTCGGCAGCACCAAGAACGGCTGCCGCCGGATCCTGTGCGGCCCGGGCTACCATGGGAGGTGCCTCAGGAGAAGGGCACTTTTGTCCCCTTCCCCTGGGTAAGGTAAGCAGCCCTGAAATGGGGCTACTCACTTTACCGGTAAGGTAAAGGCGCTCGTGTAGGGCACTGAGCCCTCCACGAGCTCCTTGGATCCTGCCAAGTGGAGCTCCGCAGACCCGCCTCCCTTTCTCCCTGGCACGCCTCCAGCCCACCCCCTCCCTGCATCACGCCTCCACGTCACACCTCCCCCACCCTCTCTCTGCACTCCGCCAGCCTCCCCCCTCCCCGGAATGCCTCCTCCCCACCCCCATCCCCGCCCCCGCTTACCATGCCATGGCTCAGCGGTCCATGCAACCGCCGAACCACGGAGGCTGGGCGACTGCTCTGCACTAACCCAGCACCTTACGGCTTATTTGCGACGCTACTCGGTGGCACGAAGCTGAGCTGCCAAGCACAGGATTGGGCTCTAAGTCATCTGGTGGGCCACTGTGAGATACAGGAAACTGGACTAGATGGGCCTTTGACCTCATCCAGCAGGGCTCGTCTTATTTTTTTTTAATACACATATAAATAATAGGTGCAGTAAATTACATTTAATCCTGAAAATACATATTGGACTTCCATCACTTTCTGTTTGCAGTTCCATCTGAATTTGAAGTTAGACATTTATATTACAGTGGAAATTAAAAAAAACAACTCAGGTTCAAAACGTCAGTCAGTTCTGTATTCATATTTGGATCTTTTAAGTTATTCCATGATTTATTGCAAACTTGCCCATTAAACTTTTTTTTTAATCTAAGAATATGGAACACATTGATTTACAAGTCTCCAAACTTATAGCATGGCCTGAAATTCTGAATATGGAATCCTTTGATTAAGGTTTGGCCTTTAACCATAGAATTTCTGCCTATGAAAATATAGCACATCTTGAGAGATCATGTTTTACAATGTTTTCCATTTTTAGAGACAGAAATATTATATTTTTTGGCCAACTTATAATTAAAGGGGTATTTTAATCAAAGGTTTTTTCAGTGATCATTTCATGGTTGATTTTAGCAAGCACAAGTGGTGGTGTGATATTACACTGTATATTTTTTTATATGTGTGTGAAGTTATGTTACTTTGTTTCCATGTGTAATTAGCTCATAGTAACACAATTTCTCTTTAAATGAATAGGGCAGAAAGAAGTAGATACTTGAGAAAAATATACGTACAGATATATAGTTCATACATATAGCATATGGCAGTGGTTCTCACACACTTAGCACCGGGACCCACTTTCTAGAATGAGAATCTGTCAGGACCCACCGGAAGAGATGTCATGACCAGAAGTGACATCATCCAGCAGGAAAATTTTTCACAATCCTAGGCTGCAATCCTACCCACACTTACCCAGGAGTAAGTCCCATTTACTACCATTGTTAAAAAAATATACATAGTACTTTGTTAAAAGTACAGGTCTGTAACATTTCCCCAAATGCAATCATATCCCATATTAAAAGTCTAAAATATTAAAAATAAAAACTTGAAATGAATGAAGACCCACCTGAAATTGGCTTGCGACCAACCTAGTGGGTCCTGACCCACAGTTTGAGAAACACTGGCATATGAAATAAACCACTGTTCTGCTACAGCTGTCACTCGCTCTATGAGTAAAGTGGGTCATCAGTGTGCAAATGCAGTAGGTACTCAAATGGGAAAGAGAGTTGTCCCAGCAGGCAATATGGACCTCCAAGTTATGCAGGAAAATCTGATGGAGATTATTCCCTACAGCAGAAGACAGTATATGGGTGTTAACCTTGTCCTGGATAATCAGACATATCAAATCAACACAACTAGCCACTCAATCCGATATGTGAGATACTTTGAATTACAACAAAGAGACACATAAGCCATCAGGGGAAAATATTTTCTCTTACCTATGGCAGTCCACCTGATTGCCCCCCACCATTGCATTCAGCACATGCCTCCATGGTGTTCCTGCATGCTACAAATTTGCAGGCTGTTTGACTCTGAATCTCAACTGCAGAGTGTTTTATTATTGCATTTCTTTGGTGGTTTTATGTTTGTTGCAAAAGTGTTTAAATCCAATCTTTGTTGAGTTCTGTATGCGGTGTGAGTAATCACATAAGTAACCTAACCTGCAGCAGTGCAACTGAAAGTTAGCATTGGTTGAGGAAAAATTCCTGAGCACTGTAGTTCCAGGGGCAATGCTATGAAATCCAGTTTCTTTTAAGTAAGAGAGCACTAGAGTTTAGGTTGTGTTTGTAATATTTGTTTTACAGATATACAAGCAGAGCATAAATGGAGGTAAATATACTCCTAAAAGCAGATTGCACACTGACTAATCTTGCATTGGATTCCCATACAGAGAATCCATGCACCCTTGGTTCAGTTAACTCCATCTAAACCAGGGGTGACAAACATTAGGCCCGGGGACCGGATGTGGCCCATGGAAGCTTTTTATCCGGCCCTCAGGCTCTCAGCTACTGAGCAGTGCTGAGGTATTACTGCTGTAAGGGCTGCCCACATGAAAACTGTGCTCTCCCATATCTTGAAATATGATCAAGATTTGTGTATTTTTTCTTCTGTCATTTGCAGCTAATGAGTTCATAAGTGAGAAAAAGTGCTTATTTTTGGTTATGACCTGTTTAATGACATCACTTCCTACCTAATGACATCACTTTCGGCCCTCAGCAGGCATCATGAATGCTGTTCGGCCCTCGGTATGAAACAAGTTTGACACCCCTGATCTAAACCATCTCTCTCTACTTAAATTCATACTTGTAATTCCTGTTCCTCACACAATCACTGCAGTGCCTAAGACTCTACTCTGCAGATAAATTTCCTATTCAGGGAAAACATTGATAGGCATTGACAATTACTAACATTCTTTGGCTCAATCCAGTTTCCCTCCTCCTCCAATGTAACTAGTGTTGCGCTGGTGAAAGCCTCTGTACAGCAGTCACAAAACAGACGCTGCTGGTGCACACTCCCATGTGCTGGTGGACCCTCGAAGACCTGCGCGGGAGAGTGGAGGGAGGCAGGGACGAGGTTTAACGGAGAAGGGAGTGGGTAGAACAGGAGAGGAGGATGAGTGGAACATGGCAGTGATGAGGGTGAGGAGGGCTGATCAGGCCCAGGAAGGGGTCAGGATCAGCAGTGGTGCGTGCCAAATCCTGATCCTCTGCACAGATCAACACAGACTTGTGCCAGTGATTGAGCTGGCACAGGTCCAAGTTGATCCATAGTGGCTGCTGGGGCTTACCCTGGGGCAAGGGGATAAATGTTCCCTAACCCAAGGAGACCTCCAGCAGTCAAAAATCCCCCACAGGAGACTGCAGCAGCCACACTGGTGCCACTTCATTACCATGAGGGGATTTAGGTAGGATTAGGCTGTTCTTCTTGTCAGAAAATCAGGGTTCTGGGCCAAGACAAGTACTGAACAGCACCACAGCATGTTCACAATTACTGTTCTTTGCAGTGCTTTAACCCATTTCTGCCCAGCCCACAGGTGTACACATTTGATCTCTGTTGTGTATATGCAAGGTTGGGCAGAAATGGTTAAGGTAAACTCTCTCTAATAAATTTTGCACAATATCTGATATCTATATTATATGAAAATTCTAAATACTTCAGTAAGAGCACTTCTTGCTATGAAGTCCCCCTGATAATGTTGACACTTTGAAGTCCTCTAAGTCTGTGGTATAAATGAGCTCTGTGTGTGTGTGTGTGTGTGTGTGTGTGTGTGTGTGTGTGTGTGTGTGTGTGTGTGTTTAAAAACACAATTCTGCAAGTAAAACAGGACAGGGCAGATCAGTACTGCAATAATTTACCTCAGGTTACCTCAAATTACCTCATTCTTTTCTTTCTTTCGAGTCTTCTTTTTCAGCAATTGCCCTAGAGCTGATTACAGGAAACAATAACTGTATTATTTGTTGCTAAATAGAAGACATCTTTTATATATAAAATGGCCACAAGCCAAAACTGGTCATTCTTTGTGAGGTGATCATACAAGAAGAATCTTGATGGTAATGACATGACAGAGAGGGAAACATAATTCATTTTAAAAAAAAACCCAACTCTTAACTAGTGTTCCTCAACCTGTGCATTTACTCATACAGGACACATAGATGAACAACTGATTGTTATCGCTTCGCTCCTCTGACTCAGAGTAAAAAGTTCTATAAAGGACTCTGGGGTATGGAATGTAATGAAGCATCCCCCTCAGTACTTGCACACACATGTGGCATATCCGAGTCTGTAAGCTACAGTAGAATGACGTACCATCTAGTGTGGGAGGATAGGGCAGATCAAATTCTTAAGACTTTGGAATGCAGGTATTTCCTCATAATCTGGCTAGACTACCGAATCAAATATTTTAACTGGATTGTGAATCAAAAACATACAGGGCACCCACCAAAGCACATACTGTTATTTTGTGACTTTGCAGTCGGTCTAGGTCTCCCTTAAGCTGCCCTCAAACTATTCTGTTGGGGCTGGACAGACAGAATCTTTTTTTCGTATGCTGTTCTACTGTCCTTATTGATATTTAGCTTGCATTTTGCTTCTGTTAACAGATTATCTAAGTTTTTACCGTTACAAACTACAGAGTGCTAACTGCACTACAAGGCCCCACATGGCTGAAACCAAATAATCCTTAAAATACAAAATGAACTTACACAGCAAAATTATCACAGTCAAGAACTGCTTGTATGAATGGTGTAAGAGGAATCGGCTAAGTCAAGTGCTGGCTAAGGACCCATGCCCATGAAAGGGCCCACCCAGCCTAACTCATTCTGAATCCCACAGTACTGGTGGCAGTAGTGGTGTGTGTCAAAAGACGCACACTTTTGATGTGCTTGGCTTTCCCTTCGACACCTGGGAGTATCCCCAGAGAGCCCTCCATCATTGTGGGACTTCTAGGGTACTCCCACTGGTGGCCTGAGAGGCTGGAAGAAGCAGCTGCTTCCTATTGGCTTACAAGCTTTTGGTGCAGGGGCTGGATGATGCATTTTCAACTTGCAATATGAGGTAGCTGCTTTGCTCTACTTCTGGTGTAGCAAAATCATTCCAGAGGCCAATCAATAGATACCATTTTTTTGCATATAGCAGCCTGCTCAGTGGTCTCTGGGAAGAGGCATCTAATATAATGGTTTTTTACACTCTTCTTTCAGTTTTTTCACTGCACCAGTAGAGCAAAACAGCCACCTCTTATTACAAGTTGAAAATGACTTTTGTTGCACAATTTGCATGGTTCAAGTTCATTCCACAATCACTTGCATTTGTGGTATGGATAGGCAGGGACCCAACCCAAAATGTTAGGTGGTGATGAATCATATTAACTGAGAAATCTAAAGAAAGGAAGTTGGTTAGTTTAAAAAAAAAATCTTCATTACTTAGAAACACTGTGAAATAATTTTCCTGTATGATTGTATGGGTCAAAGAGTTTATTATTAAACAAAAAAGGTTATATTTTATTGTATCATTTATGCATTATCAGCTTTCCTTTTGGTAGCTTAAAAAGACTGTTAGAATGAGTTAATCCAGATGGGATGGTAAAGCAACTGGGACAGACCTACTTTAGGAAATAAGTAATTTCCTCCTGAATATTTTTGTTCAGCAACTCCAGCAGATAACCAAAGAATCTGAAAAGCTTTTCATATTTTATTTTAATTTTGTAAATGTTAGCTCCATGTTCAAGTTTCCCATCATTTAAAAATATAGTAGAAAGCAACTGTGGAACTGGCCTCCATTTCAGATCAGTAATGTAGTGGTGGTGGAGGTTTTTTGGCTCTTTCCCCTGTGCCATTTTCTCCATGAAATCCCCCCCCCCGCCGCTATTTGCATTGTTAGGGGTCCTCTTTATCAGCAGATTTGGAACCCATGGATTTGATCCACTGGAGGTCATGTTGTCAGGTCTTCTGAATTGCAATGAGGCTGTATTTGACTTCCCTGCGACTCAGAATACCTGCCAGATGGCTCTCCACGCCTCCGAAAATAGGTCAGACCACAGATTTCATTATTCATTTTCAGCATCCATGGGAGTTCCGGGAACAGAACCCTTGCGGATGCTGAGGACCAACCTGTACAAGCCTTGGATTGAAGAATGATTATCATTGACCAGTGATTGAAAAGAAAAAAAAAGCTTCCCCTTCTGCTTTCAGCAACATTTTCAATATAGGGATGATAGAATCACAGATCTTTGCGACCTTGTCTAGTTTTACCCTAAAAATGAATCATGAGCAGTATAGAGTGAAAAGCACTGGGCATTTAAATGTAATTGCATTTAGCAGCAGTAAAAGGGCAGAATATACTAGACCTCTAACTCTGTAGTATGGGTGTTAAGACCATAATTAATACCATATGATGAGCTTAGATGTTTGTAAAATATGTGTGTGATATAGAAGATTGTTTTACTCCAGAGAAACTACTACAATTTTATTTTCAGCTAGATCAGGGAACTCTCTTCTTCTCCTTTTAAATGCAAGAATCCTCTATAAATGACGTTCTTAGTGTCAGCTTTTCATGCCCAATGATATGTTACCTTGCCTGTGTTTTGCCCAGCTTCACTCAGAAATGGAAGAAGAGTGCTCGAAGAGTGGAGTCTTCTTTAGGACAACAGCTATCCAGTGACTTCACTGGCAAAATGTCCCAAGACTTCTGTGGCAGCAGAGTCATACTCCAAATAGAACAAGATCCACTTGGACTGCTGAACGCTATCAGTTAGAAATCTTGCAGCATTTAGTAACCACAAAGGCATCAGAATACATTCTGAAAGTTCTGCTTTGTTCATATAAAGCAACTAATGAAAAATGTAAAACTTAACATTATTCAGGTCCCTAAACATAGGAGAGAATGTGTTTAAAATCTGCCTAGGACTGTGTCCTGAAGGATTAGCATTATAAGAGATCTATGAAGGTAGCTTATAGAATTCCTTCACCTTATATAACCCTATCTAGGTATGGCCAAAACAGCTGTCATGGCCATCTGGTCACAAACTCTGCCAAATGCCCCATTCCTTCACTCGTTCTTTCTATTACAGCATAACAGAGCATGATTCAGTTTGTCACAGTTAGTCTTGTATTGGATCAGATTTAATATCTGATGTCGCCATTAAATTGTAAGAGCTCCAGGGTGTGGAGTATTGGACTCCTTTTGTGCCATTGCACAAAACTGTGTACATTACCAGTACTCAGCACAAAAAGATAAAAGAAGCACTGTAATAGATCATACAACCTGTTGTTGAAATAGCATCTAATCCGTGAATTTACTGTATGATCATTGGCAAACCACGATGTCTCAGTCTTCCATCTTTAAAATGAGAGAGTGGTTGAATTTATGAGAGAATGCTTATAAAGTAGTGTTACATAAATGAGTAATAATAAGAAATAATGTTTCCATCATTTGATAGAGCTCACTTGCATATCATCAGGGCCATTTTCTGTTATTTGCATTGCTAATATGCCAAGTTGGTGATTGAATGCAGATGGGTTTGGAAGGATGATCATTCTGGAGCAGTTGCGAATGTCTGTCTACTGCCAAATAGCTGTCCTCGATATATTTTTGCCATGTGGCCATGGAATATCCATGTCATGGAAAGGTACCTTTTGAGCCATTCTTTGATGCAGCTTTTGAGGCATTCCTACACTGTTGACCGTGGTTTGCCTTTCATTTTTACTATGTGTGCATTTTGTATTCATATAATAGATCCCCAAAGGGTGGAATAGAATGCACAAGTGATAGAACGGAGCTTGTTTTGGGAGGGCTTAGACACTGGCTGTAATGGGTCTGCCTTCCGGATCCATTTCGGATCAGATGGCAACTCTTTCAGATGTTGTTAAAACATCTGTTATTAAAAGCTGGTGTAGACACATTTAAAACCTTGTCCCTGCATCAACTTACAAGTGATCTTACTTATAAGGGCACTTATAAGCCCTGCCAACCATGAGTACAGTGTTTATAGTGCTCTTACTTGCAAGGGCACTTGTAAGCCCTGCCAACCACAAGCACAGTGTTCATAATAACAAACACTGTACTTTGGGGGAGCTCTTTTCAGTGATAAGGAACACTGGTTCCTGTTGCGTTATGGAGTACGACATGTCTTCAGCATTTTTGTCTTCAAAAGTGTGCACTGCACCCAAAATAATAGGAAACTGGGTTAAATCTCAGTATGTCTGTGTGCATGAGAGGGGCCGTAGCTCAGAGGCAGAGCATATGTTTTACGTAACTAAGTACACGGGTTCAGTTCTTGACATCTCCAGTTCAAAGTATTGGAAGGGCACAAGGCTAGGAGTATCTTTTGTCTGGGAACCGCTTTCAGTTAGAGCCAATAGTACTGAGTTAGATGGATGTACAAGGCAGATTCACATCTTCATATTAACACTTCCTGGAGTAGTTAACAGAGGTGTTATCTTGGGAACAGCACAAAAAGGAGGATACGAGTACAACTTATATATGTAGTTTTTCATATGGTATTGTATCTCATCTGGATATTCTATTATGCGTTCAGATTTAATGGGGCTGTAAGCCATCTGGTTGTTTTAAGCAGAAACATTTCATTTTCCCCCCTTTTCTGTTTATGGTAACAAATAATACAAACCATTTATGACTTGATTATGCCTATTGCTACACAAACAGCTTTGCAAACTTTTTTTTGTGGACAAGCAATTAGCATTCCTAACAACAACCGCAACAACAACATGGTGGGTTGTGCTCCTAACTGGTGTAATACCAGACAAGTAAAAAAGTTTTTAAAAGTTGAGACTTTATTCTTAGTTTAGCTGAAAAACACTTAACAAATGGTGGAAATTTATACAGCATATTATATATATCTATAATAAAAATAATGTTTATATTATAATATATACTGAAAATGCACAATGTTAGATGAAGATAATAAACTTGCAGTTGCTTTGAGAATTTTGACCTTTTGGGTAGATAAGATAAAATAAATTACAATTGAACCTTAAAATTTTTTAAAACTCAATAGGGAACATAAACATAATATTGCATATCAATATGATCAAAAAGGGAAAAGTCAAAATTAAGCTGCATATTATTTGTAGCTTTTATTTTGAGTACATCTCTTCAAAGTTAGGTTTATCCAAGGGTATAGTAGAAAGATAGTTAACAGAATAGGGCCAGAGCTTTCCCTCTCCCTCCTCAAGCTGTGTCAGCAGAAAGACGTGGCATTTTCCATGCAGATTTCCACTAAAAGAGAAAAGAAGGATATGGAAAAGTATTTGAGATTCACCTGGCAGAGTTCTTCCACCAAGCTTCTCTGAGTCCCAATAGCTGGCCACACTTCTTTGCCAGGCCTCTTTGCCCTTTCCCCTGGCAGGCCTCAGAATTGGCAGCCTCAGCACTCTAGTCTTGCTTCAGCCCCTGGCAGTTGGAGTTGATTCTTGAGGGAAAGGACAACCTTCCCTCAACTGTTGTGCAGGCAACATAGCAGCTCCTTACCCTTCTCAGGAGGTGGTACCTTCCCTCATCAGTGACCTTTTTATATCCTCCTCCCCAGGGTCTCATTAGGCCTCACAGCCTGCCCCATCTTCCCTCCTTGCATTCCAGGGCTTGCCCCTGTAGTGCTGGACTATGGCTATTGCTACTGGCTAGGGCAGTGGTACTCAAACTTTTCCGGCCCATGGCTCCCTTGACCCCCGTGGCTGTTGGCCATGACGCCCCATCATGTTCCTGAGGGCTGCAAGTGACATCATTAAACAGGAAGTGGCCAGAAATATTTACTATATTAATATTAATTATATTAATCATATCAATTAAATGCAGATATTAAAATATACTATTAATACACAGCAGGAGTGTCCAAAGTTTTTGGCAGGAGGGCCACATCATCTCCCTGACACTGTGTTGGGGACCGGGGGAAAAAAGAATTAATTTATATTTAAAATTTGAATAAATTTACATAAGTTTACATAAATGAATATATTAAAGATGAACTTGTATGAATGAATGAAGGTCTTGCAATAGCTCAAGGCCTATAAAAGGCCTCGCACACTGGCCTTTCCTTTGCTGCCGCTACAAGCAGTAAAGGGAGCCCTCATCCCACAGCTCACGCGAGAGGTCAGACAGTCTCCCTCAAGCTGAGAGCAGTTGTGTTGGGCCAGTGTGGGCTCCAACAAATCTCCAGAGGGCCAGAGGCTCATTGGAGACTGGGGGCTCCCTGAGCACCACATTGAGAGGCCTCGAGGGCCGCAAGTGGCCCCAGGGCTGGGGTTTGGGAATCCCAATACACAGCAATATAAATGCTTTATAAATCATCAGCTGCTGATCACTGTTGGAGACAGGATGCTAGAATAGGTAGATTTTGTCTGGTCCAGTAGGACTCATTTTTTTTTAACTTTGTAAGCATACCAATAGAATTGTTTTATGAAATGAACCTTGTGAACAACCAGTCTGACCAACATTACACACACACACACCCCTGTGGACCCCAATCTAACTAGTCATTTCTCCCATTCTCCTTGGATAGGATTGAACCCTTTATTAATTTAATGAAATTAAATTTTTCCAGCAGCTGGGGAAAACAAAAATAAACCATGAAAATATATCAGAGCTGATAAGGGTTTGGTTAGGAGGCTGATTTGTCTTCTATACTAGGAGATGCACAGCTGAATCCTATGCATGTCTACTCAGAAGTAAGTCCCATTAGAGTCAATGGGGCTTACTCCCAAGAAAGTGGATAGGATTGGGTTGGCAATCATTTCATCAATGGCTGTTAAGTATTCCCTTCAAATAGCAAGATTCATCACTTAAAAATACAGCCTCTCTTCAGTCAAACAACAATATTAATAAATCACTTTGAAAACTGTTCCCTTTTTCTGCTTTTGGCCAAGTAAAGTGTGTGCTTGTCTCCCCCCCCCCCCCTTGCCAACTGCATGGAAACAACTTTAAGAGCCCTGGTGACTGGTAAAATAGGAGGCGTTTTATTTGGGGAGGGGGAGGAAAGCAGGAAGGTTTGGAGATCAAAAGGGGGAGTGGAAGAGGGAGGGGGTTGAAAAGAGAGATTTCACTTTGATGAGAAGTGATCCCAGGCTGGGAACTAGGAACCAACCAGACAAGGATCAAGGAGGGTTTCTTTCTGACGGTCAGCAAGGACAAGGACTGCAAACTGAGCATACTTTGCCAGCTGGAGGGCTGGAATCGAAGAGGACACAGAAGGTGGCAGCCACGGAGAGGAGGGAGAAGAGGGTGGGCAGCAGCAGCCACTCTCGCAGTCCCTTTCGGAAGGAGCAGCTGAGCAACCCCCCTTTCTTCTGCTTTAAAAAAAAGTGCAGAAGACGGAGGGGCTCTGCCCAGGAACGGTGGTGTGACAACCCGTGCCTCCCTTGTGCCTTTGTGGCGCCTCCCCAGGGAGCCGTGCCTCACAGTTTGAATACCACCGGGCTAGGGGATCCCCAGACAGCCTCTCTAGGCTTGCCTCATCTCCTGTTCAGGCCTGTGCTGGCACACTTGTGCTGCTGGTTAGGGGGGGGGGTCGCCCACTTGAGGCTTGCAATGGCCTGCTCTTGTAGTGCTTGAGTTGATGTAGAGGCTTCTGTGCAAGTCTGCATTTCAGCCAGAGGATGTGCTGTGCATTGCATGTCAGTGGCTTCGTCACTGGCGGAACAGGGACAGCTCTGTGCTGTAGGACTGGGTGGAACCTGGACGCTTCCTCTATTATACAATATCTTTCCAGCTTCTGTAGTTATTTTAATCACACAGAGGATTGTGAGAGATCACAGTAGCTGGCAACTACTGTTCATTGTAGGAGCTGTTCATTGTCATAATTATAGGAAAGGATATCCCTCATTGCCCAGAGTTTAGTGATGTGTTTCTGGTTTGTGTTTGGGGTCTTTATCTCAAGGTTTCAGATCACTGATACTATCACTGATGCTGCCCATTGGAAAAATTCAGATATACTGCATCAGTTCTTGTTCCAGATAAGTGCGGAAAAGTTCTGAGTTGCACTGGAGAAAGATAGTGTTGCTCTCTCGAGGTTATTGTAAATCCTTTCCGTGCATACAGCATTTGCAGAGAGAAGCTGTACAATATCATAAGAACATAAGAAGAGCCCCGCTGGATCAGGCCAAAGGCCCATCTAGTCCAGCTTCCTGTATCTCACAGTGGCCCACCAAATGCCCCAGGGAGCACACAAGACAACAGACACAACCTGCAGCCTGGCGCCCTCCTCTGCACCTGGCAATCAGAGGTAGCCTGCCTCTAAAACCAAGAGCTTGCACGTACCTACTATGACTTGTAACCCGTAATGCACTTTTCCTCCAGAAATTTGTCCAATCTCCTCTTAAAAGCATCCAGGCAAGATGCCATAACTACTTCTTGTGGCAAAGGGTTCCACAGACTAATTACACGCTGGATAAAGAAATATTTTCTTCTGTCTGTTCTAACTCTCCCAACACTCAACTTTTGTGGATGTCCCTGGTTCTGGTATTATGTGAGAGGAAAAAGAGCAAATCTCTATCCACTCTGTCCATCCCCTGCATGATTTTGTATGTCTCAATCATGTCCTCCCTCAGGTACCTCTTTTCTAGACCCAAACGAGGCCCTCTTCATAAGGGAGATGCCCCAGCCCAGTAATATTTTTGTTGTTCTCTTTTGCACCTTTTCCATCTCCGCTATATCCTTTTGAGATGTGGTGACCAGAACTGGACGGAATACTCCAGGTGTGGCCTAACCATCAATTTGTACAGTGGCATTACAATATTAGCTGTCTTATTCTCAATGCCTTTCCTAATTATCCCAAGCATGGAATTAACCTTCTTAGCTGCTGCTGCGCATTGGATCGACACTTTCATTGAGCTGTCCACAAGGACCCCAAGATCTCTCTCCTGATCTGTCACAGAGAGCTCAGAACCCATTAGCCTATATGTAAAGTTTTGATTCTTTGCCCCAATGTGCATGACTTTACACTTACTTGCATTGAAACACATCTGCCATTTTGCTGCCCAGTCTCCCAGTTTAAAGAGATCCTTCTGGAGCAATCTCTTCTAGTCTTCACCACTTGGAAAAGTTTGGTGTCATCTGCAAAGTTTGCCACCTTGCTGCTTAGCCCTGCCTCCAGGTCATTTATGAACAGGTTGAAAAGCACTGGTCCCAGGACAGATCCTTGGGGCACACTGCTTTTCACCTCTCTCTGTTGTGAAAACTGCCTGTTGGAACCCACTCTCTGCTTCCTTGGACCACAACCAGTTCCTAATCCAGGAGAGGACCTGTCCTCTAATTTCCTGACTGTGGAGCTTTCTCAGCAGCCTTTGGTGAGGGACCGTGTCAAATGCCTTCTGAAAGTCCAGATATATAATGTCCATGGGTTCTCCCGCATCCACATGCCTGTTGACCTTTTCAAAGAATTCTAAAAGGTTTGTGAGGCAAGACTTACCCTTACAGAAGCCTTGCTGATTCCCCCTTCAGCAGGATCTGGATTGACAGTGTTGGGTGCCTAGCAATTCTAATCAATGGGGGGATATCTCCCCAGATAGAGTGCTTGTCACTTCAGATAAACACTTTACCTGGAAGAGTGAGTACATTGTACAGCTCCCCTTTGTGGTGTTACTGTGTACAGTGTACACAGTTTCAGAATGCATAAAAAAGATTGTCATCAGAAAAGCACCTTTACCTCCTAAATATGTTGCTGGGTTCATGAGCATGTTTAATAATATTAGTAGGTGTCTCTTTACCATGTTACAACACTGTAGGCAAAGATTTGGCTGTCTTATTTGCAGCATGATTCAACATCCCAAAGTTAAAATACAGTACTGCTTATTGGTACTGACAGAACCCAACTTACGCCATGCTGTGGCACTGCTGAATTGTAGCTGAGATCCCTTGTACAGTAGTTTTTTCCAAACTGGGTCAGCCTGATAGTGGTTACTCAACTAAGCATGTTGTTTTAATTAGTTCACTTCCTAAAGGAAAAAAAAATGGTTGCAAAAACATGTTAAAATAAAGGATAGAAATTGTTATGGTTTTTCTAGGAAAAGATACCTTTCTTCTATCAAGTTGCTTCCAAATAAAATATTAAAATGTGGTATGGTTTTTTTTTCTTCAGAATGGATTAAGATGTTTGACATCTGGCTGTCTTTCTTAAGCACTTTTGTGCCTGGTTATCAGAAAAATTGTAAAGCTAGTTCCTAGAAAATATAGTTTCCCATTAGAAAATGAAAACTTGGCTTTAAATATGTTATGAGCAGTGATGTTGGAATGAAATACATTGTGTTTTCTTGCATCTCAGTTTTGTTTTGTTTGTGTTTTATTGCATCTCATGCTTTAAGTTCAGACTAAAAGGTTCTAAAAATATGAGGTATGCCTATGAGATGTGGGCAGCTGCCGGGGAGACTGAACTACTCCATGATCCTTTCCAATGTCTTCCTTAGACCAGGAAATATAATAGCAGCCCATTTCAGTCTAGCTCTGTCAATAAATACTGGAGACTATGTCCACCACTGAGATTATGCTGGTACTTGAGAGTGGGGGGTCATCAAGTTTATACTCTCTTTTCTTTATCTTACTTTGCTAAAGCTTACGGGCGAAGACTGATCACAGCTAGGTAACTATTGGTCTCTGTTCTGGCTAAGTCACATCCATATGGCAGCTGTTGTTTTATAAAATTGGAAGTGTGAGAAGTATCCCTCAGAAGGGACCTGCCAAGCCTTAAGTGCTAAAACAGCTGTGCAGAGTGCACAGCCTAGATTGATCTCACAATCAACCATGTAGGTGGAGGGAAGGCTTATATGACCGTGTGTGTTCTTTGAGCACATTTTAAACTCTGGCATTAAGCAGTGTGCAAAAGTGATGAGCAGTGTGCTCCTGTGCATGTTTATGTGGACAGAGGTTCTTTTTGAGTTCAGTGAGGCTTATTCCCAACTACATGCAACTAGGATTGAAGCCCTAGTTATATTTGGAGGAAGGTGAAGTTCAAATTTTTTAATTGGCTTAAAGAGGCTTGCTTTAACCATGTTTGATAGCTGTCTGTTTAGGATTAGGTTGGGAGCATTTGCTGTGCAGCTGGTGGGCAAACAGCTGAATGACCCTGCCTGCAGATGAATCAGCTGGCACAGTTCTCCTTTCTTTCATTCCCTCTTTTAAAAGCCAATGCTAAATTATATTCTTTTGATGTTGGGAAGTGCGCTCCATTTTCATAAGCATTGCTCATAATTTTTTCCCAGAGGGCAGTTGTATCTTAGATAAGCCAAAGATCCAGTGTTCTAGTCTTTTGCAGTGCTGTGCAAGGATCAGGAAAAGGAGAGAGAGCCCCTTGAGAATGTTTTAAAACAAATGTAAAATCTGTAAAGAAATCTGTCTTGGTCAACTTGTATAAAATGAAATAATATCACGATCACTATAACTCTCAATATTAGTTTTGTATGTTAGTTACTAAGAAAGCTGCCCTCGAATTTTGACAGGTTGGGCACATGTATGTACTTTGATACACCTGTTTGAAGCCTTTTTAAAATAATGTACTTTAAAATGAAAAAAGTGAGAGAGAATGGAGAGCTTATTCAACCAAACACATATATAACCATTCAGAAAATTCTGCATAACTTTCCATCTTCTAAGAGCAAGTCAAACTAGCTGAGGGAAAGTGTCCGAAGAACATACCTGAGCTCAGCCAGCCCCCTCCCCGTCAGTGACAGGTCTTGCTCAGAAACTTTGTTTTCACCGCTGGCAATCTTCCAGAACTGAAACCTTGGTTTAACTGCCAGTAGTTGATGACAAAGTCAAAACCTATACTATGTAAATCCACACTAGAGTGAGTGTTCCAAAAATATGTGGAAAAAAAAATAAAGGGTCCCGGCAGCAACGTCACAGGATTTGTTCACTTCAGGCAGGGGTGCCAGGAGATTTGAGACAGATGTTTTCAGACATGCCGCATGCCTAAAACATTTCCAGGGGTCGGGCTACAAATAGTGACTTAATAAGTGTAGAAACAGTAAAAGTATGTGGGAGGGGAGGACGCAAGAGTTTATTCACCCTTAGGTGAACAGCCATTCGCTTTACATTACATCTGCCTGTCAGGGTTGGCTATTTAAGCTGTCATGCCCTTGGTATTGCTATTTGACTGTGAATAAAGTGCAGCATTGTGATTACTAATCCCACTCCAGTGACTTGACTTTAAATGTGGTTTTGGAGTGGATCCCGGAGTCCTGTTTGCTAAGCTTCCTACTTCTGTTTCAGAGACACCACTGGATATCTAGGAGAGAGCACTGAAATCTGCTCTCCTTCATTCAGAACTTTATACTTCTTCAAAAACCATTTTTGAAAGTAAAACATTTGAAGAAAATCAATGGCTACAAGAGTGACCTGTTTGTTTTTCTTTTTTTCCTTGCCTTTGCTCCCAGTGGGAAATCACACGGGACGCATCAAGGTGGTCTTTACACCCAGCATCTGTAAAGTAACTTGTAAAAAAGGCACCTGTCAAAACAGCTGCGAGAAAGGAAATACCACCACGCTGATTAGTGAAAATGGGCATGCTGCTGACACCTTGACAGCACCCAACTTCCGAGTAGGTAAGTCTCACGGATCCTTACTTGTCCTTGCTAATCCTTTTTAGAATTTTAATCTCTTCATACGTGTTGTAAATTCCTTAGGTCTTCTTTGAAGGGCTTTGTAATAAGCATCATGCCACACAGGCTGTTTGGCATCCCTCTGTCTGTTTATGATAATACTTCTAAAGTGCTGAAGGGAAATATAACTTTATTAGAATCCATACTTTAAGTTGTAGTGAGGGGGTGGAGGGCTCCTCGGGATCTCTATATTTTTTTGAAAACCCACAGATTGGATAGAAAGATATGCCAAAATCGAGAGAAACTATTGCTTTTCCAATGTGGTGGTTTAATTTTGTTGGGAGCGACTGTGAAATCTAGTCAAATCTAAATGAAATGATCTTGAAAGACATTGTCTGAGAGTTATTTGGCTCTGCATTCCTGTGAGTGAAATGGGTGCCAGCTTAAAACTCTTGCCTTGAATGTACAGTGAGCATGATAATTTTATCATGTGTCAAGTGTCCAAACAGGAGATGGAAAACTTAAAATAAAATGAAAAGCAAGTGAATTGAAATTATCATTCCAGTGATAATTGAGCTTTCTCAATATTTCAACAATTCTTTGATCTTAAATAAAGCAAAACTAAGTTGTTGGAAAATTGGTTTTCAGTGTTGCTATATGGCATATATAATTCCACTTTTCATCTTTTAAATTCTGACTAGGATAAATTAATGACTTGGAAGCCACCCCAGCTGCTTCCAATGAGAGATAGGTGTGCACTGTAACAGGCAGAATGGTTTTGGATAAGCATGGTATATATTTTAAATTGATTATTGTGCAAAGCCGTGTTTCTTGCTGCTGATGGAGGAGGTTTTATCATTTTTATAATGCCATTGTATTCAATTCTTGCAACACTTGAAGTATTTCATTTCATGTGAGTTAGTACTTAAATAATGAAACTCTTCCAAGTACAAGCGTAATATTAGACAGATTAGAAAAAAATGTTGCTGAATGCTCTTTCCCTAAAGCATGTTATACTTTCTTTGACTAGCTATTCCAAATTCTTCTGTGCTTGGAAGCTGGTTGGTATCAAGTACAGATCAGTCATTCTAGTAGAGGCATTAGCAGCCAAACCAGGAAGAAACCCCAACAAACAGAGAGTAAAGATGCTACCCTAGTTTGAAAGTTTAGCACTTCCATTGCTGTTTTGGAACATTGTCAGCTCCCATGTTGAACTTGCTAGACTTTCAGGACTGACAACAGTTGGGATGAGGATTGGCATTCTGAATGTAGGGATTGAGGATGAAAGGCACTCTGATTCTAAGTCCTGATCACCTGCAAAATATTAAAAGCTGTTTGGACATAACCACAGGCTCATGAGCTCCTCCCTGCAGAGGGATCAGATGTAACAGCGAACTATAGTCTGCCAAAAAATCAAAAGCCAGGGAAGGGTGTGTGAGACAAGGAGGGAGCACATGACCCATGGCTTGTTCTTGTAACATGATTTGGTGTTACGTCTGAACTGAGCCTCTATCTGGAAGTGGCCTTAGACTGCTTTACTGACATGCCTCTGAGACCTCAGCACCTTTCTTGATAGTCATTGCTTGGTGTCTGCACCTAAACATAAAAAGCTGTGCCACATTGATTGTATCCTAAATTTCACTCTTGTATGTGACAATACACAAAATGTATGAATCCTGTATTATGGAAACCTGTAAAGTGTGAAAAAGTGAATTATGCATTTAGTAATCACTCCTATGTGAAGTTCATACAAGTTGTTTTAAAACATTTTAGTTTGATTGTCCTGAAATTTATTGTACCTCAGTGCAGCTATATATATTTTGCTGGGCAGGAAGAAACACCAGAGATGGGAAATGGCAGTCACTCAGGTAGTGTAGGTGGTATGACCTGAAAAACAGGTAGTTTTCTTAAAAGTGGCTACAGCTTTGATCTCCTTGAGTTCAAACTTTTGTATGTTATGAATACTGTACAGTGCTAAACAGGTTGAGGAGCATAATTTTATAGGCTGAAGATGGTCTTTGACTCTTGTTGTTAGTCCTGGAAATAGCAAGATGCTTGAAATAAATCCTCCACAAGGATGAATAGTGTACAACTGTAGTTTTTGACCTTCATAATTCTGCTAGGAAAATTGGACAATCTTGAGGTGGATCTTATGGCCTTCAGAATCCCTAAGATCTGAGACATTTTTTAATGTGCTCTTCAGTCCACTTTATATCACTGGTTTACACAGTTGTTGCATGTTCTGGAAGGTTAACTGTAACAGTCTATTGCAGCAACAAAAACAAAGAGCAATGTGACACCTAAAAGACTAATACATGTATTGAGATACAGAAGATGTGTCATAGTTCTGCTATAGATGCAGACCTAAAGTCATTATTTTGACAACATATAACCAACCTGTATTCTCCACAAAAGGACTGAAGTCAGTTACAACATTTATAAGAATACACATTAAAAAATGGCAGCATACCACTATAATTTCCTGGCTCCCCCCTCCGCCTTTCCAAGGATGTTGAGGTTGTTTCTGAACTTTCCTTTTCTTATTGGTAAATTCATGTGGCTGGGTTTTTCTGACTAAATTCATAGTGTCCAAGGAACTTGAGGATACAGGGTCTGTCCCCATCTGCACCTCTCTCCACTTTGCTAGTGGAATATAAACCAGTGTTTCTCAACTGGTGGTATGGGTATCACCAGTGGTACTTGAGATGGTGTCTGGTGGTACTCACAGGACCCCTGGACACCTGCTGTCTGGCAGTGAGACCAGGAATGTGATGCAACAGATAGCAGTATAGGAGGCTTACAACCCTATCCTGAGCTGCCTGTTCCACCGGGGCTGCCACAGCACCGAAATAGCTGCTGCAGCATCCTGTGTGCGAAAGGGCAACTGTTGCTGGCTCCACAGGAGAAGGGGACTTTGTCCCCTTCCCCCACGTAAGGGAAGTAGCCCACAATGGGGCTACTTGATTCTATGGCAGCCCTTGGGATTGCTTAGGTTTGGGCCCTCAGTTCAGCAGGCAGAGCACCAAAGCATGCTTTTCCACATTCAAAAAGCCCTCCCGTCCACCCTGAGTCTTACTGGTGTTTGTCTGTTGCATCTGGCCTCCCAACCCAGAAGTAACTGGTGATTATGTCACTGCAAGTTACTTCTGGTGGTACTTTGAATAGGTGGACCATGTAAAGTGGTATGGTGGAGGACAAACCTTGAGAAACACTGGTATAAATTATGGCTGCCATCCTATATACCCTTATCTCAGAGTAAGTCCCATTGAACTCAGTAGAATTTTCTTTTTGAGTAGACATGCATAGGATTGCACTTTTTGTGTATGCTTGGTATTTGTTGTTGTTTTAAAGTTCATTTAATTCAGCACTCAAAAAAAAAAAATTCAACCCAAGGGTCAGTCAAATAAACTATTGTATAGCAGAAAAGACATTAATATACATAAGTTTGTGTTGTGTGATTATGTTGTTCCCAGATTTGCTTTTCAAAAAAGGGGAGAATCTGGGATCCCCCCAAGTAATTGGGTAACTCGGAAATGGGGAAAGGGAGCAGCATGATTATTGTTGTAGAATTTCCCAGCTAACTTTTGTAAATGTATGATTCATTCTTGCTCATGTCTACTCTGATTTAATCCATCAGCAAGTTGGAACAACTTAGGTCTGATCCAGTACTTCCTTGTGCATCCTCTTTCAGCTTTGTAAGACAAAATGCTACAACTTGATAATTCTTGAACTGTGATCACACCTCTTGCTTCTGCCCCACATCTTTTGCTGAAAGCAAAAATTTCATAACTCTTTCTTCCCTTTTTACCTTCCTTCTGTTGAACTGTAATCCCTTCCACCCAGTTTGCTCATTGAGAGCTTTTGGGCTGTTCATAATAATTTTGAGGTAGTTTCTTGTCCAAGCAACAAGGTTACTTTGTGCTTTCCTACCAAAGTCTCTGCTTCTATGAACTCTACCTGCTGTTACCCTTCTTTTCTACTTTTTCATTCTAGTCTGGCTGGTTCCTTTCCTAGCTCTTTTGGCAGCTGTTCCTATCCTATCCACTTGCACCTCCTCTGGACCAAACTCTTGGCTCTAAGCATTGGCTTCTGAAAACCCTAAATCCAAGCAGGGCCTGAAAGTGATTATATTCCCTACATCTAGTGCCCGGAGGTTCCATTTAGGTAAAAACCAGTAATTGGTCTATCTTCCATGGATTTGTTTAAGATAAGGGGTTGTGGTCTCTCCGCTGTTTGAGGCACTGTTCTGTTGCCCTCACACCAGCAGGACTTCATCCAAACTTCCCCTAAATGTGTAAAACAAATATTAGTATTTACTAATACATGACTGACATAATGACACTGAGACACCAATACTGCAATACTTTGCATAGTTTTGCGCTTTTAAGAAAGGGATTGCGTTGTTATGATAAAGTGTGACCAAGAACAGGTAAGCATACATATTTTTGAAAGGAAGGATAAATACAGATAGACCCCTGAAATATGAAAGGAAAGACTGATGTAAGCACAAACCTTGTGCTTGGTTTCTAAATATATACATCTTTCAGTTGTCAAGCTTGGAAGTAAACCGGACTCGCGCTGTAGCCAAAGGACCCCTGAAGGCCCTCTTTTGGTATTATGCTTATTTTCACCCTCTGTTTGAAATCCCTGTTCAGCTGAGAAGCTCACTGGGAATCCCATGCATACAAGTCCTTAATCTTGCAGTTTTCAGGGGGAGAGTGGGTACAAAAGCAGGGCAGGGGGTTGGGGAGCTTTTAGGAGTCCACAGCCTGAATCTTCAGTTGAAAATTTTTTTAATTTAAAAAAAGTGCATATGGGGCAATTGATCCCAATCTCTGGAGGGCAAACCACTAAATCCCCTCCTTACCCCTCCACCTGTGGTTTTGCCTTGTTTTCCTGTGCCCTTCCTTGGTCTTAATAGCTAAAACTAACAACCAATTGGGTCAGTTTGCAGAGTTAATAACTTGTGTGATTAGACTTGTGTGATTCACATTGAGCAATTCACTGTTGCTGGTTCTAGCCTTCCTTACAAGATTGTTGGATAAAACAGCACCATGAGCTCATTGGCAGTGTTTCTTCTCTTTTCCTTTTTTGGTAGATTTCTATATACTTGCTGAGAAAGAGTAGATGGAAGTACGAACAGAGCAATGAAAGGAGGTCTAAGAATTAAATGTTTGTAGTCAAGTACAGTTAAGCGCTTTTCAATCTCATTGACATAAATATCCTTAACTGTCTGCTGCATTGAGCGTTATGTTTCTTTTTATTAAAACAGTTTGAGCTCTTATGAGGGAGTTAGAGAAAATAGCTCATTTTAGTTTAGAAGTGGATGTGACTTGTAAGGAAGCCAACACATTTTTGACTGCAGCTTTCAAATCTAAGAAAAAGATCCAATAGCAGATTGTTGCATTAAAATGTTCTTTAAGGAAATTGCCTTTAAAATGTCAGTGTTAGGTATAGAAGAAAGAAAACGAGCACCAGATTATATTCCTAAGAAACAGGATACCAAAGTATGCTTCTTGTCGTTCATTTGCATTTCTTTTCTCCTGTAATACAGCACCTACACTTGTTCTTTTCCATATTTTATATGGAATCCCACAGGGTTCAAGGGACAAAATTAAAGCTGTGATATCTGAGGAATGGTTTGGTTACCGCTGGTATGTCAATACCATAGGCAGTCAAGCATATATTTCAAATAGCAGTGGGGAGAGAAGTACGATGACATAAAAGGGGTTCTGTGCCAGGGAAAGCAGATTAAGAGGACGCATAAAGTCAGACAAAACAGCTTGTAGAAGTATTTGCGTAGAAGTGGGACAAAGCTTAAAAACGTTTTTGGCAGCTTGTGCCAGACACTTGGTGCTCAGTTTTTGGGACATATTTTTTGTAATATAATTGTTTCTTTGTCCATCCTGCCCCTCTGTTGCAATAAGACCAGTTTGACTACCAAAAGCGTAACCCCTCCATCTCAAGAATTTCCTTCTTCCACAAATGTACTGAGTTAACTAGCGATGAAATTCATTCAACTAAACAACATATGCATCACTTCTGTCCTAATTCAGTGTTGTTTTGAAGGTTTAAACAAAGAATTGAGGGTTTCATTGCCATATTGAATTGAACCTAGGTCTTCCAGAGTTATCGGGCAAATTTCATTCTATAATGTGTTGCCGTATCAAAACATGAAGCAAGGCAGAACTAGCCGTATCTTTGTATCATGCGGAAGTTCATAAGTATCATTTTTAAAAAGGTTATTCTCATGCTCACTGTTAGTCTTTAAATATCCTCAGCTTATGGTCCAATCCTGTAGAGGTGGGCCACCACCAGAACTAGCATTCCAATGGTGGAATGCGCTTTCCGGCATTGCTGAAGGTGCTCTGGAAGTGTGCAGAGCCAGGCGCTTCTGAACTGCCACTGCGGAGACCCAGTGCACCAGTGGACTAAGAAGTGCCCATGGATGATGATCAGTTGGCAGTGGGGGGAGGGTGGGGTGAATGGCACCTGGCTTGGGTGACTTGCGCTGGATGCTGTCCCCTCCCTCGCCTCCTAGCATGCCCCCTTTCTTTCCTTGAACTTGTGCCAGTCACAGAGCTGGTGCAAGGAGACCCATTGATGCGTGGGAGGTTTACAGGGAGGTAAGGGAAAATATTTCCCCTTAAATCTCCCAAGCTTCCTGATCTACCCCCATAGCATGCAGTGCAGCCCATTTTTCCATGGCTGCATGCTATGATGAGGGAAAGGATAGGTTTGGGCTGTTTGTGGGTTACTTCATCACTGAGAATCTGTTCAAATTGTATAATAACTACTGTCATTAATGATGCTCTTAAGCAAGGGTGGAAAATCTGAAGTACTTGTGCTGAGAAGAATTATATGTTGCCTTCAGGCTTGGAAAGCTGGAAATTTTGTCCAACTGTGTTTCATGCCATTTTACCTCCTTACAATTATTGTTGACAACCAACTGTTTTGAAAACTTCCAGGGGAATTTAAGCACTTTTTCAGTTCCGCTTATTTCAGTGGAAAATAGATAAGAATACTTTAACTATCCCCTTGAAAGAATTGGATAGCAGATTGGATAGAAAGTGATAGCAGATTGCACTGTTGTCTATCTGTCCATCTGTTTTGCAAGTGCTTTCATTATGTGTCTGCAGAAAAGGGTTTAAGATTGTTGTAAACACTAAAAAAAAAAGTAGTTGTAGTTGATGACTAATGGATGAGTATGCTGGTTTGCCACAGTATTTACCATACCTCCACCTGATATTCTCCTTATTACCTGACAGGATGCTACGGACAACTCAGGCTACCATTTATTTATTTTTCACATTTTTATACCACCCTTCCTCCAAACAGCTCAGGGTACTATACACGGCTGCTCTCCTCCTTTTGTCCTCCCAACAACCCTGTGAGGTAGGTGAGGCTGAGAGAAAGTGACTGACCTAAGGTCACTCAGGAAGCTTCATGGCTGAAGGGGGATTTGAACCTGGATCTTTCAGGTCTAAGTTCACCTCCCAAACCTCTTCACCACCATGGGATAAGAAAACTCACCTTGCAGTAATTGAACAGTCTATATGGGCTCAATTTTTTTGCTTTAATCTTCTCTCCTTTTGGTACAGTCATGTACCTCAGATATTGAATATTAGTTAGTGCTATGGAAATGACACTAGATTGTCTATAGTCATATGCCAATCTTAGAATTCAGAACTTTTTCACCTTATTTAGTAAAAACACCTGTGTCTGCTATATGTGTCACAAGTATCATTTCCTTTTTGTCAATGAGAGAGAGAGAGAGAGAGAGAGAGAGAGAGAATTTTCTTTTATCTGGCAAACAGTTGAATGTGTTTGAATTTTCAGACACTGTGTTTACTTTTTTAAACATAGTTGATGGTTGAACATTAGCTGGTCCTAATAAAAGTAGCATTTTACTGAATATTGTTATTGTTATACTGGTTAATCCCAGCTGACTTTTGTTTAATGCTGAGTATCTAATTGTTTGAGTAAAATACCCAGCATTGTACATTCCTTGTTTTAGTTGAAATAATACATATCTGAAATAATTAGAGCCTCTTTCATATAACCGTTCTTTCAGTGCCATGGTAATTGTAGGGAAAGTGCTTGGTTCAGGCCTTGCAATGCTACTAGGCCTGAACTGTACATATCCATGACACTCCCCGAGGAAATTTGCTGTACCTATTCCTTTTCTTTTCTTGCTGACACCTTTTGAAGACCATTTTGTTTGGCTGTGCCTTTCTTAACATAACCTTAACTTAACAGAAGCAGGAGAGAGAGAGCAAACACAGTAACAGCTGGGCCTTGGAAGTATGGTGAGCATTACCTGAATGACTTAACACTGAATGATGTGGAACACAGTTCTCAAACTAAAGTTTCTTATGTTTAGGTTGCAATTCAGTACATGCTTTCCTGACAGTTATGTCCCATTGAGTATATGACATACTTCCAAGTAATTATAAGTAGAATTGCAGAGGAAAAAGTCTGTAGGTTTTTGCCTTGCTGAATGATTCAGTGTCACCTTGTAAGAGAAAAGAAAAGAGTAAGAAAAGAGTAAATAACTATGGAGAAAGGAACCAAGAGACAATAGGGCCCCAGGAGATGGTGCTTTTCCTTATTCTCCATTGGTAAGATCAGATTAGTGAGATGAGCTCTAGAACAGATAGTGGTCATGAAGTATACCAGGAATTGCCAATTTTATCATTCCTTCATACCATGCTGGGAAGGAGAAATGAGTATAAGGAATGCCATGATGCAAAACTGAATAACTGGTGGTATTTATATTTTAAAAAGGAAAACAGCCATGTTTCTCTGCTTTGGATCAATAGTAGGCTGTGGTTGTTGCAAAAAGATTTAATATAATTTCTCTACCATTTCATTTCAAGACTACTGTATTACATTCTACAGACTTGGATTTTTCTTCTTGCTCTTTTCATCTTATTACTTTTCCTTCTCACCTTTTTTCTGTATGTATGTCTGTGCATATAATAATAACCATATATTCTAGTCTTGATAAAGATGTTGCCCTACTGTAACTTTTGAATTTTTTTTTTTGTAAATACAACTCACTGCTATTGCCTACTTCTGAATTAGATTCTTGACATAGCTTGTTCAGCCATCACTAATACTGCTTCTTTTTGCTTGCTTACATTTATGGATTATAACAGAATCATGACTGTCCAGGCCCTGCTGACATGTTAAAATATCTCCTCAAGGATACATAAAAAGAGAATACCAAAATTTTGGTGGCTGTATTGATTACACAGAAATAGAAACATAAAATGGTGATAGCATCTCCATTGGTCTAACTAAATTTAAAGCTGTGTAAGCTTTTGAATTTCACTGAAAGGTTCATTAAGCAAAAAAAAAAAAAATCAGAGTGTAAGAGGACAGCATGAGCTCTTGTACATTCATTTTAGGTTACAGCTTCTGTAATTTCTGGAGTCAAAACCCTTGCATCACTGATAATTAGATTTCCTCTTGGCCATAGGTGGGTGTTCCTTGCTAATTCTCTGGTTACACTAATGGTTTACCACATGGCTGCCTGCCTGCATGGTTACATTATGAGCAATCACCTATAAGGGCAGCTGCATGTAGTAAGTGGGTCTTAAGGGAGATGGGGGGCAGTTATGTGCAAAAACCACACACGCTGAAGTTGTTTTGGGTGTAGATGGGGGAATATGTTCCTCATAGCTTGACCCCCTACCTATTATCACTACATGATGCATCTTCCAAACATAATTTCTAGCAACAACCCTGTAGTCATGGTTCATTTTAAGTTGCATCTTGGAAGGAGAATGATATTAGGATCTGGCTATTTCTCCCTTAAGAAAATGGGTAAAATTCATTTGAAGGAGGCTGCTGTAGATAGCATGCAGAGTAACATCTTGTGTTTTATCAGCATTAGTTCTAACAAAGTCTGTGCAATTTTTAGTCGTGACACGTTTTGCCAGCACTAAATTCTCTGTAGATGGTCCAGTAAAGACAAGAAGTCATTACTCATGTACTGAAAGCTTGTTTTCAACACGCCTGATTAAAGTTAATGCTTGCAAGGGGGTTGTTTGAGCTTTTATGTCTATACAAATAGATTATATGCGAGTTTCATAAACAATCTCCATATGAGTCTCATAATCATCTCCATTTTGTACTGTAAGAACATAAGAACAGCCCCACTGGATCAGGCCATAGGCCCATCTAGTCCCGCTTCCTGTATCTCACAGTGGCCCACCAAATGCCCCAGGGAGCACACCAGATAACAAAAAGACCTGCACCCTGGTGCCCTCCCTTGCATTGGCATTCTGACATAGCCCATTTTTAAAATTAGGAGGTTGCACATAAACATCATGGCTTGTAACCCGTAATGGATTTTTCCTCCAGAAACTTGTCCAATGCCCTTTTAAAGACATCCAGGCCAGATGCCGTCACCACATCCTGCGGCAAGGAGTTCCACAGACCGACCACACGCTGAGTAAAGAAATTTTTTTTTTTGTCTGTCTTAACCCTCCCAATACTCAATTTTAGTGGATGTCTCCTGGTTCTGGTGTTATGCGAGAGTGTACAGAGCATCTCTCTATCCACTTTATCCTTCCCATGCATAATTTTGTATGTCTCAATCATGTCCCCCCTCAGGTGTCTCTTTTGTAGGCTGAAGAGGCCCAAATGTCATAGCCTTTCCTCATAAGGAAGGTGCCCCAGCCGAGTAATCATTTTAGTTGCTCTCTTTTGCACCTTTTCCATTTCTACTATGTCCTTTTTGAGATGTGGCAACCAGAACTGGACAAAATACTCCAGGTGTGGCCTTACCATCAATTTGTACAATGGCATTATAATATTAACCGTTTTGTTCTCAATACCTTTTCTAATGATCCCAAACATAGAATTGGCCTTCTTTACTGCTGCCGCACATTGGGTCGACACTTTCATTGGCCTGTCCACCACCACCCCAAGATCTCTCTCCTGATCTGTCACAGACAGCTCAGAACCCATTAGCCTATATGTGAAGTTTTGATTTTTTTGCCCCAATGTGCATGACTTTACACTTACTTACATTGAAACACATCTGCCATTTTGCTGCCCATTCTACCAGTTTGGAGAGATCCTTCTGGAGCTCCTCACAATCACGGCTGGTCTTCACCACTCGGAGAAGTTTGGTGTCGTCTGCAAACGTAGCCACCTCGCTGCTCACCCCTGTCTCTAGGTCATTTATAAAGAGGTTGAAGAGCACCGGTCCCAGGACAGATCCTTGGGGCACACCGCTTTTCACCTCTCTCCATTGTGAAAATTGCCCATTGACACCCACTCTCTGTTTCCTGGTCTTCAACCAGTTCTCAATCCAGGAGAGGACCTGCCCTCTAATTACCTGACTGTGGAGTTTTTTCAGTAGCCTTTGGTGCGGGACCATCTCGAACACCTTCTGAAAGTCCAGATATATAATGTCCACAGGTTCTCCCACATCCACATGCCTGTTGACCTTTTCAAAGAATTCTGAAAGGTTTGTGACGCAAGACTTACCCTTACAGAAGCCATGCTGATTCTCCCTCAGCAAGGCCTGTTCGTCTATGTGTTTTGAAATCCTATCTTTGATGAGGCAATCCACCATCTTACCCGGTATAGATGTTAGGCTGACCGGCCTGTAGTTTTCTGGGTTCCCCCTCTTTACGTTTTTAAAGATTGGTGTGACATTTGCTATCCTCCAATTCTCTGGCACTGTGGCCATTTTGAGGGACAAGTTGCATATTTTAGTCAAGAGATCAGCAACTTCATTCTTCAATTCCTTAATAACTCTTGGGTGGATGCCATCCGGGCCCGGTGACTTATTGATCTTTAATTTATCAATGAGGTCTGAAACATCTTCTCTTTCAACCTCTATCTGACTTAATTCCTTGGTCAGGAGGGGCCGTTCTGGCAGCGGTATTTGCCCGAGGTCTTCTGCCATGAAGTCAGATGCAAAGAACTCATTTAATTTTTCTGCCATCTCTAAGTCTCCTTTTATCTCCCCTTTCCCTCCCTCACCATCAAGAGGGCCAACCGCTTCTCTGGTGGGTTTCCTGCTTCTAACTGTAAATGAAGTGATTGCTTTGCTCATAGTTCTGCTTTAAAAACTGATAATTTTAAAAAAGATTGTGTAAGCACACACATGCTTCTTGTTCCTTGCATGGAGATTATCTCTATGAAATGAATTTTTCATGTTTCATGTAGTCTTCAGCAATTACTGAGAATCATTCACTTGGATTTTCTATAATGTAAACTACTAAATTTAGCATACTGCTAAGAAGTTATGACAGTGGAAAATAATGCCGGTCTAAATAGTCACGCTATAGTGCAATCCTGTGCATGTCTACTCAGAAGTAAGTTTCATTATGTTTAGTTCTGGGATAATGTGTATAGGATTGCAATGCTAGTTATCTACTTGAACAGCAGTGCAATGTTTTGTTCTGAAAGGATCCACAGTCTGAGGGCCTAATAAAACATCACCCTAAATGTGTTGCTTGGTCCTTGCTTATGAAATAGCAGCCACAGCTGGCCACAATCAGGTTGAGGACTGGGGCATATGAACATAGGGCTTTCGCCCTTTCCCCCTGTTGTAGTGTCAATGTGGATTTTCCCCTTGCAGCTGCTGCTTCACCTGGACAGAAGCTTGTCCTCTTAGGGGAAAGAGAAGCTGTAGAGGTAGCTGTCAATCCAGATCAGGATTTTAGAAAAGCTTCCTTTCCTCCACAGCCACACACCCCAACCTATGTCACTTTACAAGCACTAAAGGGCCAAACTACATGCTTAATATAACATAGTGTGTATTTTGACTCTCATAGCTGATAGATCACATTTTATAAGCTCATTAAAATAATGCTCCCTTCTCTCATCATGTTCTTTATTGTAAGGAACAGTCTGCATTGTTAGGGCTGAGCTGAAATTTCTCACAGAGGTTTTCAGTAACACGTTCAGAATGTTGAAGAATATCACCCTTTCTGAAAACTTGTCATCACTCTTTGTGATGATGTTCACCTATCTGTATGCATTGCTTTCCCTTGCTGTCACTTTTAATTGCCTCTGTTTATTCCCAGTGATGCCATTCACAAACTCTAATTGGTTGCCCCCCCCCCAAAAAAAACACTATAGGATGCATTGTTCGCTCTATTGGTGCTGCTGCATCACGTAGTCTGGTGGGGATTTGGGACATAAGCCTTTTAATATTGGCTTGTACTTCCATGCTAAGGATTTTTTCTTTTTTGTGGTTTTATATTGTTGATATGTCACTCTGTTTTTTGCTTTTAATTTTGTTAGTTACCATGGGAAGCTTGCCTAAGGGGAGACTATGTGACTACATGTATAATGGTGGTGTCTTCACTGCTTGGTCCCTGCTTTAGACCTAATGATTTGCATATGTTTTCTGTTACAGTTGGTGTGGAAGGGCTTTAGTTTGCATTCATACAAAGAACAGGACAGGAGCTTGCTGGGAAAATGAAGGAAAAAACAAAAAAGATTACTGCCTTATTGACCAGTAAAATGAAGATTATCACACTAACAACGGAATCCTATCTTGTGCTGGAACAGACAAGCCAGGAGGCTTGCGCTGTATGCAGCGCAAGATAGGGCGCCAAAGTGGCTCAACCTGAGGTAAGGGGAAATTCTTCCGCTTACCTCCGGGTAAGCCACTGCCGTCTCTATGGGACTCCTGAAGTGGCACAAGTCCAAGGAGAGCAGAGTGGCTTGAAGCATAACAGCCAAATCCCAGCCCCGCCTCCTGCTCCCCACTTGCCCGCCTGTCCCCAGGGCCGCCCTTCACCTCCTCTCCCCCCACCCCAGAACACCTCCCTTCCACCTCCTCCTTGCCCACCCCAGAGCCTTGCATTGGCTGAGCTCAGCTGACGCAAGGCTTCCTCCCTAAGCCACCAAGGAGGCTGGATGCAGCTGTGCGCTGGTGCACCTTACTCCCAAGAAGGTGCAAATGTACTTTATGGCATGTTTGCAACCCTCCTAGGCTGGCGCAAGGGACTTGCGTCAGCCTAACACGTGGTTAGGATTGCACCCTAATTCTCCAAATTCCCCAAAATTTTAATGCAAATGGACAGTTGTGTTATTAAGCTGCCTGTCCATTTATACAAATAATAAGGTTAGGATGCTGTGATAAATGTTGCTGCGTCTCCTTTGAGTGATATGTAGATGGCAAAAAAAATGCTCTTTGCCTGTCCAGTAGCTGTCTTTTTTATAAGTGAAGTGAATTATGTGTCTGGAACTCTCTTCTCAATAGAAAACATGCACATTCTTTTTTAATACTGGCCTTTTATAGTAGTGGTAAGACATAAGTGCTCACTTCTTCTTTGTTTCTGAGCTGTCCCACATGTTGATTCTGAATCTGTGAAAAACCACCTCTGGGAACATTCTAGAGCTTTTTTTTTAAATTTATTTTAAAGACACTTCTAGGCCACCTTTTGGAACCATCAAAGGGGCCATCATGGGAGTCTACAGCATTCCAGTTATTTAAAATATTTAAAACTTCCAGTTAAGTAATATTTTAAAAACAATAATAGTGAAACAGAGCAACAAGTAGCAAAATGCATAATAAGTAAACAGAGGGCTAAAATAACTCAGTAGAAAGCTAAACAAACCCAAAGGTTTTCATTGCCTACTTAAAGTAGGTAGCGTTGTGGCCACTCAGAGAAAGCTTGGTCCTGCCTTCCTGCCTCTAATGTGGTGGGACACAAATCAGAGCCTCAGAAGGCAACTTCAGAGTGCAGGCAAAATGATCTGGGAGATTCATATTAATATTAATTGTAATAACCAACACCCTGAACTGTGCCTGGAAGCATACTCTAATTAATTGCAGTTCAAAGAGTACAGGTGTAAAATGCTCTGACCATGTTATATGTATAGTCACTTGTCACTGCACTAGTCACTAGTCAGTTGCAGTTTTTGGACAGTCTTCAAGGGAAGCCCCAAGTAGTGTGTTACAGTAGTTGAAATGAGATGTGACTAAGACCAGATGTGGCTGTTGCCAAGTCTCCTTTCTTCAGGAAGGGCTGCATCTGGTGCAGCAATGGCATAAGCTGGGCAAAGGCATTCTTGGCCATAGCTGCCACACCTGTCTCTTGGAACAGCCCCAGTTTGTGCACTTGATCCTTCAAGGGAGTGCACCCCTGTATAGGACAGGTTAAACAACCAACCCAGAATCAGCTTTCCTACTGACCAACAGCACCTCTGCCTTGCTAGGATTAATTTCAGTTATTAGCCTTTCACAGCTGCCAGGCTTTGATTCAGGATCTCCACAGCCTCCCTAGTGCCAGAGGGAAAGGAGATGCAGAGTGGGTGTTGTTGGCACATCAATGATGTCACACTTCAAACCCCCCCCCCCCAGTAGCTTTTCTCAGCGGCTTCATATAGATGTTGAATAGCATGGGGGACAAGTTCTACCCTGCAGGACGCTGTAGGCCAGTGGCCAAGGAGTTGAGCCTCAGTCCTTCCAGCCCTGCTTTCTGGAACTTACCCAAAAGATAGAGCCCCTATAAAAAATACGTAGTCCCTTCCCTACCCAGCAGTTCAGAAGGATACCCTGAGTAATGATATCAAAAGCTGATGAGAAGTCCAGCAGAGCTTACAGGGAAGCACTCCCCAGTGTTCATCATCAGCAAGGCTGTTTCAGTTCTATAATCAAATCTGAAACCAGACTGGAAAGATCAAGATAATCAATGTTGTCCAGGAAAACCTGGAGTTAAGTGGCCAATTCCTGTTCAGTAATGCAAGTTTCTTTCATTCTCAGCAGGACAGCAGCAGCACCAACCATGAGTTGTTGCTGTTGCTGGCCTATCCTGATTTTTCTTCTCACAGAGCAGTGTAGCATTGTGACCTGCATGGGGGCAGCATTGGGGTGGGAGTTGAAAAGTGGTGTAAAGCAACTGCTGAGAATGTTGCTGCTACTGATCAACTGAGAATGAAAGTGACCCACATTCAGCACCATGGTAAGCAGAGGGGCGCCTACCTAATCTCCAGTTGTTGGCTGGACCCAGGCCTCTCCAGAAAGCCTATGCAGTAATGATTAGTGCGCCCTTTCAAGGTGCTTGGTCCTCTGCAGCTATTCAGTGAAGCTTTATGCTGATGCCAACCCTGAGAGCTACAGCTAAGGACCCAATGCTTTTGCCCTTCCCCTTGAAAGAAACTTTTTTACTACCTGTGCAAGCCTCAAGGAATGGGACAACTGCCCTTGACTAGCAGCAGGTCAGGAAATATCATCTATGAAGTTGTGCCTTTTCAGCAAACTTTAGCATCTCCTAACTTTTTGGGGGGCGAGGGGAGTTTCTTTTTTTTTGTATTCTAGTGTAGTTGGACATTGTGCAGGAATTTTTTTTCAGGTTTTCCTCCTGCTATGTGTACCTATGGCATGGCTGATACTGTTAAAATGTGTTGCAGTTGCTAGCTGCAGTTCTTACTGCTTAGGGGTATGATTGCTGTTTGTTTTGCTTTGGCAAAGAACACAAAGTGGATTCATGCCCACATTGCTTTAAATTTACCAAATAAGCAAATCATAATCACTCAACTCAATTTAGACCTTATTTGTGGAAAAATGTCCTGGCAGCTGCTATTTCTCAGCACCCACAAAGCCCTAGACTGGAATTCTGAAAACTTTTTCTTTTTGATGATCTGTATTTCAGTCTCTCCAACAAAGTTGGTGAGTTCAGACCAAGAAGACCTTAAGGTCTGTCTTGGCTCCTCCGCTGGCTCTGGTTTATCACCACCTATCCTGCTGCAAGATCGATCTCTGAGAGTTCAGTTTCTGAGCAGTCCTCAAAAGTGATTTCTCACCATCTCAAGCATTGGAATTGAAAGGAATAATGACACTCATTGGACGCTTTTAAAAAAATGGGTCAATTTTACTTATCAGTGTATTCTTATAGAAATAAATATGCACTTTGATAGTCTGTGGCTAATTTTTCTTGTAACATTTTAAATTATTTTGCAGATTATATTAATTGGTAACCAATTAACAAGTTGCCTTGAGCACTTGAGAGAAAAGGCAGGGTATGCATTTGTATGTAAATGGCACATGAATATTAAAGTGCAAAATGGACAAAGTCTCTGTCCAGCAGGGTCAAAGTCTATGTTAGATTACTCCCATATCTTTGGTTTTCTCCCAAATAGCAGCACATCCCTATATGGACTGTGTGCTGGTGGAACACACAATCCACCAGTGCTAGCTGCTGAAAAAGAGCCATAAAGCGCTTTTCAGCAGCACTTCTTGGTTCTCCCGCCACTTGCTGAGACAGGTGATCGAGTGGGAGAGACGGGAGGGGTGCAGGAGGGTGGAATGGGGACGAGGAGAGGTGAAATTGGAAAAGGAAGCGTAATGATAGTGGGGAGACTGAGGGAGAGAATGAATTTGGCTGCAGTCATGCTTGCTGGATCCTATCTGCCTTTCCTGAAGCTTCCCCACCCACTTTCTCTCCTTGGACATGTGCTAACAAAATTGTGGTGAACGCCCATTGCAGAGTGGGAGACTTACAGAGGTGTAAGGGGGTTTAAATCTTCTTTTGCCTCTCAAGGCTCCCCCATCTTCATCCCCCCCCCCCGAATACACTTGTTTTTGGCACGACCAGCAGGGAGGAGGATAGGATTGGTTGGGAGTTTATTGAAATGTAGCCTTGGAGTCTGTATGCTGTATTTTACTAGATACTGAAGTAATAAAGGTTTGAGCAGAAAATGCACTGTAAATGAGAATCCATCTGCCACTCATCAAGCAAGATGACCACACTAAAAATAAGAGAAAAGAAATGAACACCAATCTTTCCCTGTTTTCTCTTTCAGTTATTTGTCATCTTCCCTGCATGAATGGAGGCCAGTGTAGTTCTAGAGATAAGTGCCAGTGCCCTCCTAATTTCACTGGTAAACTCTGTCAGATCCCAGTGCAAAGCAGCAGTGCTCCAAAACTTTATCAAAATCCTCAGCAGGCGAGCAAGACCGTGGGATCGCATGTCATCCATTCTACACATACTTTACCGCTGACGATGCCTGGACAGCAAGGAGTAAAAGGTAAACACTTCCCTTTTGTGACTAATTTTCCCTATTAGCTGTAGTTTAACTTAACTTTTTATTTTCAGACAAGAGACAGTCATAACATCTGTCCACATAGCTTTAAACATAGCTGGAATTCAAAGTCTATCAGAATGATGGGATGTTCCTTTCCTTAGATGGTTTAACAATATCAGTGCAAACCCATGCATGTTTACACAGAAGTAAGTTTCACTGGGTTCAGTGGGGCTTATTCCCATATAATTGTGTATAGAATTGCCGCCTAAGCAATGTTACTGAAAGCCTGTTTCATAAGGTATTTCACTTTTGTTCATTTGGAAGCAGAAAATAATTCCGGCTTTCAGAGCAACAACAGACTACTGAGATATTCTTATTTTATGTATTCATTTTTAAAGTCAGTGTGTTCCCCCTTCAGCATCTGAGCATCAGTCCTTTAGATTTTGCTAGCCCTTTTAATATTTTTACTGTCAGATAGAAATGAGAGAGAGAGAGAGAGTGAGAGAGAGAGAGAGAGAGAGAGAGAGCGCATAAAAGCAGCGACAGTTGCTTTGATCACTTAAAATTGGCAGATGGCCTTATAAAAGTCAAAAAGGCATTTGGATTATAGCCTCTTGCTGATAGCCGCAGTACCCTTTGGGCATGCAAGTCTGACCAAAAAGTGTTCAGTTGGGTTGGGGCTATCTGACTCAAGTGCAGGAGCTAGCCTAAAACTTTGAAGCTCCAGGACTGAATGCTCATAACCTTACTTTCTAGTACACTAGAGAGGCCCACATGGCCCTTGCAGCCTCACCAATCCAAGGTCCTAGAGCCAGGAGACATCTGCACCAGCTTCAGATCCATGTAGGGCCCAGCACCAATTCACAAATCTTGTCTTCAAGAAAGTGATTACAGCCTGCAACTGTGTCCAGGTCTATACTCAGAAAAGTAAGGCATATAGATTGTCCCTCAGTTTTCTCCTTGCCTAGTGAAACACCAAATTCTGAAGCCAGAAAGATGAAATTCTCCAGCAGCTTTCTGTAATTGCCAGGCACTTGACAAAATAGCTCCAACCACTTCTGACAGCCCAAAGTTAACTTTTCAGAAAAATGTGGGTACATGTTCAAACATGTGTATGACCTCTAGACTATGGGCAGGAGATGGTTCTCATGAAGAAATGCAAGCTGCCTATCAGAATAAGTACAGATTTTAAATTCCACACCAGGCAGTGAATTACTAAACCAGTTTTAGGACATTGTCATTCCCAGGTGGATTTGTGTGTGACTAACTTCTGGCAACGTGTTTTAAGTTATCTTTTCACATAAAAGAGTAACTCACCATAGTCTTCCTGAGTGTTTAATAAGTCATTTAAGAAGTTGCCAATAACTTCTAGTTCTTGAACAGAACTATTTTTTCTATCCTAATAGAAATATATTCTATTTTCTGAATTCTGGTATCTTCTTCAGTGTACACCTACGAGTAATATAGTCTTTCTGTCTTCTGCCAAGATTCTGGATATATAAGATATAGCTTTACAAATTATTGTATTTTTACCAGATGTTTGTTATTAATAAAGTTTAACAATGGCCTTGCTTACTTTTTTTATTCCATTTTTCCAGTGAAATTTCCTCCTAACATAGTGAACATCCATGTGAAACATCCTCCCGAAGCTTCCGTGCAGTTCCACCAAGTTTCAAGAATTGACAGCACATCATCAGGGCAGAAAGCAAAACCATCACATTCTGGACATTCTCAGGTTTATCAAAGTCTGCCATTTCAAAAGACCCAGAAAGTACATTCAACCTACACGCATCAGCAGCCTGTTTCTCATGTGTATCCTATTTCTGCTAAAACTCAACTTGGGCGTTGCTTCCAGGAGACTATTGGTACACAGGTAAGAAAGGTGTTTTAGCTTTTTAAATGTTTACTAATTATAGTTTGCTGTTATGTCCAAAAGCTTTTTTACCTGAGCTGCAGTTCTTTGTATGTTTACATGGGAGTAAATCCCATTGAATTCACTAGGACTTACTTCTGTGTAGATAAGTATAGGGTTACGCTACTGGGTTATTAGATGCGTGTACACCACTTTTAATTACAAATTTATTAACAGCAGCTTAAATTATTGTTACCAAAAACTGGTTTAACCAGCAGAAAAGGAAAAGATCACTAAATTTTGATGGGTTCCCAAGTGTGAGTGAAATTGTTAAATTAATGGATGGAAGGCAGAAAAAAGGTTGTTTTTTCTTCCCTAACTGGGGCCCATTTGTTGGTTTTTGTAAACAAAAGTATAGTGTTGACAGTAACATATATAACTGTTTATAATCTTGAGACAAAAATAAGGGGTTGGGAGGCTCTTTGGTGCTGGGAAAGAACTCATAAAACTTTAACGGAAGTCTTTCTGCAACTCTGTACCCCAATTATTTCCCAACCAAAGAGGTTTGAATGACCATATAATATTTCAGGGTCTTCTCTCCCTAAGTCTTTTGAAAAATTGGTATGTATATTCTTACAATTCTGAGGGCCATTTGAATAGTTCTGCATAGACATGCATAGGTCTGTTACTGCCTACACTGGTCTAGGCAGCGTAAAGACTGAAAACTAAGCACATCAGCAGCAGTATTAACAACATACCGATGAAGGACTCCTCTTGGAATGAAGGTGGTCTTGGAAGATAGAACTTGTTATTGTAAAAATCCTAATGGGCACTGGTTCTCAAACTGCAGTTCAAGAACCAGGGTAAGTCTTTGCATGGGCAGGGTGGAAAGCAGTAACACAATCCCAGGGATCGTCCCACTGCAGTGGTAGGGGGGCTGGTTTTACTTTACTTACTTGCTGCTGGGGTCCAGAGGTGTGGGGAGCCCTGCAGAGCACTCCGTAGGGCTCCCTGTGGCTTCTAGAATGTTACAAAAAAGATCGCAACTCACTTCTGGTTTAGCTATCAGAACTGGGAAGTGGGTTGCGATAATTTTTTTTTAAATGATGTTTTTTTATAATAATATAATAAAGGAAAAACAATAAACATTAATAAAAATACATAAATATACATAAAAAACAAAAATAATAAAAATAGAAAAGAAGAAAAAGAAAAAAGAGAGAAGAAAACAAACTACATAAAATATCTTTAACAGTGTAGTTAAAGCGAAACCAAAAAGTTCTAATTACTTACTGCATTTATATTAATGTTCTAAAACAGGGGTCTCCAAACCCCAGCCCGGGAGCCAGATGTGGCTCACAGCGAGCCTCTATCCATCCCGCAGCCAGCCTCTTGTTCCCTGAAAGCCCTTGGCCCACTTTGCCAGACATGACTGGAACTATGCTCTGGTTGCATCTGAGGGTGTTCTAAGGGCCAGAGAGGTTGAATGAATGAGCCCATTCATTCATTTATTCACACATCTAAGTTCCATCTCTAATTTAGTTATATAAATTTTATATTTAAATTTTTTTTCGGCGCTCAAAACTGTGCCAGACATTTGATGCGACCCTCTGGCCAAAAAGTTTGGAGACCCCTGTTCTAAAGGTTAATGACACACAGCCCAATCCCGAGCTGTCCATTGCACTGGGACTGCAGCGATGCCAAAACGGCTGCTGCGACATTCTGTACACAACAGGGCAGCCGCCACTGGCTCTTCAGGGGGAGTGGCCCTGCAATTGAGTTACTTGATGCTGTAGAATCAAGAACCTCCAAACTGGGCAGCGCAACCCGACACATAGCTCAGGATCTGATGGAACTGAGCTTTACCAATCCCATCTTCCTCCTGCTTCGCTCCCTCCTCCAGCACACCTCTTCCCCGCCCCCTTCCCCAGAACATCTCCTCCCCGTTTTCCCCATGCCCCCACCTACCTCTCTGCCACTTGACAGTATTCCACTGACACTAGCCCAGCGCCGGCTAGCTCCGGTGCTGAGGGCTGTAGATGTGCCTTACAACACATTTAGAACACCCAGCACAGGTAGAGGCCTGGTGGTAAGAGCTCAGGCTTGGGCTCACTATGTGATTTTATGTTTAAACACTGGCAGGTTGCTTAGATCCTGTGATCCATTATTGGAGGTGTTAATAATTCACATTGTGGAGTGTTATTGACCCTGATGACTAATAGGTGATTGTTGTTGTTGTTGTTTTTACTGGAAAAGGAAAGTTCATAATATGGTGTTGATTTTGTTTTACTTGCAGATAGTCTCATGCATAATGCAATCCCCCAGATATTTTATTGTTTTGGCTTAAAGGGGGTACAATCTTGGTTTGATACAGTAGATCTTGACATCAGTGGAGGGTTAATGGAATTTCTTACTACATATTAGAAGAAATATTGTTTATCCTGTTTCCTTTTTAAATTGTAAGGAAAATATTTTTAAATGGTTTATGTGAAGGTTCAAAGACATGTTACAAAATGTTCCCTGCTAGTAACAAGAAAGAAAATACCAGCATTCTGAATTCTCCCTTAAAACAAAGATATTTCACCTCTAGTTATTCTTTTCAGGTGAGCATTGTTCCATATTTTGTTTCACACTGTGATTTCACTTTTCAGGCAGACAGAACCTAGAACAAAGCTGCCCACGCTGAAACCAATAGTTCTGTCACTTATACTGTTCCCAACTATTGCGCTGTTCCTGCTACAGGTCTTCTCTCTCCTTCTAACCACCTATTAACAAGAGTGACCCTTAAAACAAAGATATTTCACCTCTAGTTATTCTTTTCAGATGAGCATTGTTCCATATTTTGTTTCACACTGTGATTTCACTTTTCAGGCAGACAGAACCTAGAACAAAGCTGCCCACGCTGAAACCAATAGTTCTGTCACTTATACTGTTCCCAACTATTGCGCTGTTCCTGCTACAGGTCTTCTCTCTCCTTCTAACCACCTATTAACAAGAGTGACCTGTTTCACCCATATTCTTGTCTTGCATTTTCATTGGGGAATGCATGGATAATTTTGAGAACCTGAATTTGGTGATTTGCCCTGCATCCTCAAAGGAAAAACTGTTATGTAAAGTGTGAAAGAATGATTATGAAACTGAAAACTGCCCTTTCCCTTGTCCAAAAATAAGTACACAAGGGACAGAAAATACATTTTGTCATTCTGTTCTTCCACTTTTGTTCTTAGAATGAATTGTTCTCTGTGTTCAGATATTCTTATCATGTGGTTACTTTCTGATCTGCCTTACATGATTTTGAATATATTAATTTTTGTTTCTTTTAAGTGTTTCTTAAGCTTGATGACCTGCTAGTTTTGGAAAGTACTGAAGTATTTACAGTATTTTGCTTTCGAAGAAGGACTTTCATTCTTAAGGATGTGTAAGAACATTTATTGAATGAAAGCGCTGTCCCAAAACAGGTCTTAATTTAGGGATAATTTCATTGCACACTTGCTGGAAAAATATATAACAAGATGTAAAAATACATAGTAGAAGAATAATGGAACCATTTTATTATCCATCCATAAACCTTTATTGGCATTAAAAAAACAATAAATAACAGTGGCTATGATACCAAAGAGAAAATCACAACAAGGGACTAATAAGGAAAAAAAGGGAGGAAACAAGGGAGGGACATGGGATCAAGGTGGGCGTTTTAACTTGGAAACTACGGAAAGAAACTCTGCTACTGCATTGGTGGTAGCCACAGAGTTGTCACCCAGAAGGACAAGTAAAGGTTCTGTAGAAATACCAGAAAAAGTAGACAAGAAGGTTTTCAGGTGTGTATCTCGGAGGGATTGATGAGCCGGGCAACAAAGTAATATGTGGTCCACTGTGTCCGGTTCTAGGGAACAGAAAGGGCATAATCCGTGGTCACGCAGGATATTGGAGAATCTGCCAGAATGAACGGCTGAGGGAAAGATGTTAAATCTCGTGAGCATGAACGCTCTCCTTTTGATAGGGTTAATTAGATTACTGAAATAATTGAAAGGGCGACCAAGTGAGGGGAGAAGACCAAAAAACTGAGAACAGGTGGGATTAAGAGTGGAAGAGAGTTGGTTAAATTCAAATTCCCAAAGTTTGGATTTGATGATTGAATGGGCCCTATGGAAGTTAATATCTGCGAGGGATTCGGGGGACAAACCTAATGATAATAGCTTGAGATCGATAAGTTTGAACCACATAGAAAGATAAGAGTCCTTTAGTAGATCTTTTAAGAGGGACTCAGAATGAATGTTTAAGTGTAGACGAAGCCAGAACTTGAAAGTGAGGGGCCACGCGATGGTGAAAGGGAGGTGGATCCCTAGTTCAAGCACAGGGTAGATAATCTAATTAGGTTGGGAACCCCCAGAATTCATCTGAGGAAAGAGGCTGCCACTTGGTCCAGATCTTGGTTCGCAGCCTCAATCCAGATGGGGGCACCATACAACTGTTGGGAAAGAATTTTAGTTTTAATACGTGGAGAGCAGCCGGAATGTATTGATTGCCACTAGAATAATGAAAATGGGCAATAGCATTTAAATGAAGTGAGGATAGGGAGACAGCAGATTTCCTATGAGGGAGCCAACTGTGATGAAAGTGAAAGGTAATCCCCAAATATTTAAAAATTTGAACCTGTTGAAAAGAAAGATTGCCTATCTTCCAAGGGAGCGGGGCCCAGGATTTAGCGAAAACCAAGATTTTGGTTTTCTCAGAATTAATTGTTAAATCATTACGTAGATCAATAGTCTTGGAAAGAAAATAATAAGCGGCGTAGGCCCAATCTTGTGACAGACAGGAGGACTGCTTCATCTGCATAGAGAAGAATGGGGAGAGGGACACCATTGAGAAAGGGAGGGGAATTCTGACCACTGGATAGGTGAATGGGTAAATCTGCCAAAAATAAGTTGAAAAGGAGAGGAGCGAGTATACAGCCTTGGCAAACTCCTTTGTTGATGGGAATTTTGTCGGAGGTGGTACCCAGGCCATCAAGATGAACCCTACAGAAATTAGATGAGTGGAGGCGGCAAATTAGAAAAAGCAGATGGGGATCTATCCCACAGCTGGCCAGTTTGTTCCACAGCATGGCCCTGTTAATAGAATCAGATGCTCCGCGGAGATCTATAAAAGCCGCAAAGAGTTTGGTACCATGGTGGGCAGAATATTTCTCGACCAAGTAGGAAAGCAGAAAGGCGTGATCGACAGTAGAAGCACCTGGGCGGAAGCCGATTTGTTCTCTACCCGGGAGGGCTTTGGAAAGAGCCCAAGATGATAATCTGGTGAGTAAGTATTTAGAGTAAAGCTTCCCTATGAAGGAAAGAAGACTAATTGGTCTGTAATTCCCCAGATGGCAGGGATCACCCTTCTTAAAAATAGGGATGAGGGTTGAGGAAAGCCAGGAATTTGGAAAAGACCAGTTTGGTTAACTAAAGTAAAAAAGCTTGGATAGGGGTTCCGACCACCATGAGGGGTTGCTGGATAAAATTTCGCACAGAATGTTATCGGGGCCGGGAGTTTTCCTTGGTTTCAGAGTATTAATCAGCTCTACCACCTCATCTGGGGTAACGGATGGCCATTCTGGGAGGTTTGAGGGGGTAAGGGTAGGGGATTCACAAGAGTCAGTAGCAGAGAAAATTTCCAAGAAATGGGCTACCCAGGCAGACAGAGGGAGAACCATTTATTATCTAAAGACTTATTTTCATATCTTCATTGTGGTTCATCTTCATTATGCCAGAATCAAAAAATGTGTCAAATGGTATATATCAAAAATTCACATGTCTTTGCTGTGAATGTTTCAGAGAACTTTAGAAAGTAATGCTGAACATGCTTTTTCCTGGGCAATGTCTGAGAAGTCAGTTAGAACATTCTAGAGCAGGGGTGCTCACACTTTTTTGGCTTGAGAGCTACTTTGAAACCCAGCAAGGCCCGGAGATCTACCAGAGTTTTTTTTACAATGTTCGCGCCATCATAACATAACATTTATGTGTACAATGTATGTTGGTGTACCTTGAGCCCCACTGAGTATAACAGGACTTACTCCTGAGTAGACATGCCTAGGATTAGGCTGTGAGGCTGCAATCCTAGCCACACTTACCTGGGAGTAAGCCTCATTGAGTACAATGGGCCTTACTCCCGGCGTTTCCTCCCAGAGGCACCTGAAGGGGGGGTCGGCACTCCGCGATCTACTCATTTTGCCTCGCGATCTACCGGTAGATCGCGATCCACCTATTGAGCACCCCTGTTCTAGAGCCTATGGCTACACATTTATTGCAGCATTTTATTTCTAGCTTTAAATTATATTTTATATAATATGTAGAATTTTTTTTTTCCTTTTGACCAGTATCTTTAAAATGTGAGAGAACTAACTCTAAACTAATGGAATGGATAAAAAGCAAACACACACCATATGCAGGGATTATTATTAAAGTGAATTAGTATGCGTCTGTTGTTCTCGGAGTGCAACCATGCTTCAGATGAATTGTGAGCTTGCTAATGAGATAGCAAGTTTATCCCAGAACCTCTAGAGCAGGGGTGTCCAAACTTTTTGGCAGGAGAGCCACATGATCTCTCTGACGCTGTGTCGGGGGCCGTGGAAAAAAAAGAATTAATTTACATTTCAAATTTGAATAAATTTACATAATGACTATATTAGAGATGGAACTTATATGAATGAATGAAGGTCTTGCAATAGCTCAACGCCTATAAAAGTCTTTGCACAAAGCAAGGCCAACCTTTCCTTTGCTACTACTGCTGCATCACAGAAGTGAAACAGCAAGCAGTGGAGGGAGCCCTCGTCCCACAGCTCACGCGAGAGGTCAGACAGTTGGCTGTAATGCTCAGAGCAGTTGCATCAGGCCAGCATGGGCTCCAGCAAGTCTCTGGAGGGCCAGAGACTTACTGGAGACTGGGGTGTCCCTGAGGGCCAGATTGGGAGTCCTCGAGGACCATAAGTGGCCCCAGGGTCAGGGTTTGGGTACCCCTGCTCTATAATGTCAGCTGTTTATTTCGAGTGAGTTTTCACTGGCTCACAAGATGGAGTGCATGCTGCTACAATGGTAACATTTTGTAATGGTGGTTTGCCATGCTGTGTCACTTTTCTCTTTGAAAGTGGAGGTTTTACTCAAGTGAATGCAGTTGTTTCTTTCAGTGGGTGGCCACAGGTACGACATCATGGTGCATTCAACATGTACGACATGACTTGTGGTAGAATGGATGTTCCAAATGAGATTTTTGGGTCCCTGAAAATTCGAGGGGAAGATTTCTAGCAGTTGAGCCACTGTGCCTTACATTCTGTTAGTTTTCAGGGATGGGGGCAGGGGTTTTTGAAGAATGTGTTTCTTAATTTGGAGACTCTCAGTAGTATCAACCTTTTGAACCCCTGCCATTCACATATCTATTTTTTCAGATTAAAGCATCGTTGCAAAGATCAGAATATTGGCATCTTAAAACCATTAATAGCTAACTTTTGATGTTCAAAAGTGAGAAATTTGTTTTTAAATGTGTATAGAAAAAGTGAGGAGGGATAGTGGAGTAGGAAATGGAGGAAATATCATAAGACTTACTGGAAAGTCCCAGCATGAACTTAACCATCACCCCACTATCCAATTGCCATCTTGAAACGTGTTTACAGAATACATCTGGCACAAAATAGGCCCTGGGCTTGGAGCCAATGTTGGCTCAAAGTACCCAAAATAAAAAATGGCAAATAATACAGAGGCTACAACAGGGGAAGCTGAAAAAAGAATATGAGGATAGGAGAGAGAATTTATTTTGAACATCTTATTCTTATTACTTCCAGATTAGCAGCTGAGGCTGTTTAAAAATCCATTCCGATACTGATAGACCTGAAGTCCAGGTGCTCCGTGACAACAGGGTGTTTTCCTGTGTCAGAATTTGTTATGTGTAATAGATTTGATCTTCCACTTTATCAAGATTTTTCTCATGTGATGTAGTTACTGAACTGAATTTCAGGCTTTGTAGACAAATTCTAAGATCTGGAAAATACAACACTCGCACACTAAAACATATAGAAATGGGATTATTTTGGGGAAAAAACAAAACCCTTTCCCAATACATGGATACTGATCCAGAACTCCCTAGTGTGCTCCCTAGTATTCTAGCTCTTGGTAACAACGCCCTTTCCTCTTCACAGTAATGCCAGGCAACACTTCCCCAATACAGCGTTGGTGCTCAGCTTTAGGCTGGCCTGCAGTACCCAGCACAGCTGCCTTGTAACACCCACTGATAAGGCCATAGGTTTTGGGTTCCATGCAGTGGTAGTGGCCTGTTACTTTGTAGTATATCAGGAGGGGAACCTTTTAGATAGGAATGTTAAGATCCATGAGCAACTGTTATTCCATTAAACCACATAACTGCCAATGACTTCCTTCTTGCACAGTTGACAGACAGGCAGACAGACACACACACACACACACACACACACACACACACACACACCCTACTCCAGGTGCCATCTCAACAGCCTGTGGCTAGTGGTTCCACAGACTAGACCAGGGATGTCAAACTCATTTCATATAGAGGGCCACAGTTAGCATTCATGATGCCTGCTAAGGACTTGAAGTGACATCATTAAGCAGAAAGTGGCAATATGAAGCAGATGATGGCCAGAAATAACATAGAAACTCATTAGCTGCTCATTAGAAACTCATTACAAGAGAAAATGTACAAATCTTGTTCATATTTTCAAGATATGATAGAGCCCAATTATCATGCTGGGAGAACCCAATTATAATGGGAGCCAGATAAATTGCTTCTGGGGACTGCATTCGGGCTGCGGGCTTGACACCCTTGAATTAGACGCTGGATACTGCTGGGCAATAGCCAGAGGGTATGGAATGTTCCCAGATTTCTGAGCAACTTGTTAACACTAAGGGAATTCAGGGCACTTTCATTACCTGACAGAATGAGAGAGTATCTAACAGCTGTAAGAAATGTGAAACTGAACTCTAAAAATCTTCCTTTTGCAAAGCTGACCATGCCCTTCTGTCCCCAATTAAATTGCTTTAACAAAGAAGATAAGGCCTATCCAAAAGGCTATTGAAGCTCAAGGTCTACAGGGTAAATGGATTCAGCATTTAAGATTTAAGAATTTCTCAGAGAACTTTGTGTGATTCCCCCCCCCCCAGCATATTTTGCTTCTGGGTTTGAAAAATTCAGGTTCCAAAGTTGATTTTGTGGTTTCTTGAGACAACATGGCTGCATTGGTGCTGGATTGTTGGATAGGATTGGGCCCCAAAACATTCTGAATTGTATTCAGCCCTTGCATGAGTAGAAGGAAGTTCAGACATGGGAAACCCCTTTCCCCTCACATCTGCATCCTGCATCTCCCCAAAAAGCCATTCCAGGAGTTAGGGACCTTTGTAAACAGGGTAGGATGGTATCTAGGGGCTGCAGAAAGTTGAAAAAATGGGCAAAAGCAGAATTAGTGGAATCATGCTCGTGGACACATGTTTTTAACAATTTTGCCCTGTTTTTAACAATTTCTCCCTTCTTTTGCGGCCCCTATAGCCCATCCCACCCTATTCCTAAGGGTATACCAATTCTCAGGAGCAGCTTTTCAAAGAGCTGCTGTGGAGAGGAAGGGGGGCAGAAGTTCAGTAGCATGAGCTTTTATCCACTTATGCAAACTCTGAATATAGCCCTTAGTATCTAACACCACATTTTCTTTTTTGCCTTATTCTTCAGCATGAAGAAACCGATGCTGCCTCTCAGTTGGTGCACCCAGCATCACTTCCGTCCCTTCCACGTGGTAGTGTGGAATTTTTGTTCTCAGATGTTGGACATGTCTGCCTCCAGGAAGAGTAGATACTTCCCACCTCCTCTTATTAATTTGTGTCGTTAATTCAAGTGTTTGAGTCTGTTCAGGATAGTCTTTATCATGTTACTTTGCTTTGCAGTTGTCAGTGTTTATATACTTTTTTGCAGAATGGATTTCTAAAACTGACTTCAGTGCCCAACAATCTTTTATTAATTACTTTGGAATCAGAGGTGATTTTACTGTCTTCAGATGAGACTGATAATGTAATGTACATGAGAATGTGGCCTCTTCTTGGCAAGCCACTTAATCTTTTGCAAGATCTGGTTTATCTTGTGGCTTCTATCCTATATTTTTAGCTTGGATTACAAAAATGCCGTATTGATTATGGCTCTCAAATGATAAATTGTAAACCATCTGCAGGGATTCATGCTATGTGTATTTGTACTGTATATACTTTGGAATAGTTTTAATTCATTTGAGCAATCTAGTTTGGATGTTTCCTACAAGCAGTTATGATATTCTGTAAGATTTTGATGGAGAACCAATGTAAAAATAACCTCAGCATCAGAACTTTTCCTTCTCCAAAGAAATAGTGATTAACCCTCCTCGCAACAACTTCCATTTAGTATGAAGGCATAAACTTAGGACAATTTGCACAACAAAAAGCAAGGATGTTGCTCTTTGAGCAATTTGTACACTCAGGTCCCAATCCCAAGGGCCATTAGCACTGGCACTGAGCTCAACCACCGGTGCTAGGTCTTGCAAACATACCATAAAGCATGTAGGAGGAGGGAGCGCTGGCACTAGGTCAGCGCCAGAAGAAAGCTGCCTGGAAGTGAGTGAGACTGCCAGGTGGCGGTATGGGCATTCTGAGGTGTTCAGGAGGTATTCTGAGGCAGGGAGACGGCAGGGTGGAGGGAGGAACCTGCCCTGGAGGAGGATGGAACCATTGGAGGCCTCTTTTGCCAGATCCTGTCCTCCGTGTCGGGCTGAAAAGCCTAACATGGAGGTTTTTGAGTCTACGCCAGCAAAATAGCCAGCTATTTTGGGGACTGCGCCCTTACTCAAGGAAAGCAAAGTCCCCTTCCCCTGAGGAGACCCCCAGCAGCTTCCTGGATTAGACTGCACCTCATAAGCTCAGCTATCTAGAACTGATCTGCCCCCCCATCAGCTCTGATTGTGCAGCAACACCAAAGGAGCACATGCTGCATGCTATAGGCTAGTAAGAAAATAGATGGCTCCGGAGAAGTAAGCAAAGAACATTTTTATTTACCTCCACATAGGCTGCTGTGTTTCTAATAGGTCTCCTCAGACCTACTCTAGTTCTTTAACTGGTGTTTGAGGAGAGTCAGGAGATGGGTCCAGTCTGGGAAACGGGAATAGGATATGGTATATGTGATTGCCACTGAGATAAACTCCCAACCACCCCAGTCCCCCCTCCCTGCCCCAAAGCATTTCAACCCTCCCCAGAACCCATCAACTTACCTGTGGCGGAGATTCTGTGGGACTTGTGTAGCCTGCATGTGGTCTCCAGGGCTTTGCAAGTAGAGCAGAGCAATTGCTGCACCTGCGGCTCTGGCCTTAAGGATCAAGCAGTCTGCCAGTGTAGGCCCTGAATAGGATCAGGCCCTTAATGGCCAGTTTATTAACTCAGTACTGTGACATGAAGTGAAACCCATACATTTCTATCCCTCTGTCATCTCTGATTAGCTTGTTTGTGGGTTTAAAGTGCTAAATAGTAAGTTTACAGTTGCATTCCTATGCATACCTATTTGTAACTAAGATCCTAATTCCGTCCTTCCCCCCCCCCCAAAATGGGCATGCTGAATCCAGCGGGGGGGGGGGGTGGATCAGGAGGGTTCAGCAGGGAAAAGGGATTTATCTGAGCTCTGCTCAGGCTGGATAACTTTGGGTGGTGGACTGGATCTGGACCACAGGCTGTAAGTTGCCAACTCCTGATCTAAAGTCTAGCTGAGGCAAGCAGCTCATTTATGTGATAAAGCTGTAGCTGGACAATACCATTTCAAATGGCACATGGAACATCACATGATTGATTGCTTATCCCTCCCTCTCTCCTTCCCTGCCACCCACTGGGTGTTAGCAAGAAAGCTTCTTCTGAATATGCACATTTTCAGTGTATGGTTATTTTGTTTTTAATGAGGGAGTATTCAGATTTGCAGTCTCTCACCATCTGAACTGGTACAATCCAGGAGCGGTTATACCACATGTTGAACTAGTTTTGTTTTTTAACTAGGTATAACTTTAGAAACCTTCAGGCTGTATTTTCTGGGTTTCAAGATGCATTGATAATAAGCAAGTTGGGGACAATTAGAAATTGTAAGTCAAAAGCAGGAGCATGGGAACTGGGGCCACCCCTCCTTTTAGACATGGTGAGATGATTTAATACTTAGACTCACAAAAGACAGTTTGTTTTTTGAAAAGAGTTGGCTCAAGTTGTATATATTCATAAGAGATTATGAAACCAAGAAACAAAGATAAACTGAGAGGGGAATTGTTTAAAATAGAATAAGTAAGTGCAAAGGATTATTATTTTTGAATAGTGCTTATTTTTTTGCAGGTGTATAGTGCGTGTGTTTTTTTTCTTTCCTTTTCTTTTTTGGAGTCTTAAGATATTTTCTTTAGGGAGGTGGCAAAGTGTTTAATATGTTAGAATTCGTTGGCTGTCATACATTTTGTTGGCATCAGAAAGTATATTTGCAGCAGTTGTCATGAGCCAAAAGTAATTCAACTGTAGTCCGCGAACTGATTTTTCCATACCATTAAGAATATTGGTCAGCTCATACCTATACTTTGAATCTTTCTGGAAGCCAAGGAGTCTGGCAGCTTAGAGCATTGGTCTACTGAGCCTTATTAAAAGCAAGAAAACAAGCAAATGTATGTTTCTTTTCCTTCACTCCCTCCTCATTCAGCTGCTTTTCATTTTAATTCTAATAAAAATGCCTTTATTATGATATACAATATCTTGTTATTCCTCAAAATATGTTTATAGCTTCAATGATACAGACAATAAAGTTTGTATTGTTAATGTGTACCCTGTTAATTTTCCATATGATTAGTGAGTGTTGAAATTGTTATGGGACACTTGAATGAAGGAGAAATATAATTTAATATGTGTGTCTGCCATGTGTCAAGATTTTACCTAGAAAGGGGAACGCCTTAGTAAAATGTGTTCAGTATCTTTTCATCTGCTTTGCTATAATTCTTGCATTTGTGTTCAGTCACTGATATTTAAATCAGATAATAGTAATTTAATTAATGCAGAGGTTTTTATCGTATGAAACAATTTATCCTCACTTATCAGTTGCATTTAACTAATGGCATTTGCATGCCATTTTATGAATATAATGAATGCTGAACTTAAGCTAGTTGGCAAGCTTATTCAGAAGTAGCTGTTTTCAAATGAGAAAAAATCTGTTAGGTTCTTAAGAATTTTGAAACTTAGACTGAGAATTGTAGGAGTTTTGACCTACTTTTACTTACTTCCTTGTTTTTAATTCTTCAGAATTTTGCTAATGCATTTCATCTTGCTTTCCAGTCTTAAAGACAAGGAATCTCTCCGGTTTATATGAAAAGTAGGCTACTTGGGAGCTGACAGCAAGCTATGTACTAAGGCACGTCAAAGAGGACTGATGCTGTTTTTTATTTAAAAAGTGGAACTGCTTAAGGAGAAGTAAATTTAGAGTAGCAAAGCAATAGGGATGTGTGGTACAGGTCCACTGATTTGTCCCCTTCTGATACCGGGGTCCACCTTTAAATGCCTTGTGACAAGGGGAAAAAAATGCCAAAATCCCATTTCCTACCTTCACGCTGTGAAACTGCACTGGTTGTAAGCTTCTCTGAGTTAAAGATAGCTTTAAGGACTCACTTCCAGGTCTTCTTTCATTGTCACCTCAGAATGCATTGGTATAAGTGCTATACTGCATTCAGCCCCTAGATGGGGTGAATAATGGAATGAAATTATCCGATCCCCATTGTAATGCGATTATATCATTAAGTGAACATTCAGTCCAATCTATTGCCTTTGCTGTGTAAACAGATACTCCCTGCCAGATACTCACTGGTTGCACAGACTACTGGAGATAGATTGCCTCTTCTTTGCATTAAGAGCCTGTATGTTGTGTGAAAGACACTCTGCTGCAGGCTGTGGGAGACATGATTGCCTCATTAAGAGCATCTTTATTTTGTACCACCGTCATATATGTAGTCCATTGTTAAACGAACAGTTGTTAAGCGGCACACGCCTGTATTACCTTTGCATAAACAGTGTTGTGACCCAGTCTGAATGACATGAATGGCACATGGGAATGAGTCGTGGGAGAATTAAGTTGGATTTCCGTTGTGGGACACAGAGGATCCCCAGTGTTACATGAATTATCTACTCACCAAACATACCAAACTCTCACCAACTGAGAGTGCATTGTTTAAACAGGATCTGAAACCTGAAAGGATAAAAGTCATATCAAGAAGCATGATTTGTAGCTGAAAAAATGGCAGGAAGGGTACTGGATTCCTCTCAATCCCCCTCTCTCAAAGGAATGTCTTATCTACATAAATGGCATTGAGGCTGTCCTGTGTGTGTGAGTATGCTGCATGTAGTTAGGCTTTCAGAAAAGTACAGTATTTTGAGCACCAACTGTAGCCTGTTGTCCAGGTTTCCCTCTTACATTTTGATTAGAGCCATGCCTAGTTTCTCTGAGGTTCTTTTTTGTTTTTTTCTTTTCATCAAAAGGTGCCATTTCAGGAACTTCAAAGTTTTCTCCAAAAGACCAGTACTCTTGCAGGAAGAAAATCTTCTTTTGCTAAGTAATTGAACACCCTCCCTCTCTCCTGCCAAAGTGCTGCAGAGCTAACTTGGCTGGATTAACCAGCCTGGGACTCATTTTTTCACCTGTGTGTCCCTGTGCATGTTTATGAGTGAATGAATGAATAAATGAATTACAGCACAGTCCTATCTTGCACTGAAACAGGCAGGCCAGGAGGCCTGTGCTGTATCCAGTGCAAGATTGGGGCCAGAAGTGGCTCAGCCAGAGGCAAGGAAAAATGCTTCCCCTTAGCTCCACTAAGCCAGCACAGCCCCAATAGGTCTCCTTGCCACTTCAGGAGGTGGCACAAGTCCAAGGAGAATGGAGTGACTTTGAGTCACTCCGCGCTGCTCGGGGAATGGGATTGGGAACTGGCATAAGTGCAAGGTCCCAGTCCCGCCTCCCACTCCTTGCTCGCCTGCCTCCTGGAACACCCTCTGCCCGCCCTTCCCCGGAATGCCTCCCTCCTCTCCACTCTCCCCAGACCCCTGTGCTGGCTGAGCTCAGCCAATGCAACTCTCCCCCCCAGGTTGGCGCAGAGGCTGGATGCAGTTTCTGTGGGCTGGCGCACGTCCATACGCTGGCCCAACTGAGTCCCGAGGAAGCGCAAACATGCTTTACGGCACATTTGGGACTTGCACTGGCCTAACAGAGAGTTAGGATTGCGCCCTCAATCAATCAATCAATCAATCAATCAATCAATCAATCAATCAATCAATCAATCAAAGACTGAGCAGGAGAAAAATGAGTAGCTGTGACAGGGAGCTGCATTAGTCCCCTCAGTGCTTGGAATTGCTGTGGAATCTTGAGAAAACCTTCCCTTAGCTAGCTTCCAGTGTACTTGAACTACCTTTCCCAGGAGGCTGCAGAGCTAAGCACAGATGCAAGGATTATGAAAGGAACCTCTGAGGCAATGCAGAGTCCACAGATGGCTGGAGGTCGCTCTAAGTTATTCCTTTGTTGCTCCCTCTGACACTAGTGGAGGCAAGGAGCAAAGTAACCTGGTGACCTCAGTAGAGCATTTGTAACAGAAGCAGATAGTGTGATAGGCATGTAGGAAATGATGGAGAGTGAGAGGCCGGGTTGGAGTGAACATTATTCAGATAAGGGCTATGGCCAGGCCTATCTTGACCAGTATTGCAAGTGAAAGTGAGGCAGGCATGGCTCCAGAGATCAGTTCTGGTTACTGTGGTCTACTGTGAATACTGCAGATTCATGACCACGTTGACTATTGATGCTGTTGGGCCTGTTCGGAGATTGTTTGAAAGAATGAATCGGTTAATATAGTTATGCTCTTGTAATGATTTGTAAATAACTTTATCCATTTGCAGTTCTTAAATATATATGGAATGAAGTTGTATGTGCAAGTAGGGACGAGTATAAGATAATGTCAGACATTGATGTAATCAACAGTAACTCTTTAGTCTGCATGGATTCAACCAACTTTATTTGTGCAAGCCTCATCAAGGTCAGAGGGGTTTCAATTCATGGCAGGCTTTGAGGGAAAATCTGCCCATTGCAGACAGATTTTACAGATGTTTCCTAGGGATGTCAAAGAATATTTCAGTGGTCTCCAAATATAATGCAAACTGCCACATTGTAATTTGCCAAATTCTAATAAAAACTATTCTTAAAGTAAAATCACGTTTCACACTTTTATGGTTTTTCTTTATGAAGCACTTTTCTTCAAGAGTAGTCAGAATTCTCTCATAAAGTAGAATAGTTATAGTTGCCTGGAATTCTTTGAAGCTCAGGGCTTAGCTACAGAAGGTCTTAAGCAAACACTGTCAGAAAACTGCATGGATATATTTACAGGAATAATGTCCCATCTGGTAAGATGCCCTGTAATGTCAGAGGATTAAATGTGTATCAGATAGTAAAAGCATCAAACACTCTTTTAATTAGTTGATAAAAGAAAAACATAGTGATTGTTGCTTGCTTAGGAAAAATACTCATTGGAAGCCAAAGCAAAGACTGTACACATTCATTTAGAAAGCCTGGAAGTACTTCAAAGTATATCTCCTCTTCATCTGAAACCATACTGCTTTTGTGTTAGTGGTGTGTTACATGGCATTATTCAGCATACTCATCTGCCATTCTGTAAGTTAAGGAAATACTGTCTGTGTATGGTGTTTGGTCATTATATTGGCAATATGGTTGAACAAGTGTTGAGACTTTAATCATTGAGAAAAGAGCGAGTAAAAGGTAGTTGCCTGCTAAACAGCTAACCAAGCTTAACCAAGCTTAAGGATGTGTCTGTCCACCTTAGAATTGATGTTATCATGGCATTTAAAAAAATGTATACTGTACTCTGAGTTGGCTTGTGAGGTCACGGCTTATTTCTCAGCTAAAAAGTGAATTTATTTCAGTCAGTCTCAATCATGCAACATCAGTTTTTTATTGGCTATACTGTGGTGTTTAAATAAAAGCTTGCAATGGAAGGCTGCAGGTGGGTTCATAGCCATCTGCAGGGGCTTTCTGTTCCTCACAGTTGGCATGATTTGGCAGTGCTGTGAAACTGTTGGATCATACAGAGAGCTCGATTGCATTCCAGCAGGGAGCAGTGTGTACGTTGTATGTGCCCTTTCCTGAACTGGCTCGGCTGTGTTGAAACAGATGGGGAGTGTGTGTTGTGGGAATAGACCAGCATCCTTTTTGGAAAGTTTATCACTGATGACAGTACCTTGCTTTATAACAGAGTTCCATGACTTAAAATTATGCCTAGATCTTGCAGAGGAAGTCATAGAGTTGATGAACTTCTTTTCCTTGAACCACAGGCAAGGAGTTCCTCACAAACCTAACCAAAAGGGTGGGAATGCAGTACGCTGTCTTTAGTTCTGGGAAGTACTGGAACTGTTCACGGATCTATTTTACAGAGAACTGTATAGGGAAAACTGAAAGTTTAATAGATGTTGAATTTTCCATTGATTAATTATGTTTACTGGAAATAACGAACAAATTGAGAACAAAAATGAACAAATCGCATGGATTAATATTACAGAATGATTGCTAGGGAGTTCTTCTGTGTGAATGCTTCCGAGGTGATTCAGAAGTGGAAAGAATATGTGAAAAACAGAAACATGATTTTATGAAAAAGACATGGCTACTATCTACATTTTTTCGTTCTGCAAAATTAGAATTCCACTGCTGTGTGACTAAAAGGTTATGTTTAAAAAAAATTTTGTGGTATGAAGCAGGAAGCTGAAAAACTGGGCATGCAAAATGGATAAGGATGGAATTGAGGAGAAGTATCCCAGATAGTTTAATTTCAGTTGTGATTTCCCTTGTTTTAGAGATCCTAAATTGCACAGAATTGCAGCACCGCACACAAGTCATACTGATGTCCCATTCCCAAAAGGAATATTCTGTTGCTGTTTGGATCTTAAATTGTGTTTGATTTTAGTCATATCTGCTGTTTCTTCTAACTTCAATTTCACATCAAAGCTGTGGGATCAGAACAAAGGATTAGTGAAGATGATGCTATTCCTAATCCAAAATTAGAGTCAGATCTATTAGATTTTACTTTCTCTGCAGTTACAGTTTATTACCAAATGAGCCATTTCTTTTGGATAAAGATAATGGTGGCCCAGTTTTATGAACAGTGACAGCACCGAGTCATCAAGTCATAGGACTGAGCAGTATAGAGTATCAACTCTGATGCAGAAACACAGTGCAGTCTATCTCCTTTCATCAGCAATAGAAGCAGCAGGAGCAATCTCTGCTGGCACTCACTGGGATAGTGGTTGAGCAAAGATTTCATTTTATTTTATTACCAAAATTTATTCCCTCCCCCCTGAGTTTATATATGGGCTGCCATGGTAGCTCACAAAATTACAAACATGCTAAAGCTAGTCTAAACAAAAAAAGTTAAACAAAGTGATCAGCCTGATAAGCACAGCCAAAATAAAAGTCATCAGCAGACAAAGAGAGAATCTTTCTAAATAAGGACTTTCCCCTAGCTGCTTAAAAGTCTCTAGCAAAATGACCAGATTGGGCTTCCCTGTATTGGGAGTTCTACAGGGAAGTGCCACAACGAAGAAGACCCTGATGCTTATTGTCACTGCTTTGCTTGAAATGTCTGCAGCATCTAGAGTACTGTACTGTACTCTGTAATCTCTTCCATCTGTACTGTACTCTGTAATCTCTTCCATCTGTAGAGTATAACAAGCTAGAAGAAGCCTAAAATTCTGATGGGTCACAGAAACACCCAAAGATGATGCCTGAGAACATTTAATACTACCAGTTTAGAAAACAAAACAAATCTTCAGATTTTAAGAACTGAAAAATGTAAAGTAGGTTAGACAATTCCAGTCTGACTTGAAGCAGATGAGTTTTCTGGAAGTTGGTTTTGGATCTATGACCGAGGCTTTAAATTTTCTCTGTTTCTTTTTCTTTTTTACTAATTTACATTTTTTTCCTAATGCATACTTTGAACTATGTCCGATAATAAGTGCTAACTTTCAGCATGTATGTACAAGCCAAAGTGGAGAGAATAAACTATTTAACTGATCTGAAAAATAATAGAAACAATTACGTTAATGTATCAAATATCCTAGTAATGCAGCAGGAAAGAAGGAACTCCAAACCATTGCTTTTTATAAACACAATTTTTCTGTTGTGTTTATATCCTCCCCCTCCTCTTTTGGAATGTATTAGCTATGAACATAGGTAGTTTCCAACCAACACAGCCTGGTCCACCACCATTATAGGTCAGATGACAAACAAAGGAAGGGGGTCTAGACATACTGATCAACTCCTGAGGACACAGACTTTCTTTTGAAGCTGTTCTGTTGGTGTCTGCTAAGCATCCCTGTCTGACTTTCCTTATTTTGGACAGGAGCCTAGCACAACGAACTAGGTTGGCTGGCTCAGTCTTCATACCAGAAGGATTTCCAAGAGTTCCCTAGTTTCTTTCTACCATATAGGTAGTCACTTCTCTCATTAACCATCCATCTTCCCTTTTGCCTGGTGTCCTGATTATGTGGTCGCTATCCATTGGTGTCTAGTATTGATATTTATTCACAGATGCCCTGTGTGAATTTACATGAAATAACCTTTCAGCTTGTAAACATCCTGCTGTTTTATCCTGCCATATTTCCCCTTGAACCAGCAGTTCCAGCCAAGCCTCAGAGCCTCTCACTTGTCTTACTTGCTTCTCATATCATCATATTGTCCATCTTTACCTTCTGTGACTGAGAAACTCTATGGAATGTGCCAATTGGCCTGCCTTCCTTTTTACCCCTTGTAGTTTGCGGTATCTTCACAGCATGTTTTTAAAGCCTCACATCTAATGTCAGACAAGATTACCTTAATGATCATAAATAGCTGGCTAAACAACAGAAACCCACTTTCCTCTTAGGCATTAACTCTGTTAGAGCTGCCCCAAATGTTTCTCCTCATTCAGTGGAAAACAATCCTGCTTGATGATTATGCTGGCCATCTCAACATATCCCATAAACTGAGCAATTCTAATATGTTCATCTTTTCATTGCAAGTGCAAAGCTATACAACATTAAATCATGCCCTGTGTCTGCTTCTCTTCCATACCGAAACCCAGTGCTAGGTTTCCTAGTTCAGTTTGCATTTCTTGATACAGATCAGTTCATGGTGGATTTGAATAGCATCTAGCTACTGATTATACTGTCTTTTTTGTTGCTTTGAGCTCTTCAGATGTTTTAGGGTTGAATGTGGGAGACAGACCAAAAACTGCAAAGCAGACAAGCATGTCCAATTTTTGCCTTACAAAATGGCAGGGCTCAACATTTATACAGCAAGGCAGATTCTGTAACTAGGCAGATCTCCTACCATTTAACATTCTCTTCCTGTCAGAATGTTTCGACTTATTTTTTTCTCTGACAAATGTATTTTTTCTCTCTCTTATCAGTTCTGCTTGGAATTGCGCCAATGATTTTGCTGGTGCAAGCCTGAGTAGCCCCTTGGCTGCTGGGGTTTATCCAGGGGGAAGTGGATGAATTTTCCCTTCCTTCAAGACCTCCAGCAGCCTCTCTTCCCATGCTGAATATAGCGGAGGCCATTTCAGCACTGCTCCATCGCAGTGTGGCAATCTCAATAGGATTGAATGGTCCTTCTACTAAATCACCAAATATTTTTCCTGGATAGTAATAATGGCTAATTTACCTGTGGTGATTATGTTTAATTTTTTTTTTTTTCAGTGTGCATCACTTTGTATATGGGTTGACTTTCATTTGCCAGTCATTGCCCAGTCACCAGTTGAAGAAATCCTTTGAAGGTTTTTCATAGTCTGCCTGGGATTTTATCATCCTGAGTAATTCAGCATCATCTGCAAACCAATTACAAAACCTTATTTTCCACTTTCAACTTCATATATTTTATGAGTATGTTCAATGGCACCAGTCCCAGTAAAAATCCTTGGGAGACTCTGTTTACTTCCAGTGTAAAAGCTGTTTATGTCTATCCATTTCTTGTTTTGTTTTTGTTTTTTTAAAAAAAGCATTTATTGCTTTTTTTTAATTGAAGTGTTTTGAAACCAAACAAAAAGTAAGTAGAATATAGCATTGAAGAATGACTTCCCTACATATTACAATAAAAGTGAGGCTAACAACTAAGCAGACAACAGTTGTACTTGGCAAAATGGATTGGTCCATTTGTTTTATGTCCAGTTAGTACTGCAGCAAAGGACTGTAGGGTCTTTTAGCCCATGATTTCTAACAACACAATCCTAGGCATGTATCAGAAGTAACTTTCATTGAGCTCAGTCAGACTCCCAAGTAAATGTGTATAGGACTGCAGTCTAACAGTGCAATCCTATGCATGTCTACTGAAAAGTACCATTGTATTCAATGGTGTTAACTCCCAGGAAAGTGTGTATAGGATTGCACCTCAAGTTGCCTTAGGAGTCTTTGTGTCTGACTACATGAAAGCTGGTTGCAAACTACAAAAATGCTCACTGGATCAAACAAAATATGAAACTGTGTACCTTGAAAACAATATCTGTTCAGTTTTGATTTTCCCAGGAGCTTCACATATGGAAAACTTTCTGACATAGTGAAAATGGAAAAACTCAGATTCTCACTTTATTCTTTCCTCACTATATCCTATTGCTTCCAACCTGTAACAGCCAAGAGCAATATGCTTGCAAGTAGTTTGAAATGAATTGCTCCTGGAATTTGAAGCTCACCAGACACCCTGCATTCATAATGGTCAGCAGTTTTGAATGCTAACAAATAATCACTAATTGTGGAATGTAAATGTTTTCACTGTAAAACCTGGTTTTTGAAGTTGGGAATCCGAAGAATTGTGAAGAATCCATCTAGGGAAGAAAAAAACTCTTTTGTGTTGACATTTGTGGCTCCTCAGCTCACGTTTCTTGGTGAAAACCTCAAAAACAGATATTTCTGAAGGCTTATGTTGCAGATTTGTGGTTGTGAATTTAAAATCAAGTTTAGGTTTTTAGGTCTCTCTCAGATCTACATGTAAGCGATCCATAGAGAGGAAAGGGTGTGCCTGCCTTTGCTGTTCCAGCAACAGAGCAATAAACAGAGCATAAACTTGGCAGTGAGATTAGTAACCAGAACCATTTTAATGTAAAATGCATTATAGGAACTGACATAGAAGAAATTATTACACCACTTTTTGATCCTTGTAAGTGCGATGTAGAAGATAAATAATTTATACTTTTATAAAGAAATATTTCATAGAATCATATACAGGTTGAGCCTCATTATTCGCGTGGGTTCCGTTCCAAGCACTCACCTGGATGGCAAAAAACGCACTATAGTAAATCCATTTAAAAACAAAGTTTCTTTGCTCCAGTGATTTAAAAACAGCTTTGCTGACCTTTGTGTTATACTCAGCCCCTCCCTTCACCAATGCAAAGTGATCACCTTTCTTTCACGTGCTCAGGGGGAAGGGAGGGGTCCTCTGGAGAGAGAAGGATTGATAGATTGTCAACCAGCTGCCCCCCCCTCATATTAAGGAGGCTATTGTTAAAGGACTGTTCAGTTTTTAAAACTGATTTTAAAGGGGTGCATTTTTCCCCTTCTCCAGGGATCAGCACATTCCTTCTCATTTGCAGTGACCATTCGTGTTGAGTCAAATCCGTGTATAAAAAATCCATGTATAAAAAGGTTGGACCTGGACCATAGTTGGAGGGTTCAGAAAATCTAGAGCTAGAGCTTCCTCAACAGATGGTTGTCCTGCCTTTCTTGAAGACCTCCAGCCAGGGATGGAGGCTATAGGAAGGTCCTTAGTCAGAGTGAAAATCTCACCATAATGCAGTGAGCCGTGAGCTGCAAAACTGTGAGCCGTGGCTCTCCAGGGAGCCACGGAAACCTGCAGGGGAGCCACCGAATCCTTGCGAAAAAAAACCACTACCCTATACAATGTATAGGATTGTAACCCTGATGGGGAGCCGTGGCCAATGGCAAAGAAGTCAAGAGAGCTACTAGCTGAAAGGTTTGGGGTCCACTGCCATATTAGCTCATGGTAAAGCAGTCACCTTCATGCTGTCATCATATAATGCCTTGATTGGTGTCTTTGAGGTGGGGAATTTTCCGTGCTTGTGTATATGTCCTTGTTCCTCCCTTTCTTAGAGATTAGCAGTCTCCAAACTGGAGACTCTGTGTGTTTGCTGCGTTCCAGAAAAGGCTTCCCCAGCACAAATGGAACATTCTGTTCCACTGGAGAGCCTCCTTACCATGCCACCGATCTCCCCCAAACTGCGCACCAGCCAGCTGCATCTGCCCAGAAATCCAGGCAGAAAGCCTGCTAGAGTGAATGAACCCAGAAGCCACTGGCCAGCACACAGTTTGGGGGGATCGGCAGCACAGTAAGGAGGCTCCCCAATGGAACAGATCTGGCTTTGTGCTGGATGCACCTGTGGGCCAGGGTATGGAGAGCCCTGTTATAGATGGATCTCTGGAAGATCGTTCTTTCAATTGATTTTTGGCATCAAGAACCAAATAGAGCCTCCATTGCTGTAGTTGTTATATTTTTAGTGAGGAAAGAGAAAATACTTTGAAACAAATACCAGGCCGAAGCCCTGGAGAAGTCCCTGTCCCGCTGTGACAGCATACGGAGAGGCTCTGAGACTAGCACCGAAAATGATTAAAGATCAGATTGAGAGGTGACACAAAACATGGATGTAGCCCTGAGCACTGCCTTAATTGAGGAAAAAAACCAATTAGATTTTCTCTTGGGCTGCTATCAGGTGTGATCAGCATCGGAAGTGCAGCAGGGTCAAAGTTCTAAAGCCCCCTAACAACCCCAATAACGGTTTTGTCCCATTTCAGTGTCACTGCCCCCAGCATACTATTTAACTAACAAGCCACTTAAGTGTTCCAGGTCACATCGATTTTGACCCTTAGCCTATAGGGTGTGGTGAAGCTTAAGGTTCAGTGCTGCCCACTTAGCACAAGGATGAAATTAAGTTCTGGTGATTTTTACACAGCAGGGGGGAAGCTGGTTTTTCAGCAATACTAATCTGAGATTTCTCAACCTTATTTTTCTAGTGTGGTAAAGCACTCCCTGGTCTCTCAAAGCAAGAAGATTGCTGTGGGACTGTGGGTACATCCTGGGGTTTTCACAAATGCCAAAAATGTCCAAAAAAACCAGGTAAGTGTTCTTAAGATGTATTTTCCTTCCATTGCATTCTATGTAGCATTTTTAAAACAGCTGTAAGCATATGAGTGTTCTTTTGGAGGGAACATAAATTGCTTTATAATATATTCTATGATAATGTTACTTTTTCCAGAAGGTAATTATTTTTTTCACAGTGAAAAGAGCAGAAGCAGTACCCATTTGTGTAATTAGTGTGGTGTGCACAAATACGGAGGCACGTTCATCATAATACAAATGCTAGGAGAAAAGAATTGTCTGCCTCTTATATTTGGCTTCATCTATATAGCATTCATCAATTTTTGAAAAAGCATTAATGTGCTTACTAATTTCCTATGAAGATGAGCAAATATAGTCAGCACATAAATTCCCAGTCAGTACTAAGAGGAAACTGAGCAAGCTGTTTAACACTTTTGACATTTAATGGGTATCCCCGCCTGGTAGTTGACTCATTCGCAGGATGCTGATTCAGGGTCACTTTGTTCCAAACACATTTCAACCTTTTCCTTTATGAAAATGATATTACTCACCAGGCAATAATTGTGTTACATGAACATAGGCTTGCTTTGGCATATTTTATGGTTTCCAAGATCCATGACCTTGCCATTAGATTTGAATATTTTTACAATGCCAATTTGGGTTCAAACAATGTTTAGCAAATGGTGGTGTTATTTAAGAGCAATCCTGTGCATCTAAGCATGAAAATAATGTCTGTACAGCAAAGTATTTAAATACAAGCTTAAATCTAATTTAAAGTTCTAATACAAGCTTTAATAGAAGCAGTAGACTAATGAAATGAGTTTTAATGTTTGTCGGTGTCAATGCATCAGCTCTACCCCACCAAATAAAAAATATCACAGCAGTGAAAACTTTTGCAAACTAGAGTTTCACAAAACAGTGGCATTGCTGGTGCATTTTACACCTAGAGCAGGTCTCATCCCTCCACTGCATAACACCTCCTTCTGCTACATGACACACCCCCTCACTAATAATGATGCACAGCAGGTGCTGCTGGCTGTGGTGGGCCCAGTGTCGATGGTACCTGTTGCACAGGTATGAAGAGCACCACCCGGAGGAAATAGGTTGGTGGTGGCATGATGACATCATTGCATCACTGCCAATTATTTCCAGAGTGCCACAATTTGTAGCCTATTGAAGGCACGGATGAGAGAAATAGGGCTTTTGCCCCCAAACAGCAGCATGAATCTCCACTTGCTAGCACCATGGTAAGGACAGGAGACTTGAGCAGCATGCCCATTACTCCCTCAGTGCCCTGCACCTGAGCTGGCCCACTCCAGTTGTTCCCTCCCCCAGTGACATCACTGCCACAGGAATCTCTGTGGTGCACATAAAATTAAAAGAGTGATATATATGAGTTTCAGTGAACTCCACCATAAGTCAAACTTAAAATTTTCTGTGTTTCATTTATGCGCAGCTCCCATCTGCAGCTGTTTCACTTCAGTGCAGATGTTGCTACATGGATTCTGCTGAAATAAGGAAGAAAATGCAGCAGCTCTACTTGGTTTTTTTTTGCAACTACTGTGTGCAAAAATCAGCAATCCACAAATCTGGCTGGTCTTGGTAGCCAATCCAAAATGTTTATCACAACCCCACAGCAGCAGTACGGCCTTCAACTAAATTCAGATTGAACTTCAGAGGCAAGAAACCCTCTAACACTCAATGCATTTCCCCTTCCCAAACCCAAACTGAGAAATGATCTGTGGAGGGCAAGTGAACCTGAGCTCAACACCTCTTTGCATTAAGCAATGCTCAGGATATGAACTACCTCTGCCCAATACGCAGGAGCTACCCATCCATCGGGCAAGGTGAGGTGGGTTGCATCAGGGGCAGATTATTGTGAGAGGGCAGTGAATTTGGGGTGTCTTTCAGTCTGTTGCTGCTATTGCCTTCCACCAGCCTACCACAGATGCAGCCCACACTGATCCACTTTTCACCAACTTAAATGCACGCAGAAAGTGGCTCACCCACCTTCTTATCATACTCCAGGCGTGGTTTCTTCGAACATGGAAGTACAGGACTTCAAGTGTGATTTATAAGGACTGTGTAATCAAAGGTACTCCTTCATTTGTGTGGTGTCTTTGAATCATACTAAAAGTCCTCCGCTTGTGCAGCTGACAAAACTGCAAGATGAGCACAGTGGCTTTTTTTTTTTTAAGTTTGCAGGAGACCCAAGGCAGCATTTTGGCTTATGATAAACATTTTGGATTGGCTAGCAAGTCCAACCAAATTTGTGGATTCCTGATTTTTGCACATACAAGATAATATTCTGGGTTGCACAGCTGCTGCCTCTGCCAGCACATCCCTTGCTCTTTTAGTTTGGAACAGGAAGGTTGTGTGTTCATGCTGTGTGGTGGACAATGGTAGCAAGTGCTCGCATGCTGAACGTTTCATAGAATTGTGAAATGCTGAAAAAGGAGTGGACAAGGCTGAGGAGCAAGGAGATCTTCCTGTGTGGTTTGGAGGGCCATGCAGAAGAATGGGCAAAGCACATTTGAAAAGTTGGTGTTAACCACAATTTCTTGATTCATAGGCAAATGTTTCTTAGAGCAATCTTGAAATGGAGAAAGGAATCGGCATGTGAAAGCAGACAAAGAATGGCTAGGAAAAAGCATGAGGGCACAGACATTGAAACTTGAAGAATTGGGAGACTGCCTGAGCCCTCATACTTTTACTGTTGGAGGATTGCCCAAATTGAACTACTAATGTGTGTAAGCCTTTTCTGCACAGTGTTGCATATACGCAACAGGGACCAAATGTGTATACCTGTGGGCTGGACAAACATGGGTTCTAATATACTACAACATTTTTTTTCTCTTCACATTCAGCTTACCCTGGATATAGCCCAGTGGTGGACTGTCCACAAGGTTACAAGAGAATTAACGCTACTTTTTGTCAAGGTAACATGTTTACATATGTTTAGCATTGTCATGCTTCTGGAAAAGCTTTTCTGAGAATGGTTAGTTTTTCTTAACTTAGTGCCAGTGTCAACATACTAGGGGAGTAAAACTCCCATTGCATCCCCCTATGGTGCGTCGGCTGCTACCAGTTCCACCAGTGCCAAGGGTTAAGGGTTTACCCTGACCAGATTGTACTTTGATGGGCATGTACCCTTGACTAGTGCATGATCTGGCTGACTTCCTGGCACTATTCCTGTGTGTACATACTTATTTGGGATGATATGTATGAATCTGGTCTGTTTCTTTAGTAAAAAATGAGAAAAGGTAAATGCCATAAATTGGTTATTTAATTAAATACTAATAAAGTCTCCCCAAATTTATTAATACTAAGCAACATATGTTCCGCAAAACCATCATTAGGTGCATTCAGCATTATCTGGACAACCTCAAATGGCAGCCAGGTAGCATCCTGTAATGTCTTGTGACAGCCAGTAATACCTCAGAACGCCTTACAGGGCTGGAAAGGTAGGAAGGAAAGCAGCTAACTGCCAAAAGGAAACATGTGAAGTGTGAGTTAACCAGTTGACCTAGCAAGGAAAGGAGGAAAGGCAGCTAACTGTTAATAATAATAACTGGCAAGGAAGGAAGGAAGTTAGGCTAGTGAGTTCGGCGGGAACACCGTTATACATGCAATTGGTTGTTATCCAGAACATTGTTATGTGTCACATATCTGTAAGAATATTATTTATTGTTGGAAGTTTGTAAATGTGGATGTTGGTGTGTGAATGTTTGTGGTCAAAAGTCTCTGTACAGAAATCAGAATTACAAGTGTCTCATGTTAACACAAGTGTCTTATGGCTAAAAAAAGTGGTTTCCAGACTCCTCCAAGGGAGTAGATGGGGAGGGGGGCAGTGATGTTTGCGTAGATGGGGAGGGGGGCAGTGACGGCACCACAGCAATCATGCCACTACCAAGGGTTTTTTTCACTTACCGGGGGGGGGGGTCAGTGCTAGCCTCCAGCAGGGTTTTCACACAAAAACTGGAAGTGAGTTTTGATTTGAGATAAAGGCTTTTTACAGCAGCGGAGAGGCCACACTCTGCTAGAGGCCAGCATCGCCCTCCAGGTAAGTAAAAAAGGCTCTTGGTAGCAGCAGCAGCGTGATCACGGCGGCAGTGCTGCCATTACTGCAGGGTGAAAGGGGAATGCCCTGCTTCCGGTTTCCCTAGTGGGTCGCAACTCACCAGTTTGGTAACCGCTGACCAGATGCATTAGCTTCACTTATAAAGATAGCTTTCAATCTATAGAAGGGGGAAAATTTCTTCCAGAATAAATGTTTCATGTACTGTACATTCCAAACAATTTTATAATATATCCAGTTTGCTGCCAAACAACTGATATCGCATTGAAGGCAGTTGAATGAGAGGAATGTATTATCTGCTCCCCCCAGCCCAGAGAACAGCTAACTCCACTGCTTTTGAAAATTCTCTGAACGCCTAATTGCTCTAATGTTGCTTCAAGTCAAAGGCCTCCTCAGTTTACGTACCATATGTGGTATCAGCGTGATTAACAACCACCTCCTGATTATTTCCTTTCATTTGAGTGAACTAATGCAATGAAACAAATCTCTTACTGATGTGTCTAAGCACAACAAAAGAACAGTCTGCTTGCAGATTCGTTTGAACATTTTCGTTCATAAATGTTAAGACTGGCTATTTTTCTGTATCTGCAGTTCTCTTTTAGTTACATACTGTGTTGCGTACATATATGCAGATTCCCCCTAAGTTCTTCCATGAAACCTTAAAACTTGTTGCATGAGCTTATTAGACTAAGGGTGCAATCCTAACTGCACCTTGGGCCGGCGCAAGTCCCTTGTGTCACCCTGGGAGGGTCACAAACATGCTGTAAAGCATGTTTGCACCTCTGTGAGAGTAAGCTGGGCCAGCACAGGGACATGCGCCAGCCCTCAGAGGCTGCATTCAGTCTCTACTGTGCCGAAATGAGGTAAGTCAGCACTGGCCAAAGTCGGCTGGTGTGGGAGTCTTTTGGGGAGGGCAGGGAGGAGGCATTTCAGGGTGAGGGAAGGGCGGGTGGTGGGCGGAACAGGAATTGGGGCCAGGATACAGCAGTTATGCTGGATCCTAGCCCTGTTGCTGGGCAGTGTGGAGCAGCTCCTGGCTGTTCCATTCTGCTCAGATCTACACCACTTCATCAGGTGGCGCAGATCCGAGTAGACTCATTGGCGCTGCTGTGGCTCCCCCAGGGGTAAGGGGAAAAGTTCCCCTTGCCTTGGGCTGAGCCTCAGCCAGCTCCAGACTTGCGCTGATACAGCACAGGCCCACCAGCCTGCCTGCTCCAATACAAATTAGGATTGTGCTGTAATAGTGCAATACTATGCATGTCTACTCAGAAGTAATTCCCTTTGATTTCAATGGACCATACTTTCCTGAAAGTGTGTATTGGATTGCAGCCTTAATATATTTTTGTCAAGCATAGTATGCAGTCTAGTCTGAGAATGTGTTTGTTTTACTGGAAACAACATGACAATCTGTTAGAGGTTTGACTGCATTGCATTTTTCTACCTTTTCCTTGCTATTTTTTAAAATACAGGCACAGCCTGTTTATCCGCGTTAGTTCCGTGACTCAGGTGTGGTTAACAAAAAACGTGTTTTGCTAAATTCCATAGAGTTACGCAAATACACTGCAGCCTGATACTTCTGGATGGAAGGAAATTAAGGCAGCTGTTATCAATCCCCTCCCCTCTGCTCCGTAATCAACCCTCCCTGTTGCCAGTTGTCCCGCTGAGCTTATAAGAGTCCAGCCCTATGTGTTTCTACTCAGAAGTAAGCCCCATTCCAGTCAATGGGGCTTACTCCCAGGAAAGTGTGGAGAGGATTATAGGCTAAATCGCATGCTTTGTTAACTGGGAAGGCTTGCTTGTGATAGCCTGCACCATCTCAGTGGGGGTTGGTTGCTTGTGTCAGTGATTGCCTGCACCATGGGGGGGGGGTGAATTCGGGTGAATACTCCCTGGGTTTTTTAAAGCAATCCCCTCTGTTGCTACCACACCTGCCCCTGTGTGTGTGTGTGTGTGTGTGTGTGAGTGAGAGAGTGAGCTCCACCTTGCTGCATGTGATCTGGCTACAGAGATTTTTGCCCCCCTTCCCCTCTTCAGCCTCTTTGCTGGCTCAGGGGCTCCAGGAATGTTACTGTTCCTTGCAAGGGGAACCTTTTTCAGGGCTCCAGGGCTATTTCGCTGCCTGGGCGAGGCGGAGCCTTTTTTCAGTGTTTTGGGCTGCCTGGAAATGGAGCAAGATGCCAGGGAAGGGAAAAGGAGGCAAAGGTGTGTGACTTTCAGTACCCCCAACCCATTCCTGTTGAGACAAATCCTCAGATAAAAATATCTGTGGATAAATAGGCTGCACCTATACCTGCTATATCCTTGATTTTGGATATACATGGAAAAGAGAAGCTGAATTAAAAGGACAGCTGGTGAAAGTCTTGACATTTTACTTTAAAAGAAAAGTCTGTTTCCAATAAACCACTTTCCTAAAAAATAACTTGGGAACTGAAAAAATACTTGCATAGTTGTTTAGCAGTTTTTTTGTGGCTTCCCAATTTGTGTTTGTACAAAAGTTGGCCCTAAGCTTTTGCAGTCCTTTACTTATATTAGTGTTATGTTTAAATGATTGGAGAGAGAGCATAGTCATAGTTTCAGTCCCACAACAAGGGTGATAGTCAACTTGGCAAGGGTATTGAAAGCCATGGGGGCAGGGGGAATAGCGTTGCTTGGCTGTTACCGTTACTCCAGCATAAATGACCGGTTTTCAGTGTGAGTTGAGTACCACTAGATAAACTTTGGCTACAGTGCTATACCCAATTACATGGAAATGTCCCATTGAACTCAGTGGGGCTTACTTCTGAGTTAATATGTATAGGCTTGTGCTCTTAATCTTGGTTAATCTGAGTTTAGAAACAACAGAAAAGACATGTAACTCATCCTACCTTTCCTTCAGTTCTGCTGACCATCAGGAAAGAAACTATTAGGGCCAAATGGCACATTCTAACACCCATGTGCCAACCCTGGCTGGAAACAAGCAATGGGAATTACTTTTGTATACTTTTATAACTTGAGTTATGATTTCATAAGCAATGACAAAATTGTTTATTAGATTCTGGTTGGAACAAGAATGGACCATTCTGTATTCTAGCTAAATTACAGCTTATCTATGAGATTCATGAACAAATCTCCTTAGGCTGCCCCCCCTCCCTAAAAAAAGCAGGAGAGATGGGCTGAGCGGCTAGGAGCAGCAGTGCTGGGGACGGTTTGGCTTGGGTCTGAGCTGATGATGTTGAGGGCAGGAGGAGTTAGTTCTTTACTTGAAAGGTGTTTGTTAGGGTTTGTTTTAACTTCCATTGTGAAGCACAAACATAATTACTTACCAATTATTGGTTTTTTTTTAAAATTGAACACTTACCTTGAGTACTTAATGGTTGTATTATTATCTGAAAAAATCCTAAATAATCAAATCATGTATCTGAAAAAGAAGCAGTAAAAAAAAGAGAGCCATATTTGAAACACTTGAGCTGAAAAAAAAGTTCTATTATGAATGCTGTAATTTTAACAGAACAAAGTTTTTTCGGTGTGTGTAAAAGTTTCTTAACACGTATTCTATCAAAGGTACGTTTGCATAACACTGCCAATGATGTGTTTTTGCAACAGTTTCAGGAGACCTCCAGAATGAGGTAAATGCCTGCAGAAAAAAATTCATGGTGTTTCTATATATCTTGAAACAGCAGCATTGCATTATCACATCTAACATGAGCTAGATTTAAAAAAATTAGTACTGTCCATGGTGCTAACCTATAGATCCTTATGTAAATCATACTCAAAAATTGGCCTCATGCAAGAAAATCCCCCCCAAAACATTTTTTTCTTCCTAAGCACATAGGTCTAGCTCTTTCAAACCTTGCAAAGAGGAGTGACCTTTTTTACCTCCGAGTACCTTGTGAACACTGGCTGACCCTGTGGTTAGCTTGCCACCTATTCCTTCCACAACCCCCCCAAAATCTTTTTTTAAAACTGATCACACTGGTCGAGCTCTTCCAGATCTTGCAAAGAGGAAGCGCCTCTTTGACCTCAGAATACCCTGTGAATGTTGGCTCACCCTGTGGTTAGCTGGTCACCTATTCCTTCAGTAACACCATCCTCAACCTACTTTGAGAAACCTGAACATTGCTGGTAATGTAAATTTTAAATTAAAAACTCAGGCTGGATTCCTATGCACACTTATATGGGAGTGAGTTCCAGTCAACATAATGGAGCTTACTTTTAAATAGGTATGCCTAGGACTGTACTGTCTGGCTGCAATCCTAACCACACTTTCCTGAGAGTAAGTCCCATTGAATAAAAAGGGCTTACTTCTGAGTAGACCTGGTTAGGATTATGCCCTATGTTTAGCAGTGTTGAGAAGAGAGGTCACCTGAAACTTTGAATAGCTATTTTTTTTCATCTGAATGATAGTAGAGGTGGTAATCTCCTGCTGACTGACTCAAGCTGATGCCTGAAACTTCAGCTTTATTGGATTATGTTCCACAGAGTAATATATAAATGCAACTCAGCAGAATTTCCCCCCCTCCTGAGGAAGTTATGAAATGTGACTCAGGGTGCAATCCTAACCAACTTTCCAGCACTGGCATAGCTATTCCAGTGGAGCATGTGCTGCGTCCTGCAGTTGGAGGGCAGTCACGGGGGCCTCCTCAAGGTAAGGCAATGTTTGTTCCTTTACCTTGGAGTTGCTTTGCCTTTATGTCAGTGCTGGAAAGTTGGTTAGGATTGCAGACTCAATATCTCACTTTACAAAACTTTTGTTCTGTTGCCACTTTAGGTGCGTTAGCACAATGTTGTGTTCCACTGCTGATTACAGGTATATCATAATTTTTGAGTCCTGCCGACTACGCCAATTTATCCCGTGCAAATATCCCAACACCCTTCAAATGCCTGCTTTCTGGCTAATTAACACCCTCCTTTTCCAAGAAACAGCTGTGGTGTGCAAAGGAATAAACACAGAACTCCTTATCTATAGCAATTAACAAGAATTTATTGCTACAAACACAGACACTCCCTGCAAGTCCTCTTGTCCAGAGGCTTTCCCTCCCCAAAACTCCACTTAACTCAGTAGCTGAAGGTTTGACGCCTCCAGTCCAAGTCCACAGTTCAATCTCCAAAGCAGTCCAATCTTCCCAGTAGCAGTCCAATGCAGCAGAGTGTGTGTCCAGCAGAGTCTCAGCAGTCCCTTCCTCTATCTTCTCCAGAAGAGTGTCTCCTCCAGCAGGGTCCTGGCAGTCCTCTCCTCTGTGTGTCCTCCAGCAGAGTTCTGGCAGTCCCCTTCTCCCAGTGTGAGTCTGTCCGGGTGTCTCTCTAGGTCAGGGTCCTCCCTCTGGTCAACATCCCGCTCCTGGCTGGGTCAGCGTCTCGCTCTGGTCAGCCCTTTGCTCCTTCTGAAGCTGCCTTGGATGTCTCATAATCCAAAATGCAGCTCAGCTGTGAGCTACCTTGTTAAGCCCAAATTAGGCTCAGCTGAGCCATCTCTTCAGTCCATGTCCATTCAAAGTCCCATCAAGGTCAAATGAAGCTCAGATGTCCATCAGATTCCCATTGGCCTTGATTGATTACAGCTGTGAAGTCAGCCCTGCCCTTCCCAGAGCTGTCAACCAGCTGTCAAAACAGGGAATTGCTGTCAACACCACATCATCCACCTGGTGATCTTCTAATCTTCCATTACATTGAGGGACTGCAAACCAAGTGGATTCCAAAGTCTAATCCCTTACCATAAACATTAAGCCAAAGTTTCATTTTTTTATCACCTTGTGAGGGTTACCCTTCAAACAACTCCAGCGCCTCAGTTTCCCTAAAACAATGATCTTTGTCCTGTGGGGTATAAAATTGGGTGATCCTAACACTCTGAAAACTGTGCAGAAAAATCCTTTCACCTCTCCACTTTCAACAGAGAAAAATTGGTGGGGCAGTTTTTTTGTATCCCATCTTTTACCAACATTGTGCTAACGCATCTATGGTAGAATACCAGTTAAATGTGTCCTCTGTAAATCATTACAAATATAGAGAGTAACTAGATGAAATAAAGGAAAGGGCTCCTATAGCTCCTCTAATGCTTGTGCAAAAGGTGTTTAAGCTGCTGTGGCTTTTCTCACCCCTGCAGCATTGTGAGAGAAGAAGCATCTGCCAAATTTCTCTCTACTATGCTCCTTTTAAAGGTATGGGAGCCCTGCTTTCTGTTGCATCTAGTCACTCTGTATGCATGGTTAGCTTATCTTTACGTGTATTTATTTAAAAATTTCTATCAAATTCTTCTTTTACAATATGGTATGCATGGATGGATTATGCCATTTTCTCTTATGTTTCCAAATATCTGGAAGTAAAAAGACTCTGACTCTAACAGAAAATTCCTTTTTGGCTTCTGGTACTCAGAGAGCGTCTGCATTCCTCAACAAATATTTTTAACTGGAATGTCCTGGGGGTTGTTTTGTTTCTCCTTCCTATAATTTGTTTAATCCCCCCACTATTTCCCCTTTTCATGAAAATGTTGTGAAAAGAAAGGCATCTTCAGCATCATTAACTGCAGTAATCTGATTGGTATTCATTATAAGCTTTAGGATGAGTCATAGCCCAGCTTTTCTATTTCAGGTTGCTGTCTATAATGGAAATCCCAGACCCGTAAAATAAACAAGAGTTTAGGAATTAAGAGCAGGCTGCAGATCTTACGAAAATCGGTGGTTTTCAGTGCCCTTTCGTTCTTTCATAAATGTTATCACTGCTTTGCGCGACTTACTGCAGATACCCGCCTATAAGTCGATCTCACAGATAAGACGAGGGCAGGTTTTGAGCCCAAAAATCATGGAATTTGCTATGACCCTCGGATAAGACGGGGTTTTAAATTAGGGAGGTGTCTGACTATAATTTTGTCTGATTTTACCCAAGGCCAGATCCTGAAAAATAACCTCCCAGTAATTGTTACCTACGAACTGTACTATGTATACATAGTATAGCAAAAACAGTATTAAAAATAGTCTCTAATTTATTAAAAACTATGATCTATCTCATAGATCATAAGATACTTTTATTCACTAATATTTTAAATTGTTCTCTCAACAACCATTTGTAAACACTATCAGAGTAAGGCCACAATCCCATCCACACTTTCCTGGGAGTAAGCCTCAGTGACTTTAATGGGACTTACTTCTGAGTAGACAAGCCTAGGATTGGGCTCTAAGTACACTGGAAACAGCATACCAGTAGAACCATTAATGAAATCCTCCTTTAAAGTGCCTGCTGCCTTAAGCCAAAAGCTCTACGTAGAACACACAACACACAACTGGGAGTGTGCAATTCAGTTCACAGTAGAGAGATAAGCAACAAGGAGTGACTGAGCAAGTGCAGCTGCACATAGTTGCACCTGATTTACTTGGAAGTAGACCCTCTGTGGAGGAAGGGCAGCAGAGCTCGTGTGGAGGTCCTGGCAGGGAGATACTGCAGAAGCAAGCATGCTCTCCTAAAAGCTTACTACATAAGCAGCTGTTGCAAGTGCTTCCTAGCTCTTGCCAGCATGCAGCTAAGATCTCTGGCTAAAATACCTGTTGCTGCAGAATAATTCTACTTTAAATTCTACTCTCTGCTTTTCCTGTGTTTTACATCCTTGCAAGGTCTCCAGGACTCTTCCAGTGAACAAATGCAGGGACTTTTCCCCTCCAGTCCAACTTCATTGGTGAGGATAGGGGGAAATGAGGTTAGCAACTAGGTTTGCAAAAAGTTTTACAAAGGAGAGACTGAAGTGTGACTGTATACAGTAATGGGGGAGGTGGAGAAGAAAGCAAGAGGGAGGAATAGACTGGGAGCCCAATCCTAGGCATGCCTACTCAGAAGCAAGTCCCTTAATAGTCAGTGGGGCTTACTCCCATGAAAGTGAGGCTAGGATTGTAGCCTTAACTGTTTTAAGTGCTCTCTCTCTCTCTCACACTCACACACACACACACACAAACTTTTCCTTTTATAAAAGTCAACTCTTCCTCTCTCCCCCACCCAGTACAACTTCATCAGTGGTGAATGATTTTGGGGAGAGGGGCTAGCAAGCCTCAGCTTCACAACAGAGAGTTTAAAGTTTGGATTCAATAAGGGGGAGGGGGCAAAAACAAGAAGGAAAGAGGAGATGGACTTAACCCTTTCAATGACTTGAGAAACAAAGGTACAGCCTTCTGCAGGCTGCCTCTCTCTCTTTCTCTCTTTAAAAAGATCACTCTCCCCCCTTCCCCACCTTGTCCAACTTCATCTGTGGGGAGATGGGAAGGGGGTTAGCAAGTTGGGCTTTCCAATGGAGTGCTTGAAGTTTAAATACAGTAGGAAGGGGGAACAAGAAGGAAAGAGGAGATGGACTCAGCTGTTTCAAATGACTGCTTCTCCCTCGCTCAGATGCCCCCTCCCACACACAATTCATTGTCTCCTGCTCTGTCTTGGGTGCCACTCCAGAGATGCCTCCCTGGGCGTGGTGCTGAGCGAGGGGGGCTGCTGATGGCTTTGGTGGCAATTGCCCTGCCCTGTGCTTGGAGCTTCTGCAGCTGGGCAACAGCCTGAAGGAGCACGTGGAGCACACCTGCAGGCAGCTGCAAATGCTCAGCAGCACCCCAGCCTGCACAGCTTCCTCTCAGCAGAAGATCACTTGCTCGCTCTCTCCCTCCCATAATAGTGATTGGCTGGCTCACTCGCCTCCCCCTCCCACCCTTGCTGCTTGCCTGCCCTGGAGATAAGGCGGGGCAATGATTCAGGCTGCTTTTCTGGGAAGAAATTTTTTGCCTTATAGGTGAGTATTTAAAGTACTTTTTTAGACAGGTGTTTTCACAGTGTGCAAATCCTCTTGTAACTGTGGTTGAAAATGGTGTTTGGTGCCAAGTATGGCTAGCGTTGGCACGTGAATGCAATTCTAAGGAAAGCCAACTCAGAAACAGGAACGGAGGATGGAATGTCTGCGGGAGAAGTTTAGTCTATAGCCTGGCTAGGTTAGGGCAATTGTTTCTTTACCATCTCCTCGGAAAGAAGAATTGTCATAATAAGTTTAAGCAAGCTGTGCAGAGGCATCTATTTTTCACAGGTAATTTCCAAGCCCTTCTTTGGAAAACTATTTTGGTTAGGAAGAATTTGTGAATAGGCTGAAAGACTTCCTATGGGGGAAGAAACTATGGCTGCAGTAAATTCTGTGACAGAATTTTCATTCAGTTTTATATTGTGAGCCACTTCGAGCATGTATGTGATAACACAAGGTAAAAACCATTGTTTGTATCCTAAGAAGGCTAGGTATGAGTAAGAGCAATTGAATTCTGTAAGATATGTTAGTTCTGTTTAATGTAGGTCTATCATTTCAATAGGACAATCATGACTAGATTTCTTAGAGTACAGCCCGTTATCAATAATAAAATATCATGTCAACCTCTCTTGCACTATTTATGTAAGAACATGAGAACAGCCCTGCTGGATCAGGCCATAGGCCCATCTAGTCCAGCTTCCTGTTTCTCATAGTGGCCCACCAAATGTAAAAGTCTAATAGTTTTTAATGTGGAAGTGAAAGAAAGGCATTTTTTTGTGCAAGTGATCATTCTGGCCAAGGTAGGTCTCACATTTGTATTAGAAATGTGAAAACTTTCTTGGCCAGAATGGTCACAAAACATATTGAGACTTTGGGTGAAGGCTTAAGTGAGGGTGAAATACACTCTGTTTCTACTCCATATTCTTTTTTATCTGGGATAAGGGAAGACTATTAGGTAAGACTCAAGTGTAGCAGTATGAATATCACTTGTGACATAGTTTCTGCTGCTTCTTCTCTTCCTCTTGTGGATAACTACTAGATAATATATGTAGATCTGTTTTTTCACCCCAGTTCTTTTTCAATCTTTTTTGAGAATTGCTGCTCATTCAGAATGCAATCCAAAAGTGCTTTTGGGCCAGCGCAAGTCCCTTGTGCCGGTCTGGGGGTGTTGCAAAAGTGCCGTAAGGCACTTTTGTGCCACTGCAGGAGTTAGGAGGCCAGCACACAGACGTGTTCTGGCCTCCAGAGGCCAAATTTGGCCTCCACTGTGCCGGCCGGTAGAAGGATAAGTCCATGCTAACCGAGTCAGGCTGGTGCGGGGGAATGGAAAGGGTGGGGGGAGGGCAGAATAGGAGTGTCCTGAGGTAGGGGAGGGTGAGCCAGTGGGTGAACCAGGCCTGGGAGCGTGGTGGGACCAGGATCTGGCATTTCGGCCGGATCCTAAACCCCTTCCTAAGTGGCCCAGCCTTATACCAGGTCATTCAGATCTGTGCCACCAATTTAGGTGGTGCAGATCCATGTAGCCCCATAGAGGTGACTACGGCACGACATGGGATAAGGGGAATGAATTTCCCTTACTCCAAGTTGCAGCTGACCCCAACCTTGCTCTGGATGCAAAGCAAGCCAGGCGTCCTGCTTGTTGCAAACAATCCTGCCTGCTAACAATCTTCCAGAGTGGTATTGTCTTTTCTAGAACATTGACTTACAGTGGTGATTCCCAAACTGTGGGTCAGGACCCACTGGTGGGTTGCAGACTGATTTTTGGTGGGTTCCCAAAGAGTGATGGAAAGATCTGATAACTAATTGCCTCAAGCCCTGAGGCTGTTCAAAAATCTGATACTGTAGTTGCTTATTACCCTGCAAAGAGCTCAGTTCCTGCAGTTTGCAAGCATGACTGAATACAGTATAGGGAGATAAATGTTTGAGGGTCTTTTTTCTGGATATTATAAATAAATAAATAAAAATATCTCTTTTTAAAAAATATCTTTTTAAATATCTCTCTAGATCTCTCTCTTTTTTTTTTAAAGTTTGGTAAACCTAGGTGGGTCCCAATAGAGCAGGGGTGTCAAACATAAGGGCAAACATAGGGCAGGAGGTCTGTCTCAGTTGGTAGAGCTGCCGCCTTGTATGCCTGAAGATCTGAGGCTGCCAGTTCGAAACAGCCAGAAGTACCCGAGAACTGACGACACACTGATATATTGATGAGCTGACCCTCTGTGGCAGAGAGGAGTTGCCGTCAAGTGGAGCGTGGGAGGCGAAGGGCCAGGAGAGGCCAGACCGGGAAGGAATCCAGCTGGAACGAGGAGTTCTATGAAAGACTAGAACTATTCAATTGTAAAAATCCCTACAGGAGTTTAGAACAGCCTGCCTATGTAAACTGCCTTGAATTAAAGTCTGAGGAGAAATCTGACGACCAAAGAAAGGCGGTATATAAATACCTGTATATATGAATAAATAAGGCCCAGGGTCCGAATGCAGCCCATGGGAGCTTTTTATCTAGCCCTTAGGCTCTTAGCTGCTGAGCAGTACTGCGGTGTCACTGCTGAAAAGGCAGCCCACATGAAAATTGGACTGTCCCATATCTTGGAATATGATAAAGTTTTGTGTATTTTCTCTTATTTCATTTGCAGCTAATGAGTTCCTAAGTGAGAAAAAGTGCTTATTTTTGGTTATGACCTGTTTAATGACATCACTTCCTGCATAATGACATCACTTCTGGCTCTCAGCAGGCATCATGAATACTATTTAGCCCTCTGTATAAAATGATTTTGACACCCTTGCTGCAATAGAATGTCATTTTAAAAAGTGGATTCTGGTGCTAAAAAGTTTGGGAACCACTGACTTACAGTATAATCCTATGCATGTTTACTCAGAAGTCCCACTATGTTCATTGGGGTTTATTCCCTTGTAAGTATGCATAGGATTGTAGCCTTAATGCTTGAGTATTTTTGCCTCTCTACCCATTGGCTCCTTAAAATTCTGTGGAAACAGCTTTGCTTCAATGGAGATGAAAGAATGATACTATCATTATTGCAGTTTTTGCTTTGTATTATCAAAGACAATAAAAATAATGAGAAATGAGGGGAGATCAAACACAATTGTTAAATTTAGTTATGGACCATTCGGTAAAGCTGGTATTAAGCTATTTTTAGTTTCAAGAAATACAGCAGCCATTTTCAACCACTGTGCTGTGGCACATTGGTATGCCACAAATGGTTTCTGAATGTGCCACAGGAGTTTAGGCAGGGTCATTTATTAGTAGGGCAATGGGAGGATTTGAGTCCGTCACTGGCAGTGTGGTGTGCCTTGTCAATTGTCAAAAAACCGATAGTATGCCTTGACCATTTTAGCTTTGTTAGTGTGTTGTGAGATGAAATTGGCTGAAAATCACAGAAATACAGCATTAATGCTCTGTTAAAGTACAGTTCTCCAAAAGGGGGGGGCAGGGCTGGGAGAGGAAACTCGAGTGAGTCACATTCACTCCTGCTAGAGTGTGACCATTGCATGTAGATGCAGTGCTTTTCAAAAACTAAGTCATCAGGTTTGCAACTATGGTTAGGAGTGGGCTTGAAAACTCTGGTTTGGGCTAACTATTGTTCATACCGACATTGTTACAGATGTAATTCTAATCACAATTTGCTTCAAAATCGAAAAGAAAAAGGAAATTTTGTCTGGTGGTGCGTGCAAGTTCAATTTCTTGATAAGTGAACCTTATGTTGGCATTCTTCAGTCTCGGAAAACTATGGTATAGTTTTCCGCTCTGAATAGTGGTTCTGGAACAGTGTCCTCTCCAGTGCGCGAAGCCTGGGTAAAGTAGATATGGAGGATAGACTGTTACCCATGCAGCAAATCCCCCCTCTCCACGTTGCTGAAATAAGAACATAAGAACATAATGGTCCCATGGAAAGGCAGAAGCCAATACGGTTGTTTCCAGTGGCGTCACAGGAGTTGCAAGAATGTGACTGTGTTTAGCCATGAACTGCCTCAGAGATTCCGGCTCCGGATTTTGCCTCGAGGTTGACGCCTGAAGCCTTTTCCATAACTGGATGTAGCCACAAGGCAGTGGAGGTTTGGGACCAGAGTTTTCCTTCTCTCAGATGATCTGCCTTCGCAGGCTAACATGTCCCATCTATGCGGTGGCTGTCTAGTCGCCTCTTACGACAAGTACAGCCAAACTGAGGGCCTATTCTTATCCCCAGCTCCCAGGGGAACCATGGTTAGACTATTGGTTAGCATTGTCTCCATGTGGTGAGATTGTTATGTGAATCCTATACAAGAACATTCACTCTCCGTTGTAAAAAGATTAGAATGACAATGGTATAGGATTTAATATCTGTACAGTTTATAATAGGTTTGTGTGCTTCTGTAGTGTGTTGCATTGAGCTAAAATGTTTTTTTTAAATGATATTTCGAAGCTATCATTTGTTCACAGTAGTAAATTCTTTTATTATTCAGTTCTGAATGTAGCTTTCAGGTCCAAGACCAAAGAGTAGTCTGATTAGTGTAATTTATATTCAATTAAGCAGATAGGTAAGAAGAAAAGTCTCCGTTCATAGGTCAAATGTTTAATTTTTGCCTTGGATCTGTGTCTAGATATAGGCATTATCCTGAAGTCCAACGAATCAAAAAAGAAAAGTCCGCGATCAATGGCCATTGGTCACTAGGTCCAGTACTCATTTTTTTAAAATGTGGTTAAAAAAATAGTTTTGTGGTACAAAAATAGTGTGGATCATGTTGCTAAATCTGCTGACAAACCATTCCATGGTTTTTCCTGCTATTTGTCTATACTGATTATTGAAATGAAATCGGGCATAAACATTCTCCCCCACGTCCAGGAAATGAATACTTATCTAGGTATGTAGGCCAGTGAACAAGGACAGAGAATGATTCATTCCTAAAATCAATTTATTCTATGTGAGGCCATGGTTGATATGGACACATTAGATTAGTGTCTTACTGTGCAATCCAGACGTTGGTTTGAGCAGGCATAGGCCCTCTGTGCCAGCTCCCAAGTGTTGCAAACGTATGTAAGGCAAGTTTGCGCCAAATCAGGAGTCGTCTGGGCTGGTGTGGAGGCCTGTGCCGGCTCCCCTGGCCAGAACTAGCCCCTGCACCAGCTGTACAGGATAAATTTACCCTGGGCAGCATAGGGAGTGGAAGAGGGTAGAACAGAAGCAGGGAGGGGGAATTTTGGGGTGGGGAGGGCAGAATAGGAGGCAGATTGGGCTCGTGATGGGGGTAGGATCAGTAGCAGCAGTGCGCTCTGAATCTTACCCCCACTCTCAGGCCTTACAGCCTTATAAAGGCTGCTTGGATTTGCACCAACTCGATAGCTAGCACAGATCTGAGTAGCCCCATAGGGCAGACTGAGGCTTGACATGGGGTAAGAGGAAAAATATCCCCTTCCCATGAGATGACCTCCAGCCTCCACCTAATCTGCGCTGGACAGCGCAGGCCACTCTGACCTGCCTATTCCAGTGCAAGTTAGGATTGGGCAGCCCTTGACTTAAACTGCTGAGGCAAAAATAATAGACAACCTTATTGGTAAATATATTTATTTATTCACTCATTCATTTTTTAAAAAGTCACTCCTGTTTTTCTGTCAGTCAAGGCCCTCAAAGCTGGTCATAAACAAATATACTAACAATTAAATTAAGTCAGAGTACAGCTACATTAAAAACTAAAAGAGCTTCAAAAGGGTGTAAATGTGAGTGGTATGTTCTCCCTTGTCGGAAATCTTCAAGAAGCTTCACAGGCACCTTTTGGAGATGCTCTAGAATGAATTTTCCTGCTTTGGGCATGAGGTTGAACTAGATAGCCTTGAAAATTCCGTTCAACTCTGTGATTCTGTGTCAGTGCATGACAGCTTTGAGACTTCTCAATAATTTCTCAGATATCATGGTAACTTTACTTTTATGTAGTAGAAGTTAGTTAATAGATGACTATAGAATGCAGAAGGCACAGGAACTGATGTCTCCTGTTGTGCAGTTTTGTGGCTGGGTGTAGTCTAATGAAAATTTCATTTTCTGTAGTTACATATACATAATTTATTTTGTGTATGTTGATTGAAGCTATAGTTACATGGGTGTGGTAGCTGTTTGTCTGACTTTTTAAATTTCCTGTATGCCCAAATACTACCATTTGGAATACAGTTCGTGTATTATGCCAGTACAGTCACATCCTAAATAGAAAATAACTTCATCATTTCCAGTGCAAATAACCAATTTTAAATTGCAAGTTCTAGACTTTTTTGCAACAATAGTCACTTTGTCAAGGCAATCCAGTGAGCTTCTTAGCTGAAATGGACTTTAATTTGCTCACAACTTTTATGAAATTGATGCAAGGATGAGTTTAGAAGGGCAGTGTGCTGATTTGACATGGCCTAACAGTATGCTGGAATTGGAGAGACGTTATGATACCAGTGCCTAATCCAGCTCCTTCCAGTCCAGAGAGCAAGGTTCTGAGAGCTAGGCCAGGCGCAGCTGTGGGCGCAATGAAGGGAAGGCCAAGGCAGAGCTGAAGTGAGACAGATCTATGGCAACAATCAGGCAGATCGTTGCTTTGTTGCTGTAACAGTACAAATGACTTGGAACTGTTGGTTGGGATGTGGTCAAACTTTTCCACATGCTCAATGCTGGCATTTACCACTACAATGATGATGAAGGAAGCTTCTTTGTAGTCCTGGGTTATTATTACCCTGTAGTGTGGGGTTTGGGGGGGGGGCTAGTCCTGAGTGGTGGCTTATTGACTGAATCCCCTGACATTTCTCAGGCTTCATTTTTAGAACCAACTCTGTTATGAGTTCTGACAGGAGTTGGATAGATAAATATAGTCATAGAAGTGTATTCGGTTTGGGAGTATAAATCATTACTCACCAGTTTTAGTTTTTTTTTTCCACCCAACAATTCCAGACAGTATTTCCTTCATTGAACAGTTTGGCATCAATTTCTCTTCCTCAGATTTTATATTTTAACCTATCCACTAACAGCAGCAAATGACCTTCAGGTATTTATTTATTCAAGTGTTTTATTGAAAGCCAGGGTGGCCTACTGGATAGAACATTAGCCTTGGATCTTGGTGGTCTGTATACAGGCTTGCTTCAGGTATGAACTCAATGGGTGGCCTTGAGCATTTATCTCTGTCCCATGTGTAGAAGGGATTCTCTCACAGGATCGTTGTGAGAAAAAAACAAGGTGAAGATGGTAAGACTATTTGTGCTCCACATTACTGATGTGATTTTATTTAACACAATGTGAATATGTTGACCTTACATCTTAACAAGGGTCTCAACTGAAATATTTATGCATGTTCTTTGAAGGAGCTCGGGGGAGCACCACTTAGTTGTCCCCTTGTTCTCTGGTTGGCTCTCCATGGCAGGGTCTGTCTTTGTCATCTAAGTTAACTCCTCCCTCTCAGGCTAGCAGGTCAGGCTGAAAGTCTTCCTGAGAGGAGGGGCTCCCTAGATTCTCCAGATTGACCTTGCCTCTAGAGAGAGACAGGTTGGGTTTTTCAGTGCTGCTGGCCAGCTATGCTGTCCAGCACCCAAAAGATCTTCAGTAGGGCACATAACCCCTGGTCTTCCTCGCTGGAGTCTCCCATCTTCAACAGCCTTATCTTCAACAGCGTGCTGCCTCACAACCACTTTCCCTCTCTAAGGGCCTCTACTCTGCACAGAGCTGGTCATGGCAGCCATTTTGGCTGCCTGAAGTGCGCGCTTGCTTCTGTGCCCCTGACTGCCGTCCATGGTGGGGCAGGAGACTGGGTCGCCGACAGTTGGACAACTGTAGGGTCTTACTGTCCCTGGAGGGATTGAGGACCTGATGCCTGACCACTGGGGTGTTCTAATGGTGATGCTGGGGCCATTCTGCCAAGCTTTCCCCATTTTCCTACCAAAACCCAGGCCCCACAGCAGTCACAGGAGACCTGTGGGTACAGGACAGCTGCCTGCCCAGCTACTGGGGCACCTTCTCCATAACTGCTGGTTCAGCCAAGCCTGAAATACCCCTCCCCTGTGACACACCAGGCATAGAGGTGGTGGCAAGTGGGGGCTAAGCAGCCTGTCGGAGCTTGGCGTGAAGACCTTCTCTTTCCCACCAAAAATTGGTGAGTTAATTCCTGGCAGAAGGGCTTTTAAGGTTTTTTAGTAATTTGCCAGTGGTTCCTGTTCAGGCCTGAGATGACCTTGGATAATGAAGAACCTGATATCAATATAATAGCTTCCTGACGAGCTCTCTCTGAATCCACACCTGATGTACAGCTGCACAATGAAAAACTTGCTAAATTATGTTCCCATTCGAAAAACACTATCTACAATCAGCAGGTAGATTCAGCATTTGTATTGCAAAAGGAAAAAAGGTTCTCATGATAAGTCAACTCAGTGTACACTCCTGTTCCTACTGAGAAAATTATCATTTGATATAAACAGGGCAGTAGTGTGGATAGGTCGGATGATTTTGAAAAGATCCTTGTGTAGGATGTAGTATTGTTGCCATGTAACACAAATCCATACTGTTTCATGATTCACTGTACTCCTTAGAAGATATATTTAGTCCCCCAGCTAATTCAGCTCATTGGTTTTCCCTAACACTTTCTTCTAATGAACTGTCTCAGAATTTTGTATCTTGCCTGGCTAATTATTTGTTTTCATGATTTCTACTCATTTGGCATAGTTGTCTATTTGCAGTGTGGCAGGTTGATTTGAAGCAAGAGTGAACCAGATGAGAACGAAGAAAGAAGATAATAACGGGGATTAGCCATATTCATGGAGGATAGGTGCATCAACAATTATTAGCCAGAATAGCTAAAAACAGAATCGCCATGTCCTATGGGAGTATTTGCCAAGTTACAACCTTTGCCCGAACAGGAGGTGGCTGTCCAAAAAGCTCTGGCTCTGAGTTTCCCAGGGATATCTGGCCTGCTGTTGTTGGGGCTATAGTACAGTACAGAACTTTGTTCTGATCCAGCAGACATTTCTTATCGGTGTGCTAGTATTCCTTGAATGAAATGTCTGCTGAAATGTCTGCGTGACTTCCTCTTTGCCGACGATGCAGCTGTCACTACCCACTCTGCCAAAGATCTCCAGAAGCTCATGGATCGTTTTAGCAAGGCCTGCCAAGATTTTGGACTGACAATCAGCCATGGCCTTTCCCAGTTTGAAGAGACACTTGGCCAACAGACTGAGGCAAAGAGGCAAAGAAGGAAGGCCCATAGCCAGGGAGACAGACCAGGGACAGACTGCACTTGCTCCCAGTGTGGAAGGGATTGTCACTCCCGAATCGGCCTTTTCAGCCACACTAGACGCTGTTCCAGAACCACCATCCAGAACGCGATACCATAGTCTTTCGAGACTGAAGGTTGCCAACTACTAAGTATTCCTTGGGAACTCCCAAACACATGTGAATGCGTCTTCTCATTCAGGGTTAACTTGGAGTCCACTATGTGGAAAACAAGATTATCACACCTAATAGAGCTGAGCATGCCTTGCTTCTTCCTCCAGTTTGAAATGACGGACTAACCTTCCTTTTTAAGTGTTATTAGCACTCTACTTTGTCCTCTAGCATTTCCAGGCCTCTAAAAGTGAGCTGTGATTTCAATTTTCACTTATTTTTTTCCTTCATAATTCTGTGGATTACCCCGTATATACAAGTACTTAAATTCCTCCCCTCCACCATACCAGTTGGTCCCATAGAATGCCACTGTTTGCTGCTAGGATTTTTGACACGCTGGCCCAATTAGATGCTTACCATGGGGGAAAAATACTGCTCCTGTTGTTTTAGAGTGTGCACATTGGGCCCTTTACCATTCTGAGGGCCCAACCCTATCGAACAATCTAGCACAGATGCAGCCCTAATATAAGAGAACAAATGTTCCTTTACCTTGAGGAAACCTCCACAACTGCCCTCCCACCATAGAGTGACATGCCCCCTTGTCCTCCCTGAATGCTCCATTGGCATGGCTGTATCAACAGTAGAAAGTTGGATACATTTGGACCCTGAGAGTACAACATGTGAAGTGGGCATTGTGTGCAGATTGTTAATTGCATAGGTGACTGAATTGTAAATCTCTTGCCCTTTCCCTTGGGGAGCAAGAGTTGAGCAGTTCAGGCCTCTGTGCATTCTAGTGGCCATGTGACTTGCTCATTTCACATCTTCTGTTATGAGCATGGTAGATGGGGCGCACGGTCTTCCACTGTCAGTACAGGATCTCCCTGGATAAATGTTTGAACTAGGCGAAGGAGATAGCCTGACATAAATGTTAGGGAGACAGGGCTCAAAGAAGTTGCTGAAGTTACCTGATAAAGCTGTTACATTTTTTGGTTCCCTTATATAATAGATGTTTGGCTTAGTTATTGCTTCAAAGAATAATATACCGCTATATTCAGGAATTTTTCCACTGTGTGGGTGTATTTTGTTAGGGACCACCCACTGTTTAATGATCCCAGCACAGCACTTACAGATATTGTTGTATGGGTTCCTAGTTTTGGAAACTTGATATCCTGGAAAACACTCCTGAATCTTTTCTTTCCAGGTCTTCAAAATTTAAAAAAAAATCTTTTTTTTGAAGATTGAAGTATCTTGCCAAATCTTTGAAGTATCTCATTCTGCTGTCCCTCAAGTTCATGCCTTGGAACTGAATTTCAGGCTTTGGGTAAACTCATCTTTATAAATGCATTGCAAACCAAAAAAAGGAAAAAGATTAGCCAGATTTGGAAATTAGTCACTCAACCTAGATTGCTAAAAGCATCTTCTACTGTACACTTCTACTGTAAAGTCTATTGTAGCTACAGTGAATGGATATGTGTGCATGAATAAACAATGGAGACAACTTTAGTTCTGATTTCTAGAGCTAGTATAATGTTTGAAGAGGCTGAGCTGTGAACTGTTCAGGGACTGCACCATAAGCAGGCTTTAGGGAAGTTATCTTTCAACTGGATATTTGAAACATGGAGATAAAAACACTGACATACTCACAGGTTGATGAAAAGATTATGCTTCAGTGCGCCTCAGGTACTTTGAGTAGCCTAAAGCATGATGTAAATGCTACAAATCAGTAATAGTATGTGAATCAGTATGTTCTTAGAAATATCCCCCCCCCCCAAATACTCTGTTCCCTAATGGAAGCAATGACTAGTGCTTTGGGTTCACACCATGTTTCAAAATGATGATGCTTATATTGTCCTTTACAAGGGAACTTATAGTCTAAAATTCAGCATAGGGAGAGAGATGAGGTAAACAGGGGAAATGCACATTTATTTCATGCTTGGGGTTCAAACCTATTCAGGGCCTATGACAATGAATCTTGCAAGAAGCCCTAGGGCTGCTGTAAGCCCCATTCTGGCAGCACAAAATCCACACCGCTATCATGTTCTTTGGAGCAGCAGATGCAGATGGCTAGACTTTCCATGTGTTTATCTGCAGTTACCAGGTGCCCCACCAGAGTAAGAAAGGTGCAGCAGGGGCAGATCAGGGAGGATTTGGATGGGGAATTGGGCTGAACTGGAGTGGTTCAGGGACAGGGCAGGGTTAATTCCAGTGGCAGCAGCATATATGTCAAGATCCTTTTCCTGTTGACATACCCCCTGAGGCACCTCAGACTTATGCCAACTTAATAGCTGGCATTGGTCAAGGAGACCTGTTGGTGGCCAAGTGGCTTATGGGGAGGTAAGTAAAAATAATTAATTTTTACTTAACTGTCCCTGGTTGCTTTCACCATCATTGCATGCAGCATGCACTCCATCATTGCATTATGGAGGCGGGGGTGGGGGCTAGGATTGGGCTGACTGGCTTAATTTCGGTAGAGAATGAGGAATGTCCAAACCTTCTTAGAAAAGGTGGGTTTAGGGGCGGGATTTAAGGGAAGAGCAAGAGATGACCCCATGAAGTGTTCAGAGAGACCTTTTCAGGCATTAGAGGCAGCAGAAGGGAAAGGATGGAATCATTTAGAGAATAGGTGACTTTTGACTGATAGAGAATGGTGCAGGGTTTTGACTGATAGAGAATGGTGCAGGTGACTTTTGACTGATAGAGAATGGTCCAGGAGGCTTGCAGCCCCCTCCAGTATCCCCTGAGGCTTTTGTAAACAGTGCTTATCTCTGATCAGCAGCTACTTCCTGTTTTCAGAAGCCCCTTGGTAGTGGCAGAGCTGCAATTGCTGAGGCGCCATTGCTGCCATTGAAACAAGGCCACTCCTCCCTTTAAGGGGGAATGCCCTGTTTCTGGTTCTCCTGATAGGTTACAACCCACTAGTTTGGGAACCACTGATATGAGTTAAGAACTGCCAGTGCTAGAAATTTTATTTTTTCCCACAAGGACAACATTTGTTTCATTTGTATTTTTAAAATGTGTAAGTATCAAGAAAATGTCAGTAGATGCACAAGTTTGTCGCATGTGAATGGATAAACGTGAGGGCCAGTTCACACATAAACTTCCTACATGGATGTAAGAGCTAGCATGCAAACTCCACATATAAAATTGATGTTGTGTTTGTGCTCAGTAAATATGCACAGGGATGTTGCAGGCTGTTATAGCTTCCCATAACATATAGAATGCACAAAAATAGATATTCTGTAGGCTGCAATCCTATCCACATTTACCTGGGAGCAATTCCCACTATCTATAATGGGACTTCCTTCGGAGTAGACATGCAAAGGCTTGGGCTGACAGTTAAACCCGACATAGTTGCAATGCACTTTTGAGAGAATTATTTCCTCATGGACATATTTACTTGTTTGAAAATGAGCTACTCATGCTATCCTAGTCCTTGCAGTAGCATCAGTAAATGTTTTGTATACTCTCTTTAATGCAGAGTCTATGCCACATATGTGAGAGAGACCCTTATACCTTACCTGTCAACCAGAAATTTCAGAGTTTTGTACTCCTTTGAAATGTATAGACATCACCTGAGGCCCATTAGTGACATCCACCATTTTCAGAGATGCATTGGACAGTGATGCTTGAAAGGTCCTTTTTTGTAATGGCAGTCAGCCTGTGAAAATCTCCCTGTTTTAGGAGATTAGGCAGACCCTGTCCAATCCAGTGTTCCATTGCCTGATGAAGACCTTCTTGTTTTGGCAGACTTTTAATCCCTTGGAGAACTAAGCTGCCATCTAACCCCAGGTGATTCTGTATTTGCTGTGGAGCTTTTTCTTGTTAATGTTTTTGATTTTGATTGCTTGTAATTGATTTTATTGTTCTAATGTTATATGATTGTTACTTTATGTGTTCATCTCATACTGGAGATAGAAAGGTGGGATATACATTTTTAGAATAAGTAAGTTAAATAAATCTTTCATCATTATCTGGGTAACTCCCTACATATGAGTTAAGAGCATAGATGGAGAAAGAAATATGGAATCAACTCTAAGAATGGATATGTTCTAGTAGGCGGATAAAAAGAGCCTTCCTAGATCAGGCTGAGGGCCTACCTAGTCCAACTTCCTGTATCTCACAATGGCCTACCAGGTAATCTAGTGCAGAGTTTCTCAACCAGAGGTATATGTACCAACAGTGGTATGTGAGGTGGTGTTCACTGGTATGCATGGCACCCCTGGACAGACATTAACTGGCAGCAAGACCGCGACATGACAAACAGCAGTAGGAAGCTCGGCTTGGTGGGCAGAGCTTCAGTATGCAGTTTTTGCACACCTGAAAAAGCCCTCCTATCTGCCTTAACCCATTTCTGTCTAACCCACTGGTGCATACATTTCATCCCTGTTGCATATATACAGTGTTGGGCAGAAATGGCTTAAGCCTCTTGCTGGTGTTTGTTGCTTTGCATTTGACTTCCCAACACAGAAGTAACTGGTGATGATGTCATCACCAGTTACTTCTGGTGGTACTTCCCATAGGTGGACCTGTGAAGAGGTACATTGGGGAACAAAGATCTAGTGACATATAAAATAGCAAGATGATTATATAAAACTTCTTACATTAACTACTAGTTGTCTTTTCTTGCAGATATTAATGAATGCCAGTTGCAAGGAGTATGCCCTAATGGTGAGTGTTTGAATACCATGGGCAGCTATAGATGCACCTGCAAAATGGGATTTGTTCCAGACCCTACTCTTTCCAGATGCATCCGTAAGTAACAGAATTGACAGTTAATTGCTTGTTAATTTTTTTCCTCTTGCAATTTTTAATGGATTTAAGTTAATCAGCATTCGGTCAAAAATTTTCTTGTGGTGGTTCTTCTGTGCAATTGTGAGAACTTTTAACGGCCCCACTCTTTAAAGTGTCATGTAATGGGGAACAGCTATTCTAAATCACAACTATATGACATGTAATCTAGAAAGCATATGTCCCGATAAGGAAATGAAACTCATTTCTTTTTAAGACTGGGGAGAAGTCCTTTTAGTTGAAGTACCCTGACTTTGGAATGCTGTCTCCAAGAAGGTTCACCTGAATGTTCACCAATCATTTTATCTGTTCTGCTCCAACCAAAAATACTTTTATTTGCCCAGTCATATCGGTACGTTGTTTAAACTGGTTTTAATCTCCAGTGCTTTATGATCTGCTGCTGTTTTTCTGTGTTTTACTCTGTTTTAGTTTTGATTGTACAACCTTGGATGTTATTGCTGAACCTAGACATCTTTTAAGGAAATCAGAAAAATAATTCAGTGTATGTATGGATGCACCATCTGCAGAAAAGCAAAGGTTCTCCCCCCACATCTCAGTGGTGAAATGTATTGGTTCATCTGATTTTTTCAACAGGGCCGAATTAAAGGAAATTAGGTCCCATTTTCTCTATTATGGACTGATACTCTTATATTCTTTACTTGCTTCTTTGCTGGCACTTACATGCCCAATATTTCACTGTTCCCCTCCCTATTCCTCCCAAAACAGGACAGTCAGGAACCAGACTATATGACGGCAGAGGGCTGCAGGGTTAAGGAAAGATTAATGAACTCCCCTCCCCCATACAAATGGAAGTGCTTTCTGTTCATGGAAGAGTGAGTTAGGATATAACCCAAAGTGCTCCTTATGCTGACCAGTATTTTAAATGCCCCTGCAGCGGAGAATATAATCACCGTTGCCATTTAGGTGAGAAAGAGAAACCTTATCACTTTCTGAGCTGGTAGAACTTTGAAAAATGCCAGGTACATAGAACATCAAAGGCACACACTCCACAGGAGGAAATTCCCAGATTATTACCGCATGACTCTTAGTTTGGCTAGGGCCTTATGTTCCAAGTTTATTTAGTTTGATTAATTATTTGGCCTTCTTCATTTGGCAAATGCAATATTTTCCAACTAACAGTATCTTCAGTATGTCTGTATTATCAAATGAGAACCAATACCAAGTTCTACAAACAGAACAGTTCTCTCAATTTTTTCAAAGCGTTCAGATATGTTTGAAAGCAGTGTACTTAAATCATGGTATGAGGGTCTAACCCTAAGCTTCGCACACCTGCTCAGTGCCGGCACTCACTGTCGCAAACCTGCCATAAGGCACGTTTGCAGGCCCTAGTGCTGCTGCTCCGCCAGTGCTAGTCCAGCACTGGCCGGCGCTGAGCTAGTGCTGTTGGAGCACCGGAGCTCTGGCAGTTGCATGGACCACTGGGCAACGGAGAGGTATGTGGGGGTGTGGGGGGAAGCGGGAAGGAGACATTCCAGAGTGGGAGGAGGCAGAGTGAGGGAGGGGAGAGGGTGGGGAGGAGGTGTGCCAGGGGGAGGGAGTGGGGCAGGAGGAAGGCGTTCCACCGGATCCAGAACCTCCGTGTTGGGTTGTCTGCCCAACATGGAAGCTCTTGATTGTACGTCGACCTTTGGGTCGCCATAGCATTGAGTAGACCCATTGTGGGACTACTCATTTTCCCTAGGAGAAGGGGACGAAAGTCACCTTCTCCCGAGGAGGTGATGGCAGCTGGCTGGTGAGCGCAGGATACAGTGGCTGCCTTTTTCAGTGCTGCTGTGGCCCCACACACCGGGCAGCTCAGAATTAGGCTGTGACTCGGGGATTGTTCACACAATGCATTTATTTCTCTAATCAATTCCAGGCTCCCTTAGACTGCTAGCATGGTTAAATATAATAGGTGAAATTTACATTTACTGTACTATCACTGATAGAGACAGCAGTACTTTTCATAATTGCTATGGTACTTTTAAAAAAATCTGTTGTGACTATCCGATTTGCATGTTACTTTTGTCAATGGAAATATTTATCTGGGAATGGTTGGAACTTGTTTCAAAAATAATATTGAGTAAATTAACCCTCACATATAACCAGGCAGTTGTATCCTCTTCTTTTAGTTAGGAATATCAAACTTGACATGTGGGTAGTACCAGGTGTGAATTGATTTACTAACAAATTGGCTAAACAGCAGATTCCTACACATGCTTAACTAAGTGTAAATGTTTGTGTGAATGGAAGGTTAGAAATAAAATATGAATAATACCACACCAACAAAAATAAATAATAATTGGTTTTTTAAAGGAGAAAAATTAACATAGTGTCACACATTAACAGAAACATTTAATAACCATGTGTCAATGAAAATGAGAATCTGAAATTGATTATGATAGAGGTGCTTGACAAATTTTGACTAGTAAGATAATTGTTATATATTAATAACTGCAAAAACAAAAATATTGGCTTGTTTTATGACATATTAGGGCATATTCCCCGCACATTTCTCTTTGCCAGCGATATAAGTAAAACTGTTTCTGTCTTACTTCCTACACTAGTAAAGAAAAGCTTTTCTTTCCATCACATACTAAAAATGTAGAGTTCTCAATTTATAGATATAGCGATCATTATACAGTATTTTTCTTCCACATAGTTACATAGTTAACTGTGCAACGTACCTGTGATAGTACTTGTGATAGTATCTGTGTACTCTCACGTACCTAGTATCATGTACCTGTGATAGTTTGTATCCTTCTCCAGTGATAGTACTTGTGATAGTATCTGTGTACTATCACGTACCTAGTATCATGTACCTGTGATAGTTTGTATCCTTCTCCAGTACCCACATTTTTGAATGAAACTGCTAAGAAATAAATATCCTGAGAGAATGTAAAAATACAGTAAATGGAATTTGTTCATTTATTTGAAACCAGTTAGAATATTTTAAGTGAACAAGTTAATCAATGTACACCTTATTTGATCACATTACTTCCGTGTTCACCAGTTGTTTATTACATTATTACCATTTAAGTATTGATTAACCCAGATTACATTCCAGGGGTGGCCACAGTTTCTAATCCTAATAATGGCTTTTAATAATGAAACGTCCTAAGGCATCATATGGATAAATATTACAACTGCCTCTGCTGCCTCTTCATTCAAAAATCACCCAGGACTCTTTATACCTCTTGATCCCAACAAATGTGATACAATCTGTTCTTTTTCCTTGTTCCCAGGATAAGGAATGGGAAGATTTGAATGACTGGTTTGGTGCACACAGACAAATGCGTGCTTCTTAATTTTATTCTTATTCAGTTCAGTGCCCCAGAAGCTGCATTTAAACTACTAAAGTGCCTCAGGTGGTTCATGGGACAGAGTTAATCTATAACTCTGTTATAGACTGTTACAGGCTGAAATTGTGACTTCCTGCATTTGTGCTTGTATGACAGTTATGGGACTATTCTGCTTCAAACCTTTCTGCTGTATAATAATAATAATCATAATAACAATTTTATTTATATCCAATAATGTTTATGTTTGTGCAATCCTGGACATCCAAGAAGCAAATCTTTATTATTTTAGGGTTCTGATTGCTATTTGTGGAATTTTATTATTTTTAGGGACTTTTGTCTATTGTGTGCAAGAAGGAATTTAGCAGCTGTTGTTTCTTTTGCATCTTGTGTAATTGCAGCTGTATAGCAGATATTGTTTGGATGAAATCCGCCAATCATTGCTGCTGTGCAACCTCTGTTCATTTAAATGGGACATGTGCAGGACAGGTTGCACACCTGTCCTATATTTTATTTCCTAAAATTTCCTGTATTTTAAAAGCTTTTATATCAGTACTAAATTGCAAACTTACCATTTGAAACATTGAAGAATGGACTTACCGAAATCTGTAAAAATGCTCTCAAGCTTTTTGGGTACTTGGGACCTGAACTGCAGTAGGCTTTAATCAAAAATTTGTCAAGTCTACTTGGCTTGTGACTCAAATTGAATGGAGTCCGCTACCAATATATTGTGACTTGCCAGAGACTTGACCACTCTCTTCGTTTTGTAATCCCAGACAGAAAGCATAAACAAGAGCTTCATCAAGCCTCTGGTGGGTGTCCATTTACATCTAGAGGACCAGGTCTATCTTGTGGGTCACAAACTGTACAGTTTTGACGGAATTCATTGTCAAATGTGGTTGGTAGTCCTACTAGTAGCCACATCTTTGACATTATTTATCTTCTTTTGCTATGTTCAAAACTGCCTCATTTGCCAAGCCAGTACTTATTAACTTTCTAAATAGCAGCAGCAGGTTTGTATCCCAACATCTTGTTATCTCCATGCTACCTTTTGATATGTGTTGTAATAGAAAATACTACCAATTCTGTTTGCTGAAGGCATTTTAAGTTTCGATAGGGTATTTAATCACATGAATCAGAGAAGACCATGAACAAAGAGGAACAGTAGGCAAGGAAAGAGCAACAGCATTGTTTGATCACATATTTTAAAAAGTGGTTAAGCTTTATTCAAACAGAGCTTTCTTCCTTTGTAAAATGTTTTTTATTATTGACTAGTAATAACGTTTTAAAAACCTAATGTCTCATTGATCTGAAAATGGGCACTTTGCGAAGCAACTGAAAGTTATCCTTTTTGCAGCCTGATATGACACCGTGTCATAATGTGAATGTTGGACGTGAGTGTGTGATCTGTCAGTGTTCTGTATTTTTGCTGTTCACCTGCTTTAAGCTTCCGCTTCAGTGCTTCTGCATGGAAAAGAAGGCTGTCTTCTAATTCTGTGTTGTTGGAGCATGGCAGCCTCTAATTTTGACACTGGCTTTTGTTTGTAGAAATATGGGCTTAACTTCTTTTATGTTGCATCAATTTTATTTTAGATATGATTCATAATGAATAAGTAGGATATTGGACCTCTTTGTTTCTCTAATGATGGTGTATAGCAGTTTGATTTCCCCCCCCCCTTTAATCTGGTGGTGGAACTCCTTTGGTGTTTCTCTGTTTTGTTTCTCATGTAAACTCTAGCGTCCTCCTTCCCTTTTTGCTGCAGCTGATAATCCCATGGTCACTGAAGAGAAAGGGCCCTGCTACCGGCTTGTCAGTGCAGGAAAGCAGTGTATGCACCCTCTCTCTGTTCAGCTCAGCAAGCAGCTCTGCTGTTGCAGTGTTGGCAAGGCCTGGGGCCCCCACTGTGAGAAATGTCCCCTTCCAGGAACAGGTAAGAGGTTCCTAGAAAAAGCGTATACTTGCACTGACACACTGCACACTACATCTAGCATAACCTAATGTAAACAGCATAGTTTCCTACAGTATAGTGTTTTTGTATCTGTTCATAATTCAAAATACAGCAATTGCTTAAAGAGACACTGGCACTATGAAAGTTCTTGGATCTGGGAGTAAAGTTGCCCACTCTTAATATTTTAAAGAATGGGACTATGATGCTGCAAGCAGGATTAAACCAAAATTAAAGGAAGCAAAAAGTAGTACCTTCTAAATATAAGCTAGGTTCAGATACACAACTCTCAAATTGCCCAGCCAACTCAATATTCTGTCTTTGGAACCAAGCTATTTGTTGGAATTGAATTAATTAAGCACAAACATGTAGACTCAATTTCTACTAATTTGTACTGCAATTTATTATAAAGTAGTACCTCGATATCTGTGGTGATCCATTCCTGGGGTCTATGTTAGAAACCTTTTAAAAAGTTTTTAAAGTATTCCTTATTATAGCACCATGAACTATGCAGGCTGCAGGGCAGACTCTGGTGCTCCCAGAAGCCATTTCCGGATTGTTCTGAGGCCCGTGAACCCTTCCCTTGGCCCTGGTGCATCTCGGAATGAATCATGGAAGTGTTTTCCAAACACTTCCGTGATGCTTTCTGAGGTGCACCTCAGAATTCTGAGTTGTGAGCCCTGGCGCAACCCAGAAGTGGCTTCTGGGAGCCTCAGAGGCTGTCCTTTGCCATCCACGGATGCCGAGACTGCAGAGGGTAAGGGACCACTGTAGTTTCAGAAAAAGTCCTTCAAGTAACATCTTGTAAGTGTAACCACTGTTGCAGCATACATGAAGATATGTTCTACTTGCTACAAATAACCTGTTTCCAAGATCGGATAATAGTGTCCCACGAATTAGTCCCTGTGTACAGTAGGGGGAGGGAGAGAGAGAGAGAGAGAGATCTACACCTTCCATCAGGCATGCCTGTTCTCCTTCAGATTTCACTGGACATCCATGCATGAGCATAACTTTGCAAAGGAATATTGATGTGTAAAATCTAGTGCACATAGGCATACATTGCATAGTTGATTCCTGGATTGTAAGTGATATATTGATCATGATATTCAGGCCTTTGTGTATTGGATGTTATGCATGTTTTAATGCATAATCAATTAATCATTACGCCCATATGTTGATGTCCAGTGATATTGGAGACAGAACAGGGACAGGCAGGCAGAGTTGCCACCTGGTTAATATTAAACTAGTCTGAGTATCCAGCTGAAATTTTTCTAAATTTGGCCTCCAGATTAGCAAATGTAAATTTGTATACATACTGTGCACATTTAAAATGCATAAAGGCAATATATTTATCCCTCTTTTGACTGAAAGATCTTCTGGATGTTCCTCTTTAAAGAAACAAAGGTTGTTCTTGTAGATTTTGAGCTTGTAACTCAGGGGAGAATCTTTGGTCACTGGGCAAATCTAACCTTTCTGCAGGCATTTAATGGTTTAACCCAGTGATTCTCACACATTTAGCACTAGGGCCAACTTTTTAGAATATGAATCTGTCAGGACCCGCTGGAAGTGATGTCATGATCGGAAGTGACATCATCAAGCAAGAACATTTTTAACAACCCTAGGCTGAAATCCTACCCACGCTTACCCAGGAGTATGTCCCATTAACTATCATTGTTAAAAGAATATACATAGTAGCTTGTTAAAAGTACAGGTCTGTAACATTTCCCCAAATGCAATTCCATACTGTGGTAGCATCAAGTCTAATATATTAAAAATAAAATATTGAAATGAATGGGGACCCACCTGAAGTTGGCTTGTGACCCACTTTGTGTGACCCAACTCACAGTTTGAGAAATACTGGTTTAACCCATTTTTGCCCAGTCCACATTTGGTCCCTGTTGCCTATGTGCAATGTTGGGCAGGAATGGCTTAATATGGATTGTGAAGTATGTTTACTAAATTTTTGAAAAGAGTTTTAAAATTCTCAAAATAGTGCTATTCCAGCATTAAATTTCTCTTAGGGTCCCTGATTTCCATAACATGATAGAGTCAAACTGTGCCTCACACTGAGTTCTTTACAACATTTTCCTTTTTTTTTTTTAAAAAAAAAAGTAAAACAGCTGCTGGAGCCTGCAGTCAGGATTGGAAAGATGGTGGATGGAGAGGTGGTCTTAACCTTCTCCCTGCCAGCTATCTTTGTCCTCAAAATTCTCACTCAAGTTCTTCTCCTCACTACATGGAAAAACCTACAGATCCACATACTTTTTCCCTAGTGGAGGAATAGCAGCTTGAGGGGGACATTTCTGAAAGGAAATGCAACCAGAAGGAAAAGTTATCTTTTTCCCCACTCACCTTTTCTCTGCTCCTGCTGGCAACCTCCAGTGGTTGTTTTTTGTTTGTAAGAAGTGTGGGAAAATTTACATGGTAGTCTATATAAGATGTCCTTTGCCTATAATATTCTTCTAAGAGGTTCAGGTTATATGATCCTAGCAGATCCTGCAATATCTATGTGTGATCTTTTGATCAAGAAAATGTAAATCAAAATTGGTGGGCTAGATCTGATGTAATTCTATCTGATTCTACTAATTTATTTAGTGGGACCTTGGAAAATCATGAATTCTAGTTCTAGTGAGGCCAGCCAATCACAAATGAAAACTCTTTCTACTGTACTTTTAAAGAATATAATGTTACATATTTTAAAATATGAGTGAAATTGGTTTTAATCTCTTTTTAATAGGGACAATAAATGAAGCTTCTGAGTTATTTCTGCAATAGCATTCACATTTATTTGATAATTTTGGCTAATTATAAACTAGATCATTTGTAAAAGTATTCTTGATGTCAGACATTTTCTTCATTATATTTTCCAGTGTGTCAAAAAGATTGCACTTTTAGACTCTTAAAAGGAATGTTTTCCCATCCCAAATCTAGCTGCTTTTAAGGAAATCTGCCCTGGTGGAATGGGCTATACGGTTTCTGGCTCTCACAGAAACAAGCTATATCATCACCCTGCAGTTAGAGTTCAGCCACCTGTCATTGGCAAGACACAGATTACTCAACATGTTGCTAAAGGTACTTCTCCTCCACCTCTCCCAGCAAAGGAAGAGCCGGTGGAGGCACTGACCATCTCACAGAAAAGTGAGCCCGAGGTGGCTGTGCGAGAAGGTGAGAGTGGAAAAAGAATGTCATGATGTAGCTTGGTGTGTTTCTATATATGTGCATGTGTTTTCTTTTCCTTTGTACTTTCTCAAGTAAAACTCTTCTATGAAACATGAGATGATTTTAAGGTTTAATCCATAAGTACTTGTTTACTTTATTTATTATGGGATCTGGATTTCAAGTTTCAGAATGTGGGTCTTATTTGTTGTGTCAAGAATTCTGCCCTTACAGCAAGGAACTGAACCAAGTCAGCAACTCAGCGAGCCTCAATGATTCTGTGAATCCCTTCTCCCATTCAGATGTTTACATGGGGGTAAATCTTAGTTCGATCCCACTTTAATGACCCACACAGGAATCAAATTCTGTTGAATTCTTTTAAAAATTGAGAATCTTTTGTTTGTGAAAAATCCTCTTCACTATCTCACTTCTTATGGGAAGCATTTCTAAATGTTGGTTACATAATTTCATGTCTCAGTCTTTGCATGGTTTCTGCAAATGCCTCTAAAATCAGCTGCTTCGAAATGTTCTGTTTTAACATGCTTAACTTTAATGCAGCAGCAAAGAAAAGCAGAAGGCTTGCCGCATGTGCAAAAAGAAATGCATTGCAGACACGCTATTGGTGAACAGAACATAGGCGGGTATATACAGATGGCTGTGTGGAGTGTTGTGGTTATTTTGATTTCAAAATGTTTTCTTTTAGAATAGCCAGTATATGCTTGTGTGTGGTGGGACAATAACTGGGAAGTGTCTTTCAAAGCAATATATTAGAAAACAGAGTTACAAGTAATTTGACCGCATGGAACTCCAAATCCATGGAATTGCTTTCAAAACTTCCAAACTTATTTTTATTATTCTACAAATCATATTATACGCAGACATATTGTTGTGAATTAGTATTTCATAACTGGAAGCTGGTGTCATTTTGAAGAGCTGAGACTTCTGTCTGAATTAAGATGATCACATTTTAAACCTCATTTATGTTTCAAGATGTAAGTTTTGTTTAACAATGTTTAAAAAATGTGAACAATTTCATGTTTATCTGAATATTTTGTTGTTTCTTAGTTAATTTTGTGAGGATTTTTAAAATAGTGCTATTTTTTGGCAGAGCATCAATAGTTTAGCCACAATTTACACTATGCTGTTGTATTATATGATGTAATATACATTATTATGATGTATATTATAATGCCAGCCCAGTCCTAACCTGCTCTGGCACAGCTGAGCTGCATGGCCTGCATTGTATTCAGTGCAGGTTATGAGACTGGAGGTCTATTTAGGGGTAAGGGATCCCTCAGGATGGGAGGCAGTTCAGGTCCGAGAGTGGGGTGGGATTGACGGTGGCAGGTACACCCCAAATCCTAATCCCTACTCCTGTCCTTGCATGGACTGCTTAGATTTGCAGCAGAGAAATAGCTCTTAAAAAGTTTTGATGATATGAAAAAACTAAGATTACTGGTGGAATCGGCACTTCTGAGTGTATAAGAAACATTAAAAATTCAACATAAACAATTTTGTGTGTGTTACAGTGTGTGCTTTTCACAAATAGAATTCTAAAACTTCCTTTTAACCTTGAAGATGCATCGTCACCTTACTTAGCATCTCAAATGGATCCTAATTAATAGCATAAGGGAATGGGGGGCTACATTTATGCCTGCATGGGTATGCACAGGTCAGACCTACTGAAATTAAACATGTTTGTATATTATTTCACACTCTAAACAATTATTTCATTTTGAGTTTAAATACTGTATTTTCAGAACCTACATTACTTCTGATCACGTTTATTTTTGAAACAGAAATTTTGCATGTTAGATAAAAATTCAAACACCACACTTCAAAAACAGAGACTAAATGTACAGTAGAACCTCTTTAAGTTGACCACCCAAGGGACTGGAGGAATTGGTTAACATAGGGAGGCGGTCAACATACAGGAAAAAAAGGCATTTAAATACTATCATGTTTAGCTCCCAGGACAACAAATGCAAGACCAAGTTATTATTTAGATTGGATTTTTTAAAAGTGTTATTGCAAATATCAATGAGAATTGATCCTCTTGTGATGTTTACTATTTATATTATCTGTATCAAGAGACAATCAGTGTTTTAAAAAAACCCTGAAAATTCATAAGCTTAAAAAAAATTGTAAGTTAAAAAAAAAAACAACTTGATTTTCATAGCAGACAGGCAGACCAGTGCTATCCCTTGCCAGCCCATAGCATGTAGCATGTTACATAGCCCCAACAGCTAAAAAAAAACACACTTTTTTTACTTAGGCTGCCTGGCCTTCACTGAGTCTCCTTAGATTCACTAAATGCTAGAAGGCATTTGATACGGTCCCTCACTAAAAGCTGTTGAGAAAACTCCACAGTCAGGGAATAAGAGGACAGGTCCTCTCATGGATTGGGAAATGGTTGAGGACCAGGAAACAGAGAGTGGGTGTCAGTGGGCAATTGACAAAAAATGTGGAGAGAGGTGGAAAGTGGAGTGCCTCAAGGATCTGTCCTGGGACTGGTGCTTTTCAACATCTTAATAAATGACCTGGAAACAGGGATAAGCAGGAAGGTGGACGAGTTTGTGGAGGACACTAAACTTTTCTGAGTGGTGAAGACCTGAAGGGATTGTGAAGTGCTCCAGAAGGATCTCTCCAAACCGGGAGAATAGGCAGCAAAATAGCAGTTGTGTTTCAATATGTGTAAAGTAATGCACTGGTGATGGGACCCAAAGTGAAAGGACAGTGGCTTCATTATGCACAAGCAACCTCATGTCCCTCACAACTTGGTACATGTCCAGGTACAATCGGCAGCCGGTGCAGGTCTGTCGGCTATGTGCAGTGTGCCCACCTTTAAAAAGCCTTTCGCACATGCGCTAGCAGGCGTAGGGGAGGGATTGTCGCATGGCTTCTTGCTTTTCCAAGATGGGACAAACCAGACAAAACACAGGTCCACAGTATCGTGTTCAGTGGGCAACTTATGGAGGGTAAATTAATACTCTGTGCAATGGTTGATGTGGTCAAGATACAACTTACGGAGGTGGTCAATATAGAGAGGTTGGTCTCCCATAGTGTATATGCAGTGCCTGTCCATACTGTGAAAAGTAGGTCAACTTAAGGAGGTGGTCATTATAGAGAGGTGGTCAACTTTGGAGGTTCTACTGTATATTGAATGTCTTGTTTAAGAATTTCTTCTGAGAATGATTCTTTTTCATTATGAAACTGAGGCAGTTTTGGAAACAAATGTATGCTTAGCCTAAAACTTACAGTATTCGGATTATTTCATTGCCAATTCTCTTAACCTCCCTTCTCTTTTAGCAGTTCTGAGGAAGGTAAAATATCTATTTTAAAGAGATTATTATGTTATAAAGAGAATACAAAGCTCTGGTTCAAAAGTGATGACATTTCTATAACGATTGATTCTCTTAAATGTTGGCTGAGATAATAGAAAAGTTGGGTGATGATAATGCTAATAAGACATAAGAAAAATAAGTTCAGTAAGTTTCATGAACTTTCCTGGTGGCCCAGGAAGGTTCTCTCAGTCTCACCTACCTCACAGGGTTGTTGTGAGGACAGAAGGAGGGGAGCAGCTGTGTACACTGTCCTGAGCTATTTGGAGGAAGGGTATTATAAAAATCTGAAAAATAAATAAAGTTCAGCTTCCATTGTGTAAGTATTGTACACATTTGTGACTGTAATTGATGATCCCCACAAGGTTGATTTCAAGGCTGTAAAGGGATGATGAAACATTTATTTTTCACATTTTTATGAAAAATTCACCACTATTCCTCCAAGGAGCTCAGGATGGTGTACATAGTTCCTCTCCTCCTTTTGACCTCACAACAGCCTTGTGAAGTAGGTGAGGCTGAGAGATCATGACTGGCCCAAGGTCACCCAGGAAGCTTCATGGCTGAGCGGGGATTTGAGTCAAGCGGGGCTTGATTTTTCCAAGCCTTCAGTCCAACTCCAGAACCACTACACTATCCTGGCTCTGTCAACTTCCACAGTCTCATATACTATCTGTTGTATAGAGTGGTTTACTCTGGGCTAGCCCCTATTTTGAGTTGCATATCATGGCTAGTATCCCAACTAGGGTTTCTACAATCAGATGCTCCCTCCATGAACCAAATCTTTCCTGGGATTGAAAGAGGTGTTCCACTCGCACAAGAATCCCTTCTGCTTGTGCAAGGATCTCTTGTATGAACACAGTGCTCCTTTCATTTTCAGAGAGAATTTCTGTTCATCAGTGTCAGGATGCTACCCAATGTCCTCAATTTGTATCAAAAAAAATTTTTTTAATCCTTCAAGTTTCATCTTTCTAGCTAAAGTGGAAGTATGCACATTTCTGAGTACAATTCAAGTTGCCCATTTCAAGGGAAAGTCTTGTGTGCAGGCAGGCCTGCGTGCACTGTTCTTAAACTTTTCTAGTAATCAGAGTGTGTTGGATGAGTTGTCCCCATACCAGAATTCTGAGAGTGCAATCCTAACCCCTTATGTCAGTACTTTCCAGCTGCCAATGGGAAGTGTGCTGCATCCTGCAGTTGTGTGGCACTCAGGGAGGCCTCCTCAAAGTAAGGGAATGTTTGTTCCCTTACCTCAGAGCTGCATTGCCCTTATGTCATTGCTGGAGAGCACTGACATAAGGGGTTAGGATTGCGCCCTAAGTGTCATGAAACTCCCAAAATAATTTTGAGATCACCAGGATTAAGCGAATCGGTTTCAAGTCTCTTTCCTTATGTATATAATAAACCCAATGCAAAAAACTAGAATAGAGCATCAGAAGTTGTGTTGGTGCAACAAATGGGGAAAATGGAGCAAATAAAATAGTATACAGGTCCAGACTGATTATCTGCAATTTCTGAACCTGCAGTTTTACTAACCATGGGTTCCAAACCCACAAGTTCAGCTGGATCTGGTTCTCCCAATGCAACCAGAGGGCCTTCTGAGGGCCAGGGAGACGGAAGACTGGAAGTTGCAATTTTGGCCTCCTGGAGGTCTTACAGTGCCTCTGAGGGTTGGGGAGGCTTCCCTGGCCCTCAGAAGGCCCTCCAGACGTGACCAGAACATCGCTCTGATTGCATTCAGAAGTTTACAGGGTGCCTGACTTGCTGATTTCATTATCCACAGATTTCAGCATCTGCCAGTGTTCCAGGAAAGGAACCCCTGTGGATGCCAAGGCACAACTGTATTTCATTGGACAAGGCAGTCATTTAAAATACTGCAAGCATTTATTGTTATTTAAGGATTAAGTTGGTATATGCTGGATATCTAGATTTCCAATATCATAATTAATCCTCACTTAGAGAGTTGATAATGTAGTTGTGTTTCTTAGAGCACAATTATAAGTTGCACTGGAATAGCCAAGCCAAGTGGCCTGTGTTGTATCCAGTGCAAGTTAGGTGCTGGCTGGAGGTCATCTCAGGGTAAGGGGATATTTCCCTCTTACCCTGTTGTGTTGAGCCCCAGCCACCTTATGGAGCTACTTGGATCTGCGCCAGTAATGTTTCTGGCACAAATCCAAGCAGCTCATGTAAGGCTGATTGGGCCAAGAGTGGGGGTTAGGATTTGGCCTGTACTGCCACTGCCAATTTTGCCTCCTGGGCCTGAGCCACCTCCCATTCCATCCTCCTCTACCCTAAAATGCCCCCTTCCCACCCCTAGAATGTCTTCCTGCTGCCCTCTCCCAGCCCACCCCCCCCCCCGTGTGGCCTGCCTTGGCTGGCACAAACTCACCCTGTCCAGGGCTTTAGCCAGTCTCTGGCAGCGATCATGGGCCTTTATGCTGGTCCGGTCAATCCCAAGTCGGTGAAAACGTGCTTTATGGCACATTCCTGACATTTGGAAGCCAGCTCAGCGGGCCTGTGCCGGCAAGAAACAGCTCTAGATTGCTCTGTTAAGCATTTTATAGACAAAGCTGCAAATGAAGAAAAGAAATAGATGTTTTTCTTCTGCCCATCACTGCCTGAACTGTGTAATTTGAAAGGTACAAATCACAAGTGACTTCTATCAAAGAAAAGTATTGTTTCACATGTTCTGTATTTCTAATTCAAATTAATTTCCAGTACTAAAAGTTTCTATTAGATATAAATTTTATTCAGGTTCTTGAGCATGTTCTGTAGCTCTTTTCAAAATTTTGTCTATGCAAAATGTGAATAAAATTTTAAATATTGACTTCAAAGAAAATTATGCTGGATTTATGCCTAATTCTCCATTAAATTGAAGCCAAGCTGACAATAATTTTGTTGTAAAAGAGATACCCCTTTCTCAATTTTTTTGGCCATTCTGTACAATTACATTTTCTCTGTAAATAATGATTTGGCAGACCATATTCTTGGCTGATTCAAGATTGGCTGAATCTTGACTGATTCAGTTTGGTCCAGTGAATTCAGTCATCTTCTGTTAATAATTTATATTAGTTGAAAGTTTCTTTAGCCCAAGAAATTTGAGAGCCAAACATAAACTTTAATCTTTTTTTACTATGGATCCTATCTTCTCTTTCCTCTTTTTTCTTTATTTCTTGAGTATGCAAAAATCACCTTTTGACAATCTACACAGGAAAAGTTTCCTTCAAATTTGGAATACCACAATTTTGCCACAAAATTGGTGTGTTTACCAGCATTTCTGACCTCCAGTGGAACTGGCAATTCTGATTTAATGCTGTTTTCACACGTTTAAATTAATTCAATTAAGTTAACATTACAGTATTTATTAAATTTAAATTGCTAAACATTTTGCAATTCTTACTTTCCCTCACACCAATCCTGTGAGGTAGGTTGTTCCATTTCCATATTAAAAAGTGTCCTAAAATGAAATGATGTGTGAGCTGAGATATGTGTGACACTTCTGAATTACACCTCTGCTTTGAGATCAGATTAAGCCTTTTAATAACAGTAAATCTGATCATAATTCCTTAATGCTGTAGAGAAAGAGCTCACAAATAGGTGTAGAATGCTTTTTAAAAAGGTATGTTTTTGTATACTTCTCCTTTTCACACTTGTTAATTTCTTTTCTTTCTTTCTGGTTTTAGTGGGAACTTCAACCCCAGATCAGGTAACACATACTGCCTAAAATTTTGCATATTTGTAAAAAAAAAAAATGAGATTGAGATCCTTAGAATTTACATGAAATCATGGGAAAAAATTTTTTTTTTACTTTTGAGGCTGTCATAATTGAAACTCACTGATTAATATCCATACTGGTGTGTATGTTCTGGTATTTAGTCTTTTCACACACAAAATGATTTGTGTCAAAGATAAAAGATTAATCATCATTTGGCTGGCCCCAGCTCAGTATTCCCATTCAGCACAGCTCTTAAGCATATGTACATCTAATGACCCAATCCTCTTGGGCATTTATGATGGTGGATTTTACAGTCCGCTGTCATAAATGCCTCTGCTGCCCTGTAAATGGTTCACTGCTGTCGTACACAATGAAGCAACTAGCGCAAATGGCCAGCAGCTCTGCACTGCCACCGTAAAGATACCCAGCTCAGGTTGGAGCAGGTAAGGTGCCAATGGGGGCAGTTCAGGGAAGGTTTGGGACAGATATGTTTTAAATACCACTTCTGGGCATCTGGTCGTTCCCTCACCATTGCATGCGTCATGCTCTCCATCAGTGTGGTTGCATGGCAGAAGTTGGTGGGAGATAGGATTAGGTGCTAATTCAGTGACAAACCCCTTTCAGTAACGGGGTTATTGAAGTTAAAATATAATGTTTGGGTAATGGGACAACCAAAATACTAATACAATGCAAAAATTAATACTTCATGACAATTGAGAGGATAGAAATAGGACATTTTGAGTTGCCTTGGTCTTTTGGTTGTCCCATAAATAATGTACGAAACAATATGTTTTAGGCTTACAAACACTAAGATAAATAATGTTTTACAAATAATATACATTCATAGGAGCATAACAGCTTTTCAGCCCAACACAGAGCATAGGATATGGTGGAGCAGGGCTCCGTCGGTCCCATCCTGGTTCCTACCCCTGCCCCACCCTGAAACGCCTCCTCCCTTCCCCCATGACTCTCACTGCCACTCAGAGTTCCTACCATGCTCTCGCTAGCGTCTGTCCAGCACTGAGCTCTGTGCTAACTGGTACTGGGCTCAGCACCAGCTTCTCACAGGGCACCATATGCGACACCAAGCACCCATGCTGGAGCTCAGCGCTACACTGAGGTGCCTTAAAAGTGGGCCTGAGTACCTTGCTGGATCAGACCAAACATCCATCTTCTCTATCATCCTGTTCCAGCAAAAGCCAATCAGATGCTTCAGGAAAGCCCAAAAGCAGGGCATGAAGGCAACAGCTCTTTGAGTTTTTTAAATCTCCCAGCAACCAGTATTCTGAGGCATAGAAAGTCCATGGTGCTATTATGATTGAGCAAGCACCATTAATTTGTCCAGTTTGTTTTAAAGCCTTATAAGCCAATGGCCATCACCTCTTCTGTGGCAGCACATTCCTTATGCTCCAGATTGCTGAAAGTATTAATCTTTTGTCAGCCCTGTGTCTACTGCTATCCAATTGCATTACTAGTTCTAGTGTTGAGAGAGAGAGGGTGTGTGTGTTTCAACACCCTGTTCACAACTCTACAAACCTCTGTTGTGTCTGTACCCTTAGTGTTCTTTTTCTAAACCAAAAGCCTAAAACACTTTCACTTTTGTCTTTTGTTGTAGGGAAAGTTCTCCAATACCGTGATTTATTTTGATAACCCTGTTAATTTATTGCAGTTGTAATATCCTTTTCAATGGGGCAACAAGAACGGCACAAAGTAGTTCAAATGCTTATATTCATTATTTATATAAAGGCATTATGAGATGGTTCAGATGAATTCAGCCTTAAACCTGTATATGCCCCTTTTCTTTCTCTCATATGAATAAATGGCTGCCATTCACTCCCATGTAATAAAATGAATGGGAGTGAATGCATGGGACCCACTGATGAGAGACCCCATGGGGGCAGCATCACTGTGATGTTCATTTTGCAATCCTCCAGAGAACTTTGCAATACATAGGTTTCTCCCTCTTTCCACTCGCATCAACCATCTTAACAGAGAGTATGCCTCTTGTATTAGATCCCCATCCTTGTCCCAAAATCTCAAACTCTGCCAATTTCCTAAGCTCAAGGATTGGTCAGCATTTTTTCATTTGTTTTACTTTGTTGACCACTTTGTGAGCCTTTTTGTTTGAAAAGCGATATACAGTGGGTCTGCAGTATACATGGATTTGGCATCCTCAGAGTTAAACAACCATGGATTGAAAGTGTTAAAAAAAAAATGCTCCTCCTTCCTTCCTTTCTCCTCCCCAGCTGCCAGCAAAGCTCACTGTGTGCAGTTGCAGGCTGTGGCTGGCTGTGTTTTCCCTCTTACAGCGCCTCACCCAACAGCCCAGAGATACTTCGGCACAGAAGCAATCAGCCAGTTTCTACTTGCCTTTACTGCTGCAGTTTTCCTTCCTCCCCAGTCAGGCCCAAAATTGCAAGCATTCTCCTTCCCCCATCACTAGTGCCTTTTTTCTTTAGCTCCCCCTAATAGAAGAAATCAAGGACAAAACTGTTATACTCCTAGCTTGTATACACATCAGCTTCATTTTATTTATTGAATTTTGTGTGAGGTTTCCCTGATTGACGTTTCAACTGCTGTATATGCAAATCTCAAACTGCAGTTTTGCTTCATTAATTTATATCTATATAATTATAGGTGTCCAACCAGCATCCACTTGTGAGTCACAATCTTGGGTAGTTTTAATTAAAATTAGTTCACCTAATGGTGCAAAAGATAATAGATATGGGGATAATTCAGCTTGCTTAAGCCTCATTGATTATTAATGGGTCTTAAATGCACTAAAATTTGTGCTGGATTGTACCTATAATGTCTAGTTAATGACTGTGCTGAATTACTGTTTTAAGGGGAGTTCCAGTTTTCTTGCATTATAACAAAAAACAGATGTAACTGTGCAAGTATAAGTTCTTTCTAAGCCACCTGTCTACAGGTATGTGTTTGTGTGACTTGTATGAGGTAACAAGGTATTCAGAAGATGTAGCTCCACAAATTGCAATGAATACATTAGTCACAAGGGCTGCTGCTGAATGGAAAAATCAAATTGAGAGAGGCAATGCCAATTTACTTTAATTTTAAAATGATATGCCTCTGCATTTGCTGTTAATATGTAACAGGTACAGAGCAAACACTTTTCCAAGGCAAAACTTTCCCACAAAATTAGGGAAGGTTATGTTAAAATCACATAACACTTTAATTTTTAACCATTCTTTTAGGAATTAGTTTCACTTGATGACCAAGAAAAACCTATAAAACAGCCTGGTCAACCTCAGCTTTCTCCTGGGATTTCAACTATTAACCTGCATCCTCAGTTTCCAGGTAGCTTTTTTTCACTCCTCCGTTAGTGGAAGAGAATATTTATAAAACAAGGAATGGAATAATTACTTATTCTTTCTATATTCCTTTCAATTTTAGAAATCTCTTTCTAATTTTAAGTACTGGATTTTAAAAATAAGGCTTAATCCAGCAAAATTTATTTCTCTCAGTGATTCTTTGTATGAATTGTCCCTTTGAAATCAACTAGTGTATTTGTTCATGAGGTTCATTGTTAATGTCAATAAAGTCAGAAACAGATGTAAAGCTAGTTATCTTTTCGCCAACATTAACAGAGAAGAGGCATGCCATGCTTCCTCCTCCATCTTCACTTGGGCCCTTTCCTGATTAGCATTAACTGTTGTGTAATCTTATGCACTGATGCTAACCATGATTACTTTTTAAACCAAAGTTTAAAGCAGGGATAGTCTAGTTGGCAAATTTTGCTTATTTATTTGTCTGAGAGCCTTGCCTGATTGGCTTGTGGAATCCACTGTTAGATTTGAAAGTATAGTAGTCTCTGGTTTGTGAACTCTTGGTTAAATCCACTGGTTAAATTTAACCATGGTGAATGTTGATCATATTTACTGCTGATGCAGACACAGCACTACACCATAGTTAATATAACCAAGGAAAAGAGGTGAGAATTTTTGCAACAAAGAGAGAAGTTAGCATGATATCCAGCATGCTCCCAATCTCCTGACTGTAGTTATATCTGCACTGTAATGTCAAGTAACATTAAATCTGTATCACACCTAAGAAGAAAATGTGTCCAAAATTGTTAGTTATCCAACAAGAGTGTATCTTAGTCCAATGGTAATTTGCAGTTACATTATTAACTTTACTGCCGAATCATTGAACAAATAAAGATGGCATTTTTGCCGTGGTTTTTACACCCTAACACAGCCATTTTCAACCACTGTGCCATGGCACACTGGTGTGTCGCAAACGGTCTGCAGGTGTGCCATGGGAGTTTGAGAGAGGGTCATTTATTAGTAAGGCCATTGGGGGATGTGAGCCTCCCTCCAGTAGCACAGCGTGCCTTGTCAATTGTCAAAACACTGATGGTGTGCCTTGACAATTTTAGTACCTTGTAAGTGTACCATGAAATAAAAAAGGTTGAAAATCACTGCCCTAACATGACACTTCGACATTTGTAGTAAATCAAATGGTAGGAATGTTCATTAGAACATTTATTTGAGGATCAAATCACATTAGTACTCTCACTAATCTTATGCATTCTGACTATTCCTTTCACTGTATAATTTAGCTTGCACAGAATGTAGAAACAAACTTTCCTAGGTAATAGGCTAGCTGGTAATTTTTTTGAGTAAGCAATTTATTTTTATTGAATAACCATATTCTTTTAAAGAATATTGCTCAACGGTCAGAAAGAAGACTGAAGAAAGATATGTGTCCTGAGGCAGCAGCTTCAATGTTCACACAGGAGCCCCAGTGTGCCCATGGAGCCCTGTGGAGCTTTGGATTGTGGCCACAGAGCACAAGTCATCAAGAACTACTGATGAGTCTGTTGAATTCAATGGAGGTTGTGCAGCAGCTGTGTCTGGTTGATTGTGCCCACAGATTCTGCATGCAGGAGCAGAGAATGTAGATGCAAATGTTTGAGAGACTGTTCAGAAAGCAGTAGATTGAACTGAAGTGACTTGAAAGGCCTTATGGTGTGTTTGTATCTCTCAAAACATGAATACGTGTTTAGGTATCCAATTGTAAATCGAAGAGCAGAGGAATATTCAATGTTGGTACCTCATTCCCACATGTACTTGAATTATATCCTTCAGTGATACTTAAGCAGTGATCACTATACAATGCTTCATTTGTTTTACACAATGTGAGATATGTTTCACGTGTACCAAAGCGGCAGAGCGGTCAAACTGTTTCTAAATGTTCAACATTGGAACACATTGTAATAGGACCACCTGTCATATTGTACTTGTAGCAGGTATAGATTACAGACCTTGGTTCTACAACTAACAAGAATATAAAAATTGAAATGATCGTACTTGTTTTTATAACCATTTGCGCACTACACCAATAGATGAGTTTTGTGGCAAACCATAGCCAGTAGCACCTAAGAGAAGATATACAATTGCTTTGAAATGATATTTAGCACATAGATGTGTAGTGCGTTCACAAAGCACTTGTGAATCAGCCCTTACTACACTTTTTCATTAGTGAATAATCTAGTAAACCAGGCTTGCTCTCCTCATATGTAAATGGTTTTCCCTTCTTGCCCACACAGTAGTAGTGGAAAAAACTTCTCCTCCTGTTCCTGTTGAAGTTGGCCCAGATACCTCTACTTCAAGTGCTAATCAAGTAATGGCACCAACTCAAGTTTCAGGTATGATACACATTTTCCATGTAAAATTCACTGGAGATAAAACCCGATATTTGCTCCCAATGATTCAAATGAATTGGAGATAAATGTATTAGAGATAAAGAATAGAAAAGCAGCAGAATATAAAAAATATATTAAGTAGTTACGTTTTTTCCAACTCTGAATACATGGGGAGGATGCTGTTTGTAACTCCTGGGCAGCCCAGTCCTGAGCTGCCCGGCGCTGTGGGACCCGGCGGCTCCAGAAAGGGCTCCCGCCGGATCGAGAGCCTCCCGCGCTACCATGGGAGGCTCCTCGGGAGAAGGGGACTTTGTCCCCTTCCCCCAAGTAAGGGAAGCAGTCCTGCAATGGGACTACTCACTTTAGCGGCGACTGTTTAGTCGCCGCTAAAGTGAAGGCGCTTTTGTAGGGCGAGCAGCCCTTCCCGAGCGCCCTGGATCCTGCGGAACTCGGCTCCGCGGACCTGCCTCTCCCCCGCCCCAGGAATGCCCCTGACCACGCCTCCCCCTCCCCGGAACGCCTCTCCCTTGCCCCTGGGAATGGCCCCATTCCCCGTTACGTAGCCTGGTGGTCGCAGGCACCGCTGAGTTGCGAAACGCAGGCACCCGCCGGGCGGTGGCTCAGCACCAGCCAGAACTGAGCCACCTCCAGCGGGAGCCTGGCAGTAAGCCCCGCAAACGTGCCTTACAGCATGTTTGCGACTGTGGTCCGCGCCGCGGAGGTGCAGCGCGGACCACAGGATTGGGCTCTAATTTTGTGTATATAAAATGGACAAAGTCACATTAATGAATTCCAGCCATCTTCTTCCTGTGTTCTTTCAGTTTTCAGTCTTTTTAAGTAAATGGTTTTAGGATTGCATTCAAAATCTGATCTATTGTATGTGGAAGTCGTACTTTGCAAGGTCGAACGCTGATGTGTAGGTGTTTCTACTGAGATAATCTCAATTTTAGATAAAGTTCTCATTGCATGAATTTGAGTATATATTGACTAGCTTGAGCATTGCATACTCAAGGGACCACCTCCTTATAGTCTATTCCAATATTTATAACCAGCTAAAAGTACCATTTTGCAGTGCATCATGAGCAGATTTTGAATGGAAATAGAGGGCTTTCTTGATGGCAACTTTCCAGCTGCAGAGCACTCTGTTTTGTTTTTTTCTTCCATCAAAGCCAAGCATCTTTCCTAGAACTTTCTCATCTGGGTAAGCACATAGTAGGGGTAGATGTGCAAGAGCTTCTATTGGTGAAAAGTGTAATGTTTAGTTTCTTTCTATATGTTTAGTGCTTTAATTAGTAGCTTTAAAATATTGTTACAAGTCCAAAGCCCTGACAGAGCTAATAAACAGATGGAGTGGTGTAATGTATGTAATGTAATTAATTAAACAAATTAATCCTGATCTAACAGTGAATGGAACTCCTGAATGATAATTGCTGATAAACCTCTGACTAGGATCAAATTTAAGATCACTTCACAGTATCTTTTTAACTGCACACATTTTTAGACCTGTATAGTGTGTCTGTTCTCAAACTCTAACAACTGACTTGCAAGTTCAGTATGTGCCAATGTGGATGTAGCACTCCCAACTGGTTAACCATAGTTAACCAATTATGTCTGGATTGCAGGATCCCATACTTCTCTAATCCTTCTCCTGTTTGTTTGTTTGTTTGTTTGTTTGTTTGTTTGTTTGTTTGTTTGTTTGTTTGTTTGTTTGTTTGTTTGTTCCAGATTTCCTCTACCAGTGACACTACTGGCTTTTGCTTGTACACTTTCACCATTCTTTGCAGCCTTATAGTGTCCTGTTCCTTAAAATATCTCTCTTCCCACGTACCTGGAACTATCTCTCACAAAACCTCTGTGATACCATCTCCTTTATTTCCTTTAAATCTATTTTCAAAGGCCACCTTGTGGCCCAACTTCTTTGTCCCCCATCTGCACTGTAGCTAAGCATATATGGTTAATAATTGCATATTCTTCGCCAGCCAGGCCAGGGGTGGGAGAGGATGGATCACAGGGCGCAAGTTGGATCTTATTCCCCCATTTCCTGGCCTGGGTCCTTCCCCAGACACTCTTCAGACTTGCGCTAGTTAACGAGCTGAAGGTTCTGAAGAATGGGTCTGAAGAGTTCCATTAGGGATCAGGTGGCCTATGGCGAGGCAAATAAATAATGTCCTACCTTTCCTGGGCTTTCTGGTTTCTTGCTGTCCCATAACATGCAGTGGAGGCTGTGACAACTGCCAAAGATAGGATTCATGTCTCTCCTCCAGAGCATCTATGAAGATTCTGATTGAACTTTTTTAATGGATCAAAGAATTGAAATGCTTGTAATATTTCTGTCTTTTCCAGTTTCTGGAACTTGCTTTCATACTCCAGCATCAATTTATCTCTGCAAAAGGTTTTTCTTAGTTAAGTGCTCCCAGCTATGCAGTGTACAATAAACTAATGATATACTCCAGCATACCTTACAATTTCTAAATTCCATTTTTATTTCTGTGTCTCTGAACTTCCTGTATTTATTGAATCATTGGGTAGTTTTGCATTTGTAATCGAGATTGCCTTTAAAAAACCAAGCTTTTAAATGTCTCCTTTAAATTTACACACAACGTTTTTAGGCTACATTGCTAGTTAGTCCACTTGGCTACGTGCTTGTTGGGTGGCCTCAGCCATGTCTTTACCTCACATAATGCTTTTTAGGACAAATTATGTAAAATATTCTGTACATGAATAAAAGGGCTATAAAAATGAATATTGCTGCTAATAGCAATAATGTTAATATTAATGGCTCATGCTGCTGCTATTTCAAATCATGTATATTCTGCAGTGATGATGGGTGGGTGAATTTTGTAATTAGTATTCATTTGAATGTTGTCAGATTGCCTTATTAGCGTCTAGGAGAGCTGAACATTTTGAGAAACAACTTTGTTTTTAAGTCCTTACAAAAGGAAATTTTATGAGGCAGGCATGGCACATAAAATACAAATTGTGGAACTTTCTGTGCCCTTGAAAATCTGCCAGAATGTTTGGTGCATACAAAGAATGTACATCTTGGCATCATCAATAAACACTGCACATCCTGAGGGCAAGTGAAACACTACTCTCTTGTTGACATCACATTGTTCTAGTTGACATAGTCCTAATTGACATCTCTTACATTTCCTAGGGCCCAATCCTATCCAAATTTCTAGCGATGATTCAGCCGCAATAAATCCCCAAAGTAAGGGAAGAAATGTTTCTTTACTGTGTGAGGCCTCCATGTCTTTCCCAACACTACAGGATTCAGCACACACCCTGTTGGCACAGCGGCATCAGGACTGGAAATTCAGATAGGTTTGGGCCCTTAGTCCTGCCCCCACCATCAGAACTAGCATTCCGATGACGGGGAGTGCTTTATTGCAGTCCCAAATAGCCTGCCAATAGTGTGCAAAGCCACACACTACTGGCTGCTAGTGGCGAGGTGGGAGTGGCCCCACGCAGAGCAATAACCAGGAGAAGACCTGCTGCTGACAAAGGTAAGTCAGCAGGGAAGGTGGGATGGGGCAAGGGAAGGTGAAATAAGGATAGAATAGGAGCAGAAAATAAATCAAATTAAATCATTAAAATAAATCAAAAGCAAATAGCAAACACCTTTATGCTCTCTGAGCATATATCTACATATATCTACTTACAGCACAGTTCTAAGCTGCACTTGGGCCGGCACAAACCCCTTGTGCTGGCCCAGGAGGGTCACAAAGGTGCTGTAAAACACATTTGTGCCTCCTCATAAGCAAGCCACGCTGGCACACGGAGGTGCACGGGCACACAGAGACTGAATCCAGCCTCCGTGGCAGCTTGCACAGCAAGCCTTGCATCGGCCCAGCTGGGCCGACGCAAGGCTCTGGCATGGGCAGGAAGGAGGTGGGAGGGAGGCATTCCTGTGGAGGAACCAACAAAGTGATAAATGATGTTGGATTGGAGCATACAATTGTGGAGTTGGGAGGTGGGCTTGGTTCTGGCAGGTATCCGGGAATCCCCATTCTTGTGGAGTTTGGAGCGGCTTGAAGCCGCTCCACTCTCCTCAGACTTGCACCACCTCTGGAGGTGCCACAGGTCTGAGGAGACCCACAGGTCTCCTCAGTGCCTTGTCCAAGGGTAAGGGGTGCCTTGTCCAGGGGTAAGGGGAAAAGTTTTCCCTTGCCTCTGGCTGAGCCGATTCTGCCCCTATTCTGCGCTGGATACAGTGCAAGCCTCTTGGCTTCCTTGTTCCAGTGCAGGATAGCATTGCACCCTTAGTCTCTCTCTTTTTCTCTCAAAATGCATTGATGTGGGCTCTGTAGGCTGTTCATCCTCACTCTAATCTATAAGACCGGATCTGAACCTCTGTTCTTCTGAAGAATAGTCAAGCAAAGTGATAAATGATGTTGGATTGACAAGAGCAAGAAGCATCCCATCATAAATGGTCAGAATCAGTGGAGCATGATGAGCTAAACTCTTCTGACAGATGACCAGGAGACAGTAGGCAAGGACAATCTACCTGATATACTGGGAGATATACAGGGACCAAAAGCAAGTCAGAAAGAATTGGGAAGGATCAGAAGAAGAAGCTGCAGCACCAAGGACAGTTCCCAAGGAAAAAACATTGCTGCATTGATTTCCAGACCCAGGCTAGGTCTGGGTTATTGCCAGTCTTCCTGCCAGTTCCAAGTTTGGCCCACTGTTTTAGAGTAGCTTTCTTAAAAGGTTAACAACTTAGCATGGAGTTATGCACTTCATTGACATTTGTTGGTTTTCTCAATGTTCCATCAATATTTTTGGTGAGGGGGATGGGAAATCAGGGAGGTTTGGGTGAAGGTCATGAATCATTCAAGTTGAGTTCAAGCTCAGGACAGTCTGTACACAAGTATCCTGGTTACTTGGTCCTAGTTTGGTATTGGCCATGAATTTTTCCTTCATTTTTGGTTCTGTGCCTGGCTTTACTTCAGATTGATTCCTGGACCATAGAACATGTCTTCTCATGGTGTTACCTCAGAGTTGAGGGTCCAGATTACTGCCCATTCTATAGCTGTAAGAAGAAGTAGGCCTTTTTTGTTTTGCTTTCATTTTTATAGAATCATTGGCATCTGAAGTTTGGTCGACAGCATTTCAGCTGTATATTTGGGGCAATTAAAAACCTCATCTGAAAATAAAATTATCTTTGCCTAAAGGATATTTCCAGTTTAGAAACAGAAGTTAAACCGCTCTCCTTTTTAAAGTGTGCATATCTAAGTTCTGGTTTTATCTGTAAATGAAAAATATTGTCATTAATAATCATGTAGCTACGTATTCAGATACTTATTCAGAATTTATTTAAAACCTAAGAGGATTTAACCATCCAAATTAAGATTATATTTGGAACTTTACAATGTTCTATTTGTTCAGCATGTGTTCTGGCCCACACAGTTCCACATAGAGAAGGCAGGGTGGTCAACAGTCATCATCACTCTGCAAGTTGCTGCTGCTTTTTCTCCCTTCCAGGTGCTCCTCAAGACTTATGTCTTCAGCAAAACTTTTCTTAAACCATCCTAACCTCTCCTTTCTTTGGTCTCACCTTACCTGCATTGTAGTTTAACCTGTACCATCTATATTACTTATGTTACTCATGTGCAAGTCCCTTCACTTATGTCTTGGTCCCTGGGCAGAGACTGTGTTGTATCTGTGTTTCTTTTGAGGCCACACTGTTGCTATTGTGACAATTATATTTGTTATAAGTCGCAATACTACCAATACACCTCCCTCAGGTCAACATTCATCAATGACAGCAGTACCTTTGGGGCATTTGAGGCTTCATAACATGACATCGTGAGCAAAGACTGTCAGTAAGACGTGCTGCCTGCATAACATCCCACAGAGCTGCAAAAGATACAGTGGCCTTTACAATGCCACACTTGATTTGCAGCTGCGTTTGCTTAATGTATAAACGTTGTGGAAGGAAACAAGGTCTTTGCAGAAACTTGAATGTTTATTTTGCACCGCCTTTTCTAGAAACAGTGCAGTATCTTCTTAACCACTGCATTGGATCATGAAGGTTTTTTTCTTTTTAAATGAATAATAATGATAGAGCTGCTAAAATGTCTTTCATTGTTTTCTGAAGGTTTATTTGTTGTGTTTTTATTTAGAAATCAATGAATGCACAGTGAACCCTGATATCTGTGGAGCAGGACATTGTGTTAACTTGCCTGTGGGATACACCTGTTTATGCTATGATGGATACAGGCTTAATGATCAGCAGACAAAATGTTCTGGTATGAGAAATTCCCCTCCTCTTTCCCACAGTTGCTCAAAAGAACACAGTGTGAAGATTTTGGAGATATATATTTGTTGTTTGTAGACAGTGGTTATAGGAAAGAAGAATGGCGCTTCCTTCGTTGGCCTTACATCGTGGTCAGAATAACGTTTTAAAATCACACGTGCATGCATGCATACATCCCATACATTTATGGTGCAAATTATTTATTTAATCGTTCATTTATAATAAAGACTTTTATCCTGCTATCCATGGCCCAAAACAGCATACAGCATAATAAAAACATAATTTGCAGTATCTGAAAGTAGCTGTGTCTCTGTTTCTGAGGGGCTTAGGGGTATGTCTGTTCATCACTTACTCTGCAACAGCCTGAACTTTGACACCTGTGCAAATTCCCCTAGTCAAGTTCACCTCCATTAAGTAGTTGTTTTACATTGCCACATCTATATATGAGTAACACATGACTGAAGAAGAAAATAAAATTATCCACTTGTATGGGCAATTTTGGGATAACCGAAGCGCATCAGAAGTGCTCTATACAGTAATACAATCCATCCACCCATCTTGCTGCTCTTGAGTACTAGATATGAGTGGATCAGATTTTATATCTGCAAGAAACTGAGCTAGCTGGATTGATTAGTTTCCTTATGTCAGTGTCACCCTGCTTTAAAACGGAGTAAACAGGAAGACAAGGAGTACCTTCAGTAACCCTGCTTTCTATAAGATTCCAAAATTTGATAATATGTATCATTCAAGTCTCACATATGTTGAATATCCAGCACCTCTGATTAAATACCAATTACAGGTAAATATAATTTATTACATATTCAAATGCTTTAAGCCAATTTAGTTTTTTCAAATAATAATTTGAAATCAAAATTTTATCCTCCTTGTTTCTTCTGAGTGAACAGATCCTCACTAACACAGTTAGTCTGTTTTGTTTTGTTAATGCCTTACATAAATTGGGTGAAGTGAAATAATGGCCATGACAGAGTACTGCCTTTCCAGGATTCATGCATTTTTATTTCTTAAACAGATATTAATGAATGCACTGAGACTCCCCATCTCTGTTCCCTTGGGCGCTGTGAAAATACAGAAGGAAGCTTCCTGTGCATTTGCCAGTCAGGGTTCATGGCCAACGAACAAGGAACAGACTGTGTTGGTAACTACTGCATGTTATAAAATGGTCTCTTAATAGTTGGGCTAATAGTTAAGAATTTGAGTTGAAACCCATTGAAGTAATTGAAAACCATTTCCACAATCATTGCACATCACTGTAGTACGGTGCTTTTTGGAGCGGATCACTACTACGGAGGAGTCATCATTTTCATACCATGTCCTTACAATTATACAAGCACAGTACGTAATTTTACTTCTTTGAAAACATGTTCATGTAAGACAGAATGCTGCAGAGAATGTTTTTGTATTTCCCCCATGCTTGATAATTGAATGGTTTTATAGAAATAATACAGCTCCATCAGTGCCCCTTCGCTAATGTGAATATTGTTGCTAAAAGTATGCTGAAGAAGTGCTATCTGATGTTGGTGTATGGCCATTTGAGATATTCAGTATGTTCTCCATGTGATTTGCTATGTTGGTCCCTGGGGATACATTTGCATGCAGAACTTCTCTCTATCCAAATGTTAAACTGGCAGTTATGACTGCTGGTCAGGAGTTCACTGTCCAGAATGCAAAAACGTCTATTGCTTTTCAAATCATGGCAAATGACTATCACAGATTAAGTTTAAATTCTATCATGTCATATGGCAAGTCGTTTTGAAGATTGATCTTCTTGTAATGGGACTTGCCAGGCATGACAATTTAAATTGACTTCCTAAAGTGCCAAAACCACTGTCAATTGTATTATTTATGTTATGATTACTTATGGCTCTGTCGGTAGTATAAATCATATACAGGTGGGGCCTTGGTATCTGTGGGGGATCCGTTCTTGGCCCCCCTTCCACAGATATCGAAAATTGCAAATATAGGTGCAGCCTATTTATCCACGGACTTTTTATCTGCGGATTTGTCTCAATGGGGGGAATGGGGTGGGGGGAACTGAAAGTCCCACACACCTTTGCCTCCTTTGCCCTGCGCTGGCCTCTGCTCCATTTCCAGGCCACCCAAAACACTGCAAAAAGGCTCTGCCTTGCCCAGGCAGGGAAATAGCCCTGGAGCCAAGGAAGAGGTTCCCCCTTGCCAAGGAGCAGTAACAGTCTTAGAGCCCCTGAGCCAGCAAAGAGACTGAAGAGGGGAAGGGAGTCGGAAAACCTCTGTAGCCAGAGCACGTGCAGCAAGATGGAGCTCTCTCTCACTCTCTCTCTCACACACACACACATAGGGGCAAGTGTGGTTGCAACAGAGGGGATTGCTTTAAAAAACCCAGTGAGTGTTTCCCAATTCTCCCGCTCCCCATTGTGCATGCTCCAGCCTACGGAATCAAAACAGCACAGCAAGGCTACAATCCTCTCCACACTTTCCTGGGAGTAAGCCCCATTGACTGAAATGGGACTTACTTCTGAGTAGAAACGCATAGGACAGGACTCTTAAAAGCTCAGCATCCTACCTGTGAAAGAAGCAGAGACAGCTGGCAATGGGGAGGGCTGATTATGGAGTGGAGGAGGGGGAGGTGAAGGAGCTGAGCAGAGGGGAGGGGATTGATCACAGCTGCCTTAGTTTCCTTCCATCCAGAAGTGTCAGGCTGCAGCATATTTGCATAACTCTATGGAATTTAGCCCAACATGTTTTTGTTAATCGCGCTGAGTCACGGAATGGAACTAACGCGGATAAATAGGCTCCACCTGTAATCACATCCATGATTTTTCAGCCCCATAAGCCCTCCGAGGCTTCCCAGGCCTCCAAATGCCTTGTATGGCATAAAAACATCACTTCTGGCTCCCCTTGCGAAACCAGAAGTCTCATTTTCCTGCCTGAAATGGCTATTCCAAAGCCTGCAGAGGCAGCAAGCAGACACACGCTGCCTCTGCAGGCTTTAGAAAGCCCTCCGGAAGTGACTGGGCCATAGATTTGATCACCTTCAGAGGGCTCAGGTGGGACCAAGACTGGCAGGGGAACCTGCTTTGAGCCAGATCCACATATAAATAATCTGCGAATACAGAGACCCCACCTGTATTTTACACATGTCTGTTGTGGGAACTGACTGCTGGTTCAGACATCACCTTTGAACATTGAATTCACTCACAAGAGTGATCTATTTTATGAACTAAATAAGATATGTTGGTTTGTTTGTTTGTATAATATCTTGCCAAAAACCATCAGACATGATATCACATACGTATATGTCAGATCGAACAACTGCCATGTACATAATAATGCTGCCGGTATAACAACAAAATGGGGGAGATGTGAAGCTACAGTATATCACAAAACCATAAATCGAAGCAAATGCATGTTAACTACAGCACAGTTAAAAATAATTGATGTGGCAAAACTGTTTCATTTTACCAAAAAGCCATTGTGGGTGAAAATATGGCATTGCTGATTAGTAAAAAAAACAAACGGCATGCTCTGTTTGAGAAGAAGCCATGTTATCTGGAATTTAATTTTAAAACTTTTTTCCTGAACAGTCCCACATAGGCGAATTTTCTAAGATTTGTGTAGCAGGCATCTCCAAGGTGACTGGCAAAATGGTTTTCCAGCATGAAAGTCTATATAGAAAGTGAGAGACTGTAAATGTTGAAGAATCTCATAGAGCTTAGCAATAGTAGCCTCTTCAGTAACCAAAAAGATTGTGGATTTTGTTGCAGCTAAGATTCCTAAGCTACAGCTCATGTTTGATAGTATTTACACAAACAGCCAGATCCTTGTTTGTGAAGAAAATTATATTTTGAGTGGCCCATAGAATCTTGCTAATGTAATGTTGACATTCTGTAGATAGATGGATAAATTGAAAGATAGATCAAATAATGTGAAGAAATAATTTCAGTTTTTAATTTTTGTATTTATTAAATAAATGAATTTTGGTTTCTCATCTTTTAGATGTTGATGAATGTGCCAGACCTCACACATGTGGTGAAGGCCTCTGTGTCAATACAGTTGGCTCATATAAATGTGAATATTGTGACAGTGGATTCCAAATGAATAGGAGAGGCCAGTGTGAAGGTAAGTCCTTACTGTGCTATAACAGAAATGCTGAACGTTCATTCACAGCCCTTATTAAGCATCAATAAAGCTGCCTTCAGTGGAGTCAGACGTTGATCCATCTACCTCATTGATGCCGGTCTACAGTGACAGTGGCTCACCAGGGTTTCAGATAGCAGTTTTACCCAGTTCTCCCTGGAGACTGAACGGGAGCTTATGCATGCACAGCTATAGTTAGTGCAGCTATAGCCACTTAGCTATTGTTCCTGCTTCTATTTGAAATTCCTTTGGGGGGGGGGAACCTTCACAAACCTTCACATATTGTTGTGCCATGGTTATATAATTCTGTGCATTTGAGATCATTCAAATGTTAGATTTGGGGCTAGTGATCCAAGATCATTCATTAAGCCGCCTCATCCTTTCTTCAGCTTCGTACAGGAACAGTGGTTGTGCTGGATACCCACCTGGGGACAGTGCCTGTACCCCTGCTGTTCATAAGCATGAACAACAAAGCAACAGCAGCAGCAGCACCAGATCTTGTTGCTTGGAAGTGCTGATGCTTGTGTTACTGGGTGAATTACCTTCCCTCTTCCAAAAGCAATGAAAGAAGTACTTCAGTTTTAAAACTGGAAATACGTAATTACCATCCCCTAGTTGGAAGCCTCACTATCTTTTTGATTCAAATTATTCTCCTGAAATTATTTATAAAGTTGCTGTCCACAATAAAGTTCATCATTTCACTTGCTACAGTTATGTAATAACAAAAGTTACAAAGGAATCCAGTTGTGGTTTGGAGTATAACATTGGCAAAAGACTGAAGTTTTGAAGAACAAAATGTCTCAGCACGTCTGACCTCTGAAGCATGTAAAGTTGGGTTTTGGCATTAATTTTGCTGTGATTTAAAAAGAAAAATTAATGTTCATCAGAATATACTTTTTTAAGCAAGTGTATTTTTTTCCATAAGGTCTATCAGTTCCAGCACTGACAAATATATAGGGCTTTTTTTTTTTTATTACATGATAGATCTAAATGTAAATTTCAACATTTGGTACTGATAGGCATTGTAGGTGCAGAAACTATGCATAATTGCCTTGCCTATAGTTGTCATGTTGCTAATTTAAGATTATTCTTTATTATTAAAAATTAATCTCAGTTTATTTCTTTCTAAAGATATTGATGAATGCTCAATTCCACATACTTGTCCAGATGCACAGTGCATTAATGCTCCTGGTTCTTACAAATGCGTTCCTTGTCAAGATGGATTCAGAGGCTGGAACGGGAAGTGCTATGGTAAATACTGTATTGAAAATGTTTAACATGGCATGATTTTGCACAGATCTGTGCAGGGTTGGAGCAATATCTGAGTATTCCCGTGTATTATGTCCTGCAGCACAGATGCACTCAAACTTCTGCTTAAGCACAATAGCTGTCGTAATCTGTGGAATATGAAGCTAGTGATAAGATAGAATGCCAGTACTACACAGTTAAAAAGTAGGAAAAAAATGAAATTTAAATACTGTAATAAGAATAGTGTGGTACATAATATAAAGAATTGAAACCCAGTAATAATAATTGTTGTCCATGATAATGTTGGTCCTTAATTCAGAATATGACTTTTTGTAAGAACAGTAAGTCACAACTTTTTGATAGCAAAGAAAAACATCATTATTGAGGAGTTCAAATACTGTACTCAGATCTTACAAAAGGAATGGTATTTGTATTACAGCTCAATCCTAACTGATTTCCCAGTGCTGATGCAGCCATGCCAACAGAGTGCACCCTGCATCCTGGGGTGGGGGCAGTTATGGAGTTCTCCTCAAGTTAAGGGAATATTTGTTCCCCTACCTTCGGGCTGCATTGCAGCTGTATCAGTCCTAGAAAGTTGTATCGGATTGATGTTAATTTCATTGGAGAGGAAGTCTCCCATGTATGATCCTATGAATGCACATAGCTGCTATCTCTGTTGAAATGGATGATCAGTTTTTGCAAGGTGGGAAAACTGAAATAGAGTCTAGTCAGTTTCGTCAGTTTTGTTGAGGCATGCCTGAAGAGCAGCTAAAGTGTCAGTTTCAGTGTCAGTTTAGTGTCAGCTAAATATGTCAGTTTTGTCTAGTCACTAGACGAAACTGACATATTAACATTTTGGAGAGACAGGGCTCCGCGATCTACTCATTTTGCCTCGCGATCTACCGGTAGATCGCGATCCACCTATTGAGCACCCCTGGTTTACAGGATATGTTGGGCTGTTATTCATTATACATTGTATTATGTATATGTATATCTTTGAATAAGTTAGCTAGTACATTTCTGGTAATTTTTCTGAAGAAAAAACTTTCAGCTGGAAGGCATTGTATTTTCCTGTGTTGTCTGGAATCCTGTTGCATGGCTTTTTGGTGTCTGTGACTTTCTTTGCTTTCATTGGCTCTGGCTCTTCGCATCTTATCCCATGGTCTTTGCAGTCAGTGTTGAAAGCGAAAGGGACATTTGAAAATGACAGGCTGGGCAGATAAGAATGTCTTGATAGTCTTTTATTATCTAAGTGTGTGTTGGCAAACTCTGAGAGTCACGTTTACTTAGCATTTTCTGTGAGTTTGAACAGACAGACTTACGTTATCTCCAACTTCTTATTTTTATCCCTTATAGAATCATTCTTCTTTCCTTCCTTTAAAAGCTTCTTTTTATAAATAAGTGTCTGGGGATAGTAAATGCAGTAAGTGTGCTCAGTTTGGAGTAAAATCTCAGAAATTGGTTTGGTCTTGAATGGGAATTTTGTAGACACTGTAACTTCATATGCTGTCCAGTGGCCTCTAGTCTAATATCTGTACTGTACTGTTAGAGCTTATCTGCAGATAAAGGTCCAGTTTAAAAACAGATACAAGTCCACCGTTTCAATTAATGAGAATGATCCACAGTGAGCCTCAAGTTTGCATACTTGTCTCTCTGTTTCTCGTTTGAGCACAAACATAGTTCAAACAAACCAGAAATAAACTGTGATTTTTGTATCCTGGTTCTTTTAATTAACCACAGTTAAATTTCCTGAGTTCTGGTGTAATGGGAAAGTGCAGTTTATTTAAAACAAAACTGGAAAGTTTTCAATTTCTTATCATTAGACTTGAAGAAAAAAAGAGTCGAAGAATTGCTGCAACTCATTCACCATAATATACCATGGTTTTGATTGGGGTGTCAAACTTGTTTCACATAGTGGACTGAATAGCTTTTGTGGCACCATCTGAGGGCTGGAAGTGACATCATTATGCAGGAAGTGATATCATTAAACAGATGGCCAGAAATAAGCACTTTGTTCTCACATAGGAACTCATTAGCTGCAAATGACAGAAGAGAAAAAATGCAAAACTTGATCATAGTTTTAAGATACAGGAGAGCCCAATTATCATGCTGGGAGAGCCCAGTTATTACTCAGGCCACCCTTTCAGCAGTGCCTCCTCTGCCGAGGTATCACTTTGCAGCTCGATAACTGAGAGGTGGTCTGCAAAGTGACACCTTGGTAGAAGTGGCACTGATGAAGGGGCAGTCTACGTGATAATTGCTCTCCCAGCAACTTGGCATCATCTCCCTGTCTTACCCCTTTTGGTCTGTCCCTTCTCCTGTAGTGTCTCACCCCTTTTGGTCTGCAGCCTCCCTGCATCTCTTTCTCACAGAGCCTCAGTAGAAGGGGCACAACTAAAGGACAGCACTGGGAGATCCCAGTTATCTTGTGGGTGGGATAAAGAGCTTCCACGGGCCGTATCTGGCCCTTGGGCCTTATGCTTGACACTCCTGGTTTAGTTAATAATTTCAACTCAACCTGTGGCTTCTGTGCAGAGTTTGCCTGAAGTGGCCTTCATATGCGTCTTCTCTGCATCAACCCCATGCATAGCACTGCTCTCCTTGTGGTTCTGATGCATTTCTTGGAGACTTTCCTTGCCAGCCATCAAGTGACACTATGAAGAGTCTGTTTTAACCAACTCCACAGGGATAATATACAAGGCTGGCTTTAAGACATCTTTCTCCTTTTTTCCTCCTCTACTCTATTGTCCAAACAAAAAACAAAAACCCAAATTTTGGGAAAAGAACCAAATACTGTGGATTGAATTATGAATATCAGGTTCATTTGTACTTATTTTAAAATTTTTGCACTCATTATTCTAATTGTGAAATCATGTGAGGCCTTCAACTATTTGTCCTGGTTGATATGGCAGAGCAGCTTTCCAGCTGTTGGTCCAGGACTTATGCTGGATCACAAGATCTGTCAGTGTAATCCCTGGATAGGATTGGGCTGTCAGACATCTTGGGTGCTGAAAACACAGTCACAGCATTATTGTATATGAAGTGTATGTATATGAAGACATAAATAGTGACTCTTATACCTAAAATACTTGGAATAAAGATAATCAGATATCAGTCATTCCACAATATAAATGTCCAAAAAGACCAGATACAAGAGCAAGGTGATGAGTAGCATAATAGTCTTGCTGTAAGAGAACTTTGGTGCAGGCAGCATTTAAGGGAGTTGATAAAATCTGTTGATAAATTCCACTGAAAGTTTCAAGTGTTGTTATACATAAACAAGCAAGAGTTTTAAAATATGTCCTTTGTATTCACAGATATAAATGAATGTCAGTACAGCAGTCTATGCACAAATGGCCTATGTGAAAACCTGGAGGGATCTTTCAGATGTCTTTGTAGCCAGGGATATCAGTTGTCCTCAGCAGGAGATCAGTGCGAAGGTAGGAAGATGTTTATTTTCTAAATAATGTATCTAATATTTATCAAAGGGAAAAAATTATTTGAATCATCTATTAATCATGGGCTTTAAAAATGAGAACTATAGTATATTCCTCATGCGGTATATCCTGTTGGTTTTCATATACCACTCCCAAAAAGCAAATAGAGAGGGAGTACTTAGGTAGACTTCATTGAATACCTGTGCATCACAGGATGTCATTCTCCATCTGAACAAGAATGTCTGAAACGTATTAGTGATAACATCTTAAACATATCTTCAAAAAGACACAGACTATAAGAAATGATCAAGTCGTCTAGAGCACTGGTTTTCAAACTCTCTGGGAATTTGAGAACCAAAGTAAGTCTTGGCGGGGGCAGGGTAGAAAGCAGTTATGTGATCCCCAGGATCACACCACTGCAGGGAAAGGGGGGTTGTTTTTTATTTACCTGCTACCAGGGTCTGGGAGTGCGGGAAGCCCTCTGCAGGGCTCCCCAAGGCTTGTAGAATGTAAAAAAAAAAAAATTATTGTGACCTATTTCCAGGTTGTGATTGTAAAACTGAAAGTGGGTTGCGATTTTTTTTTTTCTACAAGCCATGGGGAGCTCTGCAGGGGCTGCAGAGGGCTCCACAGGGCTCCCTGCACTCCCTGGTCCCCAGGAGCAATTAAGTTAAGTTAAAAACATCCCCTCTTCCCCTGCAGTGGTGTGATCCTGGGGATCGCATCATTACTTTCCACGCTGCCCACGACCCTTAAAAGGAAAGATGCAGTGGTTCTCAGGCTAGTGAGTTGGTACCCACTCTTCTGAGAACCAGTGGTCTAGTGAGCAAAAGGGTCTATAGAATTTGACATCAGAATGTTTTTTATGTTTCACACATCCGTTTTCCAAGGAGCTCAGGGTGGTGTATATAGTTCCTCCCCTCCTTTTGTCCTCACAACAACCCTGTGAGGTAGTTGAGACTGGTCCAAGGTCACCCAGGAACTCCATGCCTGAGGAGGGATTTGAACCTGGATCTTCCAAGTTTAAGTTCTGCTCCTGAACCACTACACCATCCTGGCTTTAAACTGCTTTAATCGGAGTCAGACCATTCTAGTTTAGTAGTATCTACACTGACTGGCAAGGGTACTCTAGAGTTTCACAAATCATCTTTCTTACTTCTATCTTCATATACTGAGAACTAAGCTTGGGACACTTTGCATTCCAAACATTGGTCCTGTGAGGCGTGCCCTTTGCAATGCATGTTCAGAAACTTTTGATTCTACTGTGCAGTATAAGTGGATAAATCTTCTTATGGTAAGAGCTGTCTAAGAGCTATGCAGAAATTATTCTGCAATTAGAAGTTTGAAATGAAACAGAACTTCTTCAGTTCATCCCCACCAAGTGATAAACAAAAAGTGTTGTTTTTCATTTTGTTCTGAGATGTACTTGTCTGAATAAATAAGTTATCTTTCTCTTAAATTACTTTTTTTTGTTAACTTATAGATATTTTTAAAATAAAGAATATGTACAAAGAAACATGCATAATTTAGAGCCTAATCCTAAGGCCTGTTTAGCTAGGTACAAGTCCCCTGCGGAGGTGTCACAAAAGTGCTGTAGTGTTTTGCACCACTGGGTGAGTCTGGAGGCGAGTGCGCAGAGGTGCGCCGGCCTCCAGAGGCCGAATCTGGCCTCCTTGATACCAGCGCAGGGTACGTTCACACCAGCTTGCCTCAGCTGGTGTGGGGGTCTGTGGGTGGTGAGAAGAGGGCAGGCCAGGTCCAGGAGGGGGGTGGTGTCAGGATCCGGCACTTAGACTGGATCCTAACCCCCCTCCCAGGCAGCATGGCCTAACACTGGGCTGCTTGGATCTATGCCACCTTATTACTTTTTGCTCTGAGTTGCATTGCAGCCAGCCCCAAACCGGCTCTGGATGCAGCACAGGCCGGCCAGCCTGCCGCCTCCAGGGCAGGTTAGGATTTGGCTGTTGTTTGCACATCGTAGATAATTTGTTGGTTCTGATTTTACAGGTATGATGCTTCATGGCTGCCTTTTATATAACTGAAACACAAATTCCTGAATACAAAATATATACTACAGCTTCAATTATGAAGGGATTCAACATATATAAACCATAACTTTTCTTTTAAAAATATATATGATGCGATGCATATGTAATTTTTGTCCAGAATTCATTCAGGTACAAAATGTGTCACATGAAACATCCTTCAGACACAAGCTAACTAGCAATGGGTTAATTCAGATGTGGCTTCAAAATCGATCATGATTTGCCGCTATGTGAATTAGCCTGGTGCACATCTACCTCCTCCTAGTCTCTCCTTCCTTTGTACCCTTTGGTTTCCCATCTCCCTTCCAATTTAGTGGCAAGCCACATGTTACTATTAAATCTGAACTCTGCAGATTATGGTTAGCATGAAGTATGATTGCCTGTGTGGTTTGCTATTGCCAACAGCCAAGCACATAATAAAAGAAAGGAATATCTCAACCCAAAATTTTAACCCTGGCTCCTGTTGCGGTCTCATATCCTATGCCTACCTGGTACACGTACTCATTGAAAATAATTGTAGCGCCCCTGATTATGAACCCAAAAGAAATATAACACTTAGGAGATTTACCAGTGACAGATTAGTTAGAATTTGGTCCAGAATAGTCTGCTATAGTACTTGCAGGACTATGGCTGCCCCCTTTTTATGGACTGTTCTGAGTGACAGGACTCGTAACCGATTGCTTGTTGAATCAGCAGAACTATTATGCAGCAACATGTGTTTTTTACAGTAAACTAGAAATGAGTTTACCTGCTGAAATCCAGTTGTTGGCATAGACTCACCACACTTGAATTGTGAGAATGGGAATATCATTGAATGAATAGAGGCCTGTTACCACTGCAGGCAGCTGGAACTAAAGAAAAATCACAAAGCCTTGCTTTTTCCTTGAGACTTCCAGTTCCAGACTAATTCCTTCTATTTGACATTACAAACAAAAACCAGGGAAGACCATCTATACCAAAAATAGTAATCTAAAATTTGTGTATTTAACAACGTAAGAAGAGCCCTGCTGGATCAGGCCAAGCACCCATCTAGTCCAACTTCCTGTGACTCGCAGTGGCCCTCCAGATGCCTCAGGGAGCACACAGGATACCTGTATCCTGTTGCCACTTCCTTGCATCTGGCATTCAGATCTAGTCTACTTCTAAAACTAGGAGATTATTTATGCCTATCATGGCTTGTAACCTGTGATGAACTCTTCCTCCATAAATCTGTCCAATCTCCTTTTAAAGGCATCAATGCCAGGCGCCATCACCAAATTCTGCAGCAAGAGTCCACAGATTAATTACATGCTGGATAAAGAAATATTATCTTTTGTCTGTTGACTCTCTTAACGCTCAGTGTTAGTGGATGTTTCCTGGTTCTTGTATTGTGTGAGAGGGAAAAGAACATCCCTCTATCCATTCCACGCATATTTTTATATGACTCGGAGTGCAATCCAAACTTACCCTTCCGCCTGTGTGGTCACTGTTCTGCTGGCCTAGAGTGTCGCAAAAGTGCTGTAAGGCATTTTTGCAGCTATTCAGTCATGAGGCATCTCCAGGAGAGCGGTGGCAGTAGCTGCAGGACCTAGTAGTAGAGTAGAGTAGAGTAGAGTAGAGTAGAGTAGAGTAGAGTAGAGTAGAGTAGAGTAGCTGCTCTGCTCAGCTGCACCTACCACCTTCCTACTTGCTGCTTTTCTTTGACTGAGAACGAGGTGGGTGGGGCAGCGTGAGGTGGGGAGGGCGTGTGAAACATGGTGGGGGAGAGAAGCCTGGCTGGGCATCGGCAGAGGTGCTGCATTTCATCAGCACAGGGTGCTCTCCTGGCAGGCTTCAAACTGGGAGGGAAGAGTAAGTCCTCCGCTTGGGGAGCCCAGCCTTCTCTTAGTGTCCAAATGCCCCAGCCTGCATTCCTCCATCTTACCTAGGGGGAAAAGGGGTGGCATCCGCATGTTGGGGTGTATGTGTGTGAGCAGCCCCCATCTACTTTGGGGTGAGTTGTAATCTTGCTGGGTGTGGCTGCAATCCTATCCACACTTTCCTGGGAGTAAGCCCCATTGATTCAAATGGGACTTACTTCTGAGTAGACCTACCTAGGCTTGGGGTCTGTGTCAGCTTAACCAAGGATCTTCACCTTTCTCTTTTTCCTCCCCCTTCAAAAAAGAGAAAAAAGCCACTCTTGATGGCTTTGTCTCCAAAAATTGATTAAAAAATAAAAATACCCATTCCTCTTCAGCCACCCCCCTTTTTCCTCCTGCTTCCTGGGGGGAGGGGTACTTCCCATGTTGTTGTTGTTGTTGTTGTTGTTGTTGTTGTTATTAACAGTATTTATATACTGCTTTTCAACAAAAAGTTCCCAAAACAGTTTACAGAAAAAAATCAAATATCTAATATCTCCCTGTCCCTAAAGGGCTCACAATCTAAAAAGATGCAACACCAGTGTTGTATAATAATAAATAGGCACATTCCAAGTGCAGTGTTTATCTTTTGCAGATGTAGACGAATGTCAAGAGCAGCAACTCTGCAAAGATGGACAATGCAGAAACATAGCCGGGTCCTACAGGTGTATTTGTGGCCAAGGCTTCCAGTTGTCTCCTTCAAAAGACCAGTGTGAAGGTATGCATGTAATCTTCTGTTAACATTTTTTAAATGAAGAATTTAAAATTCCATATTTTTTCATATCTTAGATGTTAAAAATAATAATCATATGCACATGGTTCAGTTAAAATGTGCTGGATACCTCTGTGGTGGAGTGCACATATGGCAAAATTATGGGGGGGGGGCAGCAATAGGCACATAACTATCCATTCTTCACCTCTGCATCACATCTGTTAGAGAACTGAATATTGTACCATAAACCTTGGAAAGGAATTTGCAAAGTATCAAGTAAATGCTAAAAATGTGGATGGGACATATGTTCACTAATCACATGGAAAAGTCCTAAGTCTCTCATGAAGAACACAAACCACACTCTCCCATAGTACAGTCATGCTGAAAAGGCACATGCGTAGTCTGGTGGTGGGGGCAGAGCCCAGGAGGCTTCTGAATGGAAAAGGTTTAAATTCCCATTTTCCTCTGTAAGCCTCCTTTCACTGCAATGGGTCTCCTTGGACCTATGCCAGCGATTTCACTGGCGCAAGTCTGAGGAAAAAAGGTGTTTATGGGATGGTAGATAAGGAGAATGGGATCTGGCATATGCAGTTGCCACTGGATCCCTCCTCCATTGCCACAGGGTCCACAGCCTTCCCACCCCAGTTCCTCTCCTCTCCCCGCCCAGTTTACCATGCCCCGTTCTGACCCATCCTTCTCATCTCCTGCCCTGACTCACCTGCTTCAACAGCCTTCTGCCTTCCTGCTGGCGCTCCAGCAGCGTGCCCTGCCAGAGCACACTTTACAATTACCTTACAGCAGCCAGCACTGGTGGAATGCTAGTTCCACCAGTAGAGCAGCACAATAGAATTGTGGAATATTAGTAAACAGAGATTCTGGAATAGGATTGTGGAATATAAGTAAACTGAGGCTGAGATTCTGTGCATGCCGCACTGAACACAGTGAGACTTACCGTAGATACTCAGGTATAGTACCTGAAATTTTTGCCAAGTAATCAAGCTCCAATTCTCACTTCGCCTTATCTCCGGGTCAATCAGAGGGCAGAGCCTTTCAACTCTGAACAGGTTCTTTCTCTGCTAAGCTTAGGCAGGCAGCTGGTTAGTTGCTATAGTTACTTTCCTGGGACGTTTCAGCCAAAGTTAACCTTTTATTCCCCTCCGTTCCCTTTTGCTGCTGCAACCCGATTCCCTTTTGCAAAGGCTTTGCATTTGGCAGAGGTCAAGCAACAATTCCCAGGCTACAATTCAATGCAGCGTTACTTAAGAATAACACTCATGGAAAGCAGTGGGTCTACTTCTGAATAAAAAGGATTGCAAATATATGCAGCTGCATCTCTCTGCTGTGAATTGAATTGCACGCTCTCAGTTATGTGTTATGGGTTGTATGTTGTATGTAGAGCTTCTGGCTTAACACACCAGACACCTTAAAGGTGAATTTGATTCATGGTTCTCCTGCAGTGGTTGCCAACCTTTTTCACTTGCATATCCCTTGGCAATAATAAATTGTACCCTTCATATTAGCAAAATGTTTGTAATAATACAAGCCCTCATTTCCTCTCTATGAAAACCCAAACTTCATGTATTCATCACAGTATTTTCTCTTTTTATCTGTTTGAGGAACAGAAGACTCTGCCTTTGCACTGTTTTGCACCAGAAGTGTGCTGAGAAATTCTGGGTGATTGATTACATATTATGCTTCAGCTTTTTTACTGTGCTGGTTTTCATTCACTGGTTCATACATGAATTGATGGCCAAAAACTAGCTGTTGGTGGGGCTTTCAAAGCCAACTAGCTACCTCTCTTCCTGCCTTGCTAGTCCTTGCAAGGCATTCTGGAGCATGACCTGCCTTTTTCTACCATTATTCCATTCTTTTTCAAATACTGTTTTGTATTTGAGTGTCCTGTTGAGTGTCCCTGGGAGTACATGAATACCAGGTTGGGAACCACTGATTTACTGGTATGTTGTTTACAGTGCATTTACTCTGATAGTGTTTACAAAAAGGTGATGAAGACCAGAATTTAAAAAGAATAAAAATGTATCTTATGATCTTTTACTATGTTTTTAATAAATTAGAGGCTACAGTTCTTAGGTAACAATTAGTAGTAGGTTATTTTTCAGGATCTGGCCTGGGGTAAAATCAGACAAAACTGTAGTCAGACACCCCTCTAAGTTTAACCCCCGACTTATCCGAGGGTCATAGAAAATTCCATGATTGTTGGCTCAAACCCTGCCCTCGACTTATCTGTGGGGTCGACTTATGGGCGAGTGTCTGCGGTGCTTCTTTGTGAGTTTACATAGGATCGCACTGTTAGTAACTGCCATGTTGTAGTAAAACGTGGGTCTGTAATATGTTGTGGCCTTATTCCTTTTCCGCCCTAGGCACAAATGGGGCTGATGTTTGCTCAGGGGTATCCCTACCTTATTTTCTGACCATATTGTTGTGCTGCTGTTAATTTTTTTCTGAAATTATCTGTTTGTTGCTGGCTTCATTTCAGATATTAATGAATGCGAAGAAGAAACTGATATTTGTCGTGGAGGGAACTGCATTAATACCAGAGGTTCTTATGATTGCACTTGTCCAGATGGCTTCCAGTCAATACCTCTCCTTGGTTGTCAAGGTAGCCTGACTTTAGGAATTTTAGAAACATTCCTATGGGGTAAAAAGGGAAGCACATTCCTGTCTCTTTTAATAGCTGCATACAGGAAGCGTTCCAAAGTCATGGTTTTTCCTGTCACTGTGGCATCATAAGTGAAGTTCACACTTGCCAATATTTTTGTGCTGTAAGACCATTAAAGTCACCAGAATTCCCTTTAAGTCAAGAGCTGACGTCCCTAGTACTGACATGATTATAATGCTCCTAGGTTCTGTTTTTCTCCTCTGGCTTCAAAGGTAGGCTTACTGATTTTCACTAACTAGAATGGATTGTAAGAAACAACCCTGTCTTTTTATTCTGAAATAGATTTTTTTAGACCAGACACGGACAGTCTGACTCTCCTGATTGATACACTTGTCACCTCCGCCATTAAAATAAATGTCTGCCTTTGGGAACAGGTCATATTCCAAAGCAGACTTATCATTCTGTCATCCATTAGCATAGATCTTTTTGATAGAACTCTGATGTGTTACTAAATGTTACTAACCTTTCATAAATATAGAAGTGGAAAGTCTCAACAATACGTGTGTGTGTGTTTTATAGGGAGACTTCAGCTAATTAACTTAGGGAATCTTCTTGCATTTCTTACATGTTCGATCTGTTTTTCTATCTCCCTGCAGATATTAATGAATGTGCAGAATCCAATCTCTGTTTACCTCATGGGGACTGTTTAAACACAGAGGGTTCTTTCCACTGTGTTTGTGAACAAGGTTTTGCAGTTTCTAGAGATGGCCGAACATGTGAGGGTAAGATGAGTTAAATGGAAAAGCAAGGAATTGAACTGCACTGTTGTCTGTCACAGTAAACATTGATCACGATTGACTGAAGTGTGTGACAATGCTTAAAGCATAACCTGATAAAACATGCTGAATAAATAGCAAGGTACAAGTAAAGTATAAAAACACAATAATTAAATGGAAATATTATCTAGTAACTATTCCAAACGCACACTTTTTCAGCCAAGGTGGAATTGCCAATATTTCAGAAGGAAGCAGTTAACTGTATTGAAAATGTTGCTTTTTAAATTTGGCATTATTTTAGCTCCATCTTCATAAAGACCTTGAATTGATTTAAATTAAATTAATGAATGTATGGTTGAGCTTGGACTTCAGTTGGGTATATTTGTTGCTTTTCTTTTTCTTCTCTCTTTTGTCCCAGCCCTTGCATGTGAGTGAAGGCATCATTTGCCTGGTTCCACCCCATACGTGATGTGCCAGGCAGCCATTGGTCAGGAAAGGCCTGGCCAGGCTGTTGTGTAGCACCAAGGCCTTCCAGGAACATTCTGCTTACACCACAAGGATCCCATTTGCATGTTGAATGTATATTACAGCATGTTAGATAGCAGGCTCTAATGGCCCAAATTATCCTAGGCCTACAGGAGTGGATCTCGAAATCCACTGCTATAAGTTCAGTTATGATGGTGTGAAAGGTGTGCTGCTGTCAGGCACTCCAGAGTCACTGGTACAAACGGCCAGAGGCTCTGGTCTCTTGCCAACATCCCACTCAGGTTACACCAGAGCAGGTAATATGAAAGCAGGAGTAGGTCGTGGGCTGCTCGGAAGAGAAACTGGGGGCAGTTTGGGGATGGGAAGAAGGATTTCGGTGGCAAGAAATTGGGCTAATTGTGAGAAACTGGGCTAATGACTATGATTTAGTACAGGTAGAGCCTGTTTATCCATGGATTTTATATCCACAGATATCCCTAGACCTGCATTAAGCCCCACCTGAACCCACTGAAGGCAACTGGAGCTGCAGACACAGTTCTGGTTGCCTTTGGAGGGTTCAGGTGGGGCCAAGTCTGACTCAGTGTGGATCCAGGGGACCCATGTTGAGCCAGATCCACAGATATAAAATCTACGGATAATCACGCTGCACCTGTACTGTATGAAATTATGGGAAGAACTTAAACTTAGGTAAAATATAGGTGTGAGTGAAGGGGGTTTGGGGAGTGAAAAATAGATCATGATTATTGCTTGTTTATTACATCATATGATTAAATATGCAGGCATTTGTACAGTGATCTCACGTTAGTGACAGAATTGTTAGTTGTTTCTTAATTGCCCACATCATGAGTGAGATGTATATGAAATATTTTTGCTTCAGAATCAGACAATGAATGTTATCTTGTGAATGAATCAGATTTTGTTCCTCCTTGGAACATTTGTTCTCTTGCCCTGGGGTAAATCTGCTCTGGCCCACTGGTTCTGCTTGGACTGGCACCAGCGATTTTGCTGGCACAAGTCCACATGGACCCAGGTCAGGGGATCAAGTCCATGGGGGAGGGTATTGGCAGCACTGCTGCCGCCAATACTGCCCCCTTCCCAGTCTCAGTTCAACCTCCTCCCTGCCCCCATCTCCCTGTACCTACTAGCACCGGTGGATGTTGGACTGAATTCAGTGCTGGTGGGATGGTGCAGGCCTTTCTACCTGTGGAGATCATCGCAGATGTGTTTTATAGCACATTTGTGAGAGGCAGCGCCTGTGCAAGGATTTGACTGAATTTGCCAATACCATTTTGTAATAACTTCTTGACTGATATTGTCAGCATATCACAGTAAGAGTTCACAGTACTTAATACGTTTGTTTCCAGAGAACAGTAGTGTCAGCCTCTCTGAATAAAAATATTACTGGGCTGTTTTTAACCTTACTCCTGGTCCTCAGATCCATAAGCCTAACAGAATAACAGTGGGATTATGTGCATATCTCTACATCAATGCAGGATTAGGAATATGCTTTTCTTTGCAAGGTCACTGCCTAAAGGAATATAGAAGAAACACAGAAGTCATATCTTAGTCTTTTGCAAATAATTTAGTTCTAGTCCACGCAATCTAATTTTCATCTTGGAAGATCTTCAGGTTAATCTTTGTTCTAATTTCATCAAAGGGGTAAAATTACATTTAGGACACACATTTGATTCTTTCCTTTGTAAGATATCCATAAATATTAGCCATTAGTAGTTTGATTTTTATCTGTAAACCGCTTTGTGAACTTTTTTGTTGAAAAGCAGTATATAAATACTGTTAATAATAATAATAATAATATGTAACATGCATTCATGTGTAGCCATTGTTTATTTGTTGTTTGATTATTGCATTAGCAATACTGTAGACATTTGTTTTGGTGGGCCACTGTGAGATACAGGAAGCTGATGGGCCTTTGGCCTGATCCCGCGGGGCTCTTCTTATGTTCTTATGTCTGGTCTAGAGGGTAGAGGCAGGAGGTCTGGTCTAGAGGGTAGAGCCTCTGTTTGCCTGAAGATAACATCCGCAGGTCGCCAGTTCGAGGCCACCGGCACCATGCGACCTTGAAGCAGCTAACAAGCTGAGCCGAGTTATTCCATCTGCTCTGAGCATGGGAGGATGGAGGCCAGAATGTGAAACCAGATCAGAAAGAAACATCTGAAAATGTTGTGGTTCTTGAAAGATAGAACCTTCTTTCAATTGTAAAAATCCCTACGGGGATTTAAATAGCCTGCCTATGTAAACCGCCTTGAATAAAGTCTGAGGAGAAATCTGACAACCAAGAAAGGTGGTATATAAATACCTGTATTATTATTATTATTATTATTATTATTATTATTATTATTATGTCTTTGAATATACAAAAAGCAAAAACAAAGCATGCAACCAAAAACAGATAACTTCTGCAGCTCTTGTTCTAAAAACTTAATTAGTCTGTCTTTGTTTATCTTCACTGATGTCTACTTCTGGATTGTTACATTTGCCCTTGTATTATGTCTGTCTGATATTAGTATGCCTTATTTTCAGATATAGATGAATGTGCCAACAACACTGTGTGTGGCAGTCATGGGTTCTGTGAAAATTCACCTGGCTCCTACCGCTGCCTTTGTTACCAGGGTTATCAGTATCTGCAGGATGGGCATGGATGTGTGGGTAAGTTGTTACAATTTACACTTTCAACTCATCTTTGCATAATCAGTTGTCAAGGAAAAACTACTGAATGCCTTCTATATATGTTTTTGTTGCATATAAAACTCATACAGGAAGTAAAATATATGCAGAAATGCTGTGTAGGTATTTAGGGCCCAATCCTATGCAGTGCGTGCCAGCTTACTGCTGGTGTGCACTGTCGCAAATGTGCCGTAAGACACATTTGTGGGGGTTAGTGAAGGCCCAGCACTGGAACTGGCCTGTCGCAAGCCTGTGCTGGGACAGTGCTGGTCAGAGGCCAGCGATCCACCGCCAGGTGCTCTGTGTGAAGCGCTTAGCGGCGGGTAAGTCAGGGAGAAGGCATTCTTGGGTGGGCAAAGGGCAGGGGGAGGCATAGCGGGGGAGGACAGGGAGGATGGGATCAATGGAACTGAGCTCTGCCGAATCTGGAGCCCTGTGTCAAGCCACACGGCCTGACGTGGTACTCCTTGATTCTACACTGGCTAAAGACCTAAAGAGTAGTCATTGCTGGGCTACTTCCCTTACCCGGGGAAAGGAGACAAATGTCCCCTTCCCTCAAGGAGCAGGTGACAGCTGCCCAGTTGCACTCAAGATGCCACAGCAGCCCTGTGCGCCGAGCAGCTCAGGATTGGACTCTTCATAAGATCCTATTGTGAGGGCCAAATGGAAATGTATGTAAATTGAGACAATTATTTCAACTCTAAAGAGTTTCAAACCCTGTTTGAAAAACGTTAGGTCGTTAACAAATCTTGAGTTATAATTGACTAGAATTAATAGTTCAGCTTATTTTAAGGCAACATCTGTTTAGTCTCTTAGGGTGCAATCCTACTCTGTGCTGGAACAGGCAAGCCAGGAGGCTTGTGCTGTATCCAGCACAGGATATGGGCCATAAGTGGCTTAGCCAGAGGCAAGGGGAAACTTTTCCCCTTACCCCTGGGTAAGGGCTGCTGGCCCCAATGGGCCTCCTTGGACTTGTGCTACCTCTGGAGGTGGCGCAAGTCTGAGGAGAGCAGAGTGGCTTGAAGCCGCTCCGTTCTCCCCAGGAACGGGGGTTGGGATCTGGCATAACTGCCGGATCCCAGCCCCGCCTCCCGCTCGCCTGCCTTCCCCCGGGGCCGCCCATCGCCCGCCCTCCCCCCCACCCAGGAACCGCTCCCTCCCCGCCGCCTACGTTTTCCACTTGCGTTAGCCCAGTGGAACCAATGCAAGCATCTGAGGGGAAGCAGGCACAGAGACATCCATCAGCCTCCGCAGGGAGCACCGGCCTGGCTTCCCCTCAAGGAGACGCAAGGAATGCTTTATGGCATGTTTGCGACCCTCCCAGGCCAGCACAAGAGACGGGCCATCCTAACTATGTTAGGATTGCGCCCTTAATTGAATAAGCAGAACTTTGCAGAATGTACTGGAAATATAGTCTGGCATGTGGTACAGCCACCTCCTTTGGCAGAGTATCTGAACAGTTTTCTATTCTCAGTCTAATTCCCAGAAACTATATTTCCCATCATGCAAACCCTTTGGTAATTTCACAAACATGCCAATGCTATTTATTTTGCTAATGATTAATGTATTTCCAGATAAATTATGAAGCAGTAAGCAGAATTCTTTATTTATAATGGTATATCACTAAAAGGCTCCCAAAGTAGCCCACAACATAATAAAAATATACAGAAGATTTCAGCATCCACTAAATAGTACAAGACTGTAATCATGTCAGGACAAAATATATTTGTAAAGTACTTAATTGAAGCAATCATTGATAACTGTGACCAAAATTCTAGAAGTTATTTAAAATTATTAACAATATATACTCCAAAATTGGTATGGCTGGCAGAAATCTGCATTGACCACCATAAAAGTGGATCAGGCCCAGGGTTAGAACATAAGAATAGCCCCGCTGGATCAGGCCACAGGCCCATCTAGTCCAGCTTCCTGTATCTCACAGTGGCCCACCAAACGCCCCAGGGAGCACACCTGATAACAAGAGACCTGCATCCTGGTGCCCTCCCTTGCATCTGGCATTCTGACATAGCCCATTTCTAAATGGATTAGGTTAGGTTAGGACCATTTGGCAGACTCCACAGCCATCTAACTCATCCCTTCCAGGGCCCAATCCCCCCTCCACTTCACCTTATCTCCTGCCTGTTGCCCATCCCCGACTTGTTTCACTCTCACCATCTCCCTCCCGACTTCTGTGCAGTCTTTACTGCACTGGCGGGCATCCTTGGTCCATCTCTGTATTGTCTTAGCCTCTTGCTCCTTGCGGCTTAGGACAGGCCACATGCTCCAGTGGTTTGGCATTTGCAAAATGCATAACGTGCAGTTGCAAAGCACGTTATGCTGGCAGAACATGTGTTCCATTGACATAAAGCATCCATAGGATTGGGCCATGAGACATTTAAATTATTCATGCGGTGGATAGAAGGAAGATCTTTTCCCCCTTACATATCCAGGACATTCACTAAAATTGACTGGCAGGAGAGTTAGAACAGACAAAAGGAAATATTTCTTTACCCTGTGTGTAAGTAATCTGTGAAAGTCCTTGCCACAGGATGTTGTGATTGCACTTGGCCTAGATGTTTTAAAAGGGGATTGGCAGACTTATGAAGGAAAAGTCCATCACAGGTTCCAAGCCATGATGACTATATGCAGCCTCTGAGTTGTAGAGGTCACTTATCTCTGGATGCCAGGTGCAACAGAGTGAACAGGATAAAGGTATCCTGTTGTCTTGAGAGCTCCCTGTGTCATCTGGTGGCCTGCTATAGGAAACTGGCCTATATGGCCGTCGGCCTGATCAAACAGGACTTTTTTTATGTTCTTATGCAAATTTGTCACCCCATTCTCAAATTTATCAGTGGTATATTTAGGGGGTCATTTTGACAATATTTCAGGAAGAAAAATTTCTAGTTCTGAAGTAACATTTGGCAACTATATTATGGTTACTGGAATTATTTCCATCTGTGAATACATGTAAAAACATTTGTGAGTTTTTTCTACATGGGTTTCTTTTTTAAACAATATCATGCATTGCAATTACAGGGAGGCCCCCATATCTGACCCCCGGCACACACCACCTCTGGGGGTGAGGGGAGCTCTGCTGAGGGTTCTCTGAGCCCTGGAGGGCTTCCTGGACCTCCTAATGCATTATAAGGCATTCAATAGTCACTTCCAGTTTTACAAAAAAAACAAAACACATGTAAGTGGCATTTTTTCACTTCTAGGGCTCCGTTTGAGCCTGTCAGTGGCCTCTGCTGGACTCACAGGACCCTCCAGAGGTGATATAAACTTTATAGAGGCCCAGCAACGTAAGTGAAAAGATTTTGGTGTGAAGTGCGTCAGAACTTTACACCAAAAATGCTGTGCTGTCCAGCTTTTCTAGTGTGGAAGTATCATCACTGAGATTCAGAAAATCATAGTATTACATTTTAACCCTTGCTGAAACCATTCCTAAATTCTGCATAGCGTTTCAGGTATGCATAGGTACTTTGCTGTATTGATTCACAAGAAAGTGTGTGAATCAATATTGTTCTTCATCTTCCAGACGTAAATGAATGTGAAATGCTGAGTGGAATATGTGGGGAAGCCCTCTGTGAAAATGTAGAAGGCTCATTTCTTTGCCTGTGTTCTGATGAAAACCAGGAGTATGACTCAATGACTGGACAGTGTCGCTTCCACTCCTCACCAGGTAATGTTCTACTTGTCTTTAATGCAGACTTTGGACAATGGTGTGTGACAAATGGTCTGCCGGCCAAATATTGGGAGGCAGATGAATATGAAATCAGTGGGGAAATTAAGAGTATATCAGCAATCTTGCAGGTTAATAAAATCTCCAATACATTTCATTTTTTACTTATTTTTTTTTTAATGTGGCTCTTAACCGTAGTGAAAAACTTCTGGTTCATTACTGTGTTAGAAATTGTGCAGTGCAATCCTGTCTTGCACTGAAGCAGGCAGACCAGGAGGCATGTGCTGTATTCAGCACAGGATAGGTGCCCATAGTGGCTCAGACAGAGGCAAGGCTCAGAAAGAGGCAACTCTTCCCCTTCCCCCAGGTAAGCCACTGCAGCCCCAATGTGTCTCCTTGGATTTGTGCCACCTCCAGGGGTGGCATAAGTCCAAGGAGAGCGGAGCAGCTTGCAGTCGCTCTGTGCTGCTCAGGGAATGGGGTTGGGACCTGGCATAACAGCCAGGTCCCAACCCCACCTGCCCGCCCCAGGACCTCCCCCCTGCCCCGGAAAGCCTCCCTCACGCTTCCTACCCACTGTCCCCAGACCCCTTGCGTTGACTGATCTTGGCCAACACAACCTACCTGGGGCAAACCAGCACAGAGGTTGGGTGCAGCCTCCATGCGCTGGCACAGCTTGCTCCTGAGGAGGCACAAACACACTTTACGGCACATTTGTGACCCTCCTGGGCCAGCGCAAGGGACTTGCACCGGCCCAAGAGCACTTTAGGATTGTGCCATTAATGTGATAGAATTTCATTCTGTTGAGTATGCAGAAGGCACCGCTGCTCCAGAGACCCAAAGTCAGGCAGATACTCCTGGGAAATAACGAGGCTCAGACACAGCAGTGCTCCACCACCAGATGTCCTTTTACTGAAGTATGTACGATATGTACAGTGCTAAGGCATCACAGCAAAGCAAAACAGCAAAGATAGAACTTTCCACAATCTCCAGTCACCAACTCCACTGATGTAGTTTCCCGCAGACACTCCACATAGCATCTCCCACATAGCAGCTTGCACAAGCTCCAATATATACTGGCACTGACCAATGGGAAGCGGGCTATGAACTGGTGACAGTATGACTCACAGTCTTGTGACATGGTATTGCAGGGTATTGCATCATCCCTGCTGTGCCTGTTGCATCAGCCAATCCCATGATGCAACAGGGCTACACGGCATGTATTCAGGCCAAGACATCAGGACCTAACCTTGCCCTATCCAGCTTGTAAATTCACATAGGCCTGGGGCATATATCATAACACATTCCCATTGCATTGATTAATAGTTTGTTTTTTAATGATATTTTTAACCTATCCAGCTACCAAGGAGCTCTAGGCCAGAGCTCTAGATCACATGTTAAAATGTAGTTTAAGGCTTTGTGGAATGCCATATGTTTTTGTTTCTCTTTACACAACACAGGGGACCAAAGGATTTTCTCCTCTTTAGGTTTTACTCGGCAAGAACTCAGTGGCTATTGACTGTGAACTAAAATGACCTTATCGTAGTCTTCTAACAATTTTTCCCTAAGCCTCATGAGAAATTTACCACCAATAGAAAATTTAGGTTTTTAAAGCAAAAAAATTAATTGGTGGTATGATTAATCACTAGCATATTTATTCCTCAGTAGCATTTTCAGAGTAAGAGAACATTCACTGTGATTTAACTTTGAAGTAATTAACAGTTGGTTCAGCTTGTAATTTAAACATTATTTTATCAGCTGGACCAGAGCCAGGCAAACCCCGACCCGAGGGCCAGATCTGGTGTTTGGCTGAATCCTTCCCTCTCGTGACTGGCGCTTCTTGTTCCTGAGCGCTGCGTCTCTCCCTGTTTGGGTGATGCATCTCTCCCAGATCAGGATAATGTGATGCTCTGGGCAGTTGTGTCTATGGTGCAATGCCCCAGCAGGCATTGCGCCCAGATTTCTGCGAAGACATGACTGCCCAAAGCATCGTGTCATCTCAGTCTGGGAACAGGGGGAGATGCGGCGCTCCAGAAAGTACCAGCCACAGCAGGGAACACATTCCCAGTGCCCAGTGGTTGGCACTTTGAGCACTGCTGAACTGGACACATAAATAACTGTAGTGCCTTTTTAGGTTATTCTTAGTGGAGCTGCATGGTGACATGATAAGGTAAATTGTATTCTACACACTAAGGGCCCAATCCTGAGCTGAGTAAGCATCGGCGCTGATCACCAGCGCCGGCTTTGGGCATCACAAATGTGCTGCAAAGCACACCCATGACACCCTGCGCCAAGTCAGCACTGGCTCATCGCCAGTCTGCACTGAGCCCAGTGATGGATGCTGCCCAGAGCTGGATAAGAGCTCTGGACAGCAGTGAGGGCATCAGGGGTGGGGGGAGGCATTCCAGGGCAGGGGAGTGCAGGGTGGGAACTGGGGCAGGAGGGGGCAGGACTGGCAGAGCTCTGCTCCGCTGCATCCTGAACTCCGTGTCGGGCCTTCTGGCCTGGCACAAAGTCTCTCAAGTCTGCACAATAGCTGGCACAGACTTGAGAAGCCCCATTGCATAGCTTGGGGCTTCCATCAAGGAGACCTCCAGAGCCTGCCACTGTGCTGCAGGATGCAGTGGTAGCCATTTTGATGCCGCTGCACCTGGCGGTGGCACCATGTTTAGGATTGGGCTGTAACATAGTCGTGACTACTGGCATATTTATATTGCTAACTTTACTCAGAAGGTCAAGGAATACAACAGCTTTTAAGAAAGACCACACCCTTGCTGGTAGGAGAGACCAATGAGAGGGGTATGGGCTCTGAAGCACGAACACAAGGAATCTTTTGTAGGCTTGTGCTGGCATCCTGGGAGACAGACCAACCAGAGAGTCAATAGCATTCTGGCCTATTCAGAGGAGGCTCTGGAAATGTTTTATTCCTAATATGATTTCCTGTCTGCCTTTGGGCAGATAAAGAATTTCATCAGTAGTTACCACAGTCTCCCATTGAAAATGGGCTGTCCAGACTACTCATTCTTCATAGTATCCCAATTACTAGTTTCACAACATGTTCTTTAATCTACTTAGAAGACTTATTATGCAGCTACTTTGATAGGGGTTGAAGCACCTTTCTTTTAGAACCAAGAGTTGCATTACTAGTTTTGAAGAATGGAGAAGTTATGCAAATTAGTGAGGAATTTCAACAAGCACACTTCCACACAGTGACAGTGAAATTCACTGGATTATTCTGAAGCTAGGGTGTACAGGTCCACATCCCTTTTCCCAGAATTAATGACAGATACTGTCTTCGGGTTCTTAGGTAAGCTACACAAGGCATTCCACTATTCACCATCCTACATGAAAATGAAACTTACAGGTGAATTCTTGTCCTTTTTGTAAAGACGACTTGCAGTCCAAATCAAGCCACTTCTAAAGCCATCTGGGTTTTTTAAAGAGGTTAATCAATGAAACAAATACATGAAAAAGGATTGTGAGCTTAGAGACCCAGATTGGGTCTTTGTACTTTTTAAAATGTTTTATGTCTCTCATTTTCCAAACATTCATTACTCCCACCTGAGTAACCCTCAGTCACAGCTGTGTAAATAACTTTTTAAAAAAGCTTTGAACAGATAATGGAAGGAGAAACTGAAATATAAAATACAAAACAGGATTAAAATATTCAGAACAAGAAGTTTCAGATTCTAGAGGGCTAGCCTTGATAGTCTGTTCCCATAAAAAACAATAAAGTCACACATTCACTGACTGGATTCTTGATTCATTTGTACTCTGTATGGTGCTCTAACAAACCTACAAAGATCATTGCTTGCCTTTTAGGCCTCACTTTGTATTTTTTTGAAAAGGTGTTCTCTCTCTCTCTCTCTCTCTCTTTCTCTCTCTCTCGCTCTCTTGCTCTCTGAGCGTGTGTGTGTGTGTGTGTGTGTGCGCGCGCACACGTGCGTGCACGTGCCTATGGTAATTTCATGCATCTGTGAAGTTATTTTTAACCCTCAAAAGCTTATTCTGCAATAAATGTGTTAGTCTAGGTGTCACAATGCTGTTTGTTGTTTTTGCAACAAGCAGTTTATTTCTCCTTCCTCCTGGACTAGTATCTGGTGCCCTTGGAAAATTTTCTAAACTACTCTGGTTTGGGGTTTTATTTGCTTTTATTTTTGTGATGTTTGTCCTCATCAAGATTCTGGCTTTAGTTCATCAAGACTTATGGCCTTTATCCAATGAAAATGTATACTGTTGTGGTTTAAGGTACTGTGCCACATCTCACCTTGGGAGTCTGATCTACATCAGCTGTATTTCTGTGGTACATGACAGTCATAATTTGGTTCTAAATGGGAGGTGGATAATACCCCAAAACCACTATGCTACATGAAATTCAGCACATTGTGGGAAATGGTAATTATCTGATGAGGCGAGACCACAGACTAGACTAACAAAGATAAAATAGCACTCAGCTGGGTGTTTCCCCACAGTACATTTTATTGACTCTGGCAAAATACCAATCAAAATTCAATGTTATAAGTGTGCTAAATTTGAAAAATTGTATCTGTCAGACTGTTTGCATCCTCTAACACAAACACGCATTCTTCTGAAGACAAAAACAAATGTTTGGCACCCCTACAAATATACGCATAAATAGTTAATACATAGCCATTTGTACGGAAGAGCTCTGTTTGGTAGACTGATTCTATACTGTACCAATTAGAGAAATAACATTTCCTCACCAGTGACCCAATCCAATAAGAACATAAGACCAGCCCCACTGGATCAGGCCATAGGCCCATCTAGTCCAGCTTCCTGTATCTCACAGCGGCCCACCAAATGCCCTAGGGAGCACACCAGATAACAGGAAACCTCATACTGGTGCCCTCACTTGCATCTGACATAGCCCATTTCTAAAATCAGGATTGCACATACACATCATGGCTTGTAACCTGTAATGGATTTTTCTTCAAGAAACTTGTCCAGTCCCCTTTTAAAGGCATCCAAGCCAGATCTTGCGGCAAGGAGTTCCACAGACTGACCACACGCTGAGTAAAGAAATATTTTCTTTTGTCTGTTCTAACTCTCCCAACACACAATTTTAGTGGATGTCCCCTGGTTCTGATGTTATGTGTGAGTGTAAAGAGCATCTTTCTATCCACTCTGTCCATCCCCTGCATAATTTTGTATGTCTCAATCATGTCCCCCCTCAGGTGCCTCTTTTCTAGGCTGAAGAGGTTCAAATGCCATAGCCTTTCCTCATAAGGAAGGTGCCCCAATCATCTTAGTCGCTCTCTTTTGCACCTTTGCCATTTCCACTATGTCCTTTGTGAGATAAGGCAACCAGAACTGGACACAATACTCCAGGTGTGGCCTTACCATCGATTTGTACAACGGCATTATAATATTAGCCGTTTTGTTTTCAATACCTTTTCTAATGATCCCAAGCATAGAATTGGCCTTCTTCACTATGGCCGCACATTGGATTGACACTTTCATCGACCTGTCCACCACCACCCCAAGATCTCTCTCCTGATCTGTCACAGACAGCTCAGAACCCATTAGCCTATATGTGAAGTTTTAATTTTTTGCCCCAATGTGCATGACTTTACACTTACATTGAAACACATCTGCCATTTTGCTGCCTGTTCTGCCAGTTTGGAGAGTTCCTTCTGGAGCTCCTCACAATCACTTCTGGTCTTCACCGCTCAGAAAAGTTTGGTGTCGTCTGCAAACTTAGCCACCTCACTGCTCACCCCTGTCTCCAGGTCATTTATGAAGAGGTTGAAAAGCACCGATCCCAGGACAGATCCTTGGGGCACACCGCTTTCCACCTCTCCCCATTGTGAAAATTTCCCATTGACACCCACTCTCTGTTTCCTGGTCTTCAACCAGTTCTCAATCCAGGAGAGGACCTGCCCTCTAATTGCCTGACTGTGGAGTTTTTTTAGTAGCCTTTGGTGAGGGACCGTGTTGTACGCCTTCTGAAAGTCCAGATATATAATGTCCTGCATCCACATGCCTGTTGACCTTTTCAAAGAATTTTATAAGGTTTGTGAGGCAAGACGTACCCTTACAGAAGCCATGCTGACTCTCCCTCAGCAAGGCCTGTTCGTCTATGTGTTTTGAGATTCTATCTTTGATGAGGCATGCCACCATCTTACCTGGTATAGATGTAAGGCTGAGCGACCTGTAGTTTCCCGGGTCCCCCCTCTTTCCTTTTTTAAAGATCGGTGCAACATTTGCTATCCAATCTTCTGGCATTGTGGACGTTTTGAGGGGCAAGTTGCATATTTTAGTCAAGAGATCAGCAACTTCATTCTTCAATTCCTTAATAACTCTTGGGTGGATGCCATCAGGGCCCTGTGATTTATTGATCTTTAATTTATCAATGAGGTCTGGAGCATCTTCTCTTTTAACCTCTATCTGACTTAATTCCTTGGTCAGGAGGGGCCGTTCGGGCAGGGGTATCTACCCAAGATCTTCTACCGTGAAGACAGATGCAAATAATTCATTTAATTTCTCTGCCATCTCTAAGTCTGATTGCAGACTTAGAACCCTGATTACAACCCTGTACCTCCTTGTCACCTCCCTGATCAGTTTCCTCATTTCAAGGTCCCCTTCCGATTTCTGTCTGGAGGACGATAGTACGCCCCCAGTATTACATCGCTCCTCAGGCCTGGTAATTTAACCCACAGAGATTCTATGGTGGAGTCGGACCTGCCTTCAGTCTCTACTTTACTGGATTCTATCCCTTCCTTAACGTAAACAGCCACCCCACCTCCAACATGCCCCTCCCTGTCCCTCCTGTAGAGTTTATAGCCCAGGATTGCAGTATTCCATTGATTTTCCGCATTCCACCAGGTTTCCATTATGCCCACTGTGTCAATGTTTTCCCTTTCCAGTTTCCCTTTCCCTTTCCAGTACTTTCCCTTTCCCATTCCAGTTCTCCCATCTTTGCTCGGAGACTTCAGGCATTCGCATAAAAGCATTTGTACATGGAATGCCCTAGAATGGGTTGCTTATTCACTCCTTTGTTCACTCCGCATCCTCTCATTGTGCCAAACTGTCTATCACATCCCATCATGCTGCCATTCCCAATTTCATCTTCTACTCTGTCTTTGTCTTGTTGTTCTCTAACCTCACCATCCTCGTCCTACAGGGATGAAGAGTCCCTAACCGGATGCTCCTCGGCTCCTGTTGGCCTTCCCCCAGGGATCAGTTTAAAAGCTGCTCTGCCACCTTTTTAATGTTATGCGCCAGCAGTCTGGTTCCATGCTGGTTCAAGTGAAGCCCGTCCCTCTTGTACAGGCCCTGCTTGTCCCAGAACGTTCCCCAGTGTCTAACGAATCTAAACCCCTCCTCCCTACACCACTGTCTCATCCACGCATTGAGATCCCTGCTCTCCGCCTGCCTAGCTGGCCCTGCACATGGAACAGGTAGCACTTCTGAGAATGCTACCTTTGAGGTCCTGGCTTTCAGCTTCCTTCCTAATAGCCTAAATTTGGCCTCCAGGACCTCCCGGCTACACTTGCCCACGTCGTTGGTGCTTACATGTTCCACAACTAATACCTCCTCCCCAGCACTGTCTACCAGCCTGTTTAGATGAGAAGTGATGTCCGCAACCTTCGCACCAGGCAGGCAAGTCACCATGCAGTCCTCACATCCGTCACAAACCCGCCCCTCTATGTTCCTGATAATCGAATCCCCCACTACAAGAAGCCCCCTCCTGCCAAGGAGTATCCTGAGTGCGTTTGGATATGGGCCCATCCCCTGGAGAAGGGGTCCCCTCTAGGGGATTGTTTCCCTCCTCTCCAGGATGACGTCCTCCAGCCCTGAGACTTCCCACCCAGGCAGCTGAGGAGCTGCACGCCTGAGGTTGGGACGAAGCCTGATTGTCCCCGGAAGTCTCCCCACAGTCCTTCTCTGCCTGCCTCTGCTCCTCCAGGTCGGCCACCAAGGCTTCAAGGGAGCAGACACATTCCCTGAGACCCTGGAGCTCCTTGTACCGAGGACACACCCATAACTTATGCCCCAGAGGCATATAGTCCTGCATGTTACACTCAGTGCAAAACACTGCTGCTGCTGGCTGTCTGTCTGCATGGCTTTTTTGTTGTTTTTATTTAGGGATACTTAAAAAACCCTTCACTGGTTTGCTGCCCTCTTCTCAAGGGAAGAGAAGGGCGGTGTCTGGGGCCCTGGCTTCCTCGCCCTGCTGCTGAACTCGCGGTGCCTTACCTGGCATTTGTTCCCGAGGCACTGAGTGTCCCAGTGGCCATGCACACTTCTGCAGAGAGGCTCACGCGGTAGCAGGCACTAGCTGTATACCCCTAGCTGGCTCCTCCCTCCTTGCTGATTGAAAGGGGGCTGGTCTTCCCAGGTGAGATTACAAAAGCTCAGGAAGACAAAAGACTGCTGATGGGCTTAATCCACTCTGCAGGCCCCTGAATGGGTTGCCTGGATTAGCCTAATGGGGCTCTTATCACTTCCTAAAGGTCAATGACTATGCTAAATTGCCCTGTCTGGTTGGGAAATGGCCCTTCCTAGGTTCTTACCCTCCTAATTCAGTTCTCTTAGACTGAACTGTTCTTTTAACCTCAAGCTAGTTTTTATTCGAGTTTGTTTGTTTGTTTATTGCTCTCACCTAGATCCTGTGTCCCAATTTACTGAACTGTTTAGATTATGTTCTAACTTTGATTAAGTTTAACTTGGGTTAAGTATAGGGTTAATTTAAACAAAGTAGAAAAACTTGCTTTCCACATTATCCTCCTCTGTTTTATTTATTTTTCTAAGTGCCTGACCCTTGGGCTCTTACTCACGAGTAGGACTCTGCTCCTGCTCAGAGTAGACCTATGTACACACCTACATATTTATTTTTATTGCCCTCACCTAGCTCCGGTGCCCCAACTCGCTGGACCTTAGATTCCCTCCCTTAGGTTAGATTAGGTGCTGACTTAGGTAAAGCTTAGGTAAAGCTAATTTTCAATGTTGATTTAAAGTTGATTTAAAGTTAGAAGACAAGGAGTTAGAAAGACAAAGAGTTAGAGTACACTTACCTTCTCCTTCTTGTCCTCCTCCTCTCCTTCTCCAAAACTCAGAGGTCCACTTGCCTTCTCCTTGCCCAGATGCTAAACTCGCAGTTCCTTACCTGGCTCTTTGTTCCGGAGGCACTTGGTTCCCCAGAGGCCACACATGCTTCTGCAGAGAGAAAACCACTGGTTACACTAGTGTAATGTGGGATCTGCCATCATGGCAGCCCCTCTGCTGGTAGCTGCTCCACAGCTGCTGTTGTAGCAGCAGCTATAAAACTGGGCACTGCCAGCAACACATTGTCATGAATATGACTAATAGTGCACAAGTAGCATGCTCACACAGGGGAAAACAGTTGTGTGCAGGGATCCAGTGTATTGGCCAATGATACATCTATACAATTTAGTGGTGAATCAATAACTGAAGCAAAAGAAAAGGTGCGCCAAAGTTTACTGAGAAATACTAAAAAAAACCCAAAATATTAGGTTTGATCTGGGACTCACTTATAGTAATAAACTTGTTCTTTTATCACTAAGATACACACACAATGAAACCCTGAGGAAAGTAGTGAGAAGACAGAGGTGAGAGAGAGGAACTCCTTGGAAGGAGAAGAAGCAGAGCAAAGAGGGGGGAAATGTGTGGGGAGAAGAGGCATATGTAAATTAGTTAGGGTTTCCAGAGGAGCTCGGGAGAAGAATGACAGTGTGGGATGCAGGGAAGGAAGCGAGAAAGGAGAAAGTCAGGATTAGTAGAAACAAGTGCTTAGTAGGGAAGAAATGACAATTCAGAAGGGTGCAGCTGGCAATGGCTCTATAGAGCCTGAATTGAAGGCTACAGGCAATGTGTGAGCCCAAGGCTGTGACAACATTTCACCCACTAGTCTCGCCCAACAAGCAAACTTTCTGCGTCTAACATTGCAAGGAGATTACTTCAAGGAAGGGGGATTGTCCTTGGCTTAAGGACTTGTTGGATCAGTCAAGGAAGTTTAGTGGTAGAGGATGCCAAGGTTGATCTGGGTCTCCTCCAACCAAAAGGTAAAAACAGCAAGAAAAACTGTTATACGTGCATTCCATTCAATGTTTGCCAACGGAGACAGTCACGAGGTGTGCATTCAGTGTAACTTAGCACAAAACAAAGACAAGAAATGATAATGGAGATTTGGTGCATCATTGACAAAGAAGGCAATATGGGGTGTGATGCTGCCAATGTCATAGGTTGCAGGTCAGCACAATCCAGAAACAACTTTCACCTCATGTTGCCTCAAGCTTCCTGGTCTTGGTGGGCCAACTGTCCTTCATGGACTATGAAGTGGATTGTGGAGGTAAGAAATTTGGAATCTGCTGGCATAGTGTTTTAATCTTGAACAGTCACTCCGTGTCTCCTTAGCTTTATGTAGCCATAATATGGTCCAGAGAGGTTAATGCATGGAAATGTGAATGGGAGAGAAAGTGAGAAGCCAAGTTGGAATGTCATTAAAGATGCTCCCACCACGTCCACAGTTCCTCTTGGTATGTGGGCTGTTGGTTGACAGCTAGTTCCATAGTGTTGGATCAAGGATGCCAGCCTATAAGCAAACAAATACATAAATACATATATTTGGTTATATTTGGTACATTTGCCCAGCATATGTACTGACCAACGGCCAAATATTAGATGATCGGTATTGCAAATTGGTGATGTTCTTCGTAGATATTATGAAGAAAAAACAAATTTTTTTCTTGAATATGGTAGTCTTTTGGAAGCAAGCTGTTGTATGTTTTATTTTTTTTATGTTTAGATATGCCAGAAGACACCAAGGAACCAGCAGATGAAAAGAAAGAATGTTACTACAATCTAAATGATGCAAATTTTTGTGATAACGTTCTAACATCCAACGTTACAAAACAAGAATGCTGCTGTACTTTGGGTGCTGGCTGGGGTGATAACTGTGAAATATTTCCATGTCCTGTGCTGGGAAGTGGTAAGTGACCATTTTGTACTCGCTGGTGCTGGTTGAATGTTAACAATTCAGTAATTGGATCGGGGATTTTACCTGTTTTACGGTCCAGTCCTATTCAGCGCCGGCACAGCAGGGCCGCTAGGCTCACTTGTATTCAGCACTGAAATTGTGCAGGCCTGAGGTTAGAATTGCAGCCCAAGCCATCCTGGCTCTTAGATATTATATTCTGCAACCCTCCCTGAACATCCATGCAAAGCTCCTGTGGACATCACAAAATATGTCCACATTGATTTGTTTCAACTATAATAGCTGTGTGTGATCATGTGCAGGGTTTTTTTTTTCCTCATTTCCAGGTGGGATACATCACGCAAAGAGAAACTGACAATTGTTCAGGTCAAGCTTCTTCAAAGAAAAATCATTTCTTGCTCTCATTTTTACCTTAGCATTACCTTTCAATCACTGGCAGCTGAATTAGGTTTGACAGTGAAAAGGTGGCCGAAGAGGAAATCTGAATGCTTTTGCAAAGCTTGTTTACTTTGACATTTGGCTATTTTCCGTACAATTTATATGCTTCCTTTTTCTGATCTGTTTCCTGCCATCAAGCGAACATTAGGTTGACTGAAAACGGAGTGATCTGCTGGTGCAGGGTTAAGCATATATAGGTCCAATTGACTTTGAAGGGACTACTCAGATAAGGCAGTTGTTCCTTGAATATTTCACTATAAGTTTATGGATACCCACGTTAGATTATAGAAAGCCAAAGATCAGTGTGCCCTTTTTCCTAAGTGCCTTTCCATCTCTAAGTGTGAAGTCTGTGCACTCAGTGTCTTATGGGTCATGGCCACTGTCTATAAAATCATATGGGGACACATAGCTGAATCTCATGTTCTCATTTTTCCAAAGATGCATAGTATCAAAAATGCATAATATTAAATGAGAAATTGAGAGTTAGGAAAACAGAATGAAAAAAGCCAATTACTATGGAAAAGTTGCCATTCTTTTCACATCTTGATCCATGAATGCATTTCTGATTTGATTATTGTTTTCTCTTCCTGCTAGCTGAGTTTACTGAATTGTGCCCTGAAGGAAAAGGGTTCATACCCTCTGGAGATCCGTCTCATGGAGTTGTTGCACCAAGCTATAAAGGTCAGCCCCAATTACACATATATAGAATGTTTCGAATATCAACCTAGAAGATGGTAGAGCCCAGTTAAATTTCTGTTTCCATATAGCACTTTGCTGAATGTTTATGAGTTTCATTTTTTTATGTGAAGGTAGGGGATTTGGGGTGGCAGCAAAGTCTGCAGTAACTTTTACTTGGCACTCTTTCACTCCTGTTCTTAGTCACTGTTTTCCTGAAGCACTGCTTCTCATTACAGATTGCAGTAGTTGTTCAACAGGTTGATTAACTTGAAAGAGCTTATCCTCAAATGATCCCAGCCAGTTAGAAAATCACATCGTGAACCTGGTGGCATCGTGATACCACATAGCGAAGCAGATTTGACCACAGGAATATATCAGCAGGAGCAAATGAAGCTTTCCTATTTCCCCTTTTTTGAATGGAGGGGGGAGTGGAAATGCAACCCTGTTGCCCCTTGCTGACGGTTACCCACAAAGAGTTGTGGAAAATTGCCAGAAGGGCGGGAGGGTGGAAGATTTTACAGGTAAGACAAACATGCTTGGTAATGCATCCAACATCCTTGTTTCAGCTCTTCACTGTTTTGACAAGGGAGAGCTACAACCATCACAAATAATTTGAGGGAATTTTTTAGAAAACATCCCTAAATTTGGGATCAATTCATATTCTGGTCAACATGGGTCAATTTGTATTCTGGTAACAAAGAGGAGACTGGATTCCTTGACATGCTAAATGACTGTGCCTTAGAGCAGCTAGTCATGGAGCCCACCTGAGGACAGGTGACTCTGGATTTAATATTGTGCGGTACTCAGGACCTGGTTAGAGATGTTAATGTTACTGAGCCATTGGGAAACAGTGATCATGCAGCGATCCGTTTCGACATGCACGTCAGGGGAAGAATACCGGGCAAATCTCTCACAAAAACCCTTGACTTCTGACGAGCGGACCTCCCTCAAATGAGGAGGCTGGTTAGAAGGAGGTTGAAAGGGAAAGTAAAAAGAGTCCAATCTCTCCAGAGTCCATGGAGGCTGCTTAAAACAACAGTAATAGAAGTGTATACCACAAAGTGTATACCACAAAGGAAGAAGGGCTAGACTAAGTCCAGGAGGGTGCCCACATGGCTAACCAGCCAAGTTAGAGAGGCCATAAAGAGCAAGGAAGCTTCCTTCCGTCAATGGAAGTCTTGCCCTAATGAGGTGAATAAAAAGGAACATAAGCTGTGGCAAAAGAAATGTAAGAAAGTGATACGGGAGGCCAAGAGAGACTATGAGGAACACATGGCCAGCAGCATTAAGGGGAATAATAAAAGCTTCTTCAAATATGTTAGAAGCAGGAAACCCGTCAGAGAAGTGGTTGGCCATCAGAGAAGTGGTTGGATGGTGAGGAAGGGAAAGGGGAAATAAAAGGAGACTTAGAGATGGCAGAGAACTTGAATGAGTTCTTTGCATCTGTCTTCATGGCAGAAGACCTCGGGCAGATACCGCTGCCAGAACGGCCCCTCCTGACCAAGGAATTAAGGCAGACAGAGGTTAAAACAGAAGATGTTTCAGACCTCATTGATAAATTAAAGATCAATAAGTCACCAGGCCCTGATGGCATCCACCCAAGGGTTATTAAGGAATTGAAGAATGAAGTTGCTGATCTCTTGACTAAGATATGCAACTTGTCCCTCAAAATGGCCACATTGCCAGAGGATTGGAGGACAGCAGATGTCACACCGATCTTTAAAAAGGGAAAGAGGGGGGACCCGGGAAACTATAGGCCGGTCAGCCTAACATCTATACCGGGTAAAATGGTGGAATGCCTCATCAAAGATAGAATCTCAAAACACATATGAACAAGCCTTGCTGAGGGAGAATCAGCATGGCTTCTGTAAGGGTAAGCCTTGCCTCACGAAACTTTTAGAATTCTTTGAAAAAGTCAACAGGCATGTGGATGTGGGAGAACCCATGGACATTATATATCTGACTTTCAGAAGGCATTCGACACGGTCCCTCACCAAAGGCTACTGAAAAAAACTCCACAGTCAGGCAATTAGAGGGCAGGTCCTCTCATGGATTGAGAACTGGTTGAAGACCAGGAAACAGAGAGTGGGTGTCAATGGGCAGTTTTCACAATGGAGAGAGGTGAAAAGCGGTGTGCCCCAAGGATCTGTCCTGGGACCAGTGCTTTTCAACCTCTTCATAAATGACCTGGAGACAGGACTGAGCAGTGAGGAGGTTAAGTTTGCAGACGACACCAAACTTTTCTGAGTGGTGAAGACCAGAAATGATTGTGAGGAGCTCCAGAAGGATCTCTCTAAACTGGCAGAATGGGCAGCAAAATGGCAATATGTTTCAGTGTAAGTAAGTGTAAAGTCATGCACATTTGGACAAAAAATCAAAACTTCATATATAGGCTGATGGGTTTTGAGCTGTCTGTGGCAGATTAGGAGAGAGATCTTGGGGTGGTGGTGGACAGGTCGGTGAAAGTATCGACCCAATGTGCGGCAGCAGTAAAGAAGGCCAATTCTATGCTTGCGATCATTAGAAAAGGTATTGAGAAAAAACGGCTAATAATATAATACTGTTGTACAAATCGATGGTAAGGCCACACCTGGAGTATTGAGTCCAGTTCTGGTTGCCACATCTCACAAAGGACATAGTGGAAATGGCAAAGGTGCAAAAGAGAGCGACTAAGATGATTGGGGCACCTTCCTTACCAGGAAAGGCTATGGTGTTTGAACCTCTTCGGCCTAGAAAAGAGGCCCCTGTGGGGGGGACATGATCGAGACATACAAAATTATGCAGGGGAAGGATAAAGTGGATAGAGAGATGCTCTTTACACTCTCACATAACACCAGAACCAGGGGACATCCACTAAAATTGAGTGTTGGGAGAGTTAGAACAGACAAAAGAAAATATTTCTTTACTCAGCGTGTGGTTGGTCTGTGGAACTCCTTGCCACAGGATGTGGTGACAGCATCTGGCCTGGATGCCTTTAAAAGGGGATTGGACAAGTTTCTGGAGGGAAAATCCATTACGGGCTACAAGCCATGATGTGTATGTGCAACCTCCTGATTTTAGAAATGAGCTATGTCAGAATGCCAGATGCAGGAGAGGGCACCAGGATTAAGGTCTCTTGTTGTTTGGTGTGCTCTGTGGGGCATTTGGTGGGCAGCTGTGAGATACAGGAAGCTGGACTAGATAGGCCTATGGCCTGATCCAGTGGGGCTGTTCTTATGTTTTACATTTATTTGCTTTTAATTAATGTGCTGACTTTCCGCCCAGCTGAGTTCATTACAGTAATAAAAAATAAGGATAATGAGTAACATCCCAGTTAGCGCTTCTGCCATTGGGAGCTTCCTCCATGAACAGAAGGAGCGTTCTGCTCACACAGATACCCTTGCGCAAACAGTTTCTTGAAGGAGCTTCCATTCAAAAAGCCGACTCACAACAGCAAAAGCGCTAGTCAGGATGCTTCCAATACTGAAACCAACTTGGTTGGTTGATTTTATCCATTCAGTTGTGACCAACTCTTGGCAACTTTATACTCTTGGCAACTTTATATTTCTGTATTACCCTGTCAAGTACAGCTTCTTTCGATTACTGGACGTTCATCTTTGTTTTGTTGGTATCAAGCTAGCACTTTCTTTGCTTGCTGCTTCTTGTTCCACTGACAATTCCTAATATCATTGACTTCTCTGCACACATGACAGGGCCAAAGTAAATCAGGCAGAGTCTTGCAATTTTGACTTCTAATGATGTATCTGGTTTTATAGGCCAACACTTCTGTATTGGTTACTCTGGCTATCCATGGTATACTTAAAAAATTTTTCCAGCACCACAATTCAAAAGCTTCAATTCAGCCATCGCTGAAACAAACTGCTCAACACAAATAATAAAAACTAACTGTGCAATTCTACTAAATTGTCTTCTGTCTACTAAAACATCTACTAAATGTCTCCTAAAAAAATAAGTCCCACTGTACATGTCTACTAAAAAATAAGTCCCACTGAACTCAATGGGGCTCGCTTGAGTAGACTTTCTGAGGCTTGTGCTATAAAATAGCAGCAAAATAGCCACATCAAAAGCAGTAAGAGCAAGCCTCTGCACTTGTCTTTAAGCTTCAAATTAAAATGACTTGAATGAGTCCTTTAACACATGCATCCAGTTTGAAGTATATGTAATGATCATATGTTGGCATCCTTCAGTCTCGGAAGACTATGGTATCGCGCTCTGAATGGTGGTTCTGGTACAGAGTGCCCTCTCCACTGCGCAAAGCCTGGGTAAAGTAGGTATGGAGGACAGGTTGTCACCCATGCAGCAAATCCCCCCTCTCCATGTCGCTGAAATGGTCCAATGGAAAGGCAGAAGCCAATATGGTTTGTTCCAGCAGCGTCGCAGGAGTTGTCAGAACGTGACTGTGTTCAGCCATGAACTGCCTCAGGGACTTCGGCTCCGGATTTTGCCTCGAGGTTGACTCCTGAAGCCTTTTCCATAATTGGATGTAGCCACAAGGCAGTGGAGGTTTGGGATCAGAGTTTTCCTTCCCAGGCTATCGAGTCCCATCTACCCGGTGGCTGTTTAGTCGCCTCTTACAACAAGTACAGCCAAACTGAGGGCCTATTCTTATCCCCAGCCCCCAGGGTTGGGTGATCATATTTCAATAGTGAAATAACAGAAAAAGTCCTGCATTGGATCAGCAATGCTTGAATGGAGCCTCGATTGCATGTAAGTGATGCATTTCAGTCCTTACAACCTGAATTGTTTTAGCAGCTTTCTCTGTGTCACACTATTCAATTCAAAGTTTTGAGGCAAGAGTGAGGAATCTCATTTCCCCCTTGAGGTGCCAAGCAATCCATTAAGTGTTGCAGGGATGAAAGAAGCTTCCCATAGGTACCATATGTAGCTGGTCCTCTTTGCCTAGGCCAGTCTTCACTCAGTTTGTCCATAATTATTCTCTACTTGAGAAAATGTAGTCTTATTTGGGCAGTTACTGGTTTCTGATGTCAGCTGGGTTTGCTCCTAGTTGCTCCCAATACACCTTGCTTGAACTATGATCCTTTCTCTTGATATGTACTGATTTGTGGCTTAATTTGTGAAGCTTAAATAAATCTTTAAAAACATGCACAGCCTAGTGCATTTTCAGAATACACTGAGGAGCCTGTGTCTGTCACTTTAAGCCTGTCACTTTAATTAGATATTGGAGTAAGCATATGATACTTCTAGGATTAGGTGAAAATATACCTGTTTGATGGGCTTATTTAGGACCTTGCAGTTTGTGTATGTAGAATATTTATAGACCAGTAGATTGCTGGACATCCTAACGTTAATCTTTAAAAATGTAGTATCTGCCCACAACCCTGGTGCAATCACTGTTAAAAATGTTGGTGTGATGTGCTGGTTTGGTGCTGCTCAAAATGTCTTTTTAAATTCTTACAATATGAGCAGGTCAGTCTCCACACTTGAGCTTGTGCCATTTGGGCAGTTTAATCAGGTCAGCCAATAAATTCCATTACTGTATTTCCTTTTGTTTTCACCTGCATTCCTTTATCTGCATGAATTTCTCTGGCTCTCCCTTACCACCATAATTTTAGAATTCCTCATTTCCCCTTTCCAATCATAATTCTCATTCCACATGCCATGATGTGCCCTCCTTCAGATATGGGATACGTTAAAATCTTTATTTTGATAGTATGGCTATCAGATTTTGTCCCAAATTTAAAAGGGGGGGGGGAGAACTTAAAGCTGCTCAGTTTCTGGAAAAGTGACTGTAAAAATATTTATATAGTCTATTCATCCTTCCTAGAAAAGTAAGTATTTTAATCTTTTACCTTTAGAGCTATTCAGCAGATATTTAAAAAATTACTGGCATAGTTTATACTGTTGCTTTCATAGAAATGGGGAGTAATTCTTTTCAAATGTTTACACCTGAGCAGTGTGACCCAGTTTATATATGCCCTGTCTAATCTTGACCTGATTTTTAGGAAATAGCATAATAATTGCATGATAAATTGAAAGAAGCAAGCCTGGAAAAAAAGTCAAACTCCTAGTGTGACAAAAGGTGGACATGAATAATTCATAAAATTAGAAAGTTATGTGTTGGACCAGGGGTGCTCAATATGTCGTTCACGATCTACCGGTCAATCGCGAGGCAAAATGAGTCGATCGCAGGCTTCTCTCCCATCCACGCATCCCTGGGAGTGAGCCCTGTCCTGGGAGTGAGCTCCCTGGGAGTGACGCATCCCTGGGAGTGAGCTCCTGTCCACGCATCCCTGGGAGTGAGCTCCTGTCCAAGCATCCCTGGGAGTGAGCCCGTCCTGGGAGTGATGCATCCCTGGGAGTGAGCTCCTGTCCATGCATCCCTGGGAGTGAGCTCCTGTCCATGCATCCCTGGGAGTGAGCCCCGTTGACTCTACTGGGGCTGACTTACCTTTCCCCCGTTTTTGCACTGGTATGTATGGAGATCTGCCCCCCCCCCAACTTCCATCTGTTGGTTCTGTGTGCAAGGGGTTTTGCACTGGTCTTGCTGTGATGTCTATATAGAGATCTTCCCTCCCCCACACCTTTCCCCTGTTTTTGCACTGGTCTGTATAGAGATCTGCTCCCCCCCCCCACTTGTATTGGAATCGAGGAAGATCTGGTGAGGAGGTAGATGTGGTGTCAGCAGTGGCCCCTTTAAGGGTAAGGCCTGGGCATCCAGCAGAATGTGCTGCACAGCTGCAGCCACTTGAAGGCAATAGGGCCCTCAGGGATATAAGAGCACCTGAGCCAGGAAGGGCTCCACTTATTTATGTGAGTCAGCCTTTTCCTACATGAAGATCATTAAGTCCAAGTACTGTTCTACCATGACTGATGAACATTTGGAAGTGTGCTTGAGGCTGGCTGTCAGCAGCTACTGTCTGGACTATGCATCCTTGGCTGATTCACTTCAGTGCAAGTCATCAAAGTAAACTCAAGTAATTACAAAAAATGTTTATAGTTAATTATGTTGTGTTGTGCAATATTGGCTCATGCGGTTATGCAAGGTACACCAACATACATTGTACACATAAATGTTATATGTTATGATGGTGCGAACATTGTAAAAAAACTCTGGTAGATCTCGAGGCCTTGCTGGGTTTCAAAGTAGCTCTTGAACCAAAAAAGTGTGAGCACCCCTGTGTTGGACTATAGTGTATTTTTTCTCTAAATTATAATTAAAACCACTAATATTAATTTTGTATGCTTTCTGCAGTGTCTGCTAAGTATGAGCTTCATTATATTGAAGGCATTACAGTTACAACTACCAAGCAATTTTCCCCAAGTTTGTAGAAATATCTGTCTGTCAGTTTAAGTTATGTCAAAATCCCCCAGATACCAGAGCGATAAGTACCTTTAGAATGCTGTGCAGTAATATTTATAGTTATGGCTAAGGAGAGGAAGCCACCATCACTGGAATCTCCAGAGCAGGCGCCAAAAACAAATTGTTAATTCTCAGCAGGATTTTAAATCAGACACAACATGAAGCAAGAAAAGGGGCACAAAATAGGGATGTTCCCTCAGCCAACATAAGCAGAGTGCATGAAAGCAATTACAGAGGATGGAGGTATGGTGAAGTACTTGACACAGACCACAAATCTCAGAGCACTACCTTCAGAGTAGTCCCATTTGCATCAGCAGGCAACTGAAGGTATCCTGACTTCAGCCACACATGGAAACAGGATTATATATCAATGGAAAAGTGATTATTAAAGCAGAACATGTTCAGATGAGTAAAGCGCTTAGTATGCAGTTATGTACTATATTCCTAGCAACGTGCCTGACATTTCACAAATAAGTAGGCTGATAAAATATAACAGCCACAATTTTATATTGGCCCAAGGCATCAGCACTGATGCAAACCATTCAACCAGAGGAGCACTATTGATGGATGCTAAGCATTCCCAAAATATTGGGAACAACCCACAAACAGCTGCAGTCATAAATCTTGAAATACACAAAAAACCAGGAAATGGTGATTGGATTGCAAACCAAAGGTAGAATCAGTGTTGGTAAAACCTGTACCGGTCAGTGAAAGGTAAAAAGAAGGAACGGCATGTCCTAAATAGTCTACTGCAGTGGTTCCCAAACTGTAGGTCACAACTTGATTGTTGGTGGGTCCTAGAAAGGTGATGGAAAGATCAGAGAACTAATGGCCTCAAGCCCTGAGATTATTCAAAAATCAGATACTGTAGCTTCTTATTATCCTGCAAAGAGGTTTGCTCCTGCAGTTTAAAAACAGGGGGTGAAATTTTTAAGTGTAAGTGAGCAAATATAGGTAGATACCGATAAATGTTTGGGGGTCTTTTTTTGGTTATTATTACTTAGAAATAAAATATTTTTTCTTTCTAGATCTCCTTCTTTAAAGTCTGGTAAGCCTAGGTGGGTCTTAATAGCATTATCCATGACAGTCAATATCCTAAGTATTATAGCCATCTCTGCCTTTGTTTAAACTCCTCCCTATTACCCATACACCCTGTTGCCTTGCTGCTGCTATTTCATTTAGGGCGCAATCCTAACCCACTTTCCAGTACCGACATAAGGGCAATGCAGATCCTAGGTAAGGAAACACATTCCCTTACTTTGAGAAGGCTTCTTTGAGTGCCACCCAACTGCAGGGTGCAGCACATGTCCCATTGGCACAGCTATGCCAGTGCTGGAAAGTTGGTTAGGATTTGGGCCTTAGAAGTCTAAATCTGAACACTTTGAAATCATTTTGTAACTGCTGTGGGATTCATAACTGAATCCTTGTTAGCGCTCTTCTCATCTGTATGTAAAGGTGAGTTCACATGCATGTTTTTAAAAACTTGACAACTCTTAACATTCAATTGATGACTTTCATGTGTGAAACAACCACTACTTCCATAAGTCTTCAAGTTGCTACAAACACAGTACTGTACTTCCAAAGAGAAGCATCTCATTGAGAATTGATTCACATGGCCATGTATATAACTCACTGTCTCACCACATAATTAGTTACAGTTATTTATAATTATTTTGTTGACTATTACAACTGCGGTATTTCAGTTGTTTCCATTGAATAAAACTTTGCCTGAGAAGTATATTCAAGCTTGTCTCTGGAATTTGAAGTACTCTAACTGATGAACACACATACATTATTACATTCAGTGATTGAAAGACATATATAAACTCACCTTGACCACTAAGGCATTGAGCAGTAAGTTATACATATATGAATGTAGTTATACATATATGAATCAGCCTCTGAGAATGGCAGGAGTTGGGCCAACAATCCACATTATCAAAATACAGAGTAAAAGTTCAGCCGCATGGTGAAGCTGTGCAATTCCTTTACCCATTCGTTCTTCTTGAAATTAAACCCATGAGCATTAAGGTCAAGAGAGGGGCTGCCAGCAACTGCACGCTGATCCAGGGCAGTAGTTCATAGTGCCTGGATCCACCTTCAAACAGGTAGATCCAGGGATAGGAGTGTGCAATGCCATGCCTGTACTGCATGTTGAAATCCATATATTTCAAGATACAATATGTGTGAATACAGCAAAATGTTGCCGGGTGCTGTAGGCTTATACCATGATCTTGGAAGCTAAGCAGGGTCAGGCCTGGTTAGTATTTGGATGGGAGACCGCTTGGGAATACCAGGTGCTGTAGGCTTATACCATAGTCTTTTGAGACTGAAGGTTGTGAACCTGACCAAATGGGTCCATGAACAGAATCCTAGATCTTGTCAGGTTTTATTCATTTTTCAGCTTTGGATCCATCTCTAGAACAATATGTTATAGGCCTTGATCACTCTTTTAACCTTGCAATTATTTTGATATAGTGGGTTGTACAGGTCAAGAACCAGGTCAGAAAAATGAATTATGGTCCCTAGATAATTGTTTTGCCCTGAAGAAAATACAGGTTATTTCAGCAGTAGCTTTATAAAGAGAAATATACTCTCTTCTGTGTGTCAAGCCAAATTCTTTGGCTGATAAATGGTAGGGATAGAGCCAAAATTTTCTCTACTCTTCACAGCTGCTCTCTGTTGTTTTGTTCTGGCTTAACCTAGGGAATAACACTGCTTCTGGTATCTACAGTCTGTCCTGGCAAGATATTCTGCAAGTTCATATTCCACCCACATGTCTAAATAAAGAGTTTTATACCTTTATCATATCTCTGCAGATGCTGATGAATGTTTGCTTTTTGGACAAGAAATATGTAAGAATGGCTTCTGTTTAAATACTCAGCCAGGCTATGAGTGTTACTGCAAACAAGGCACTTACTATGATCCTGTCAAACTCCAATGCTTTGGTAAGTATTCAGATTATTCTCATGTCCCTTCACCTTGCATTGCCAAACCGAATTAGGATAGGTAACAAAATTCTGTTTGTTCCTTGCTCTTAAGCATGCTTCATACCACATGCAAGTTCGTGTCTTATTTTCCTCTACATACTGCTTCCAAATGGGCTATAGTTACTTAGAGAAATGTCATTGTGGATTGGGCTGAACGTTGTTATGGCTTGCAGCAATGATTGTAGTGACTGGAAAGAACACTATTATGTTCTACTGCTGGTTTCTTAGGACTATATCTATATACAACCAGTTTACATTGATATTTGGTATTAGATTTACATTTACATTTAGTTTACATTGATACATTGATATTATGGGGAGGTGCTCTTATTAGCAGACATTGCTCAGTAGCTTGAGGCAGAAGATGGGCTAGAGCTGAAGTGTGCTGGCACATAGCTTTTGAATGAATCTGCTGGCTGTTTATCAGCCAGACTCTTGCATGGTGCAGCCCCAGAATCTCCTGTCTCCCAGTGATGTCAGGAAGAAGAATGAGTTTCCTTTCCCCTCTCTGTTGTCATGCAGTGGCTGTCAAGTATAATGTGCAAACTGCCACAGACTAAAGCAGTGGTTCCCAAACTGTGCATCTGGGGCATAGTGAAGCACTTGCTGGGGTGTAGTGGGACATTGGTCTCCTGGCGGGGAGAATACACTGCAGTGCTCCAAGCAACGGTTAGCGGCTCGGTGCAGCAGGAAGAGCTCCAACACTGTTTTCGCATGCTGGGAAAAGCCCTCTCATCCTCTCTGGTCCCCTTTCCTCTGTTTGTAGCAATGTTTCAGGCTTCCAAACACAGTTGCCAATGACTTCCCGGAGCCGTGCGCTGCATTCATAGTGTGGGGGCATCGCAGGTCCTGATAGTTTGGGAACCACTTTACAGCATACCCACAGTAGTAAATAAATTAGTGGAAACCACAGGGCTTGACTTGATCTTGTTTTGTTCCCACTAAGAAGAGCCCAGCTGGATCAGGCCAAAGGCCCATCTAGTATCTTCCTGTATCTCACAGTGGCCCACCAGATGCCTCAGGGAGCACTCAAGACCTCAAGAGACCTGCATCTTGTTGCAACTCCCTTGCAACTGACCTTCTGAGGTTGCATATTTCTAAAACCAGGAGGTTGTTCGTACCCATCACTGCTTGTAACCTGAGATGAACTTTTCTTTTAGCCAAGTAAATCTTGGAATGGGTGCAGAAGGGTTGATATGGGCAACATTTGAAGCATATTAATCCTGTGGGAATTCAGCTGCTCCCTAGCTCTGACTGGACTTCTGGGGCTCCTTATTTCACCTAAACCTGAGTTATCCCTAGGCAAACTGTGCACAAACTATCCCTCTGTGTGCGTGAGTCCATGATCGAACACATCTCTGCACACTTACTTGGTTTGTAGTGAATTCATCTGAGGAAATGGGTATTTTTAACCACCAAATTTTTTTTCCAAAGAACTATGACTGACATGCAGTATGGAATAGCAATTGACACTCTTGATGACCATAAATGTGTTCCCATTAGTGTACTGAACTGCCTACTCATTCGATTTTTGCCCTTTGACTGAAAATTATTCCTAGTCACGACCCTGACTTTTACAGTTTAAATAGAAAACCATTCTGTGTGGAATAAATAATGAAAGGAAACCTCAGTAAGAGACTCATTCACATTGGGTCCAAAGAACTTTTCTTTCCTGATGTAAAGCCACTTATTTCCTTAAAGTAACCCTTGCCTTTCCTCAGTAAAATAAGCTAGTCAGGAATAGAACAACTGTGGAATAGGCTGTTGGTTTCTCTATAACTGTGAAGATCAGGTAGTTTTTGGTCCAGTGTGGTCAGCTGCCTCTTAACCCCTGATCTATAGGAAGATTGGAAATGCCTTTTCTTCAAAACTTGCTTGCCAATAAATCAGGAATGCTGAGAGAACAGCATGTATCTTGCTATGACAAAACAAACCCATGGATTGCCACAAAGGGCATTCAGTAACAGGTCTGTGTGTGAGAACAACCAACTAGTAGTACAATTGCCTGCATGTCCACTCAGAAGTAAGTCCCATTGGGTTCAAAAGGAAATGCTTCCAGATAGATGTCCAGGTAGATTGCAGTCTAAATGTTATTTCATTTTCTGTTTGTCTACATAAGACGGAATTACCTAATGTACAGTCCCTCCCTTTGGGCACGTTTGAAAATACAGCTACTTTAATTTAGATACATGCTAATAAAGCAATTGGAATGATGGCTAGAACAAAGATGGCAGGAAACTTCATGACAAACCCATCCAAACTCTGCCTAGAGCTCATTTAAAGGCCTGTTCTATGACAGTGCTGGAGGCAACCTTTCTGCTAACATTATATGTATAGAATGCTGCCCAGTGGAGCTGCTTAGAAAGGAAGTTATATGACTAGCTGGCTACCTTCCTTTGTAGCCATCTGTTCCCATTGTGACATGCTTATAAACGTTTTGTAAGACAAAGCCTCTTGCATTCAAGTTCAGATTTGGATACTGGTTTGATGACCAAGTCTGTGGAAGTCTCAAACCACTGTTTGGATGAGTTACAGTTGATTTCACCTGAGGATGTGGAGACTTGGGCAATCTGTTCCAAGACATACCTTCTCAACTCTTGCATCTTGGCTGGTAAGAGCCAGTTACGAGGCTTTAGCCAGCCAGGTCAGTTTATCTTTATCAGTTCTCTTCTAGCTACTTTGAAGGAAACAGTTATTTGGACATAATAAAAACTATGATGGGAAACTGGTTGACCATTGCCCAAAGCTTTCAGCTTTTAATTTTTGAGCAAGGTGCTTGAACGGGTGGTGTCTAGTCAACTCCAGCTCTTGGATCCAACTCTTGGATCAGGCTGCTTATCTAAACCCATTTTAGTCTGGTTTCTGGTCCAGTTTTACTGAACTAAACTGCCTTATAACCAGTGCTTTTTTTGTAAAAAAATAGGTGCAGGAACTCACAACTTTTTATTTATTTATTTATTTATTTATTTATTTATTTATAAACCATTTTTATACATGCGCGCGCGCGCACACACACACACACACACACACACACACACACACATTCTCACACACACACACACATTCTCACACACACACACACACACACACACACACGTCCATCCCGTGTGAGCGCCCTGATAGCAAAAGCACTCCTGCCACAGCTGGAGTGAAACACCCCATTTTTTTTAGGTGGGGAGGTGCTCCATTGGGCTATAGGAAACTCTCTCCATTGGGCTATAGGAAAGCCTATACAGTAGTTAAAGTGTTCAGAACAAATATATAAGAGGACATTCATCCTCTTCCCCAGAGCAAGTGCTCAGGCCCCACAATGGAGTTTCTCAAGTCTGTGCCAGCTGTTTTGTACCAGCACTACAGCTCAGTACCAGCACTAATGGCCCAAAGGACTGGGCCCGTAGTTGCCTTGATTGATGACCTTCAACAAGATGGAGGCAAAGGAAATGTGACCTTACTGATTTTCCTGAACCTCTCATTGACTTTCAATATCACTGACCGTATTATCCTTATGGACTGTGTTTTCTGGAATAGGGACACCACCTTAGGATGGTACCACTCCTTTCTAGTTCCAGAATATGGTGCTGAGGGACTCTTCTTCCTCTCCATGGGAGTTTTCCTCAGATTTAAATCTTGTCTGCTGTGCTTTTCATCATCTGTATGAAGTTGCTAGGAGCATTTGTCAGAGGATATGAAGCTAAGTGTGGTCTGTATGCTGATAACATGCTGGTCTATTTCTCCTTTTCATAAAATCCAGATGAGGTAGTGAAGTTTCTCAATTTGTTTGTGCTAACAATGGTAAACTGGATGAGTTGAAAATACAGTGTTTTAAATTATGTCAGACTGGAAAATCAGGCTGTTTTTTTCACCAGTGCAGCTATAATTTTGCATAAGTCATGTTACTGGCTACTGATATTTCTTTGGTGTATTTTTTATTTCCATTTGAAAAGATACGGATGAATGTCAGGACCCAAACAGCTGTATTGATGGCCAGTGCATCAACACTGAAGGGTCTTACAGCTGTTTCTGTACACACCCAATGGTTCTGGATTCCACCGAAAAGCGATGCATCAGACCAGCAGAATCTAGCGGTATGTCTTATTGCATGAATTGCAAGCACAAGAGCATGCAAGGACCCTTTCAAAGGTGGAATGGGATCAATAGCATAGCTAATGATCATGTAGTCCAGTGCCAAGCTCAAAACATTGTCCTGGAAGTGATATCACAACCAGAAGTGACGTCACACCTGGGCTGGAAATGATACATGGAAATGAGAGCTGACTCATATTAACATCTTGTTGGTTTCATGTTGTATCATGATAACGTGTAATTGCAATATGTCAATAGCATAATATTATATCATCGGCTAGAACAATCAGTTTATAATCAGTTGTGTTTTCATTTTCTGATTAATTGGCCAGAACTTTTGATAGGATACAAATATTCCAATGCAGTTTGTTTCATTGCATTCTACATTAAATTACTTTTCCAGTGATACATAAAATGATGGTATTATTCATTTATACCAGGATTTTCACAATTTTAGTCACTAGTGTCAAGCTCAACTTGTTGCCCCCCTAAAGCTTGATGCCCCATGCAACTGCTATCCTCTGCACCCCCTTAGCTACACCACTGAATGGGATTACTTTTAAATTGTTCTTCTTTCTAAAACAATATTGGATCATAATTTCCCAGCTCAGTTGGTATACAAATCATTGAGTTTAGGGTAGTTTAGCTAGCAAAGGTATAAAGTATGTAGGATAATTGAGTCTTGGGCAATTACTGGTCAGTTTGGAAAAGTAGGAAAGCACATGTTTCACAGATTTATCAGCACTGATTAATAAATTGCCTCAGTTCATAGCTTCTCTGCTCTCAGATATATTGTCCCATCCATTGCTAGAAAATACTGCATATATGATTACTCCCATTTCACAGTCTGAACACAGTGTTTCATGTGTCTATACATGTTTCACAGATATTTGTTTGCACTGTGGCCACTAGAGCAGTGTTTCTCAAACTGTGGGTCAGGACCCACCAGGTGGGTTGCCAGCCAGTTTCAGGTGGGTCCCCATTCATTTCAATATTTCATTTTGAATATATTAGACTTCATGCTACCATGGCATATGGCTGCGTTTGGGGAAATGTCACAGATCTGTACATTTATCAGACTACTGTGAAGATGCTTTTAACAATGATAGTCAATGGGTCAGTGTGGGTAGGATTGCAGCCTAGGATTATTAAAAATTACCCTGCTTGATGAGGTCACTTCCGGTCATGACATCACTTCTGTTGGGTCCTGACAGATTCTCAATCTAAAAAGTGGGTCCTGGTGCTAAATGTGTGAGAACCACTGCACTAGAGATATGTGTGCATAGAACCTTGAAGTCAGTGTATGCAGCTGCTTCCTCATTCATCTCATTGTTAAGAAGTGCTCCGAGACAGGCAGCCCAGTTCTAATCTGTGTCTACACCTTATCCAGCGCAGGTTAGGAATAGGCTGGAGGTCTACTCTGAAGTAAGGGTATTATTATTTTCCCCCTTACCCAGTATCCAATGAGTCTCATCATTTAGCATGAATGGCAGAAGTCAAACTATAGCTACTCAATTTAAAAAGCAAAGTCCGTTTGCTCAGGTGATTTAAAAACAGCCTTGCTGACCTTTGTGATGTTAAGATAGAGTCATTCAGATGACAGTCCAATGATCAGTCTCTCTCCAGGCCCTTAGAAAGAATTGTCTTTCTTTCACTGTTCAGGGGGAAGGGAGGGATTCGCTTGGAGAAAGAATGATTGATGGATTATCAGCTGGCTGCCCTCTCTCTAACTATTGTAAGGACTGTTTTCCTTTAATTTAAAGGGCCCTTCTCATCATGTTGAGATAAAAATCTCTACAACAGTAAGAAAAGCATTTTAAAGGGGTGCATTTTTCTCCTTCTGCAGGGATCAGCACATTCCTTCTCATTTGCAGTGGTCATTCGTGTTGAGTCAAATCCATGTATAAAAAATCCATGTATAACAAGGTTGGACCTGTATAATACTCCAGCCTGCCCAGTGGGGCTACTCAGATCTGCACCAGCTAAATCACTGGTGCAAATCCAGGCAACTCTGTGTACATCTGTCAGGCCAGGGAAGAGGGTTAGGATATGGCAGAGGTCTCTTCTGCCGATCCCGCCTCCTGTTCTACCCTTCCCACTCAGTAACATCCCTTGCCCATCTCTGTTCCACCATCCCCCACCTCTGTGCTGCTTGCAAGAGTACCCGCGTCTGCTGACAACTGAAGATCTGTATACAGTGCGGGTGGGATAGCACTGCACTTTTACTATGGCTAGTACTGGCACAACAGCATAAGAACATAAGAAGAGCCCTGCTGGATCAGGTCAAAAGTCCATCTAGTCCAGCTTCCTGTATCTCACAGTGGCCCAGGGAGCCACTGTATCTCCTGTATGTCACCAAATGCCCCAGGGAGCACACAAGACAACAGACACAACCTGCATCCCGGTGCCCTCCCCTGCATCTGGCAATCAGAGGCAGCCTGCCTCTAAAACCAAGAGCTTGCACATACCTACGATGACTTGTAACCCGTAATGAACTTTTCCTCCAGAAATTTGTCCAGTCCGCTCTTAAAGGCATCCAGGCAAGATGCCATCACGACTTCTTGTGGCAAAGAGTTCCACAAACTAAGCCATTGCACTGGTGCTTCAAGGGACAATGATTGCACTGTGGGATGTTATCCTTGCAAGGTGGGAGCCAAAAATGTGCATTCCTTCCACTGGAACAGTGTAAGAAGCCGAGATTATGCAGAGGAAATTCAGGTCATGGCTTTTTTTCATTCTTCATGTCATGATCAAAGCCTGGCATGTGGTGGGGACAGTACTGCAGTGCAGTTGCAGACCTACCATTAGGCTCTGTGGGGCATATGCCCCAGGCACGAGCCTCTAGGACCCCGTGGATGCCTCTCTGAGGCTCCTGATGGGGTTGGAAACTGTGCAGCCAGTTTTCCGGAAGCACGGTTCATAGCAGGGGTGTCAAACTCATTTCATACAGAGGGCCGAAGTTAGCATTCAGGGCTGCTGCTGAGGACCAGAAGTGATGTCATTAAGCAGAAAGTGACATCATTAAGCAGCTAATGGCCAGAAGCCAGACCTTGTTCTCATATAGAAACTCATTAACTGCAAATGACAGAAGAGAAAATACACAAATCTTGATCATATTTCAAGATTTGGGAAAGCCCAATTTTCAAGTGGGCTGCTGTTTCAGCAGTAACACCTCAGCATCTGAGAGCCTGAGGGCCGAATAAAAAGCTTCTGGGGGCCACATCATGTTTGACACCCCTGGTTTATAGCGTCAGGGAACCTCAGAGAGGCTTCCCTGATGCAGCCCTGGATTGTGTGAGGCTCTGTGAGCCTCAGGTGAGTAGGAGGGTGGATTTTTGCACAGGAGGGCAGCAACAGCCTGCGGTGGGGCAGCGCCATCATGGACCTTTGCCCCGGGCGCAGGGCTGGGGAGAACCGCTGCTGCCACAGTGTAGACTCCCCATCCATGGTCTGGGCTTCTCTTACACTGATGGAATAATCAGTGTCATCAGCCTGCAGCGTCTGAAATAGTCCAGTGGCAGGCAGGATTTCAGAGTAGTAAATTGGCTTATGTACTAAATTTCTTCCAAGTTGTTGGACTTATTAGTTAAAATGTTTACAGCATTAGAAAACGGCTCTCACTTTAGTTTCATAAAAATTAGCTTAGGAGTTAATGCATGCCTGAGACGTGTACATTTAATTCTTTTACATGGTGTTTTAATGATCACCTGTTCTAACAATCGCACCTCTCTGTCTTGTACTTTAGAACAAACTGATGAAACTGATGTTTACCAGGACCTGTGCTGGCAACATCTGAGTGATGATTTTGTTTGTAGCCGGCCATTCCTTGGAAAGCAAACTACTTATACTGAATGCTGTTGTTTATATGGTGAAGCATGGGGCATGCAGTGTGCGCTATGCCCCATGAAGAACTCAGGTAAGACATCTGCTAGTGCCCTGAAGAACATTTTATTATTAAACTCTAGTCATGTAATTTCAGAAGCTGATTTTAATGTAAGAAAAATAAATTTGATGTATTTTCCATTGCATTTCTGATAACAAAAAATTTTGAATTTCCTTACTCATAGTGTTCAGAAGATGAGATCACACATTATTATAATTGCACGGTAATTCAAGCTGCTTGACCTGAAAATCTTAATCTTTCCAGCATCAGTCCCATTTACTGGCAAAGCCAAAGTCCCACCTTGCTTTTCGTAGAACCCTAGCGAATTGGAATTTTCACCATCAATTTATACAACATACTCTTTCCCCTTCATTTCTCCAGTTACTAATTCCCCCCATCCAATTTTTAATGAGATAAAAATGAAGTACGTTCATTGGAAATTCTTGTCATTAAAATCAGCATTGCATTTGCTGTGGCTGTATGTCAGTTTTACTGTGTAGTGAGATGAACATGTAGTGAAAATATGACATCATCATATTAGCATTTTGCCACTTTCCCACTCTGCTTCATCGCTATTGCCTGAAGCAAGCAGGGAAACACTAGTGTGCTGACATCATGCCACACCTTTTTCCAACCATAGCATTAGCAGGTGACGTGATCAGGAATAACAGTGGTCCCTGTGCATCTTCCTGAATGCCATTTGGTCCATTTAAAGCATGTGGGGTATGGGGGCTGCTGTTAACATCCTTTGGGTCAATCCTTCCCTTTCCGCCCAATGCGATAAGGCTCCTATGATAGTGCTAACAGCTGAAAAGCAGTCCGTACTGTTGCAAAAGGCACTCCAATAGTGCGCGAGTCAGTGTGCTGCCAAGAGCACCAGTGGGAAGGCCTGTGCCTTCCCACGCACACCCTCCATAGAGCCTGCACTTGCCAGAGCAGGTAAGATGATGGGAGAGGTGGGGGCTGAACAGAGGCTGGAAGGAGGCAAAGCTGGGCAGGGAGGGGGGCATAATGGGGGGCTAGGAAGGCATGGGAGCAGGAGGATCTGTTGCAGAAGGCCCACACCAGATCCTGTTCCCTCTGGCAGCAGCCTCCCCTCCACGTTTCTCTCCTTGAACTTGCAAAATTGCTGGCACAGGTCCAAGGAGTCCCATTTAAAATCCACTTTCCCTGCTGAAGTTCCCAGGTGCCTCCATGGGATGCAGTGTTTGCCAATTTCGCGTCGCTGCAATGGTGGGGGGAAGGATAGGATTGGACTGTGTGTGACGGTGTGGTCTGTGTGTGTTCTCACTTTGGTGAGACCTTGCTACTGCAGTATAAAAGCATAAGAGACTGAGGTGGTGTAGATGAGCCAGAAGCACATGCTGTATTTTCCCACAATTGAACATGAATATGTTGCCCTGGTAAAAGAAAAAAATAGAATTTAATTTCCTACTCAGCTTTTTGGAGTATTTTGGAGGAAAATCCTGGGAAGGCAAAGGCTCTAAACTTTCAATCCCAAGAGCAAACCAGAAAGCATCAATAAAGCCACAGCAGTCACATAGGCTGTATAGTCTGTTTTAGTATCACTTTAACCATGGGAGAAATTATTGTTTCAGGGCAGCGAAGCAATCTGCTGCATTAAAACATCCCACATGATTGAAAGGATTTTTGATAAGCAGCCTATGGACAAGAAAGTGCCTAATAGTTCTGCAGCTTAACTGTTCAGATGTAAATATAGTTTTTCATCCCTATTGTAATGTGTTTGTGACAGTGAATCCTTTGGCATAGATTGGCTCAAAATCAGGGCCTAGGAGAGGGGGGGTAAAGGGGGTAATTTGTACGCAGGCCCAGAGTTAGAAAGGGCACCCACGAGTCAAAGGAGGGGGCCCAGAAAATTCCTGGGATTTGATATTTTCCTATCTCACCTGAACTCGCTGCTTGTGCATGATATAGGAGGCACAACTGCAGGTATGCAGTGGCAACTGCTGCTGCAAGCCATGCACACTGGGCCTGGGAATGCATCCATGACTCTCCTTAACACTGTGTCACATCTGGGAGGAAACTGGTCTGCTACAGTGGCTCTTTGGCTTGTGGATCTGATAACCATGAAGGAGTGTAAAGGAGCTCCACACTCCAAGGAGCTCCACACTCCAAAGGAGCTCCACACTCCAAAGGAGTGTAAAGGAGCACAGCTGTGGGACTGCAGCTGCTGCAGAAGTTTATTTTGGTGCACACAGGGCACTTTCCATTCTAGTGTGAGTCTAACTACAATGATGCTATTTTTCGGAACGGTTTTCTATATTTCAAAGACTTTAGAGAGACTAAGGAGTGTGTTTCCATATAACTTTATCTAGCTGCCAGTGCCACATGGTTGGGTAGACCTGGGTTCCGCATGAAGAAGCATGGTAAACCTGGGCTCCAAAGACTGTTCTGGCTGTCAGCACCCTCCCCCTTCCTTATTTTGTCTCCTGTTCTGCCTACTCCTACTTCCCCCCTCCCCCATTAGGAAAGGGCCCAAAAGAAACTTTGTACCCCCTGATAAAATTCCTCTCAGAGGCCCTGCTCAAAATGGTTAGTTGCTCAAGAGAGCAAAAAAGGTTTGCAGTCCAGTTTTTGTGCGGGAAGAGAAGATTGTCAGTCTGACTGGGATTAAAAGCTGCCACAGGACATGGCTGAGGAAATAAATCTTGGAATGTCGAAAGTTAAGTGACAGGAAGCCCAGAGTCAGGAAGGGTGAAGGAAGGGTCCAGATCAGACCACGGGCTGAAACGAGGAACATTTCTCCTTCCCCATACTCACTCTTACCTGGCCCCCCAGGCAACCAGTGTCTACTGGTATGCAGAGCCAACTGCTTGTAGCAGTGGCCAGCCCACACACTCCAGCTGGGCACATTTTGCAACAGCTAGAAAGCACCTCACACCTATTGGCTAGGCACCAATAGGCCTGGACTATAAGAGAGATGATCAAAGATACTGAAGATAAGGAGAGGCTATGTGCTGAGTAAAAGGAATGCTAGCAATGCTGGACAAGAGTCAGGATTGCAAAAATCAGTGGGTCAGTATCCTGAAGTGCAGGAACTGAAGAAAGCCATGCATGGATGTTGCGTACCTGAAGAAAGGGACCAAGGCAAAAAGAGTACTTGAACAAAACTACACATAGGATCTCCAGACAAACAAACAGGACCTAGGGAAAGCTACACATTGAACCTGCAGATGGGACCTAGAGATGTATCCTGTTTACACATTGATAGGAAAGAAGTAGGCAGACAGCAGAGGGAGCCAAAAAGCTTAAAGTTGCTATCCAAACCTTGACAATAGGGAAATTCTGCCACCTTTGGCTTCTGCAGGACTGTGACTTGGCAGCCTTAAGGTAACAGGCAGGACTGGGGATGCAGTGGGTGGTGACCTCTATTTCACACATTGACTTGAACTAAAAGAAAGTCAAAGTTTCTTTGATTGCACGCTTACCATTCTTATTTGAATGCAGCTTGTCTTAAACCAGTGAGTTGGCCAGAAACAAACAGCTCTCTGAGGAATATCTGAAGAATAATCATATGTGAATACATAATCGCGTGTAGCCTAAAATGGGGGAGGGAGAATACCCCATCTCCTTAAATGGTTCCCTAATTGTTTAAATAGACATTCTCAGTTTTGATCCCAAATGAGGCAATTCCCTGAGAGGGCAGCTGAAGCAATAGCAACTCAAGATGCACAACCTCTGGTTGGGACGATTGATGTAATTGGGAATAATACATTATTTTAATTGACGTTCCTCTAGTCCCCAGTGATGTCTTCTATGATTAAACTGTTGTATTTTAAAACGCCTCTGAGATATTGCTATGCTTTTGACAGATTTGGCACTTTTCTTTCCTAGTGATGTTGATGAGACACTGGCTAAGAAATAAAACTTTCATTTGAAGACAGGAAAGAAGCCTTGGCTATTGTGCATTTGTAGCATGGCCACCTCAGGAGATTTTTTTAGAATATTCTTTGTGTGTCATATCAAGTACATGGAAGAACATGGAATGAACTGTTCTACCAAGTTGTCATTATAATCCTAATATTTTGATGTCAAAGCATACATCTGAGCTACTATAGCTACTATGCTGCCACCATGAGAACTAAATCCCCATGTATAAAATTATTCAGCTATTCACTTTTGTCATGGGTTTCTATTCCCCTGCCATTCGATTTTAAATACAAGCAGCTTCCATCTCTATTCAAATGCTGCTGATTTAAACCATTATCCATGTGTAGTACTGAGATCTGCCCTGGTACAGTAACAGTGAAAGCTGCAGCTTCCTTTTGTAGGCTGGTTATAGATTATGGTTCCAAGTTTCAGAGGAACGGGAACAAAATCAAGCGGAGCTGGGAGAAAATAACATTTATTAAGAGAACATTTCTTGTTACAATTACAACATGTATCTCCAGATATAAGATGTATATTTTTTCAGAGTGGGGTCAATCTGAGTAATTTTAACAAACACGTTTTTGCAAGAATGAAAAGATGAATTAGTTCCAGGCTTCAGCTACGATGATTAGCGTAATTGCTCAAAGTCATTTCAAAAAATTCTGAAGATTTCCTGCAGCTCTAAAGGAGCTCCACCACAATCACTCTCCCACACACACACACACACACACACACACACACACACACACACACACCTACCTTCCATTAGATTTCATCTTGCCTGGACTCAGTTGTCACAAAGCAAAACAAACACAGGTGGTGCTTAGGAAAGAGAACTGCAGATACCTGAACCATTTTTCACTCTGACAGGGTTCACTTGCATCACCAACAAGGTGTCACTAAACCTGCTGGGTAATAAATATGGTGGTTGTTAAAAATAACACCTTGTGAAGTGACAGGCCTGAGTACATAAAAGGCAGTGCACGTTACAAAATGTAATTACCTTGATCCTGAACACATTTACTTATCTTATTTCCAAATGAGCATGCTTAGGATCACAGGTCTGCCACATTTTGCACTGCCAGTGAAACCACATGGGACAGCTAAAACTAAGCAAAGTAAATGTGGCTTCACATTGTACTTTCCAGTTTTGTTTGCTTTCAGGAAACACAACAGTTTTGACTGTAGGGAAAGCAGAAAAAGGAGGGGAAACCTGTGGGCTATATGAAAAAGTATGAGAAACTGCATGAGAAAGAAATGTATGTTTCTTGTGCAGAATATGTATTATGTGCATATAAAAAAATAAAGGAGTGATGTGTCCTAAAAAGATCTAGGCTGAATCTGGGCAACAGAGAGAGACAAAGGGTGTTAGTGCAAGTGATACTAAATAGATACTTTAGTGTGGAGTGTAATTTGCAAATGACACGATCAAGAGGGGAGTCCTGGTGCTGGTGTTTTCCTATTTCCACCTGATCTGCTCCTGTGCCAGGCCTAAAATTGGTTGACTCTGCTGTCACTGCAAGGACAAAACCAGGCAAAGAACCCATCTTTGGAAGCCTCCCAGTTACATGGAGAATTTCCCAAACACTTATTCTGTAGCACAGTGGTTCCCAAACTAGCTGCTGCCGTGATGCCCTCAAAACCCAGAAGTGAGTGATGATGACACAAATGTATCACACAGTGACATCACCACCACTCATTACCAGGTTTCAAGATGAAACGTGAGCCCAAAAATTGTGGTAAGAGGGTCAGGGGAGTGCTTTTTCCAGCATATGGCTTTTGCACACTGCAGCTCTTCTAACCATGCTGATCTTCCAGCCACTTATTGGAGACTTGTGCTGAAGTTTGGCTGTTGGGCAGTAGGCTTCCCACAATGCCCTGCTGAATGCCTCACAACTCCCCTAGGCATCACAGCACATACTTTGGGAACAGCTGCTTAGCCTGTAGCCATGGGCCCAGGAAGACTGGGTCAAAGCACTGAGTTCAACCAATAACACCAGGTGACAAGTTTAAAAAGTAGAATGAATTTATTAGAAAGCAAGCAATGGTGGTGGCTATTTGGATAATACAAGGAAGAAAGGACAAGCAGGCTTGGCCATGATCTAGGTATTGGAACGCCCAGATGTAGATCCTAGAAAAAAAATATAAGCAAGCTATAACAGGCAAACTTAAAAACAAAATAATTCCGTAATGGATCTTAACTCACTGTTCCCTATTTGTCCTTACTTAGAGTTTTAACTTTCTAGACACCATTACATCTCTGTGATCCCCAGAGAGGCAGGTGGAACTTGCACACATTCACTCTGAGAAAGACAGATCAGAAAACCTGCAAATCAGCCTGGAGCTTGACCTTAACCTAGGTTCAGACAGGTCACAGGTATAGGTGTTTGTTTCTGGTGAGTAAGATAGGATTACCGTCTAAAACTTACTGAACTCAATGAGCTTAATTCTGAGTAAAATAAATAACACAATTTACAAACCCTTCTAGTCATAGGTCTGTCTAGTTCATGGCCATTTGGGCATCCCCTCTGACTGTTCAGGTAGATTTAGATGCTCAATCAATTTGCAGATGCCAGTCTCAGTGCAGAGCTGGTTTAGGACTATTGTTCTTGATGGACCCAGATGATGAAGACTAGCAGTCCACAAACTACCTATCTGCTTGGCCTTATGGTCTTTCTGCAATTGTGCTAATTTCAAAGTCTCACAGTAAAACAGATGGCGAGAAAAAAAAGGGTGTGAAGCGAGTTCAATCATCACAGCTGGATAAAACGTGGAGAGCCAGTTCAATTCAGAGACACATTCCAGTATCTAGACTTTATGTTCACATTTCAGGTGCATGAATAACAAAAAATATTTAAGCATTCCTTGTGACATAGCCAAAGACAATGCAGGTCGTACATTCCACAGCACTGCATGGTGGAGTGAGAGAAACTGTTATTCCTACTTCAATTGGTGTTGAAATGTTTAACCTCCATTAATTTTATTGGAGTTCCTGGTGGCTTGCATCGCCAGAGATCATGTTCTTTCAGTCTGTAAGAAAATGGCAACAACAACAAAATCAATCATTATGGTTGTCCAACTCTGAGAAACATGCAACTCAGTTGTGCAAATGGAAAATAGTATGGAGGGAAAACTCTGCTTTCCTGAAAATCATGCACATTTCAAAGAACATCTATTCATCATAGGAAAGTGCCAGTACCCTTGTCTCCTCTTGAATCCGATATTACGAAATTCATTTGTGCTTGGCTCTCATTCAGATACTTTCCTTCCAGCTTTCTTTTTACACTGACTGTTCCTACACTCTTAAATCATTGCTTTACACATGCAATTCTCTTGGTATGGGTGTTCCATCCAAATGTTTGTTTGGTTTTCTAATATAGTATTGAACTGTGTGATCATACACTAAAATGTTAGAAGAACCCTTCAAAAGAGGCTTTTGTTTTCTGACTGTAGATCATGTTTCTAACACAAGGGATTGGTTCACATGTAATGCCAAGTCATGGTTTGATACTACAGTACTGAGACCTAGGCTCCCAAACTCTCCCTCCCATTATTATTATTTATTATTATTATTATTAACAGTATTTATATACCACTTTTCAACAAAAAGTTCACAAAGCGGTTTACAGAGAAAAATCAAATAACTAATGGCTCCCTGTCCCAATAGGGCTCACAATCTAAAAAGATGCAAAAGAACACCAGCAGGCAGCCACTAGAAAAGACACTGCTGGGGTGAGGAGGGCCCAGTTACTCTCCCCCTGCTAAAAAAAAAAAAAGAGGACTTGAAAAAGTGCCTCTTACTCAGTTAGCAGGGTACATGCATTACATGCTCCCACTTACGAGTTATTTCCTGGTCAGGTCTGAGGAACATAAGAACAGCCCCACTGGATCAGGCCATAGGCCCATCTAGTCCAGCTTCCTGAGAGGGAGAGCAGCAGAGTGGAATCCCTGGGGTCCAGGAGGCCCGGGCCATGGCAAAACAAATGATACAGTACGAAACAAATTCATTATAAAATAAATTTGGGTACCTCAGTCTCAGCCTATCCAGGAATATAGTGTTAATCCATATTCAAGGCACTTTTATTACCCTAATGCATTTAGTACCCTGTCCAGAATTCTATAGAAATGGGAGGCCCAGTCAGGCATCTTGTCCTGACCCAATGCCAGCTCTTAGGAACCCTGTTCCTAGTTTGCTGCAAACCTTAGTTTATCATTCCATCCATACTGGCAAAAAGTGGCTTTTGCTTACCGTGACAACTAGGATTGTAAACAAAAGCTGTAATGGCAAACTATGAGGTACCACAAACCAGAAAGTAACTAACAAAGCAGAGCATAAAATGAGCAAAGAAATGGGGGGGGGGGAGCAAGAGATGAAGTGTTGGTAAATAAAAGGATTGTTCCCACATATGGCCAAATCATAGTTTGGAGTTCCATGTGAACCAGTTCCATGTGTTTTATTCTCTTGTGAATATATTTTGATTTTTTTTTCCAAGGAAGTAAAAGCATAAAATAGTGATTCTCTATACCCACTCCAATGGTGTGCAGTTGGAACAACTTGAGTTAGGCACAAAAGGTCTCTCTTTCTTCTAGCTACCTTCAGAATATGTCTTATAGCCCAATCCTATCCCCTCTCGGCAGACATGATGCAGGGTCACTGCTGCTCCTCACCTTTAAACTTTTGAGTTTACGTAACGCCTAGACCAAGGGTGCTCAATAGGTGGATTGCGATCTACCGGTAGATCGCGAGGCAAAATGAGTAGATCGCGGAGTGCCGACCCCCCCTTCAGGTGCCTCTGGGAGGAAATGCCGGGAGTAAGGCCCATTGTACTCAATGGGGCTTACTCCCAGGTAAGTGTGGCTAGGATTGCAGCCTCACAGCCTAATCCTAGGTATGTCTACTCAGGAGTAAGTCCTGTTATACTCAGTGGGGCTCAAGGTACACCAACATACATTGTACACATAAATGTTATATGTTATGATGGCGCGAACATTGTAAAAAAAACTCTGGTAGATCTCCGGGCCTTGCTGGGTTTCAAAGTAGCTCTCGAGCCAAAAAAGTGTGAGCACCCCTGGCCTAGACTGTATAAGAGCAACCATCTGCACTCAACATTTGCTGCTCTGAAACGTTCTGTAAAGCTCACCACTGGCCTTGCTCTGTAAGCTGCAATCTTTCCCAACACTCTGTATATCCTCTTTCATTTAAAGAGTCCGTGCAGGGGATCACTGTGCTCCAAGGATTGAAATGCAGCAATCTTGCCCCTTCCTCTATGCAGGCTCTTTAAATGGATGAGGAAATGTGGGTTACACTGGGAATAATACCACTTTACAGAGCAAATCCGGTGATGAGCCCTGAAGAGTAGTAAATGTGGGTGGCTCCTGTTGCACAGGCTAGGTCCAAAAATGCAACTTAGATAAAACTCAGTTTACATAAGGGTGTCCAGAATGGAACCCTTATGCTGCAATCCTATCCCTATCTAGCTAGGGGTAAGCTTCATTGACTATAATTGGACTTAGATATGAATAGATATGTATAGGATTGGGTCGTTATGTAAGTTGGGGGGTGCCTGTAGGGTTTTTCAACAATTAAGTGCTATAACCCCATGACAGGGAGATGCATGGATAGCTTTCATTAAAAATACATTCTCTTGTTAATCCAATTTTGCTTTGTTCCCTACCAGAGGATTATGCCCAGTTATGTAATATTCCAGTTCCTGGATCTCGGAGGCCCTACGGGCAAGACGGATTGGTTGATTTTGAGGAGGAGCAGTATACTCCAGAAACAGACCCATATTTCATGGAAGACCGTAAGAAACTTTTATGCCTTGAGACTGAGAATTGAAACTTGAATTTTTCTTGGATATTCAATTCTGTTCACCTGTTTACTTTAAAAAATATGCTTTATATTTGCTCTGCTTATTTTCAGTGATGCTTGTTTTCTGACAGATGTTCTGATGTTTGAGCCAGGAGTTATATATGAGCTCAGTTGGACCCCAAAGTATCATATTAATTTTTAAAGCAGTGAAATACATCTATATTTAACACGAGTTTCCTTGATAGTCAAAAGAATGTCCAGTTTTCTTGAGGTCAAACAAGTATCCCTTTGGAGCCTGAAGCATAAGTTACTCTAGGAACATAAGAATTTTTTTAAAAATGTTACCAGAGAAGTCCATAAGATATTTCCAGTGATGTTAGTTCAACACTGAGGAATAGTCTGGATATTGGACAAGGCTGTCAAACAAGTTGTCTGCAGCCTTATCAGGTCTTTTGGAGACATTTCCAATGTCTCCCCCCACCATATGTTATGCAAATGATTGAATCACATTCAGATGTAAGAAGCTGATGCATCAGATATTGGTAGTATATTTAGAAGTTATCCATAAGGCCTACTACCACCACCCCATAAGAACTAGTAATTTTTCCATGAATTTTTTGTATGTGTGGGCCCTGGGCATCTGATGCATAAGGAATTTAGCTCTCCAGCACATGTGAGTTCGACACCTCTGGTCTGTCAGTTGACTCACAGGATGGATACAGGATTTGGGTTGGCTAAAGAACACTTTCTTGCCTGCCACATACATGCAATTATGGAGAGAGTGAATACAGACTACCGCAGATAGTGAATACTCTCCCACCAGATAAAAGCAAATACATTTTGTCACGCAGCACACAGTTAATCTGTCAAATTAATTGCTACAGAGCACAGTAATTGCCAGTAGCACATATGATATTCTGCGACAGTGTTCGGATACATTTAGACAGAATCAGGGCACAATCCTAACTTGCTCTGGAGCAGGCAAGCCAGGAGGCTTGCGCTGTATTGAGCGCAGGTTTGTGGCTAGCAGCAGCTTAGCCAGAGGCAAGGGGAAACTCTTCCCCTTACCCTGGGTAAGGGCTGCTGGCCCCAATTGGTCTCCTTGGAGTTGCGCCACCTCCTGAGGTGGCACAAGTCCGAGGAGAGTGGAGCAACTTGAAGCTGCCAGATCCCAGCCCGGATCATAACTGCCGGATCCCAGCCCCACCTCCGGCTCCCCGTGTGCCCACCCCCAGGGCCGCCCATCGCCCTCCTTTCTCCCGCCCAGGAACGCGTCCCTCCCTCCTCATCCCCGCCCCCCCAATGCCTTTTCTGCTTGTGTCGGCACAGACTGGCCGGCACAAGCAGCGGAGGGGAAGCTGGCACATAGCACCGGCTTGGCTTCCCTTCGAGGAGGCGCAAACGTGCTTTAGGGAACGTTTGCAACCCTCCCAGGGCGGCCCAAGGGATTTGGGCCAGCCAAACTGCAGGTTTGGCTTGCACCCTCAGTCTGACAAGTGACTGCAAACTACAGGAGTCAGAAAAGTAACATCCTTGTTCAAAGGCAGAGTGTTTGAGCATCCCTTGGCTTCTGGATCTTGGGAGGAATGCATTCCTACTAACTGATTCTTCACAGGTCCCCTTCCTTCCCCTTAAAACAGATATTGGGGGAATCCTAATTATGGAAGGAAGAAACTGCCATAATTAGCCTGAAGATTGTTGCATTGTTTTTGATTTTTTCTGCACAAGGCCACTCAGCAAGTAGACCCTCCCACACATCCTGCTGGTTAGGAGCTAATGTATCTGGGTCCTGTGGATCCTATTGTTTATCCACTCTAAATGTAGATATATGTTGTATGTTCTCTGCTTGATACACAAAAGTGTGTCAGCCAAGGCCTTCATTGGTGCTGTTCCTATACAATACCTTGCAAGGGAAAGTGTAAAACAACAGGCAATTTCAGATGCAGCTTGCTTATCGCCTCCCTGTTTTATTGGGTCTCGTTTATATTACATTTGATTAACACGTCATATCATATAAAGGGAAAAAAGTTACTTCAAGCAGGACAAGAGAGTAGTAAAGTCTTTCATATGTTTTATTCCCTTATTGGCCATCATACAAATACATCCAGCAGAAGCCAACGTAATGATTTCATCTCTGCTGAATGCTGAACAAACTCAATTGACTTACATAGAGTTGTATCAAGTCCAACCATTCAATGTCATATGATTTTAATTAAACAGAACAGCTCTCTGAGTTGAGCTGTTGCTAAATGGTAACATTGTTGAAAATGTGCAAACATTATGTAAATGCTGGGAAGAAATGATGGTGCAGTCAGGGGAGCAAAAGAGAGCCTATTGGAAAAATACATTACCTACTGGTGTTATGTTGGTAGTTTAGTTACAGAGCTTTCCTTCAACTTGTGCCCGTGGAATTCATGAGTTCAAATCAGGGCTATAGCTCTGGTAGAGCTAGAGGGGTAGAGCACCTGATTTGCATGTAGAATGCCCCAACTATGCAGCATCAACCCAGCAGCATAATATGATTGCCACAGTCTAGAGAACTCAGAGCCCAATCCTAAACAGCGCACGCTGGCTCGCTGCTGGCGCGCACTGTCCTCAGTGCCAGTCCAGCATCGAAGCTAGCTTAGCACCAGTGGAAAGCTGGTGCTCAGCGGTCACCCAAACTGCTTGGCAGCAGAGAGGTAGGTGAGACGTGGGGGGAGGTATGATGGGGGAGGGGTGGGGCAGGAGGAGTGCAGGACTGGTGGAGTTCCACTGGATCAGTTCCACTGGATCCTGATCAATCTGTCAGGCCTCGCAGCTCAACATGAAGGCTCTTTATTCTGCACCAACCCAAGGGCTGTTGCAGAATTAAGTAGTGCAATTGCAGGGCTACTTTTCTTACCAGGAGAAGGGAAAGAATGTCCCCTTCTCCCAAGGAACTGCCAGTGGCTGCCCGGTGTGCTTAGGATACCATGGCAGCCATTTTCAGTGGTGTGGCAGCCCTGTGTACCGGGCAGCTTAGAATTGGGCTGTTGGTGTGCACCATGGAGCTTTAGGTATCTTTTTGTAACAGCATCTCTTTCCATCTATTTTGGAACTTAGAGTGTGTTTGATGCAGCATAGCAGACGCTAGCTCAATGGAAAAAATGTTCACAGTCCTTAGGAATTTGGGGCACTTCTTGTGAAACATTTTGAAGATTGAAAGTATGCACCAATGTATGAGATGTGTGTAAATGTGATGAGGGAAAAGTAGCACATAGCTGATTCTGTGTAAAATCTGACTGCTCTTGAATTTACTGTGAGGTGGGGAACAAGATGAAAGTGCTTCATAGCTAGCAAGTAATAGCAAAAGCAGACCTCCTAGTTTTCCAGAGCACTGAAGATGCCTGACAAACAAGCTTTTATAGGGGTCAAGGAGTACCGCTTGACCTGCTCTGGCCTCTTGATGTAAAGAGGCATCTTTGATGGTGTGGCTGGTCTCTCTGCAGTTCTCTTTTGGTGCATAAACTGTTTCCCCACCTGATACATCTCATGTAACCAGTTCAAGATCTGGTACATGCTGAATCCTAACAGGCTTCTATGTTCCATATGTCTTCTAAGCCAACTACCAGTGTTTTGCTAAGCACCAAGATTTGTAATATTGTTTACATTTATGGATATTAAGATATTCATGCCCAAATTTGTTTGGTAGTTGTATGCCAGCCTTCATCTTGATTCCTAAGTTGACTCACAGCAAAGATAGAAAAAAATACCAATTTTTTTTCCCTATGGGCCCATGCAGTCATATAAGAAGGCTTGCAGGGTTTTAGCTTGTTAAAGTTTATTGTGTTATAAATGGCAGCTTAGTAAGAACAACAGATGCATCTCATTTTTCTACTTAGTGTCCATGACTGAGCCTGTGGTGTATGCATTGGAACAACCATATATGTATGATCTGAATCAATTGCATATTTCTAGAGTTTCATATTTGCATATTTTCCTACTTGAGGAGACTAACAGCCCAATCCTATGCATGTCTACTCAGAAGTAAGTCCCATTAGATTCAATGGGGCTTACTCCCAGGAAAGTGTGGATAGGATTGGGCTGTAAAGCAGCAAACTTTTAAGAAGCTGCTCCACCTCATTTACTCCCCCCCCCCAAAAAAAAATCAGGTGTTGTTCCCCCATGAAAGTAATCTTCTTGTGTACAAAGCTGCCTCAAATTTTGAGATTTTGGACCAAAGAGCACTTTTCAAAAATTCTCACTTTGTAGACGGAAAAATGGAGCCATGCCATGGAGCTGAGCTCCTTTGTTTGACCAGTGCAATAATGTGCTGTTCTCACTTTTCCTCACATGCTATCTGATTATACTTTACTGCCATCTGTAGTTCTGTTCAGCTATTGCTATTGCTGTTCAGCTATTGCTTCTGGAAAATGTATACCCTTTTGTGCATTCTATTTAGAACAGAACTAAATACCGTATTTTTCGCTCCATAAGACGCACCTAATTTTTAGAGGAGGAAAACAAGGAAAAAATATTCTGAACCAAATAGTGTAATAAAATATTTAATAAACTATAACAGAATAACATTTGAACCATGTAAAGTGAACAGCAGTCAACAGTGGCATTAAGAACCATTATCACTGTCATTAACAAATGGAGAGACTTAAAGGTTTGAGCACTCTAGTTTTCTGGAAACCCCAAGAACTCATCATCGTTAGAGTCAGAATTTATGAAGCTCACAAAAGCAGGTGCACACAAATAGGGGATCACATTATCTTTCTGCTACAATGATGTTCTGCCAAATTCCAAACCACTGGGCCTCATGCCCGCTTAAGGCTGATCAGTCCCCCTTGTGCAACTCACCAGTGCAGCAAGCAAAAGTGAGTCCAGTTCCAGTCCACAGATGCCAAGTAAATCAGTCCCATCAATCAGAGTTACCAAATCAGAGTCCAGAGCCAATAAGCCAAATTACAGTCCAAGGTCAGGTTCCAGGTAGGTCAGTCAAATCCATCAGGGTATCCAAGTCCAGTCACAATCCACAGTCAGATTCCAAATTCAAAAAACCCAGTCAGTCTCCTCTCCTACCTCCAACCTGCACTCCTTCAAAACCCACAAACCCTTTCTGCCTCTGGTACTCCTTATATCCCTGAGGGCCCTATTGCCTTCCAGTGGCTGCAGCTGTGCAGCACACTCTGCTGGATGCCCAGGCCTTACCCTTAAAGGGGCCACTGCTGACACCACATCTACCTCCTCACCAGATCTTCCAGGATTCCAATACAAGGGGGGGGGGAGCAGATCTCTATACAGACCAGTGCAAAAACAGGGGAAAGGTGTGGGGAAGGGAAGATCTCTGTATAGACATCACAGCAAGACCAGTGCAAAACCCCTTGCTCACAGAACCACACAGAACCGTCAGGTGCTCACTCCCTGGGCTCCCTGGACTCACTCCCTAGGCTCCCTCCCTGGGCTCACAAGCCTGCCAGGGGCTCACTCCTAAGGATGCTTGGACAGGAGAGAAGCCTGCGATTGACTCATTTCGCCTGGAGATCGACTGGTAGCTCTCAATCGACATAATGAGCACCCCTGCTCTAGGGGCTTGCTCAGCAAGACTGCCACTCCACCCACGCTTTCCTGGGAGTGAGCCCCAGTGACGCTGAGACTTACTTCTGACTAGACAGGAGGCTTGCTCAGCAAAACTGCCATCCCACCCACACTTTCCTGGGAAGGCGAGCAGAGCAGAGCGGGCAGGGGGCGGGGCCAGGGGCGGATTTTTTTTTTTTTTTTGCAGTATTTGCTCCATAAGATGCACACACTTTTCCCCCCACTTTTTTGGGGGGGAAAAGTGCGTCTTATGGAGCGAAAAATACGGTAGCTATTGCTAGAATAGCTAAATAGCTATTGCTAGAATAGCTAAATAGCTATTGCTGTTCAGCTATTGCTTCTGGAAAATTTATACCCTTTTGTGCATTCTATTTAGAACAGAACAATGCTTTACAAGGGAACACAGGGCTTCCAGTTCCATATCTCTCTCACAGCACCTTCAGAAATTAAATTGATTCTAACTTTTCAGTGTATTCCCATTTTTGTATTTTTTGGTGTGGTCAAATTTCTTCATGAAACTTCACATGAATAGAGTACAAAGTGCCTCTAAAAATACTGGCATTTTAAGCTTTTGGACCAGTCTTTCTCTGTACAAGAACAGAGAAAAACAATGAGGGCCACAGGAATTTCTACTGTCCCTGCATGGGTGGTTTTACACCTTTGGGAACTAAACTGTAACAAACAGCATTAACTTGTCCATTTAAGAACAATATAGTACCACTAAACCGACACACATTAAAACAGAAATCAGACCAGAAATTCAAGTCATGAACCCAAGGCTGCATTTCACATCTTTTACACAGCAGAAAGTATCCTGAGTTTACATTCACACAAGTTGTGCCATAAATCAGCTTCTCTACTGAAACCTGTAAGTTCCACCCCTCCAAAATGTGATTGGTATGAGTCAAGAAACCCCCACAGGAGGTTTTATTCAGGTGGAGGGGGGCTTCAGATTAAGGGAAAATACCTGGAAGCTGAAAGGGAGAAATAGGAAAGGGTAGCGAAGTTGACTTTAAAAAGGTGGTTTACGCTCACACAACTTGCAAAGGTATAAATGCAGAATGTTGAACAGAATCTGTCTTACCCATGGAATTCCCAGCATCAGATCTAAAGCTGGTCCTACTTCTTTATTAACGTATGTCTATTTTTAAAAATCTAAAGGTGTCCCCCCCACAGATACCCATGGTTCTGTGTATAATGAATGTCATGTCACTGATTTTGTTTTGTTACAAGCCATTGGTATTTATAAACCATTTCTAGTACTGTTTTGTTGGCACAGCGGGACTCTTTTTGGGACTGTAAGATTATGGAAGAGATCAGCAGGTCTTGAACGCATTTGTTTGCAATGTTTTCTCTTCCCAGGTTTACTGAATAGCTTTGAGGAATTACAAGCAGAAGAATGTGGCATTCTGAATGGATGTGAAAATGGACGCTGTGTAAGGGTGCAGGAAGGATATACTTGTGACTGTTTTGATGGCTACCATTTGGACATGACCAAAATGACATGTGTTGGTAAGAATGTGTTTCAGTATTTCATACACAGGCCATTCACATAACCTCCCAAAGATAGAGACCATCCAGGCATCTCTGATTAGAAGTTCAGATATAGTGTTAGTGTTTCTGATTCCTGTGGTCCAGGCCCACATTCCACAGGGAAGATCTCCTGTATGCTCGTCATGAATGGGGGTTGTGCTAGAACTGTGCTATAGTCCAGTTCCTTCTCCTTTCATTGGGACTTGCACAAGAAGAATATTGTACTCTAAATACATGGGCAGTGTGCACTGATCCGGTGCACCATTCACATGGCTGTCAGGAACTTGTAGTGAAATTCATGGTGGATGTCCAACAGTAAATGTGGGTGTTTTCTGAGAAAAAAGGTACTTTCATCTTCTCAAGTATACTTATTGAAATTTTGGGTTAGAGACATTGCAGTGACCAACCAAGGAGGCCAACATTGTCATCTACAAATCCCTTTACTCAGTGGCGTAGCTAAGGGAGTGCAGGGGGTAGCAGTTGCACCAAGCTTTAGAGGAGCAACCAGCTGAGCTTGACACTAGTGACCAAAACTGGGAAAATCTTGGTATTTATGAATAATACCATCATGTTATATATCATTGGAAAGGTAATTTAATGCAGAATACAATGAAACAAACAGCATTGGAATATCTGTATTCTATCAAAAGTTATGACCAATTAACCATAAAATGAAAACACAACTGCCTTATGGAACAAAAAGTGGATTTTCTTAACTCACAGCTGACCTATGAAACTCATTATTCTTAGAGGCAATGACATGTTATTATGTTATTGACATGCTGCAATGACATGTTATCATGATACAGCATGAAACCAATAAGGTGTTAATATGAGTCCATGTATTTTTCATTTCATTTCCATTCAGTTACCCCTGTGGTGACCTTCTTATATTTAGTAAGAGAATCCCTCTTCACCCCAGCACAGTGTCTCTACTTAATTAAATGTGATTTTGTCTGGGGGGGGGGCTACAAATCTTTGATCCCAGGTAGCAGATAGATGCCTTAGCTATGCCACTGACTGGGGGAGGCAGCAGAGCAAGTAGGTGGCAAGCTGCTTGGGTGAAGAGGTGGGTTCCTCCCAATTTTCTTCCTAAACTTTTAAACTTTTTAAAAAGCCCAGGTGTGATGTCACTTCCTGCTGTGACATTACTTCCGGGGCAACATTTTGAGCTTGGCAAATGGGCTAAGTGATCATTAGCTGTGCCACTGCCTTTACTCAGCCTAAATAGTCCAGTTCACTATCACCTTGGTTATATTTTTTACTTGCCATAAGGATTAATGTATGTGTTTTAAAGTGTCATAAGGTATAACAAGACTGTGGAGAAATAATGTTCTTTCCAATGATATTTAGCATTGTTAAGTATCAGGCTTTATAGAGAACAGGTTTTGCTTCTTCATTTGTCCTGTGTTTGAATATCATTGCTGTGCACAGTATAAGTGGCTTATGCCAGGCCCCCTTTTTGAACTTGTACAAGACTGAAGACAAACAGACATTAAAAATCCTCTTGCTACTTGCAGACTAGGAAGTGAGGCTTATGGGCAAGCAGTTGCAGACTGCTGTTCTGTCAGTCCCCAACAACACTACATCAGTTCTGATTTTGTTTGATTTTTTTTCTCCAGATGTAAATGAATGTAATGAACTGAACAACCGGATGTCTCTCTGCAAGAATGCCAAGTGCATTAATACTGAAGGATCATACAAGTGTGTGTGTCTCCCTGGTTATGTCCCTTCAGACAAGCCCAACTACTGCACACCCCTGAACGCGGATACGGACAGTGAACTGGAGTAAGAAATGGGCAGCTGCCTTGTAACTTTAAGCCCATATACTCTGCACTGTATAAAGAGAAGAAGAGAAAGAGGCATATTTAACTTGGGTTAAGAGTGCTTCTAAATCCTGAGGTTGGCTGTATATGGAAACCAAGCAATAAAATATGGCTTCTTACAAGTGAAAGGTGATGAATTAATATACATCAGCTTCACTAAAGCAACAGACCAAATGGACACATACCTGTGTGTAGAAAAAGTAATTAAGTATATAGTGTGTTCATAAATAAAATTCACAGGAATAAGCAAAATGTGGTGTTATTTTTGAACAGAAGGGTTTTTTTTACTATTGCTTGATTTATTTGACATTTAATTAGTTGTGAAAATATTTTATAGTACTTTTTTATTTAGCAGTTCTTTGCCTACTGTTTCTTTGGAAGCTTTTGATCCAGATATTTCAATATAAGCAATTTTCTAAACATACACAAAGTAATGCTCGTCTTTGTCTGGAACATTGGCCAGTGACTTTTTTAAATTGCTAATTGTCTGCCCTGTGGAGCAGGCACTGTTGTTGTTTGTTGTTTGTTTTTTTTAAAGAACACTTCATGGAGAGAAATCCTTTGTATTCGTTTTGTATTCCACATGGCCTTTTACTGCACTTAACATGCCTTAGAACCTGCCTTGCCAAGTTTCAAAGCTGCTAGAGGATGACCATTGGATATCTTTTGTACATTGTACATTGTAACAAAAGATCTGAGCTCTTGTCTGTATTATGTAATGTGTAAATTGAACACAGATCTTGTACTGGTCACCCTAACATATTAAAGCTGTATATTAAAACTCAATAAAATCTACCTTTTTTTAGGAAAAAAAAAAAAAAAGCCTGAACTAACTAAAGTGTCAGTTTATTCTGTTTCATTTATTGTTGTTGCAGTTAATAATCCTAGGCTTTATAAAGCTAGCTGGTCTGTGGCACTTATTCAGAGCCAAAGCATATACGTAGTTGCCATTTTTTATAGAGGACATTTTTCCCCCTTCTGCCTACTGCAATTTCTGATCAAATGTAAGCACCTTGTAGATAGGAATGCAGAGTGCAAATATTGTCAATAAATAATCCTGATTCATTCACCATGTGCAGAACTTGCCATTTTGCAAACCATCTCAATTTGGGGTAAACCGTTCCCTGCAAAATGGCAGATTCCGCTTGTGGCCAGTGAAATAGGTGGCCTGGTCACCACGACAGTGGGCCATGATGTGCAGAAGAAAAAAGCTGGAGCCAGCAAAACAGTTCAGTTTCATTCATCAGTCCTGACTTTAATAGTTGCATTCACAAAGTAGCTCCGGCTCCGATTCTTCTGTGCACGCTTACTTGGGAGTAAACCCCACTGAACACAGTGAGATTTACTCCTGGGTAAACATGCATGAGACTCCAGTGAGTTGTTCACAAGTACCTCCTGTACAGATCCATGGTCCAAGATCCTGTACTAGTTGGTGTAAGAGAAACAACAGTTTTTCAAAATGTCAGGAGAATTCTGAATCTCTCAGCCTAATCCTAGCCAGATTGTCTTAGTGGAACTTTATTCTAAACACGTATGCTGAGGCTTGAATGCTAACATATCACTGTCTAACTCATGCGCGCACACACACACACACACACACACACACACAGAGAGAGAGTTCACTTTTTTAAGCCAGCCTGAAGCAGAAAGATTGTTACCACAGACTATTAATTAAAACTTACAGAAAGCAGTTGTGACTCTTCTGTTGACAAGTGTTAAAGGATCATTTTGATAACAAATTCATTATTACTAAGATTCCACAAATACTACTCCCAACTGTATACTTCTGAAAACCCATCTGAAAAGGAGCCTGAATGTTTGTTTCCTGGTCTGGATTGCATTTAATACATTGTGGTTTGGCTTGAGAGCATTTATAACAATGATCCTGTTATGCAAACAACCTTTTTTTATTTCAAGCATCAGTACTGCTGCCTTAAAGGTCTCTTAAACCTTGGCAAAAGTTAATAAGGGCGCAATCCAAACCCGCGCTGGAGCAGGCAAGCCAGGAGGCTTGGGCTGCATCCAACACAGGTTTCCAGCGAGCAGCGGCTTAGCCACGGGCAAGGGGAAGCTCTTCCCTTATCCATGGGTAAGGGCTGCATGCCCCTATGGGTCTCCTTGGACCTGCGCCACCTCCAGAGGTGGTGCAAGTCCGAGGAGAGTGGAGTGACTTGAAGCTGCTCGCCCTGGAGACGGGGGTTGGGATCCATCATAACCACCGGGTCCCAGCCCCGCCCCAGCTCCCTGTGCGCCCGCCCCCTGGGCCACCCTTCTCCTACCCAGTAACGCCCCCTCCCCACGCCTACCTTTGCCGCTTGTGTCGGCGCTCTCGCATCTGAATGCACCGATGCAGCTCCCGCTCACAGAGGCGCCAACGTGCTTTACAGCACGTTTGTGATCCTCCAGGGCCACCTATGCCAGCGTAACTGCCAGTTAGCTTTGCGCCCTATATCGGTTTTGTTTGGAAGAACAAGGAAGTAAGATTTAATTTGTCTTCTGCACAGAAACAGGAAGAAACAGTGCTACGTCTTATTAAGAAGCCTAGTGAAACTAGTGATATTGTGAGTCAATACTGATATACTGAACTAGCAGTCTGAATACTCTTCAAATACTTACCTTGGGCATATCTGATTCAAATTTAGACGTGGCACTGGAAATATGTGAATGCATTTATCTCTTTGAGCTTCCTCCCTTTCAACTCGCCTGATGCCACAGCCCCAAGCCAGATTGCTTTGGCAGTGCCACTCCACCTGCCCCCAACCTGCATCTGCCTTAAAAGTGTCCTAATAATGTCCTGTAAAAGAAATACACAGTGCAACATGTGACATCATTACACTTGATGTCTCCTTGCCCCATTTCAATTCACTGGGAAGTTGGGAGACACAAAGAAGTAGATGTGAGTGCACAGTAGTTGTCCTTACCCTGTAATGTTTATTTAGGTCCCAAGACAGGGTGTCAAACATAAGCTTTTTATCTGGCCCATATGATAATTGGGCTCTCCCAGTGCTCCCTTTCAGCAGGCACCATTTCTTCTGAGGCTCTGGAAGAGGCAGAAGGAGGCCTCAGGAGGTCAGGAATAGTACTGAGGAAGAGGCAGATAATAGAGGCGAGAAGCTCCTCAAGAACAGAAATACTAATATGAGCACAAATAGAGAGAGAAACTGAAAGAATGTATCACGCCATAACAGGAATATGTTGGAACTACAGTACCTCTAGGGACCAAACTGGATGATCCAAGATTTCTTGAATTTATTTATTTTGTTTATAGCTCAAAGCAACATGGTAGGAGATGAGGAGAGTGGATTGGGAGAGCGGCACTGGGAAATGGGGGGTTAATACTTCCCCATGCACTGTTTTCCTGCCCCCCCCCCCCGAAAAAAAAATCTAAAAGGAGATGTCACCTGTTTAAGAAAAATTATGTAAAGAAGTTCTTGGAGCAATTTTAAATTATCTATACCCGGACTATATTTCAAGCTAATGGAAGAAATTAGGAATGTTCAAATAACATTTGTCATACACTTGCAAAAGGGAGAAGTTACAAAAATGCTTAAAATTGCCACCTATAATAAATACAGAGAAGGAAATTCCTGACCTTTAATTGATGGCATGACTGGGAGAAGTAATTGCTGTGGAGAGAACTGCTGGTATGTTTAATGACAAACTTTTGGCAGGATTTAATTGTAAAAAGGTACTTTTGTTACAATGCCCTGGTCTTGTACATTGTCACGCTTCTCCACTTTCACTCAGATTCTGTTCTCAGTTGAGAATGATACTGACAACCACCACACATGCACATAAAGGTGGAGGGATGGAAGAGGACCACTGGCTCATCTATTTTTCAAAGATCAGTACAATATATTGGGGATCTATATAGGGAGGTGTGATGGAATGTTTCTGCCATTGCCCTACAAGCTACTTGTACTGATCTTTGCAAAACAATGGTCAGAGTATTCAGAACTGTTGAGATCTACTAATGTTTCCAATTGTTCTGTGGAGGCTAGCAAAGAGAGACATCAGCCAGCTGGAAGGGTGATATAATGTGAAAAACATAGCACTGGCACAATGCAAAGAATGAGAGAAATTGCTTTTTCAGGTGCTATTGTTTTCTTGACCTCTGAAATAGAGAGCAGAAGCAATCCATTCAAGTGAGGGCACAATCCTAACCAGGTCTACTCAGAAGTAAGTCCTATTTTGTTCAATGGGGCTTACTCTCAGGAAAGTGTGGTTAGGATTGCACATCTGAGGGCCCAATTCTATCCAACTTTCCAGCACCAGTGGAGCTAGAATGCAGCTCGGAGAGACGGGAACAAATGTTCCCATACCTTGAGGAGGCCTTTGTGACTATCTTCCCACCACAGGATGCAGCATACAACCCATTGGCACAGTTGCACCAGCACTGGAAAATTGGATTGGATTGGGCCCTGAGTCTGTCAGGAGCCTGCCCTGATCTAGAACGTTGAGATGCCCCCCTATGTCATAATTTATTGCAATTTATTGGCTCCCTCCAGCTCTAGTCAATATATACTGTATTCTTACAGTCTAAAATTTAGCACAGAGGATACAGCAAAGGAATGGGAGGGTTTAATGGAATCAGATATGCATTCATGGAGTCAGATATGCATTATTTATGTGGATATGCATTTATGCCAGTTATGTGTATTTAAGCTTAGTTACAATAGGATATGGAGACAAACAGCACAATTCTATGCATGCCCCTCCAAAATAACTTCAATATTTCAATGGAACGTACTCCCAAGTAAATGTGTATCGGACTGTAGCCTTAGGTAGGTCAAATACAATGCTTAACCAAATTAAGTGTCATGATAAAGAACAAGGTGACCTGTTTGCTTATTCTATAAAGTGTATTATAAATGCAAAATGTTAATTTGACATATTGTAATTAGTGTGATTCTCTCTAACACAGCATGTTTGTGTTTTGAAAACTATGTTACAATTATATTTCAAATATTCTTGTTACTCAGTACTGTTATATGTTGTATCACAGCCAAGATGTTAAAAAAAAACAAAAAACACCTGACCAAATCCTGGCTCTTAGCTAACATTATAAATGAATTTTAGCTCCCTATCACAGTACCTGGAATAACAGAGGCCTAAGGGTAGTGTCATGTAAATGGTACAGGGCACATCCATGCCATGGAATTCACAGCACTCGTATTGTGACCTGGTTTACAGTTGGTATTTTAAGGAGTGCATTTTAATAGTTGAAATAATGCAATGTTCAACATTGCCAATAGGTGTCACTAGAGTCTGATATAAAATTGCATTCAGATTAAAACCCATTTCTGCCAAGCCCACAGGTGCACACATTTGATCCTTGTTGCATATATGCAACGTTGGGCAGAAATGGCTTAACCCTGTTTAAATTGGGTTGATGCTCTTCTTCCAGTCCCTTCTCATCTACTGAGGTGGAGGGTACTGAGGATTAGGTCTTCTCAGTTTTCAAGTCCTCTCTGGACTGCCTTCCTCTAAGGAGCAGGCTTGGGCTATAGCTCACTGAAGGAGCAGATGTTTTAGATGTAGCAACCCTGGAGAGCAACAATTAGTCAATATAGACATTTCTGACCTAGATGGGTCTGACTCAGTTCAAGACAGTTTGCTGTCCGTCCTCCCTCTCCGCTACTCAAACTATTCACTTGGTATCTAGTCTTTTGAGGTTTAGACAACAGGGATTTTTAAAGTTATTTTTCAAACCAGGTCTTTTGGCTTTTTCATTTGCTCACCTGAAAAATTAAGCCTCTTTGGCCTTGAATGTGTGTGTTTGGTGGGGGGGGGGTCAGATCTGGGAAATACTACTTTCGGTGTCTTACTGGAGTAATAGCAAAGTACCTTTATAATCAACACATGCAATGTGTGCTATATTCTGTCTACCATGGACTCGTCCTAATGACCCTTTTTCTAGAATCCACATCTACCAGGGTTGCCTACCTTCCAGGCAAATCAGGCTTTAGAAGCTAAATTCTATCCATGTTGACTTTGGGAGTCTTGCCCTGAGCCTGCAAGATTAAAATGAGACAACTCAAATGCTGTGAATACTGTTTTGTGCTCACTGGTTTTCTTCTCATGGCCTATCTGAAAAACACAGGCAGGCACACAGAGCTTTCAGCATGAGCAATCCACATCAGGAACTGCATTTACTTCTCAAGACCCTGAGCCCACAGCCCAGCTTGTCATGGTACATGTTGCCTTTTGAAGGGAGGCTGGCTGACTGCAACTTTCTTCTTTCTTTGTATATCAGGCATTAGTTGCTGGTCAGTTGTCCCTGAAGCTGCAGGTTCCGGATCCAGAAGACCTATATTGGAGTTGGGTGTTTATGTCACACATTGTTCTCTGACTGTCACATACCCTGAGGGGCTTGCTCAATGAAAGAGTCTGCCCAGTCCCAAGCATATGTAAATTAGCCATTTTTTTTTAATGAATCAGAGATTTGGTCCTAAAACTAACCTAGAGGCATGTTCCCTCACTGCTGTTCATCATTCTGTAAAACCTCACTTGATGACTTGCAGATCTTTCCATAAACTGCCTTCACTGAAACGTATTTTGTTTGCTGCAGTGTGAGGTTATATGATGAAAGTTCAGTTCTCCTGGGGACCATGTATTAACCTTTGTTAATAACAAACTATGCCTTTGTTAACGTAGTGACTTGCATAGCATGGAAATGTCCTGAAATGATTAGGAGGCAAGCACATATGCCCACAAGCATGTATTTTGCATTTCAGTGGTATACTGACTCCAATAATACTTTGAGTACATTTCTTCTAATTGATAGAAACAGGACATCCTGGTGAATCTGCCACTAAGGGGCCACAATCCTAACCAACTTTCCATCACAGGCATAGCTGTGCCAGTGGGGTATGTGCTGCATCCTGCAGTTGGGGGACAGTTATGGAGGCCTCCTCAAGGTAAGGCAATGTTTGTTCCCTCACCTCAGAGTTGCATTGCCCTTACCTCAGTGCTGGAAGGTTGGTTAGGATTGCGCCCTAACTGCCTAATGTCCTTGGAGAATTCATTGATTACAATAAATTGGATGCTACCCGACCCCCAGCTTGTGGGGCTGAAGCTACCATTCCCCTCCCCCGCTGCCTATTTTGTTAGTTAGCATCTCATTGCCAGAGTTATGTCCTCCTCACCTTCCAGTTCTTTCCGTGCTTTGGACACACCTGAATTGGACAACTTCTGGTCCTTGGGCCATGTATGACTCACCAAGGCACAGCCTATGCACCCATCAGGTGGTGACTCATCCATGGGTCAGTCATTCTGGGTGAAAGAGAAGGGAAGACTCATTTTAGCTGGCTGTAACTCTTACGCTAACCCAGGTAAACGCTCTTATCACTTCTGGCTCTAACAACTCCTTATTTTCTAGATGGTACTTCTTGAAGAAATCTGAAAATGTTTCTATTAAGCCTTCCCACTCAGAGTAAGGAAAACAAGCACAGAGGGAATTGTTTTGTGTCATTATTGCTTGTGTTTTATTTCAAATGGGAATAGCATTTTTAAAATAGCCACACAATTTGAGAGGATTTCCTCCTGATGACATCAGATACCACGGACAGATTCTGAGTACATCCTGTGTAAAGGCTTTCCTTCAGTTCTGAAGTTTTAGGCGTTGTTTCTCTTCCTAAGGACAAGGGAGAAGAGGAGGTGGACAGGAAGGAAAGAACTCGTGAATGACACGAAGTCCAGAGCAATTAGAAATTACCTCCTCATTCTTTAAAAGAAAGCTAAATTAAATGGTGTGGTCCTCACCGTGGCCCAGCACCACCTATAATTAATTTCCAGTTTGCTAATATAAAGACTACATGTTTGCTTCACTTCTGCTCTCTGCCTTATAAGAAACTTGTATGTTCTGATTAGTACTACAGCAGAATCAAGTAACAGCTGGTTTTTATATCCCTAAAGAGAGGTGCTGTAGCCTTCAGGGCACCCTGACATCTTTTTGCCCCAAGTGCAACCTAACCTCTCTCTACAACAGCTCTTCCATTCCACTGTGGTCATCTTGCGCAGACTTGGTTTTTGTTTTTTTTAATTTTGTCATATCACCTTCTCCCCTTTAAAAAAAATACAGTACTCAGTGGCGTCACTAGGGTTTGCATCACCCAGTGCAAGAGACCAGCGTGTCACCCCCATGATGGACCTCCTCCCATGCAGTGGGCTGGGCAATGACCCAGGTGGTGGATGTGGTGATGTACCATTGCCCCACCCTGCTATTTTTTTGGCTGTGCCATTGATAGAACACGGATATTTCAACGTGGTTTTTTTCATTGCATTCTGCTGTAAATTACACATCGAATAATAATACATGGTGGTATTATTCCTGCAAAGCACAATTTTAGCGATTTTGGTCACTAGTGATGTCACCCCCCTGGGTGTCATCTTATTGGTTGACCAACCTTATTGGTTCCATGCTGTGCCATAACAACATCTCATTGGCTCTTCAAATAACAAGTCTCATTGGTCCGTTTTGAATTAAGGAAATTTACTTTTTTTTGTTACATAAGACAGTTGCATTTTTGTTTTCTGGGTTTTTTTGGGTTTTTTTTTGCCATAACTTTTGATAGAATGGAGATATTTCACTCCGGTTTATTTCATTGCATTCTGCTGTAAATTATGTATCAAATGGTATATAACATGATGGTATTATTCCTACAAACTGCGATTTTAGCGATTTTGGTCACTCATGTGCGTCACCCAGTGCAATCTAGCAATGCCACTGGCAGTATTTAACATCCATATTGGTGACGAGTTTTGGTGGACTTGAAAGCTTGCTCTAGAGATCTAACTTTACTTTTGGATTTTTGTCAAATGGGCCAAAATGCTTTGGCTACTGTTGCAATACGGATGTAATTAAGATGAAGCAGTAGCAAAGAGAGAGTGCGAAGGAGGATTAAACAGAAGTGAGAAGAAAGGCAGAGGAGTTATAGGCTGCAATCCTATATGCATCTACCTTGGAAGAAGGTCCATCAAACTTGGTATGATTTGCTTCTGAGCAGACATGCCTAGGATTGGGCTGTCGGTATACTTGAAAAGGAGAAAGCACAGAGAGAGGGGCAGAGACTGCAATAAGTCTGTATGCAGCTACTCTAATAAATTGCAGTGTTTGTTTCGAGTGGAGAGTCTATCTCTTTCCTGATTGCATCTTCAATATACTCTGAAACATGGTGCAGCAGAACCTCTGTGGGGTAGCCCAGGAAGAAAGAACCAGGATAGAGTAATGGAAAACACAGTCAGTGTGCAGCTTGGAGGACTGACACCTTCGGAATAGCTGGCTTTCAACACAAAGAGCTTAGTATAGACACGGACACAAGAATTCAGCCTGTATACTGAGCTAACTATGGCTGACAGTGAAGAGAAAGGAAAGGTAAAGCTGTTCTAGTATCTGTTTGGAGAAAAATGCCAGGAAGTGAACACAGGCAAGACAGTAGGGAACCCAGAAACACTAAGAAAGCCAATGGAGGCATCCGACACAGATTGTGACATCAGTAAAAATGTGGCTGTGGAACAACATTAATTTTTCGCCCAAAACCAAGAGGAAAGAACAAGGCCATAACTGTGAGGAAGTGGGGCAAAACACCAGGACTTTTCCTAGTCTGGGACTGATGATGTCATCAGCAGCAACATTCAGGTGCTGCCTTTGGAACTCTTTCCCCCAAAGGATCTTAGCTGAAAAGAAGCATAAGCCTCAGTAGGAGACAAATGGAGACATTTTCCTAAGGGCGTATGTTAATGTCTAGGGCTCAACCTTCATCTTTCACAAGGTCTGCTTGAGAGACAGTGTGTGACTCATGTTACTGTAGGTCTACAATCCTATGCAAATTTGCCTTGCGTAGAGGGCAGGCGCAGCAACTCTGTGGCCAGTGGCTGTTGAGCTTGGGCTTGAATTGTCAGGTTGAATTGAGCAGACAGTGGCCTATGAGGCCCCCTTCCATCCCTGTCAGCTTCTTCTCCTCAGTGCTCCAGTTTGGTGGTGGTGGTGACATCATCAAGTGCTCCAGATGGCAAATGTCCCAACTCAGTCACTATAGGGCCCCAGTGATTAAAATAAAAAAGATTAGTTGAGAGACGTTGGGAACTGATTTTTTCAGTGTCAATGACTGAAATTACATGGTTACAGTAGATTACAATTCCAATTGTGTGAAGACAGATTAATTTGAGGACCCCCCCCCCCCAGTAAGAACAGTGACCAGGAAGCTCAGATTTATCTTGCATGGAATCCCAAATGCCAGAGGCGTACCACCCTTGCGGCAAAACATGGCACATGCTGTGGGTGCTGTAAAGGAGGGGGGCACCAGAACATGCTCTCCAACTGCTTCCCCATTGGAAGCAGCGTGTCGTTATGACGTCAGGTGTTGCCCCTGGATGCCAGAAGCCCTGGGTACGCCACTGCCAAACACTCTGTTCTCTAACAATGGCCTACAGCAGGGGTGCCCAAACCCCGGCCCGGGGGCCACTTGTGGCCCTCAGGGGCTCCCAATTAGGCCCTCGGGGAGCCCCTAGTCTCCAATGAGCCTCTGGCCCTCCAGAGACTTGCTGGAGCCCATGCTGGCCCAATGCAACTGCTCTCAGCATGAGGTCAACTGTTCGACCTCTCACCTGAGCTGTGGGACGAGGGCTCCCTCCATTACCTGCTGTTTCACATCTGTGATGCAGCAGTGGCAGAGAAGGAAAGGCCTGTCTTGCTTTGTGCAAGGCCTTTTATAGGCCTTGAGCTACTGCAAGACCTTCATTCATTCATATAAGTTCCATCCATAAGTTCATTTATGTAAATTTATTCAAATTTTAAATGTAAATTAATTTTTTTCCCCAGCCCCCGACACAGTGTCAGAGAGATGATGTGGTCCTCCTGCAAAAATGTTTGGACACTCCTGGCCTACAGTATCCCTCAGGAGAAGTCAAACAGTTCCATGTGAAATGGGAATTCCAGCACATCATCTCTAGAATACCCACAGAGCGACAGGAAGATGTAGCCAGACATAAAGATAGTCAAGCACTCTTATTGAAGGCCAAAAAGAAAAGTCTTCAGGGGTCCCATACCTGGCTTCACTCAAACATCACAACATACCCTTTCAAGGAATAGATAGCCTCAAGGACAAACAGGATGAAGAACAAAAACCGCATTATCACTGAGGTCCTGCTTGCTGCAACTCCAGCGAGGGTGGGGTGAGAGTATACAGAAGCAGCTGAGACAACAATAATCTCAACAAATATCACAGTATAACAAAGGAGCCACAACCTGAGGTCACTGCGCAAAGGGAAAAATGGTTTGGGTACAACCAGGAAGTCTGCATACAAAAGAATAGCAGCAGGCCATTGTTGATGGTGTGGTGGAAGAGAGATCCTATGAAGCTCTCACAGACAGAGGACCATGACTGAGGAAAGAAGGGAAAGAGACAACAAAAGATTTCAAAATCAGGACCAAGTAACTTTGTGAACCAGTCAGTCATCAGTAGGCCTCAGACAAAAGAGGTGGAGGATGTGGATCTTACCAAGAGAAGTGGCATGCAAGCAGAGCCCAACTCACAGAGCAGAAGCAAAGTGAGAGCCCAATCCTATCCAACTTTCCATCACCGAGATAAGGGCAATGCAACACCAAGGTAAGGGAAAAAGCATTTCCTTACCTTGAGGAAGCCATCCCCCCACTGCAGGATGCAGCACATGCTTGTTGACGTAGCTGCACCGGCACTGGAAAGTTGGATAGGATTGGGCCCTTAGTGATTCAAGTTATCAAACACACTAGAAGTGGGAGACTGGTACAACAACTTTAATGCAGGCTCAATTGAAGCTATCAATTGAAGTAGTCCAGTTCCACCACTACTATCCCCACCTCTTCCTTATCTGGTGTGGATGGGGTGGGGGGAAGAGGCAAAGTGATCTGGTGGCTTTACCCCATACCTGACTCTCCCAGCATGCTTGTTTAAAACAGAATGGGTGCATCGGAAGATAAGGGGCTCTAGGTAAGGTGCTCCAGATCAGTGGTGTAGCTAATGATTTTGTAGCCCGGTGCCAAGCTCAAAATGTTGCCCCAGAAGCGATGTCACAGCCAGAGGTGATGTCACACCTGGGCTTTAAAAAATTGAAAATTGGGAGGAACCCACCTCCTCCCCCAGCGGCTCCCCACCCACTTGTTCTGCTGCCTTCCCTGTCAGTTGCCTAGCTAAGGTAACTATCTACTATCTGGAGTCAAAGAAGATTTGTAGCTGCCCCCCCCCCCAGACAAGATCAAATTTAATTAAGTAAATAAATGAAAAGTGTGTCCCTGACTGGTTCAAGACACTGTGTTGGGGTGAAGAGGGATGGTTATTCTCCCCCTGCTAAATATAAAAAGGACACCACTTGAAAAAGTGCCTTTTTACCCAGTTAGCAGGGGCAACTGTTTTATGATACATGGAAATGAGAGCTGACTCATATTGACACCTTATTGGTTTCATGCTGCATCATGATAACATGTCATTGTAGCATGTCAATAACATAATAATAATTGATTGACTCTCACTACAATCAATCTTATAAGTCAGAAGAGTTAAGAAAACTAAGAGTTAAGAAAATCCAGTTTTTATTCTGTAAGGCAGTTGTGTTTTCATTTGCTAGTTAATTGGCCAGAACATTTGATAGAATACAGATATTCCAATGCATTTTGTTTCATTGCATTCTGCAATAAATTACCTTTCCAATGATATATAACATGATGGTATTATTAGTACATACCAAGATTTTCACAATTTTGGTCACTATTGTTAAGCTCAGCTTGTTGTCCACCTAAAGCTTGATGCCTAGTGCAACTGCTACCCCCTGCACCCCCTTAGCCACGCCACTGCTCCAGATTGTCACACTTCACCTTCTTTGCCCACATGTGGCTGCAAGAAAGGGGGCAGCAGTGGGGGCTTTTCTTTTTTTTCCTCCAGCAGCGCCCTCTTGGTAAGCAGGACGAGGATTAGAGACCTGACTGAAGCAGCTTGACAGGTGGCCAGAAGGGAGGGTGGCAAGCAGATGCGGGGTGCAGAGCACCTCAGTTCACTGCCTCCCCCCAATCAATGTGAGTCTTTCAGTGAAGCCTTGCCTCAAAGACTAGGGTTGCAATCCTAACCACACTTTCCTGAGTGTAAGTATCATTGACCAAAATAGGACTTACTTTCTGAGTAGACCTGGTTAGGATTGTGCCCTAGGAGACCTAAGAGAATAACAGACAAAAGCCTCTTTAAAAGGCTACGTGTTAGTAATCTCCAGCCTCAACCAGTTAAAATGAGCTCCCAGTGTGTTTTTAACTGTTGAAAGGAAAGATGCAACAATGGGTGTGTAATTAAGAGGAAGACCCAGAAGTAGCAGGGAGGCAGAGGATGAAAGAGGAGCAAGGAGCTTTTAATGTGTGTGAAGAGGAGACACAGTCAAGGTTTGTAGCAATTCTGCATGCAACTACTTTAACAAATTACACACTGTTTTACACTGAGAGCCTCTCTTCTGTCTGTGCTACCACCAAACTCTGAAACTCTGAAACTACCCTTTTTGTTGAGTTTAATATGTTCATTGTTGGAGTCTTTGTTTCTCCAGGCCAGACAGAAAACCACTTATCTATCCTTCTTCCCACCCCCTTCTTTTACAAGGAACAGAATTATCCTGAGGGAAGCCAGACAACCTGGCACCTGGTTTCAAAACCCCGTTCCTAATCTATGGCTAAACTGTCAAATGTAGCCAGATGGGAGCAAGCTGAGTGCTCCTTGAATCTCCCCCCCCCCTTCACTACTGTAACAAAGCACTGGCTCCCTTTTTCAAATGGTTTCAAATGTGTGGCAGATAGAAAGCTGACTGAATATGGGAGTGGGGGGGGGGAAAGTGGCTTGAAGATTTGGAGCAGATTAGCAGTAGGTGCAGAATAAACCACCACCTCAAAATGGAGCCATTCAGTTTTTGTCGCCATGCCAAACATGCCATGAGTATGTCATTTGGTGCAGGGCGGGGCTTCCTTTAATATCCTACAGACCAGAGGTTGTGACTATTGCAGAGGCACCATGCTGGTTTGCCAATCAAACTGAGCTGTTTGGACTTAAGAAGTGGTCTCAGCTTCTAAGACAGGTAACCAAAAGCACCAACCTCTACTGCAATGTCTCAAGCAGGATTAGGGGGTGAGGCACAAGGAGGCTGCACAAGCCCACCCTTCTTGTAAGTCTAGACATGGCAAAGGACATGCAAGGCAGTCGCACATCTGCTTGACTGCTTGGCCCAGGTTTCTCTGATTTGCGTCTAGTAGGCAGGAGTCCTGCAAACCTGTAAAAGCATCACTAATTTGGTATGTACAGATCAAATATTTTGTGATTAGAGGAATCGGGCACATTGGGCAGTCTGCGATCAGGTTATTTGGGCTGTCCTCTTTTGTCCAGTGACACATGTGCAAATGCTGTCAGGCTGTCAGGCTGCAATCCTATACATACTTATTGTATGTATCCCGCTGAACTAAATAGGACTTGCTTCTGATTAGACAGGCTTAGGATTGTGCTGTTAATGGTTTTGATGCCTCTGATTGGAGTTCAGGGCAAAACAGATTCATGTTGATAGCACCAGTTAACACAGAGCTGCTTATTTGATCGGTACTGACTGGCAAGTACGTAATATGAGGAGTTTGAAAGTTTCATTCTATATCATGACAAACATGGGGGAGGTCCCTCCTTTGCTTTTCCTGTATTTCCCACTGCCTTTGCTGCTATAGGTTGTGTTGTGGAAGCCCTATTTATAGTACAAGAAGAGGAAAAAGCTCCTCAGGCAGCAGGAAAACCAAGTTAGGAAAGAATAGGAGGAAGTGTGGAGGCCATTTCACCAAACAATTTAGAACAAATTCAGCTTCAAATCTTGCAAGCCTGGCCATTGTTGCTACAAATGTGAACTAAGCACAATTCCTTCTGTGTATGTGTTTCCGTGTCCTTCAGAAGTTTCAAAAGGGGGCTTTGAATGAGAAGAGAGATGGAATGAAGAAAGTCTTCAGCAGCTCAAGGTAACAGAGAGCAGAAAAAAAACTGGCCCAGAACAAGGAAGCTGTCAGAGACGCCCACACTTGAGGTAAGTGCCCTGCATGTATTTTACCCTGTTTGTATCTTGGTTTAAGAGAGATTCAAATTAGTAGATGTGACTCATGGGGTCTGAGGTGAGGAAAAACCATTATTGATGTGTGGTGCTGTTTTAGATTTTTAATAGGGAAAGAGAAATTGCAGTTAAAAGGGGGAGGGCCCAAGTCCCTTTTGCATACAGTCCAGGTTAAATTCTCAACAAAACAGTGCATTGCAAAACCAGTTGCTGCTAGTATTTTGTTGCACGAATCCCATTAACTAGCAATATTAACCATGCGGGATAGTCACCTTGGCTGGGTGAGGGTGGAGTTAGAAGCAAAGGGATTTGTGCATTTGTACCAGTATACAGGCCGTTTGGCTTTATTGTTATAAATAATTATAGTGTAGCACCTGGAAGATCTAAACTACATGTGATCACAAGTGTATTCTTGTCCCTCATGTGCTTTTTCCCCAGTGGGATGGGGAGGGGATTTTAACTCTTTGTTCCGACCATTGTCCCATTGGGCCCCAACCCAATGGGACAATCATTGAATTGAATGGGCCATTCATTCAATTTGAATGACTGAATGGGGAAATCATTGAAGCCCAATGATTTCAGTACCACCATTCTTCTGAAGTAACATAGGCTCTGTGTGATTTCTGATTCCTGTTTCTGGTAAAGCAATTTCATCACCATTTTACCTTCTGGGGGATGCTTTTAAAAATGTTTTAAATATTTTGATGTATTTGTGCGCTGGAGGAGTGGTAGGTGAAATACAATTTAAAAAATAAAATGACTGATGTGTTTTAAATTTATGAAGTAAGAGTGCATATGTAAGATGTCCAGGACTTACGGCACAATAACTAATTGGTGTTAAATGATGCTGAATATACAAGCTTTCTGAAGTGCATAAATCAAATCAAGGTCTACCTAGTCAAAATTCTTTGCAAGAACCCAGGAAAGCAAAGGGTGCCTGGTGGTGATCCCCCAGCTAAAGCGCTGGTAAACCTTGCTGGATAGTTTGAGTTTCAGGCATTTTGTAAATACTGTACAAGGTTGGAGATTCTTTTCTTCCTGTTTAAAGAGGGAACTGTTGTGCTTGGTTGAGTCTTGCACACCCTGCTTCAGAAGCTCTGTACAGGACAGGCTATTGCAGAATCAACGAATATAGTAGTTAGCAGGTGGAATGTCTTCAGCAATGTGTAACTGTCGGGGAAGGAGGGTCTCAAGCAGAGTGATAGGAGAGTAGGAATGTTTTTACTAATACATAAACGTGTCTCTATTTTTCAAATATAAAATGCTGGATGGGATATAATAAACCAGCCTGTGTGATTAAAAATGCCCTTAAGAATCATTGCCTTTTCCTGAAGAATGATCTTAGCAAATTCATCCTTAGTAGACAAGATTATTCAACTATTGCTTTGTTAGCTTTGTTCTCCATCAGGGTTTACATACTCAACTGAGCCATGAAAATCTTGTTGGCAGAGGCTTCCTTTTTCCTCTCAGTAACACATTTGAAGCTAAAGGTAGGACTTCACACAGTTTTCGAAAACAAAGAAAGGGAACAGCACAAGCTGGAGCTATGCTATCTACTGGAACAAGTTGCTTCTCTAAGATCTTGTACAAATACTTGACAGATGTCCTGCAATGGCGGGAGAACAGTATGGCCATCATTTCCTGCTTATGAGCTTATCTGATGGGCCACAGCGGGATGCTGCACTGGGTAGTCTCTTGATCTGATTCAACAGGGCTCTTTTTATGTTCTTAAGGTACTCTGGTGTCTAACAGCAAAATGAAAGTGGCAGGGAAATGACATCGTTATATGCATTGAGAACATAAGAAAATGCCTGCTAGTTTGGACCGAAGTTCACTGTTTCCAGTAGTGACCAGCTGGGTCTATCTGGGAAGCTCACAAGAAAGGCATGAAGGCAACAGATGGGAAATTATCACCCAAACCAGCCCCCTATCTCTAGGGCAAGGTGACCCTGGCCTGGGGGCCAATCTGGGGTTCGGGCAGATCCGCCCACTCAGTGAGCAGACATTTTGGTTCTGCCTGGCCGCCATGTGAAGTCACATCTGCCTGGACATCCTGTCGTGCAGCCTTCTGGAACACCAGGCAGCAGACCTGACTGCCCAAGGCATCCCTGTCTTCCGAACAAGGAGGACTTTGTGCAGTGCCCGGGAGGAATGCTTAAATGCGGTCTGGACAGGGATCGCGTTCCCAGTGCTCAGCGGTTGCGAATTTGAGTGCTGCTGCTCTAGGATACGAAACCGCAATAAATGCTCTTGCTGTTGTTTGACTGTAGTAGACAGACCTTCATCTTCAGATGCACATTTAACTATCATTGGTGATAGTCATGATTAGGCATCCTTTTTCTTCCCGCCCATAATATGTAATATGGAACCAGAAAAAGTCTACAGATCAAATTCTTTGCAGATTTAAGAAGATAAAGCTTCTTAAATGTTGGTCAGGTTCGGAAGAACCATCTCATCCCAACCATTCAAGGTGTCTTCAGATAAAATCTTGCCAAGGAGCAGCTCTGCAAACTGCATGGCATATTATTTTGAAACTGAGGTTTTTCTCCTTTTTCAAAAGTGAGTTATGATATGACAGAGTGTTCTTTTTTCAAAGAAGGAAACGTGTTGTTGTTTTTAAATCTCACTGGTTGTACGTGAGCCCTCAAATAGCACTTGGATCCCAGCCAATAAGTTTCAGCTGATAGCAAAAGCCAAGTTATTTGGGTTCTTCATTTCAAATGTATGTCTTGTATTGTGCCTAACTGGAAGGTAGTCTTATGACTCAAACGATGGAACTGAACAATAAAAAGATTCAGTGCCACCCCCAAACCATGGCTAAAGTAGCAAGATTTTTGCCATTCTTGACTGAACCCTGTGACTAATATTGCTGGTGTGCAGAATGATGCCTATTAACATGCACTCTTTTCATGATTTATGGCTGTGCTGGGCATAATTCAGACTTGGCGTTCTGTCGTAAAAGGTTCCTGATGATGATCAAAAAAGAATAGAAACCTCTGTGCTCCTCTGTGCTCCTAGAAATAAGTGCTCCTCTGACTCAGTCTAGTGGGAGTCTGCATGGTTAGTCTGTGCCAGGATTTCAAATTGGGGTGTGTCCACAGCTCATGCCCCTGATTATGAAAACCGCATCAAAGAGGGATCATTCGGTTTCCTGAACCTGGAAGGAATATGCTTTGAAGGCACCTGGCTTGCATCTTGCCCAGTGGGGATTGCCAAGGCCTGAAGTTTCATTATTTTGGCTGAAAGACTTTATTTATCCAGGTATTTATGTCCCACCTTTCTACCTCCAAAGAGCCTCCGCTCTGTGGTTTACAACATTTTAAAAGTATAATACAATGCAGCAATAAAACTCTCAGGCTAGTACTGGTCTGTATGGGAGCTGTGTTCTGAGCACCCTCTGGCCTGAGCATTTTTTCTTCTTCCCCCCTCCCTCAGGACATGCTAAGCCAACCCTGGGAGGGAGAGGAAGGGACTGTCTCAACAATCTCTCAGGGCAGTGCAGGACATCTTGTGTTAAGAGTTCCACTGGCCAAGGCACCTTGATGTAATAATATTTCTAATTAAATTGTGAAAGTATTATTGTTAAAAAGACTTGTTTATGGATAACTTCTAGTGCAATCATATGCCTGCCTACTTACGAGTAAGTCATTAGTGAAGCTTACTGCCATATAAACTTGCATAGGATTGCAGCCTTCATTTAAATGTCACAATTCCATGACTTTTTTCCTTTGGGAATTTGCTTCTTTATTTTAAAAATGTATAAACCACTTTTCCAACATGCAAAGCAGTATACAGTGAACGTAATAAAACGTATAAAATGACAGTGATAAAACACAGTAAAACCAATTAACAACAATACTCAGAATAACTTCAGAGTACTTTCCGTGGAGTTGTTGAAGAATCTCCCATCCAGGCACTGACCAGACTAAGACCTGCTTAATGTCAACAGTACAGCAGCCCTCACACCAAATGCCAACAGGCTAGTACTGGTGAATGATGTAGCACTAATGAGAGTGCAGAGGAGGCAATATGTCCTCCTGCCCACCTGTGCAAAATCCAATGTGCTGTCTAAGTGGAAGTGCCTTGTGCAATAAAGGAAGACAGGTAGAGAACTAGGCAGTGGTTGTGGTTGTAGAGATGCAAGCCTGTCCTACTTATACATAATCTCTGCATATAAGAGGTGCTTTCATAATGCAGCTGTTGGCAGTGATATAAGCCAGCAAGAATAATAAAAGTGCATAATGTGAAAGGTAATAAAGAGCTTGTTTGTCAGAATGCCAGATGCAAGGGAGGGCACCAGGATGAGGTCTCTTGTTATCTGGTGTGCTCCCTGGGGCATTTGGTGGGCCGCTGTGAGATACAGGAAGCTGGACTAGATGGGCCTATGGCCTGATCCAGTGGGGCTGTTCTTATGTTCTTATGTTTATAAAAAATAAAGAGCCACTGAAAGAGTGGTGGAAAAGATTTTTCTGCTGTATCCGTACATATCTGTCTTATGACAATGAGTTATGAATCGGAACTTGAATAGGAGTAATAAGGGAATAAAAGGCCCTTTTTTCTATATGTTCCACATGGTTTATGTGGAATTTTAATCACACTACCCTTGATGAACTGTGGGATCCACGTGACTTAGGAAACTGCATGGGTTCTTTTTCCATGATAACTATGCAGGAGTAGTAATGTATTAAACCTCATTTCCACTTAAAGGCAAGCACTTACCCTGTGTGGTATGCTTAGAAAATCTCTCAGGATGAGGATTAAATTGAACTGGTGGATGTCACAAGGCTGCGGGAGGTAGGTATGTGTTTGTTTCTGGTGCTGAACTGAGGCCTGCTTCTCATGACATGACTGTCATGCAAAGCCTTGTGGGAAGTGCCTCTGTGGGGCAGTGAGTCCCCATAGGAGTAATTGGTATACGCTTCATATTGCCCAGCTATTATCATAAATATTTAGGAATGACATGCAGACAAACCACGTAGTACGGGGACCAGGGTATCATTTTGGACTCCAGTTGTGGTGGTGGGAAGATATTTCAGTTAGAACGCTCTTTCATTTTAAATTGTCAAAAAATGGGGGTATTTTAAGAGCATTTGTTGTGGCCACTTTTCATACCCCAGAAGTTTGGATGTTGTTTTCCCATCTAATAAGCTCCACATCCTTAAAGAAGTGCATATCCTGACCTCTCCCCTCCCTCTGGGCAAGCTTTCTTAAGCATGCAGGGTATGGCTCATCCAAACCACACCTCCACAAGCACTGCTAAACTGAGTTTAAAAGTAAGTTATCAGCTGATATAGAGGGGTTTTTTTGGAGGGGAGGGGGACACAAACTGCTCCCCCATAAGGGATTAAATAAATTGACCAAGGAGCAAGGGGATAGGCCAGGACATTTGTGTGCAGTGGCGTCACTAGGATTCGCGTCACCCGGTGCGGGAGGCCTGTGCATCACCCCATGTAGTGGGCGGGGCAATGCCCCAGGTGGGCGTGGTGATGTACCATCGCCCCACCCCCACTGGTATTTTGGCTGCACCTTTTTTTATAACACAGATATTTCAATATGGTTTGTTTCATTGCATTCTGCATGAAAGTACGCATTGGTTGATATATAATATGATGGTCTTATTCCTCCAAATTCTGATTTTAGTGATTTTGAAAACTTGTAGAGTCACACACACACACACACCCCCGTGTCAACTTATTAACACCTTATTGCAGCAGTTCTCAAAATTTTAGCACTGGGACCCACTTTTTAGAATGACAATCTGTCCAGGACCCATTGGAAGTGATGTCATGGCCAGAAGTGACATCATCAAGCACATTAAAATAAATAATTATAAATAATTAAATTAAAATAAAATAATTAAATAAGGGGGAGCCAGTCCTGTTCCACCAAGTGAATCTTCTCTGAAGTAAGTCCTATTGTGGTCAATGGGGCTTACTCTCAGGAAGGTGTGGGTAGGATTGCAGCCTGTGAGTCCAAGCCTATGCATGTCTACTCTGAAGTAAGTCCGATAGTGGTCAATGGAGCTTACTCTGTAGTCTGCCTGCAATAACAACCCCCCAAAAAGAATCGGTGAGCTCTTCAGTGCCCAGTTTAAAGTTCTTCTATTTCAGGCACATCAGAATAAAGACCCACCTGGTTTTGCAAGTGCAGAATAGAAAACTTTCCCCTTACCATTCAAGCTTCTTTTTTGTTCTTTTTAGGGGGGGGGGGAGGCTGCCTTCTGGAGCAGCTCCATCTGATCAGGACCCTTCTGGTGTCCTCACATTCCCCTTTGCCTGGCCTGACCACCAGCCAAGGCACGTCTGCCTACTCGCGAATAAACACGACTGTGAGGCTGCTTTGCTTTCCATAGGGCTCCATAGCCTGGGAGGGAGGCAGCTGGGAGGGAGGAACCTCCTTCTCCGGTGTTTTTGGGGGCTCCACTCATTGGATGAGGACCATTCTGACATCCTTGGAGCCTCTCAGCCTGCCTCGACTAAGGCAAGTTCGTCTACTCGCGAGTAAATGTGGCCAGGTGGCTTTGTTTCAGCTCAGACATTCAGCTGGGAGGGGAGAACTTCTTGGGTGTTTTGGGGGGGCTGCAGTCATTGGATCGGGACCATTCTGGTGTTGTTGGATTTCCCTCAGCCTGCCCTTTCCGACGGACTATGGCAAGTGCACCTACTCGCGACTAAACTTGTGATACGGCTCACTTTCCATAGGACTCCATTCATTTTTCCCCTCTGTTTTTTTGGCCATAACTTTTTAACGAAAGGAGCAATTTCGGTTCTGTTTTTTGCACTGCACTCAGCTGGGAATTCTGCATCCAATGGTGTATGGCATGACGTGGTAGCCCCTAACCCCAAGCTGTTAGCGCGTCTTCCCTCCAGGGCACGTCACCCCCTGGTGCGTCACCTGGTGTGGCCCGCACCCCCTGCACCCCCTAGCGACGCCAGTGTTTGTGTGCCCATATCTTGAATTGCACAGGGCCATGGAAGTATTGTCCAAATAGTCCTGTAAGTATTCCCGAGGAATAACCATGTGTGGCTTGAAACGCAGGGGTGGAAACACTTCTCCTGGCCCTCACTAGTTGATAGATTGCATCTGTTGGGAGCCAATTCATGTATGTGATGCTTAAGACATTTCTGCCCAACATTGCATACATGCAACAGGACCAAATGTGTATACCTATGGGCCAGGCAAAAATGGGTTAAATTCAGAAGGGAAGTGAAAGAGGTTGTACCTGGGTCAGTATCTGGAAGCTTGCCCATCTTTCTTCCCCTGCTATTCACCTCAGTTTAGGGAAGAATGAGAGGGGAAGGGCCATTTATTTCTCTCTCGCGCTCTGGGCACCAACTAGAAACAGAGACCATGGGAGTCTATCTTCTCTGCCATATTGGCAACAGTGACTCAGCTTCTAAACCCATTGTGCAAATGGTGCATTCCCCTTTCTCCCTACACTGAGAAAAGGAGCCAACTGCATTGCCCTGGCAACCTGGCTTCCTTTAGCTCTCCCATGGTGTTTGGGTTCTCAAAGGAATGATTCCTTTGCAGTTAGATACTTGCCAGCTGGTCTCATCCCCTCCTTGTGAGAGGGCTTCCACTGATACCAGTAACACCTGACAGACCAAAACAAACTGCTGCCATAGATTCTGGTGACATGCCCGTCCAAATAAGTTTTGCAATATTAACTTCAAAATCTAAAATTCTGTAACATCCCAAACTTCACATCTAGATGTTAGCCTTGTGTACAATTTTACTGAACATCACACTCCCATAATGTTGAGATGTTCAGAATTCACTTTTCAGTAATTAATGTGAAAGACCCAGTTCCCAAGCAAGTCAAACAGTTTTTCAGTCAGCCAAAATAGGAATAGTTGGCAGGCATGCTGAAATATGTGATACAGATTAATCATGGGCAACTCGTACACGTGGAATAAAGGGGCACTATGCCTAATTAGTAGGGTTGCCAATTAGTGATAGATAATGCCAGGATAGTTTGTCATGTGTTGGATCAGATAGAATAACCTATGCCTTGGTGTATGTACCAAGCCCTCTTAAAGAGGGCTTCAAAAGAAAATGATGTTGTTCTCAAAGTGGTGAGCTAAATTTGTCAACCAATAGTATGTTATTGTAATTTTAGTTACTGACTCAGGGTGTTGGCTCTTTTGAAAGTATACAAAGGAAAGCTATTCTGATGAAACATTAAAAAGTTTGGAAGGCCAAAGACTACTAAATGTGTTGTAGCATAAGCATTTGTGTGCTAGATCCTCACGGAATGTGGGTAAAGGAATATGCAGAGTTTTGAGATATTGGAACTCTTAAGCAAGAATGGATGAGAAGGAACACATTGATAAAGATTTCTATTTTTCCATAGTTTATCTACATCTTCACCAAAGGAAGATTGTTAATAAAATATTTCACCTTGCCTTTATTTTTAATTTAATGGACTCATCTTACAGTTTTTGATGTGGAAAAGAAATACAGGTAAACGTAAAACAGTGCAACATTCCCTTAGGTAACTCCTTTGCTCTGTAGAATTCAGACTTTCTCACCAGACAGTGTGTACGACATTACATGCTGACTGAGTTTACTGCCCCAGGCTGCCATATCTGCAGAAAGTTTTACTTTCCATCATGTCCTCCAGATGCCTTTAAGCTCAGCCACTTAATGTGAGAGCTACTGGTTTATTTATAGCTGGCATCTTAATGACACTTGGATATTTTTAAAACATCCTGCCTGGTGATACTGGAATTGATTTCATGAACTCCATTGCATCAAGACCTACTGCTTGTCCGCTGCTTGCTCTCTAGGTTTGGTACCTGTGAGGCAGATCAGCAAATGGGGCAGCAGCCCTTCACCTGTAAAGCATGTTTGCGACACCATGCGAGTAGGCAGCACTGGCAGGGTGGCGTGCATTGTTGGCAAAGAGGAAGTCACGCAGACATTTCAGCTGGACTTTGGACTTTGGGTTGCACAAACTTGCAATAAAGCAGTAGCACAACCTATGGTCATTGAAATGGCACTTGCAGAGGACCTCTGGGGAATTCTCATCCATTTCAAAGAGGCTTTGGGCAAGAGATGTTCCGGGAGGATTGTGCTCCATTATTCCCTTATTAAACCTCAAGCCCCTTGTGCTGTTTGGTGACTCTGTGTGTTTTCTCACCTGGCCCCTCATGTGTGAAACTCATTTCCCCTTTAAATACTTATGTGGTGATCAAGGGGTGGTCTTGATACTACTAACTCCCTTCTTTCCCCAGATCTGCCTCTATGCCAGGGCCAAATGTTGAGATTATTTTCTTCTTAGTATCTTGTAATAACTATCTCTATCAACACAGAATAGTTGAGACACATGTGAACATGCATGCATGCATGCACAGAAATGATCCATCCTTTTAAGTGAAGGGTTTTGTGCATTTAACATGCATCACTTGTATATAGGCCCATTTAATTGTTTATAACAGTTTGGGTGCAATCCTAACCCCTTATGTCAGTATTTTCCAGCACTGCCACAGCGGTGCCAATGGGACATGTGCTGCATCCTGCAGTTGGGTGTCACTCACGGAGGCCTTCTCAAAGTAAGGGAATGTTTGTTCCCTTGCCTTGGAGCTACATTACTCTTATGTCAGTGCTGGAAAGCACTGATATAAGGGGTTAGGATTGCGCCCTCAGGGTGTAAAGTGTTGCAAATGTGCCATAAAGCAACACCATAGGCATTAGCAGTACTGGTAGGAAGGCCTGCACTGTCCCACCAGTGGTTAGTGCAGGGCCCAGTGAGCACTGGAGTAGGTAAGCTAAGCATTGAGCAGTGGGGGGTGGAAAAAAGGGCAGGGAGGAGGTGAAACAGGGTGGACATGGGCAGAGGATGCCCCAGGACTGTGTTCCAAGACTTGTGTCCCAGGGGCAGGATCGGCAGCGCTGGCACACACCGCATCCTACCCCCTTTCCAGGCCAGATTCACGTAGTCAGGTCCATTCGGACTTGCACCAATGATTAGGTGCAGGTCTGAGTAGACCCATTGCTGTGGCTGAGGCTTTCCTTGGAGCAAGGGGACAAATGTCCCCTTACCATGAGGAGACCTCCAAACTGCAAAATTCCCCTGCAGGATAGTAGCACAAGCTGCACTGGTCCTGCTGCATCGGTGCAGGGGACTTTCTACTATAGGATTGGGCTGTAAGTTGGCTGGAAGAATAGGTGCTCTTAAGGAATCATCAAATGGTCTGAAATGTAGGGATGAAGTAACTGCCCCAATTCCATCAATGGGCTTGCTTGGTCACCAGTAGCAGTGTACTTATCCCAGTCTAGTCCATATCTGTATAGATGAGGATGTCCCATAACAATAGGACATACAACTACTATATTGTGTTTGCATCCTGTAGAAGAGATGTCTGGCATTCCCTTCTGCAAAACTTTTTAGCACTATGATTGAAGGTTTTGTTAAAAAAAATTCTCACAACCTAATGTTGCATGACAGTCTTGGTTTGCCTCCTTAGGGAAGGAAATGCTTTGGGACTGAAAATGTGCCATGAGATTTACCCAAACCAGTCACTGCAAACCAATTTTATAAATGGAAGAAGCACAATTATCCAAACTGCTGGTTTCTTCAGTGAGCTCCATGGGAGACCCACTCAATGTTAATGCCTCATCCATCAGTCTGAATTTGGCATATTTCAACAGCCTACAAGCCTTCCCAGCAACTCTATTCGAACAACAGATGTCTTGATATATATTTGGATACTCGGGGAAAATTAACTAATGTTTAATGACAAATTCTTGTTCAAAGTCTTACTGCAAAGCTCTCTCGTAACAAGGTAGTTTTCATTATGCATGCTTGAGTAGCCTTAGGCTTGCTAGGAATGTCTATCTGTAATCTTTATCAGGTGACCTAGGTCTCTAGCCTAAACAGGTAACTCCTTGAAATGAGCAGCCAGTTTTCAACCAGTATGCTGTGTGGCACACTGATGCGCCACAAAAGGTCTGCAGATGTGATGACAGAGTTTGGAGCACAGCGGTTGGAAATCGGTGTCGGTGGAAGTACGAGGGACAGATAATTCGTTATTACAGTGAGTTGCCCTAGAAGCAGAGCTTCAGAACCTGGAAAAGTCTCCCGGAGCAACATCACAAGAGGCGAGTACCATAGAAGTCAGTATGTTATGAGAAGAAATACATGAAAATTGCTGAGCTAGAGCTTCTACAGAGCTAGAGCGTCTACAGTTGTAGAGTGACAAGAAGTGATATAAGGTTGTGGGTGCAATTCTGCTGATGAATTTGTGCCCTTCAGGGTCATCTAGACTACTGCTTCCCCTGCACCTGCTTAGGCACTGGGAGAGCACAACTGAGACTGTGAGGTGTCCCAGGGAAGATCTTTTCCTTTAAGACTTTCAGGCCCAAGGCAGAACATCTACTTATTGCCACCTTAGATGAGTCAGGAAAGGGTGTCCCCACACTAACTGAGAATGCACCTTGGCTCGTTTTGAGGTTGTAGAGGATTCTGGAGCAGTTTGTGCTCCCTCCAACATTCAGATGCACAATGATAACACAGGGTTGTGCTGCCCTCTACAGCTTGAGTGGGTCTAGAAGTCTATACAGTACAGTATTGTATGAATGGGCTGTCTGTAGCTATGCCCCAGGAACATGCCTTTGAGTTGGAGCAAGGAGGAAGACACTAGCATCTTGGCACAAAGGCAGCAGGGGATTGGGTCATTAGTTGTGACTTGTGCTGACAGTGAAACCCAACACTCACTTCTGTGTGCTATGCTGATATATTGCTTAAAGGGAGATGACTGCTAAACAGTTTTTAGGGGTTTTAATTGTATTGCTCAATTAAAAGACACACTTCTCTGTTTGTGTATTGCTGTGTTTCTGAATTGGAGATCGATGGACTGAAACAAGTGATGTTGATTTACCCAATTGATAAAATTAGCTCCGTGAGCTATTCAGATTGCAATCAGAAAAGATGAATGTCTTCACCTCCTTTACTCCCACCATTGTTGTTGGCAGTCTTCAGTCTCTAAAGACTATGGTATCACGCTCTGGATGGTGGTTCTGGCACAGCATCTAGTGTGGCTGAAAAGGCCGATCCGGGAGTGACAATCCCTTCCACACTGGGAGCAAGTGTAGTGTGTCCCTGGTCTGTCTCCCTGGCTGTGGGCCTTCCTTCTTTGCCTCGGTCTGTTGGCCAAGTGTTTCTTCAAACTGGGAAAGGCCATGCTGCACATTAAGAAGGAGCATAACATTGAGGACTCTTCAGCCTTGACCTACGCTTAGCATCAGCTTCTGACACTACTGTGTAGTTTCATAAATCAGTGTGTACAAGAGCTTATATAATATGTTGCAATGCTGGTCTGGCAGAAACTCTAAAAGAGGTGGACACTGGTGATAACACTGCAGACTGTCCTTTAGGCTGGAGCCATTGTGGCAGAGTAGTTAGAATTTTGGCTCTGGATGTGGGAAAACCAGGTTCAGAGTTCCTATTTAATTTCGTGCAACTTTTTCTCCAACCTAACCCAGTTGTGAGATTAAAATGAGAGAAACCTGTGCTGCTGTCCTGAGCTTTTGGGGGGGGGGGAAGTGTCATACAGTGTGAGAAATCAGTACCTCAGCTCTTTTCTCCTTCACCTTCACCTTGTTCCAGCTTGCTGCTAATGGAATTTCTTAAATGTATCACAGAGTGATGGTTAATAAGACATACAGTTATATCACATTTGTGGTTCTAGATCTAAACATTTAGAATTGGCTATGGAGAGATCCTCATCTAGTAAACATTAACTCAAAAAATTAAATAGCTCAGTAGGACTTTGCTTTACTGAATGTATCCTTTTCCTTGCAAACTATTATTAACATTAATTAACAGTATTTATATACTGCTTTTCAACTAAACGTTCACAAAGCGGTTTACAGAGAAACCTTCCTCTTCTCAGTTACTCTCAAGGTCCATTGACAGCCATCCTACTGACAGGAATCTTTGCTTTTTCTTGTGTTCCTCCTTCTTCTCTGACCGCCATCACCAGGTCCTATTACTTTCTCTCTGCATCTGTGCCTACATCTGTGCCCCATCTGTGCCTTGCTCCATGTAGGAAGCTGCCTTAGGTTGAGTCAGACTATTGATCCATCTAGCTCAGCGCTTCTCACCCTGTGGGTTGCGACCCAATTTTTGTTAGGTTGAGGGGCTGTGGTGTGACCTGGAAGCCTCAAGGCATTCTGGGGCATTCTGCAGCTGACAAGGTGGGTCGTGGAGGTAGTTTGAGAACAGTTGATCTAGCTTGTCAACACCAACTGGCAGTAACTATTCAGGGGTCCAGATAGGAATTTTTCTCTGTCCTACCTGGAAATGTCTGGGATTGAACACGGGGCCTTCTGCATGTGAAGCAGATGCTCTTCCTCTGAGCTACAAATGAGGGCTGGCCCAGTCATGAGTCCAATTGAAGCATTTGCTTCAAGAAGCACTTATGGATGCCTTACCTCCACCCACCCACTGCTGTTCCTCCTCCTTCCGCTCCCTGAACTGGAAAAAAGGAAGGGGGGAGCATAGCAGAAGAGGAATGTGGAGGAGAGGATGGTACATCAATAGGTAAATGGGAGGCTGCATTTGACACACCACCTAGGCCACCAAGAGGCCTTGGGCTGGCCCTACTACAGTCCCACCAACTCTACCACCCCTATGAAAGATATATTCTTCTCTAACAGATGCTGTTCACTTTTTCCATGATGCCTTTAGCTGCTTCTCAAACAAAACAAGGTCTATGTCTGTGTAACTGCATTTGCTCATGTTCATCCTATGTTGTCCTACCTATTCCATTCCATGGTCTGCTGTTTGTTCTTCAGGGATCTACTTTTTCAATGGAATTTCTCTTTCAGCTTATACATGAGCTTTTAATGAGATGGATTTTAATAGTTGTGCGATGCTAGTTGTTTGCTCTGTTTAATGAGTTAATTGCTTTTATGTTCTGTGTTTTTAGTATTGTTTTAACTGAATTGTATTCGTTTTATGTTGTCAGCTGCCTTGAGTCCCCTTCAGGGAGGGAGAAAAAAGAAAGCTAGCTAGCTGGCAACCTTGCCAGCTGACTAAATTTGTCAGTCTTCAAGGTGCCACAGGACCTCTGTTGCTTCTGTGGGTTTCTTAAAGAGTCATTGTAGTGTAGTGCACTCTGTGCACTACTCTGTAGTGCAGATAGGATGGTGTAGTGGTTTGGAAGTTGGTCTTGGGCTTAGAAAGATCCAGGTTCAAGTCTCTGCTTAGCCATGAAGCTTTCTGGGTGATCTTGGGCCAGTTACTATCTCTCAGCCTATCTCAAAGTGTTGTTGTGAGGACAGAAGGAGGGCAGGACACCACCCTGAGCTCCTTAAAGCAGTGTTTCTCAAACTGTGGGTCAGGACCCACTAAGTGGGTTGCGAGCCAATTTCAAGTCACATTTCAAGCCAATTGAAATATTTCAATATTTTATTTTTAGTACATTAGACTTGATGCTACCATGATATGTGACTGCATTTGGGGTAATGTTACAAATCTCTACTTTGAACTGGCTACTATGTATATCCTTCTAACAATGATAGTCAATGCGGCTTACTCCTGGGTAAGTGTGGGTAGGATTGTGAAAACTCTTCCGGCTTGAATATGTCACTTCCAATCATGACATCACTTCCTGTGGGTCCTAACAGATTCTCATTCTAAAAAGTGGATCTCTCTGCTAAAGGAAAGGTGGTATAAAAATGTGATAAATGAAATATGAAGGAAGCAAACCTGCACCAGAAGAACAGAAATTCCCAGTAAGAAGGTGGAGTTCTGTGAGACCAGGTGGTGGCTAAGTTTTCCAGCTTTATGTGGGTGGCATTTCATTAAACCTTTAGATCACAAGAGTAGAACACAAACTTTGGAGAGCCTGTATACTATATTCTCGGCCCCCGACCTTGCAAATATTTACCTCTGCTCTTTGAGCCTTACTTCAAGGCAGTCATAGTAGTCCCCAAGGTGAAATTTGCCATGGAAAGTTAACCATACACTGCTGCAAATGCACTTGAAGTGACAGCAGCAGGACTGTGACGTGCACTAAGATCCAAACAAGATGTGACACTGAGTTGTGTGAGTATTTCCCCAGATACTTTTAAAATCAAAAGCAACCTCTGGAGACAGTGAATGTAGCAGAGGAGTGATGGCTGAGAAAGGCTTAACCCTTTCTTCACCATCCATTTTTCTGCTCAAAATCACACCCCTACATTTTCTTTTCCATCCATGGCAAAAGAGATCTTTTTGCCTGCCGAAGGACAAGCACTTTGTGGAATGGAGCGCTTGAGTGGAGAAAATAGCTAGAAAGGATGGAGTAAGCTCTACAGCTTGACAGCCTTCTGAAGTTGTTTCATTAAAACCTTGTTTCAGATTGTAAACCCCCCCCCCCCACACACACACAAACACACACTGCTTCCATACTTTCAGGTTTGTGCTGAAGCAAGGAACAGCAACAATAGAATTTTCATATGTAGATGCAGGTTGTGTGCTTCACAGTGGAGAAGGAAGCATGATGGTCTCCATCTCACTATGATACATGTCTCCTGTAAACCAGCCACATATGTGGGCTTGCTGAGAAAATCCCAGGCTCCTAGTTCACAGCCATAACAAGGTGGTTGCAACCTAAGAAAATAGCTTAAAACCCCATGTTGCCAAGACCATATCCAGGTGGTGGAGACCACCCAGCCAGGTCCTTCCAAACCTTGGCTTCCACCCAGCCAATGACACAGAAGTACTACATCACTGAATGGGGCAGGACGATGACAAAATATGTAGGTCAAACTACAGTAGAATGTTTCACTTTCCATTTTAGTTGGTCCTTCCCCTCTGGCAAGGTGTATATGTTTTGCTTTATTATTTTTAAATGGGCAATTTCAAGTAATCACCTTTGTCACAATTGTGGACATGGCTCATATTCCAGACTGATGTTTTCACTGAGGCTGTTAAGAAAAGATATTTTTAAAGGGGGGTGGGGGAGAGAATAATGATCTTCAGAGTCTGACCTCCTGGCACAACAGAGAGATTTATCAGAGAGGGCATGTGACTAGTTAAGACACACAACTCCGGCTTGAAGGAAACAGCTGCTCATTTATGCTTTAGCACTTGGCAGCTGGACAAAGAAGGGAGATGTTTGTGTTGAATTCCTCTGCAGGACTGAGTACAGTAAGTGATTTTCCCTGTTGTCCCTGGACTGGGTGTGCGTTTCTGTGCATGTGTGTGTTCATATCAGAGCCACAAATGTGTCCTAGTTTCTCTTCAGGCTTCTTGCAAAACCCTGTACAACTGAGATGCAGTTTACCCACCCCATTGATCCCATTTCAAAAACAGCCGCTTTCAAGAGCCATTATTAGTATTGCCATTCTCTGTGTAGAAGAAATATAAGGGCAACCTTGTTGTTCTAGCAAGGCAAAAGAAAGATTTAAGGAAATATTTGGCTTTCACTCAAGTTTGGTTTGGTTTGCCAAGCACAGACTAGAGCAGGAATCCCACGTCTTTAAGGGTTGAGCAGAAGGGAGAATTTTGGCTGCTGCAGTTTCTCCTTGTATTACAGTGAGTGAGAAGCTGCACCTGGTGAATTTCTTCCTCTTACAAAACAATTCAAGGCACAGGAACCCTGTTTTGTATTGGAACTGGACAGTCCTATTTGTGCTCTGTGATCTCTGTGCTATTAGTCAGTGTCACATCTGTATTGTGTTTCAGTTTTTATGCATACAGTTTGCAAAGGGGCTCTTGCTAAGGTAGTAGTTTCAGGAGCTTTTATTTGTGGCAAGTCTGGTAGACTGGTGGACAAGCAGTGAATTTTGATGACTAGAAAAAAAACAGAAAAATGGAATCTTTCATCAATTGTGTCGGAGAATGCTTCAGAAAGCCTTGTTTTTGTGTGCATGGCATTGGGAGGGAAAAGCCTATCTTCAAAGAGGCACCAACTTTTGGAAATATTACTGGCTTTTGAAATTTGCATATATTTTGAGGTGTTTGTGTATTGTTTTGAACATCAATGTCTACCAGTCACATGCTCTGAATACCAGTTGCTGGTAAGGCAAAACAGGGAGGGCTGTTGTCTTCATGCCCTGCTTGTGGACTTCTTAGAGCCCACCTGGTTGACCCATGGTAAGAAATGTGATGCTGGACTAGATAGAGCTTTGGTCTGATCTAGGAAGGCTCTTCTTGCATCCCTGGACCACATTTAAGGGGACATATCTAAATGATGCTTGTAAATAGTCTGGAATCATGCAAAACAAGCAGTGTTTCAGTTCAGTTTTTTAGGATATTTTTTACTATTTCAGTCAGGTGTTTGCATTTTGGAGAAAAGAACAGGAACCACCATAAGGGCACAAATTGCAGGACCTTTTAGTTTAGTGATATGAGGCCACAGCCATGCAAATTAAAAGAGAAAAACAGAAACAAAGGGGAACCCACAACAAAATGTTGCAGTGAACAGTGCTCACAATAGGCTCCTTCTTGGGGCTTGCAGGAAGAGTAGGTTTCAGAAGGGGGAGGGCAGGACAACATCCCCTTTTCATATTTCTGCCCTTCTCCACTATGGTATTTATTGTGAGAGAGCTCTACATTTTATCGCTGTATAGTAAGAGGGGCACTTTTCTGGAGGGTGTGAAGCAGAAAAGATGGAAACTCAAAAGCAAACTAGTCTCCCTGCTTGAGGAGAAGGTGATAGCACTTAAGTGGCATAGTTGGGTGGCTGTTACTGGAGCCCTGCGCAGTTTCCTTTTCAGCATTCCAGAGCTCAGCAGTGACAATGACATCATCACCAAATGCTCCGGAGCTGCCCCCATGCAGATATCGTAAGGCCTCCATGCGCTGCTGGTAAAAATTAGAAGGAACTATTTTCCATTCTGAGACTCATTAGGGTGGGTAAAAAGTTCCTGGACAAGACAGAAGGAGCTGTTTTTGAAGGAGGGCAGAAGGGGCGGGCTGTGGAGGAGGAGGAAATCCCAGAGGAAGGTGTGGACGTATGGAAGTGCATGATGCTGAGGAACAAGAGAACCAGGAGACATTCTGTGCCATTGGAGCTGAGAAATGAACCCCAGGCTCTCTTTATGGAGGACAATCTGCGCCCATCTGGACAAGAATTTCAGTTATCCACAGATTGAAGGAAACCCACATTCCAATCCAAGAAGGAGGCAATGTGTGGTGGTCAGAGGGGATTTCCGTACTGGGAGGGACTGAGGCTCCTGGTTAATGGGGATGGTCTCTCAGATATGGCAGAAATAAAGCTTCTCTTAAACTATTGCTCACTTGAGAAATTGAAAGAGGTTTCGAAATTTATGATAGTTGTGATAAACGATGGTATAAATAGCACTTCAAGCTTCTTGATGGTGTGGAAATTTCTTAGTTAACGCAAGATTGATATTGCTGGTTTTAGATCTAATGTTTCTCTTTCGTTCTGTAGTTATTAAGGATTATTTTTTATGCTTTGCTTAATCTTCTCCTGACATAGCTGTATGACATTGTAAGAAACCATTACCCTACTAATACTTCTTGCTGGGATGTTATTGGGGTGTATACCAATAAAGGTTACTCTGAGAAGTGAAGAGAAGACTGAGGCACCAGTGTGTAGACAGGATAAATAATCGTGATAAGTATGTTGTCTCCCTGGTGTACATATTTGGGATGTTATGTTGCTGAGACTCATCTCCTCATAGTATCTCAAGACCTTCCAAGGCTACTTTGGGTAGTATCATGTCTTTCTACATGGTGTAACAGAAAGGGGTAGCAGTTCTTGTCTAAATGGCACAGACTGATTTCCACAGTGAGAGTACTGGAAAGGGAAGACGTTGGGGGCACAAGTGTGTTTTCATCTATACTTCCTGTCAAAAGTCAAAACATAGCAAAAGAAAACAGACTCCTGGCAGTGAACAGGTGGCTACAAAGATGGTATTGACAGGAATGCTTTGGTTTCTTGAACCACGGCCTGTGCTACAAATGGTTCCTGGCAAGAGAAGGATTGCATGAGGGCTGCAAAGAATGAGTTTGGCAAAGACCTTCCAAATCTCACCAGGAAGGCATGAAACTAAATACAAAGGGAATGGGAGATGAAAGAGCAGAAGCTAATATAAGGATTGGCATTGGAGACAAGATGATGTAGAAAGAAAGGAAGAAAACAGGCTTGCAGAGGGGCCTTGCAAGAAATGGCACCAAGGAAGCTAATAGGAGGAACTACCTGCCATCTCCAGTATCTATGTATGAATGCAGAGAGTATGGGAAACAAAGAGGACAAACTTGCAGTCCGAATACAGGAGGCAAATATGATTTGATAGGCATCAAGGAAACTTTGTGGACTGAGACACATGTGGAATATAGGACTGGAAGGATATAACTTGTTCAAAAAGAACAGATCTGACAGGAAGGGAGCGGGAATTGCACTTGATGTAAAGAATGATACACCTGCACAAGAATCTGAGCATGGAAGCCAAACAGAAAGTATCTGAGTAAGAATCAAATGAGAAAAGAACAAGTGCAGTACCATAACAGTCTGATAGGGACAACTGGCCCAACATAAGTCACAGGTAATGCTTTTGTAAGGTAGTTAACAAAGGTTTCTATGAGGCAAAGTATATTGGTGGTGGGGATTTCATCTATCTAGACATCTGCTGGGAGTCTCACTTGGCTAAGAGTGGGAAGTCCAGCAAGTTCTTGCCTTGTGTTGTGGAAGACTTCATCATTCAGAAGGTGAAGGAAGGAACAAGGCAGTGTCCTAACTGGACAATCTTTACCAACAACAAATAATTGGTCTAGAACAGCATTCCTCAAACTTACTGGGGTTACGACCCACCTCATCCTTGGGGGTGGTATCATGACCCACCTCTGGCAGCCATCCCAACATCACAGCATCTTGGGATGGCTTTCACAAGCCTCCACAGGCCTCAGGAAATGCTCTGGCAGTGACTTCTGAGTCACTTCTGGTTGCGTTCATGAAACCAGAAGTGACCCAGAAGCCGCTACCGGAGCCATTTCTGAGGCCCGTGGAGGCCTCTGAAGGCCATCCCAGTTCAGTGTGACATTGGGGAAGTTGGTGAAGGTTGGTCACAACCGGAAGTGGCCTCCAGTTGCATCTCTTTGGCTCCAATTTGGAGCCAAATGGGCACAAGGGTGGGCCGGTGGGCCTAACTTGTGATCCACCTCAGCATTGGGTCATGACACACCAAGTGAGTTGCAACCCACAGTTTGAGAAGTGCTGGTCTAGAGAGTGAAAAAGGCAAGGACTAAGTGAAAATGACTGACAGCCCAATCTGATACTTGCTGCAATGGGATTCAGATGGCAAACTCAAAACCTTGGTATTTCAGACAGAAGAAATAGCAGACAACTAGTTTTTTAATGTCTTTATTCAGCTCTGGTGTGTTGTTGCTGCTGATGCTGTGATTGTATTGTTTTCTGACAGTGCAATAGTTTGTTGAATGGGACTTACTCCTTAGTACTGTAAGTGTGTTTAGGATTTCCACTTGAGTGTCTCTTGTCTATTCAACTTGCATCTCCTCACATATGCAACGTATGTCAGTCCTCATCCCATTCAGACCTACAAATGCCTATATAAAATTGCACACAAAGCCAACCACAAGACCAAATGAATATGTTTCACCAAAACCATTGCAAAATGTCTTCTTGTTAAAGTATATGTAAACTATAGTATGTATTATGTAAGTATTATATCTATTCTTTGTAAGGGGAATAAAAGCCATCTATCTAGTTTTCAAAAATCTCTTTATGTGTCCTACCCTCTCCCTAGGGGATATACTCAGTGATTTTCATCATAACTGCCCTTTGCCATTCATTACACAACCATTAATTTGCTCAGTGATGAACCTCTTCGCTACTTGGCAATCAACAATTTCACAACTGTAAAAAACTTCCATACCAACTCCCAATGTTCTTCCATAACTCTGCCATCTACTTATCCTAGTAGCATAACTAGTGGACAAAGAAGACTTTTGTAACCTATGAACATGCCAATTGTATTTCTTATTTTCCTCCAAAATCCACCACACAGGAATTCTACCACAGGTGACCAGAGTTAACTTTTTCACTTGAGTACATCCTGCACTGATCACCAACGTTCACATATATCTTTAACATTCACCAGGAGGGGGAGGGGCAGAGGGAGATACTGTCCATGTAAAATAACTTACAATAGTTTTCCTTGTATATTTAAACAAATCAAGGATACTGGTCCTTTTGTGCAAACATTCTACACAATGCCCTCTGCAACAGATCTTCCCAGCATCTTCTACCATCTCTGTATAAATGATTTATAAATAAATCTCTGTATAAATAAATTTTAGATTGTGAGCCCTTTTGGGACAGGGAGCCATTTAGTTATTTGATTTTTCTCTGTAAACCGCTTTGTGAACTTTTAGTTGAAAAGCGGTATATAAATACTGTTGATTGATTGATTTCCCAACTGATGAGCTCAGGCTCAACAAAATCCTATGCCTTTCAGGCAAAATACCTTTTTGAGTTCCTCCTTCACTTATCAATGGTTCAAAAGTGATAGCTTCTCATAAATCAAGCCCAAATTCATACAACTCCTAAATTGGTAATACTGCAACCATTCAGGGGGATTGTTTCCTAATTTCCTCATCAATTCTCTTAACACCAAGCATTCCCCCCTTCCACTACATCCATGAATTGAATTATCCCTTTTGGCAGCCAACATCTTACATTGCAATCTAGATGAAAATCTTTGCTAAAGATAAAAGATCAAGGATATCTGCAACTTCCTCCAGTTCTGAAGGTCGTCTTGCATACTTTTTAATGTGGTATAAAATTTGCTTCAAAATGTTCATCTATGGTTGTTGTCAGATTAATCCCAAAATCTCAAACTGCAAGAAAGACCACTTACTCCCAAATTTGTTCTTAAGAAATTTCTTCTTCTGCTCACTCTTTTTCCAGTTTTCTCACCAAGAGGAAATGTGGCAGAGATTGCAACTGACAGACATCTAATGGGGTCCCTGCAGCTCTCTTTCAGGGTGGTGAAAGCACATTCGTTCTTTTGACAACAGCTAAAGGACAATGGGGTCCAATAACCTGGGGAAGGCTGCGACGTTGGATGAACTATTGAGCACCTGCGTTGAAATGTTTGGTAGGAGTCTTCTATTCCTCCTAAATGCCTCTGAAAAGTGTTTTTTAAAAACCATATAATATGTTTTGGTGTGAGAGGCATTTGTTAGCATGTCTTGTTGTTTTGTATTGCAGCTTGTCCTTCCTTTGGATGCTTGTCTTTCTGGTCTAAACATTCTTCCCCTTAGAATATCTTGTGCTCAGTTTGATTCTGAGGTTGTTTAAATGCTAAAATGATTGTGAAAGTGTGCACATATGCTTCCATGTATACCATGCAGGTACAAAAAGAAGGAATGGAAATCTTGAGATGGGATTTTGAAGTGGCAGGGGCTATGCAAAATCAGAAGCAATGTCTGATGCAGTCTAAATAGAGCACTAATTAGGGGCAATTAGGAAAGGATCACAGGATGAGTTGTAGATCGTTCCTCATGAAAAGGGCATCCATATGATAAAATGGCCTGACCCCAAGCATAACTCCAGAAAAATCAGCTGTTGTGGGCATCCATTAATAAGAAACTAAAAGGTTAGTTTCTTTTGCACTCTGCTAATTTCATTGCTAACAATTGCAGATTGAACTTTTTATTGTTGCTGTTACCACTTGAGAGAGATTTGATACATGTACATCTTGCAATGGGCACCATTCAATAATGCAGATTATTCTGTTTTAAATGATATATCTCTGTTTTTACAGATCACAATGAAGAACTGAGTAACAACCATTTGCCAAGAACCTTCCTTTTAATGCACCGATGGTATCTACCATCAACAGAACTGGCAGGCAAACTTATCTCCTTATATCCTTTCCAAAATTGACATTAGTGGTACCAAAAACTATTTATCCAATAGTTGTCACCTGAAAGCTTTCAACATAGATGGCTTTTTAGCAATCATTTGGCATAATCTGGCATTTGTCCCTTTGACTTCCTGTTGGTTGTTGGGAGAAATCTGGTCTTGCACAGTTATGAACTTGTACAATTTTTACAGTTTTGGAAATATTGATGACTTATATCCACTGCTTCTTTGTAGTCAAAACAATATTTTTTGTATGATATTCGAAGCATGTTGTATCCTTTGAGTGTGTTTATTGAATTGTTGAGCACAGTTGTACTTAGTTTTACTTTTGTAATGACTAAGAGCACAATCCTATGCTTGTCTACTTAGAAGTAAGTCCCAATGCATTTGATAGGGCTTACTCCCTGGAAAGTGTAGATAGGATTGGGCTCTCCATCTATTGAAACTGGATTTCTTTTTCATATACAATACTTTGCACAAATAATAAAACCCATAGGCATGGAGGATTCTTTAACTAATCTACATATAGAGATGCCAGTGGAGACAACTGTAATGAAACCCGCTTAAAAATCTGCTACTTTATGAGGTAAATAGATTCCGTTCCACTGGGAATATAAAATGTATGTGTATTTGGGGCATTTAATACAAGGGGGCCACGAGGTTCAGTTTGAAGACTGTGCTGGCGCTCTGCTGAGGGCCAAACGGCATGTTGTGCAGGTGATCCTTGATCAGATCTCTTGTTGTCTCTTTCATCCAAGCAGCTTTAGGGGAAGGGTGAATAGCATCAGGGCCATAGCACTGATGGGATGAGGTGGTCTCATCATTTCCCCCTGCCCTGTTTTTTACAAGCCAACCCTCCCTCTGTTTCCCTATCTATCACCCAAGCTATTAGCAGCCTAGCTGGAGAAAAAAAGACAACTAACCCACATGGACATGTGTAAATGCTCCCTCCAGTACAACTTTTCTGTCCAAATTAGTGAAGAGGAGCTGCTTCTTGGAGATAAAGAAAAAGTTGTTGGGAGACCCCCTTCTGGCTGTCCTGCATCACAAATATCTTGGTCCTGCATATATTTTATTACCTTGTGCACCTGCTTTTTCTCCAAAGGCCTCAAAGTGATACCCAGGCAGTTTACAGGCCAAACTCTGCTTGGTTTCAGGAAAACTGAGTTTGTACCTTCAGGCCATTTTCTGGGCTGTATCTGGGGGCTTTCCTTTGTTAAGAATGCAATTTCTAAAAGTCTGTGCTGTTGGGAAAGACCTTTGCAACCACTGAGCATTCTTGGAGAAAGACTTGACAAGATCTCGCCTAGTAAGACACACATTCAAGATTACCCTTAATATAGTTAACCACCCTGTTGTACTTGCACTTGCAGTGAGGGTAATAGAGAGATGAATGCTACTGTCTTGCATCCTGTCAATGCAAGTTTAAGAGAATCTAATGCACTGTTCTAAGAGTACTGCATTTGATTAGTCCAAATGTTGAGAAAGAGTGTTCAAAATACAAGTTGTTGGCCATTAGAACAAGTCTATTACAAGTCTATGAAAGCAGGAAAGTTCCCCTCCCGCAAAAAAGTGAAAGCAGAAGTGGTTTGACCTTTATCCTTATACTCGACTCCCAACTTGCTCAATACTGTAGGATGGGAGATAAACTCTCACTCCTTTCCACTGCTATAGTATGAGTGTCCACTTCTAGATCTTAAACCAGCCCTTTTCAATCACTGTGCCGTGGCACACTGGTGTAACGCAAATGGTCCCCAAGTGTGTCGTGGGAATTTGGTGGAAAGTCATTTATTAATAGGACCATTGAGGGATATGAGCCCCCAACCAACAGCATGTTGTGTCTTGTCAATTGTCAAAAACTGATGGTGTGCCTTGACAATTTTAGTACCTTGTCAGTGTGCCATGAGTCGAAAAAGGTTGAAAATCACTATCTTAAACAGAGATATAATATTTAAATTGTAAACGGGTCCAGAAAACATTCTTATTTAAATAACTTGAGTACCCACTGAGGGCCAATATTAACTGCCATTGTGGTGAGAGCACCACTTTTGCATAGTTGGCTGTACTGTGTGTGTTTTAACAACATATCTGTGTATTTTTGCTGTGTGGGTCTTCCAAACAAGTGCTATCACGTGTTAACTTTACGAGACTTTTAAAAAAAGTGATCTAGAAAGAAATATTTATATTTATTTACAGACAATATTTTATTATTTATTTGCAAAAAACTCAATCCATTTCTTTTAATGAGGCAGATCTAATGAATAGCCTCAAGGTTTGAGGGTTTACTTATGTGACCCAGCTTTCACCTGCCACTGCTACCTGTCATTGATGGACTTTGAAAAAAGCACACCAGAAAAAAAGATGTTCAAACATATTTACACAAGCTTGCAAACTGCAGGAGCTCAGCTATTTGCAGGGCAGTTAGGCATATGATTTTTGAATAGCCTTTGGGCTTGAGACAATTAGTGATCTGACCTTTCCATCGCCCATATTTTCATTGGAGGCTCTGCAGGACTCTCCAAAAATTGGGTCTTGACCCACCAAGTGGGTCCTGACCAACAGTTTGAAAATGCTGTTGTATGGCAATGAAAAGGGGCTGAAGCAAATGCTGGAGGTATCTGCTGGATGGGGTACCACAGAGTGGCTTGAGTATTTGAGGGGAACTAATAGTGGAACTGCTCTTTTCTACATCAGTATTTCTGAGTGTGCCTTTGGTGTTTGAAAGGGGAATTTCCCAGTGGGTGGGGGATTTCCCATCACTGCACCAGTGAAACAACATACACTTAAAGAATTTCCCCTGCCATGTAATTAGTTAAAAACACCAGTTCTCATCAAGTTAAGAATTTGCTGTAAGAAAGGCTTATTCCCAGACTATTGCACATTCACATACAGTTATAGAATTCCATGGGTTGATATCTGGTTAATCCTTTTATTATTTCAGATACTGGATTCTGGAATTTCCTGCAGAATTTAATCTGGACCTTGGCTTGGTTCGTCTGACTGAAGAATTTCAAGAATTAGCCAACCAGCTAGGTTATGAAGAGCACATCCACCTTATTGATATCTCTAGCATGTAAGGATGCTAGTCGATAGATGCTCATCTATCAGTTGTCAAAGGCTGATTGCTCAGCCACAGCTGGGAAGTGCTATTATGGGAGTCGCTGTAAAGCTGCAAAAGTGAAAAAACGGGAGGGCGGTGGATGGGACCACTGTATAGATAACTAATTTCATGACAAAGCTGCATCCCATTTTTCAACATTTTTATTATACGTTTGATTATTTTCAAATCAACATTTAACCACTATTTAGGATCACTATTCCCTGTAAGGGGTCCACTTTGCTGTTGGTGTTATGGGATATTGTTCAGTGGTTCAGCTGTTCTGTGTGGCTGTTAAGCTTAGAGAAACAATGTGTAAAAAATTTAGAATATGTCGCACTGATACGCACAGAAAAATTCTAATCTTTCTGTTTCTTTGGATAGGTAGGAATAGAGTAGATTCATGTTTGCTACTGTTTATTCTGAGCTGCACCATGGAACTTGCTTTTAGTTTCTTACCATATATGTCTGTCTTCCCTCTGCATGTTGGGGGGGGGAAGGAATCAGATGATGCCCTCAGTCAGTTCCACGCCTCTGTGCATGGTAGGGAGCAATATTCAAAAGGCTTCTTTGTTTCGCAATTTTATGCAACATGAAATTGGTTATCAGACATGGCAGACTGATCATGGCAGATCTAGGAAGACTTCACGACAGATGACTTTTAGGAAGCACATTCAATATAGTTCTTCACCTCTGAAAAGCATTTTCTCTCAACCCTGGCCCTGGACAAACTTGACATTTTTACAGATCCATTGCTTAGTTCCAAAGGATTTGTCTTTCAGTGGTTATCAATTGAACAAATGCTCATCCTTTGAAGTGTGAAGTTATAGCTCTGTCAGTGGCTTTAAGGCATTATTGCAGAACGGAGGTTCAGAGGCAGTTTAGCCCCAGAATAGTACCAGGAAGCTGAAGACAGACAGGAAGAAGGGCTTATGCCTTCCTGCCTTACTTCTAACATATCTGCCTGGCTGCTGTGGGGAACAGGAGTACTAGACTGGATGGATCCTTGTTCTGATCGAGCAGTATCCTTGTTATATTCTTCCCCTCAGATTGACACAGAATCAGAGCAGAATCTCTGTTTGCATAAGAGATAGCTAACTGGAAACTGACCTTGCTATGTGTGATAAAATCTCAACCAAAGAAGATCTGATTACAAACACAACCGCACGCACACACAACCCCAATACTGGGTTTCTTCACTCTATGCCTTGGCATTGCCTTTGCAAGGTTCCATTGTTGTTTTTCTGGGCACCAGTTTCTGATAGTAGCTTCTACACTCTCTTTTACAGTCCCTCTTATGACTGGATGAGAAGAGTCACGCAAAGAAAAAAAACTTCCAAGAAGGGAAAAGCCTGCCTATTGTTTGATCACCTGGAGCCTATTGAGCTTGCCGAGCACCTCACTTTTTTGGAACATAAAGCTTTTAGAAGGATCTCTGTAAGACATCTACAACTTCATATGCCACTCAGGCTTTATGGCCTACTAGTATGTGAATTTGGCCATCTAGCATGTGACTTGTCACAGAATGTTGCATCAAGTCTCCCAGCCATGTCGTGCATGCTTGTGCCTCAGTCTTGTTCACTCATCAAGTGTTGACTTGCTTACTTGCATGTACTTGCAGATAATTAACCACAACAGAGGAATGTCAACTCGGATACAGTAAATACTGTTATATATTTGCTGTCTGGTTACTGTGAATGGGTCTGTTACTATGGTGGTGCTTGGTTAGAACCTGGAATCTAAAAGGTGATCTAGGTGGAGTCTAGAACAGGGGTGTCAAACTCGTTTCATACCGAGGGCCGAATGGCATTCATGATGCCTGCTTAGGGCCGGAAATGATGTCGTTATGCAGGAAGTGATGTCATTAAACAACTCATAACCAAAAATTAGCACTTTTTCCCAGTGGCGTCACTAGGCTTTGCATCACCCAGTGCGGGAGGCCTGCACAACACCTCATGCAGTGGGCGGGGCAACGCCCCAGGTGGTGGGCATGGTTATGTACCATTGCCCTGCCCCCACTGGTTTTTTGCTGTACCTTTTGTTAGAACACAGATATTTCAATGTGGCTTGTTTCTTCACATTCTGCATGAAATTATGCATTGATTGATATATAACATGATGGGATTATTTCTCCAAACTCTGATTTTAGTGATTTTGAAAACTTGTAGAGTCACACACACACACACACACACACACACACACACACACACACACACACACACACAAACCCCTACCCCATGTCAACTTACTAACACCTTATTGCAGCACTTCTCAAACTTTTAGCACTGGGACCCACTTTTTAGAATGACAATCTGTCCAGGACCCATTGGAAGTGATATCATGGCCAGCAGTGACATCATCAGGCAAATTAAATTAAATAATTATAAATAATTAAATTAAAATAAAAGAAATAAATAAGGAGCCAGTCCTGTTCCACCAAGTGAATCTACTCTGAAGTAAGTCCTATTGTGGTCAATGGGGCTTACTCTCAGGAAAGTGTGGGTAGGATTGCAGCCTGTGAGCCCAATCCTATGCATGTCTACTCTGAAGTAAGTCCCATAGTGGTCAATGGAGCTTACTCTGTAGTCTGCCTGCAGTAACAACCCCCCAAAAAGAATCAGTGAGATCTTCAGCCCTCCCCAGTGCCCAGTTTAAAGTTCTTCTATTTCAGGCATATCAATACAAAGACCCTCCTGGCTTTGCAAGTGCAAAATAGAAAACTTCCCCTTACCAGCTCAAGCCTCTTTTTTGTCCTTTTTTTTGGGGGGGGGGCTGCCTTCTGTTGCGCTCCAGCTCCATCAGATCTGGTGTCCATTCTGGTGTCCTCACATTCTCCTTTGCCTGGCCTGACCACCAGCCAAGGCACATCTGCTTACTCATGAGTGAACACGACCATGTGGCTGAGTTTGCTTTCCATAGAGCTCAATAGACTGCAGGAGGGAGGGAGGGACTTCCTTCTCAGGTGTTTTGGGGACTGCATTCATTGGATCAGAACCATTCTGGTGTCATTGGATTCCTCTCTGTCTGCCCTTTCCTACGGACCAAGGCAAGTCTGCCTAGTCATGAGTAAATGCGCAATACGGCTCACTTTCACTTTCCATAGGGAGCCATTCATTTTTTCCTTCCGGTTTCATGGCCATAACTTTTGAATGAAAGGAGTGATTTCAATTCTGTGTTTTGCATTGCAGTCCGCTGGGAATTCCGCATCCAATGGTGTATGGCATGACATGGTAGCGCCTAATGCTGCGAAGTTAGCGTGTCCTCCCCCCAGGGTGTGTCACCCCCCAGGCGCGTCACCTGGTGCGGCCCGCACCCCTCTAGTGACGCCAGTGCTTTTTCCTCACTTAGGAATTCATTAACTTCAAATGACAGGAGAGAAAACATTCAAATCTTGATCATATTTCGAGATATGGGAGAGCCCAATTTTCATGGGGCCTGCCCTTTTAGCAGTAGCATTTCAGCACTGCTCAGCAACTGAGAGGCTGAGGGCTGGATAAAAAGCTTCTGTGGGCCATATCTGCCCCCCCCCCCCAGGCCTTATGTTTGACACCCCTGGTCTAGAAGGTGAGAATGTTTCTTCAGGCTGTGAATAATCTTCTGAATTAGCAGTTCAGCTTTAGGAGTGGGATCTGAGAAAGAGGCTGTAAAAAAACTCACAGTTGGGAGCTTAGGAAGAAAGAGTAATTAACAGTTACCATTTGCCTCACAGCCATGCTAGTTTGCCTCTATGGAGGCTCTGCTTGTAGAATTGTAAACAGACCAAACAATTAGTGTTCTGTCAGCCAGTGAAAAGTACACCCGATAGTACTGGCCCAGGCACATCTCACTGAGGAGTGTATAACAATCCTTTTCAATGGAGATGGTGATCCTGGCCCCGGGGCCATGAACCCAAGCTGCCATCACCTCCCTCATCAGTTCCACCCCCTATTTCCCTTCTGGAGGCCCGGGAAGGCCACACACAGCCTCCCTGATCCCCCAAATGCCTTTAAAGCCCTTGGAGAGCCAAAAAAATCACATCACCTTCAAAGAGCATCGTAATGTTACTTCCAGTTTCCTCCATGAAACCAGAAGTTTTTTGGCTCTACAAGGGCTTTACAAGGCATTTGAAGGTTCCCTGAGAGGCTGCACATGGCTTCCCTGGCCTTCAGAACACCTCTGGAGGAAAGGCCCTCAGGGTGGTTCTCAGATTGGCGTGCCAGCTGACTGAGTGCTACAGCAGGCACTATAGAGGGTGAATGGCGAAGCAGTGCCATCCCCCAAGCCTGGTGCCTAGGGTATTTGTCCCCATTGCCTCCCCAGGTACACCACAGTTTGGGATTTGAGTAATCAAGTAATGGGAAACAAAATGTACAGATGTGAACCAGCACTTGGAATAGGAAAGCAGATGCTCAAAATGACTTAACGATGAAGACGTGGTTTATGTAGCTGTGCTCACGTCTATATTGTGTAATATGAAAAAGAAGGAATAATCCAATGAGTACATTAGAGCATAGTAACCTACAGGAATCTTAAAAGGATGTAGAATCTTGAGCAAAGTAGAACACCTTTTACTTTTAAGAATACTATTAATAGTCTGTTAACTTCTGTTTTGCACTGCAGCAATAAAACATTATAAATTAATATGTATTAATATTAGTTAAATTGTGTATAGTACAGTGTGGAATGTTTTTGGTCAGATTTCATTTGTAGGACTTAGTAGACAGTGCTGGTCTAGGATGCATATGTGATCATGGAAAGCCCCAACAATGACATTTTTGTCCAGTTTACAGATTATCAGAGCTACGTGATCCATGGCTGCTTGGAGAACAACCCAACTCTAGAAAGATCGATTGCTTTATTTAATGGCATCTCTAAGTGGGTCCAGTTGATGGTCCTTAGCAAACCAACTCCTCAGCAAAGGGCAGATGTAATCACAAAATTCATCAATGTTGCACAGGTAATATATGATTTGGGAGCTGTTTTAGCCCAATAGAATGAAATTCAGTGAAATGTAGATTCAAGTCACAGGATTTCTTTAAAAAAAAAAAAAGTTGTATGAACATATACCAAGTACACAGAGTAAGGGGGGGAATGTAGGGGGAGGACGGAGTGCAAATTTTGTACTGGCCTTGGAAAATCCTAATTTGACAGCTTTTTCCTCTACATTTCAAAATTTAAGAGGGCAGATAAGCATTTGTCAGGACAATTACAGTCCTTAGCTGAATGTAAACTTACTCCTTCCAGCCAGTAAATTAATTCATTAAGATTCCAGCATGGCATGAGATGGAATAGAGGTGGTTTTTACTCATCTGCCTGGCAAGATGTCTATCATTGTGCATGGTGTGATGGGGGGGGGAGGCCCATGTATGGTATGGATCCAAGGAGATGGGGTTTTCGCCCAAACTGGATTCCTGTTAGTGGAGGTAAGCTTGCCTCATGTCCAGTGCCGTCACTAGGGTTCACGTCACCCAGTGCAGGAGGCCAGCGCGTCACACCCCTGCAGTGGGCGGGGCAACACTCTAGGTGGTGGGCGTGGTGATCTACCATCGCCCCACCCCCACTGGTTTTTTGGCTGTACCTTTTGATAGAATAAAGATATTTCTACGTAGTTTGTTTCATCGCATTCTGCATGAAATTACACATTGATTGATATATAACATGATGGTATTATTCCTCCAAACTCTGATTTTATTGATTTTGGTCACTAGTGGGTCGCCTCCCCCCAGGGTGTCAACTTACTAACACCTTATTGGAGCAGTTCTCAAATTTTAGCACTGGGACCCACTTCTTAGAATGACAATCTGTCCAGGACCCATCATAAAGCAAATTAAAATAAATAATTATAAATAAAATAAAATCAATAAATAAGGGAAAGCCAGCCCTGTTTCATCAAGTGAATTTTCTCTGTAGCCTGCCTGCAATAACACCCCCCCCCAAAAAAAAAAAGAATCAGTAAGATTTTCACCTCTACCCAGTACCCAGTTCAATTTCTTATATTTCAAGCATATCGCTATCAGGACCCACCTGGCTTTGCAAGTCTGAGAGCCCAATCCTATGCCTGTCTACTCAAAAGTAAGTCACATTATAGTCAGTGGGGCTTACTCCCAGGAAAGTGTGGATAGGACTACATCCTAAAACAGAAAAAAATTTCACCTTATCCAGTCAGGCCTGTTTCATTCTTTTGGGGGGGGGGGGGCTGCCTAAATCTGTGGATTTAGGCACAGATTTGTGCCTAAATCTGAAAGTGTGGATTGGGCCCTAAATCCATGCACCCCTTCTGGTGATCCTAATGTAACAAGGTTTTACTCTTTGCAACTGCTCCAAATTGCAACCCAGGTTCTTTTGTCCTTGGAACTCTATATAGATCATTGCAGAAAGGATAAGGCTCTGTTCTCATAGCACCTGTGTTACCAAAAGGGCTGTTTTGTTTAGGGGAATGATTACACTGCCCTTATTGGAACCTTAGGGTCGTAAGCTGGATAACAAGATGGCGTAATGCAGAGAAATTCCCTTTTGCTTAAAGCAGAGACTGAGAGAAAGATAACTTTTAAAAAAAGATTATAGTTTTATTACAAAACACAAAGGTAAACATAATGCACATGGAGAAATGATAAGTGTATGTTTCTTGGTCCTAGTACTTGAATCTAGTGTACCTAGTTTTCATGGTGGTTGTGTGTAAAGAGTATTTGGTGCATCAGAGGAAATTAGAAACAGACACCCCCGCACTGTCTGTTCTAGTGGCTGTCTGCTGGTATTCCTTGGCATCTTTTTAGATTGTGAGCCCTTTTGGGACAGGGAGCCATTTAGTTATTTGATTTTTCTCTGTAAACCGCTTTGTGAACTTTTAGTTGAAAAGCGGTATATAAATACTGTTAATAATAATAATAATAATAATAATAATAATAATAATAATAATAATAGAAAAGGGAAAGGTTGTAGGAAAGGATTTTAGGGGTCCCTGATCTGCCAACCCCAGCTGCTAACTAGAGAAGGGGAGAAAGGGGGGGGAAGAAGGGAAAGAGTTCCAGGTGCAAAATAGTTACTTGTCCTGTAGAGCAGTTGGAGGGGGTGGGGAGTCCTGTGAAGAGGACCCTCTGACACAACACAGATGTGTTGGTCCTTGGAGAGAGAGAGCATGTGGGAGGAAACCCTCACTTTAAAGGGGCTTGCAGGCAGTGCTGAGCTGGATGGTAGCTTGATTACTACCACACAGCAGGGTGCTTGGAGTATGTAAAACATTGAAAGAGGATCAGGATGTCAGTTATCAGCAAAATTCAATGGGGTCTATGGCTGGGTTCCTAGATGGGGGAACTTAAACAATACAATGAATCAGCAACACAAGAAGGCAGTTCAAGTTTGTATACAGTACTTAAACAGTGATTGGGTCAAAACAATACAATGAATACAGTAATGTAGGAGACACTTAACAATGATTTAATATGCCAGACTTCCTCCCATAATGTGTGACCTTGGGGGGGTGGGGGTGCTTGTGTAACCATGAGCTTGTGACTTGACCAGAGTTCTGGAAATGTGACCTGTGTGCTGGAAGAAGTTTAGCCTGCATGATATTTTAGTCCATAGTAACATAACCAGATATAGAGAGAAAATCACAACTAAAAGGCAAAAGGGGATTTTCACATAACACCAGCCCTTTGGATTCCTTGCCCTCCCCTGGATCCAAATGCCTCCTTCTGTTAGAGTATGACCAAGAAATAAAATCCAGGAGCTTGTGTTGATATATAATGATGATTATCTCAGGCTCTCAGTTAAATATTAAGATTACCTGAAAACAAACAGCGCTAACCATGAATATTGCATCACATAATTCTCCTTACTCCCCTGAAGTTGCAGCCGGAACTATACTGGACATAAATGTCAGTGACCTACTTCTAAGTAAATATGTTTAGGGTTGCATGTTAGAGAGCCATCTTTTAAAAAATGGACCAGCCCACTTATTGCTGTTTCTGCTGAATTGAATTGAATTCCAGAGTGTATATGTTTGGAAATACAATTTCTCAACTCCATACGAAATTTTCTATCTTTCAATTGTAATAGGATTCTTATTCATTACAATCCCAATGGCCAAGCTCCATCATTCCATGCCCAGTGCATAAGAACATGTGATTGCATAAGCCTGTACTGGTTATCAGGCAAATGCACCCATTTCCTATACATTTCAGTTGGATTAACAGTTTCTAAATCACACACTGGGTCTGCATAAGCAAAGAGGTTCTGGTAACAAGCATTCATGTGCCTGTTTTCTCCACAGAAACTTCTTCATCTCCAAAATTTCAATACATTGATGGCTGTCGTAGGAGGCCTAAGTCATAGCTCTATTTCACGCCTCAAAGAAACTCATTCTCACCTTTCTGCAGAGGTTACAAAGGTATGAAAGCATTGTCTTGCAACAGAATTGCACCTATGTAAATTCTATATATAAGACCATATACAAAAGTGGATGTAATTTGTCTGCTGAAGGAAGGAAGCCCCAAAGCCAACACTACTTACGAAACTACCTCCTACTGAGTTGGGCCATTGATCCATCTAGCCCAGTATGTCCAATGACAGTATCTTTCCAAGATCTCAAGGTCCATCTTTCCCAGTGCTCCTATGTGAGATCCTTTAACTTAGAAATGTTCGAGGTTGAAAGTGGAACCTTTTGCATGCAAAACATGTGATCTACCCCTGAGTCATGGCACTTTCTCAGAAATGCACGAGGATAGTGTGTGTTGCTTTTGCTGTTGGTCATAGGCCAAAAAAGTCTGCTGTTCCTAAAGTCCACCTTTTCAGGATTAATCAAAGCAATACTCAGAATGCTTTTGCAGAGTCTCGCTTCTTCTGTGCCTTGTTTGCAGGATTGGAATGAAATGACCGAACTAGTCTCCTCCAGTGGAAACTACTGCAACTACCGCAAAGCTTTTGCTGATTGTGTTGGCTTCAAAATCCCAATCTTGGGAGTCTACTTGAAGGACCTGATAGCCGTTCATGTCATCTTTCCAGACTGGATCGATGAGAACAAGGTCAACATCGTGAAAATGCAGCAGCTTTCGGTCACCCTGAGCGAACTGGTTTCCTTGCAGACTGCCTCTCACCACCTCGAGCCAAACATGGACTTAATTAACCTGCTAACAGTAAGTTAGATGAACATTGGAAGATCTTCCTCCTCAACTTGTTACCTTGCCCTTTTGGATTACGATGATGGTGCAAGAGGTTGATTTGCCAGTTAACAGGTTGCTGGGATTTTGAAGAACAAACCCAACTAGAAAATAATAATAATAATAATAATATTACAGGTATTTATATACTGCCTTTCTTGGTCTTGATTCAAGACTTTATTCAAGGCGGTTTACATAGGCAGGCTTATTTAAATCCCCGAAGGGATTTTCCATCCTCCCACGCTCAGAGCAGATGGAATAGCTCGGCTTCAGCTTGTCAGCTGCTTCAAGGTCGCATGGTGCCGGTGGCCTCGAACTGGCAACCTTGTGGATGTTATCTTCAGGCAAATGGAGGGAAAAAGAGGGGGTAAAAAAAACACCCAATATGTCATGAAATATCAAATACAAACTAGATGGGAATTGGCATGTTTGAAAAGCCAAAGAAAATAATGGAAATAGTGGGCAATTCCAGAGGGCCTTTAGAGTGCAGATGTGCTAATTCAGTGGACCCAACACATACAAGCTGGTCAGAGACAGAGCTGATTGCTGCTAAGTCTAACCAATAAATCACAGTCTAGCAGAGTTTTCCACACAACACCTAGGGCAGATACTGTTTTTCTGTTAATTCAATTTGAGGAACACTTCACTCTTATACTCAAATGGATGTATACTTGTTGATTTCTTCCCAGAATACTGGGCAGGATCCTCCTTACCACTGTGGGAGTGTCCAGTTCATATTGTCTCAGGGATCTCACTCACCCTTTCATCTAGGCAGTGAGAGCTCAAGGATGGGGCTGTGGTTTCTGGGCAATAGTGACAGCCTGGCAACAGATATGGGTATGGAAATTTTAGAAATGAAGTTTCTGAAGAGAAATTAGTCCCCTGTCAGCTGTAGCACAAGTTGCATCAGGAATCCAGGTGAGTTGTCTTTACCACCCTTTCTTGGGATGATCTAATTGCCCATATATTGGTAGATAGAATCAGTGCCACACAGGCCTCTGTGCTACAATGGGCATGGGGTGGTGAATATGGCAATATGTGAAGCAGCTATCTGGGCAAGCTCTATATAAGGATCAAAGGTAGTTTAATCCCATTCCCTGAGCCATTAACCGACCAACCAAAGGGAGTCCAAAGCTGGACCATCAGTTGACTAACTATCTGCCCCCTTCCCACCCCAAATATACAAATCAGGTTGTATCATATATACAGATCAAATTGGACTGTCTAATCTGCATTCTATTACAGGCAGGTTGAAGCACCTGCAATATAAATGTCCCTGAGTGCCCTATGGTACTGGTTCCCAAACTGTGAGCTGTGGCTCTCTGGGGAGCCACTGAAACCAGCCAAGGGAGCCACAGAATCCTTGTGAAAAACCCACCACCCTCTTCATAGCCCTAATGGGGAGCCGCGGCCAATGGCCCAGAGAGCAGCTAGTCAAAAAAGTTTGGGAACCAATGCCCTAAGGGGAGAAAGGTGGGGTAAAAAATCAAACAAATATATGCAAGTTCCTTATTCTAGAATTCGAAGTGCATTGGTGACAGTTTGATTTTTTTTTTTTTTGCACACTTACTTTGATCATTTGAAACATGGCTGGACCATAAGAAAAATGATTACTTAGGAAGTATTTATGCACTCCAGTATCATGTCCATTTATCAGAGCAGCCATTTGTTTTCTTTCTTTACTCAACATTCACTGCAAGTTGGATTACCATAAAGTCAAACATTTCTAGAGGGAGACAAAGCAGATTTAAGTATATTGCAGAGATTTGCAAGGAATGGCCTCCCATTAAGTGACGTTTCTGCATGGCCTGCAACGCATTCTTCAGATCTAATCTTTTAAAATTAAACTTGTTGCCGGATGTTATGGTCACAGAGGAAATCTTGAAAACAAAAAGTGGAGAAATAAACAAATAGGGGTGTGTTACATCTCAGCCTTCCTCCTTTGGAACTATTTTTACAGGCAGACATTTTCACCAATGAGTTGTAATAAATGTTAGTCCTGATGTTAGTCAATTAAGAAAATTTGCCTTGCTGAGTCAGATCAATGACTCAACAATCACATTCTGGGCATTCTCTCTTCAATAAAGGCCAACTGGAAAGGTTCACAAACATGATAGGAGTGATGGTGATATCCATCTGGTGTTGTCAGGTCTTCTATTGGGTAGTCAGATGCTGCTTCTGAAGGTTGCATTTCTTGCTTTTGCAGCAGGAAGCTATGAAGACATAGAACTTCTCGTAATCCTTTTTAAATAACTTTATGTTTGATGTCTGATTATCAGTTTTCACTAAAAGAAGAAATTGATCATCTTCAGGACACGCTTTTGTCATTGTGGGAAACTGTAAATGATTTGCTCAGAAGCAGTTGGACTGTTGCACTTTACACAATGGTGTCCGTTCCTGTTAAGGCTGCAGTCCTGTGCGCACATTACTGGGAGTAAGCCCCATTAAACCAAGCGAGACCTACTTCTGAACAGACATGCATAGGATTGTGCAGTAGGAACAGTACTTTTGTTATGCTCTGTTTCCACTGCGATTCTTGGTTTTGGATCAGTTTTCTTTCAGTCATCTGGTAATTTGTCCATTTTATCTGTTATTTGGGAAAATGCTCCTCTGAAGCGGACACTTTTTCCATAATTTTAGATTTGGCTGTGATGGGCTAACTATCAGCAAAGTTGTTGTTGGAAAATGTGGACTGAAAGGAGATGGCCTGCAGTTTAGGTGACTGTAGCAGGGGGACTGTTGGCAGCCGCAACTATCAGTGTTCACGCAGGTGCTTTGATGAATTCTGTATGGGGAGCTGAAATGCAAAATGGGATTTTTTCATAGCATTAATAAAGCTTTATTGACAGAAGATCCTGCATTCCTAGCAAAAGATAAAGGCTGAAACGTTTCTCTGGGAGAGTCTGACCTTGTCAATGTATAGCAGTCCCTTTTAACATTTTCAGTTCTTCATTTTTTATTATCCTTTAAAACACAAAGTAGCTAGAATATATTCGATATACAGAAGTATGGCTGAAAAGAAAAAACTGATGGGGTGTTTTGAGAAAATAAAATATGGGATTGTTAACATAGCATAGTTAAAATGTGCCCATTTCATTAAAGCACAAAACCACTATCCTATGAGATCCAATGTGGTGTAGTGGTTAGACAGTTTGCTCTAGACCAGAGGTCACCAAGCTATGGCCCAGGGCCCACATTCAGCCTGCCACAAGGTTTTATCTGGCCCACAGCAACTTGGGTTTTTGGTCAGAGCATTTGCTAATGTTTGACATTTATACTCATTATATATCATTTTTTACTTGAAGCACGGCATTATTTCTTTGTGATTGTCACAGTTCTCTTTTGTTCTGAATCATATGCTGATTACAAAAAAGTTTCAAGTAAAACATATTCATTCATTTAAATTTCATTCATTCATTTATAAAACTGATTTTGTTGGCCCCAGAAAATGTGTAAAATGTACAATGTGGCCCTCATACTGAAAAATTTGGAGAACCCATACTAGACTGAGGGGATCCAGTTCAGTCCTCATTCAGCCAAGAAACTTAATGGGTGACCTTGCACCAGTCAGTCATTCCTATTTAACCTGCCTTAGGGTTATTATGAGGATAAAAGGAAGGAGGCATTTAGACCATCCAGAGATCTTTGGAGGGTGGGTGTTAATTAAATGTGAATAAATAAATAACCAGGCAAAAAGCCTAAGTGCACCATGAAGTTCATAGAGGAACAAGAAAGTTTTCTCATGTGCTACAGTTGTGGTTCAAATAATCACAACAAGTGTGCAATAAATCATGAATTGTCATTGGTGCAGACAGGCTCTTCATCTTAGAACAAGGAGCCTGCATGTCTGTTTCTGAGGTAGGCTTTCTACAGCTTTGCCCTTGGCATAATGTGCTCTGCATTGCATGGGCTGATTTGGTCAGGGACTTGGTGGCTGGTGGATGCCTTGCTTTGGCAGTGGAGTTGGATTAGAATACCTTTGGTCTTCTGGAAACAGCTTCCCCCTCAACTATAGTCTTAAACTAAAAATGAAGTGCAAGAAAGAGTTGCCAGTGAGCGTTAATGACTTACTCAATAGCACCTGCTCTGGACAGGTTCAGGCCTTGGCATCTCAAGGTAGGTTAGGGGGAAAACCCCACTTAAAACCCTGGGGAGCTACTGCAGTCAGTGTAGAAAATGCTGAGCTACATGAATCAGGGGGTCTGACTCAGCATTAAGGCAACTTATATTTGACTGAACCAGTCATGCTGAACATGCTAGACTCTGGTCTGTCACTTATGGTAGCAGCAATCAATACAGGGATCCCGCACAGTATATCCACATGGCTGGTGAGTGCTGTAAGAATTGGCACTATGCGCCAGCCACTGGCACATATTTTACAGTGGGCCACTGCAGGCATAACACTCTATAAAACAGTTAAGCAACATGAATAAACTGAAATAGAAAATAATTTTTTGGAAAGTTTTTTTGGAAAACACTTTCAATATGTAAAGCCACAACTCTTTTCTGGCTAGATGCACAATTGCCATATTGTGCAGTTTGGCCTAGAGGTGTACGAGGCATTAGGCAGACTGAACTGGATGAACCTCTTCTAGGGGCAAAACAGGTTTCAGGTTGCACCAAGAGTTGCTGGGACAAAGAAAGAAGAATCTTCCCCTTTTCAAACAAACTATGTGGATTGCCAATATTTCGATAATGGTTAGTAATAATAGTTATTATGATGCAAGAGACTACAGTGAGAAACTGTAATTATTAGTGAAGCAGGTTGAAGGGTTCAATAATAGGTTGGGTACTGCTATTGTGTGCATTAATTAACCAGCTCAGAAACTATGCAAATATCTGGAAAGTCCCCAGACATTTTTAGTCTAGCAAAAGTGTGACAGATATTACATTTTTAAAAACATCAGATTGAAAGTAGCTCAGAGAAGTTGCTTTAAAAACAAAATTTAAAAGTAGAAGGGAAGAGTTAATCCAGAACTCTAGGGTTCAGATGGACATACAAAGATGTGTAAGATTAGGGTCTGAACTGGGTGGACCAATGAGAATCAGGCCCAAATCCTAATCCACTTTCCAGCACCGGCATAGCTGTGCCAGTGGAACTTGTGCTGCATCCTGCAATTGGCCTCCTCATGGTTAGGGAATGTTTGTTTCCTTATCTTGGAGCTGCATTGCCCTTATGTCGGTGCTGGAAAGTGAGTTAGGATTGCGCCCTCAGTTGGGTGTCCCTGGAATAGAGACGGGCAATAGAGGTGTTGCTCTGCATGTCAAAAACAGCACAGAATCAATGAACTAGATTAGAAAATAGAAAATACATATCCCTCTACAGCAGTGTTTCTCAAACTGTGGGTTGGGACCCTCTAGGTGGGCCATGAGCCAATTTCAGGTGGGTCCTCATTCATTTCAATATTTTATTTTTAATAAAACTTGATGCTACCATGGTACATGACTGCATCTGGGGAAATGTTACAGATCTGTTCTTTTAACAGGCTATTGTGTATATTATAGTAAATGGAACTTACTCCTGGGTAGGATTGAGTATAATTGCAGCCTAGGATTGTCAAAAATTTTGCTGCTTAATGATGTAACTTCCAGTCATGACATCACTTCCTGTGGGTCCTGACAAATTCTCATTCTAAAAAGTGGGTCCCAGTGCTAAAAGTGTGAGAAACACTGCTCTAAAGCATTGGTTCCCAACCTGCAATACTTTTGCCCCCAGGGGTACTTGCCAGGACCTTTAGGGGTACTTGAAAAAGAATTGAATAATGGCATAAAAAGGCAGGACTATATTAGAATGCCTTGTGGGGCTGGCAAGGCAGGAAGGAAAGCAGTTAGCTGGCTGCAGAAGCTCCACCAACTGCTAGTTTATGGTCATCAAATTGTGTATTATCAGATATGGATCAGTAGTTGAAAACATAAATTTGAAATAACTGTAACTATATTAATTACAAACATTTTGCTAATGGGGGGGTACAGTTTATGAAAACAGGCTGCCGAGGGATACACAAGTGGGGAAAAAAAATGTTGGAAACCACTGCTCTACAGAATAACTGTGAGTGCAAATACCAGGCCCAAATGTATGGGGCACATACAATGTCCTCGGACCTACCCTTCAACCACATCTTGAGGAAGAAACTGGGAAATAGCTTAAGGAGAAAATGTTGTAATAATGGGTGACCTCACCTATCCTTACACTGAGTGAGTAAATTTACACTGGAGACAATGCTTGTAGATATGCAAAATGACTGTGCCTTAGGAAAGTTAATCATAGAACTAGCATGAGGGATACCAGTGCTTTCTTAATCCTTAAGGGTGCATAGGATCTGATATTGAAGTGTAAGTCAACAGATATGGAAGTGATACTTTTCATTGTCTTCAAAAGCAGAAACATTTAACAAAAGAGGGGAATAGTTAGAAGGAAGTTAAAAAGGAGAGTCAAAATGAAACCTTAACGTTCAGGGGCAGGATATTATTTCACTTTTATATATATACTACATTTTTATTCCATCAAAATACAGGTTCACAGTTCTTCATACCCCTCCCACCCTTTAACGTCACAACAACCCCATGAGATGGGTTAATCGGAGAGATAGCTCAATGTCACTAAGTGAAGTTCCTGGTTGAGTGGGGGATTGCTCAGGAACAAATGACAAGAAGACGGTTGCATTCATGTCCTGTTGTGGTCAACTTCTTGGAAGCTGCTGCTGGGAACAGGATGCTGGACTATAGAGACCCTTGATCTCATCCAGCATTGTCCATTCGTTTGTTCTTATTGCTCCATTCACTTCAAGAAATACCCAAGAAAAACAGGAATCTTCTGCCATGTAAAGGCTGTGTGGAAAAGGGCATTTCAGCAGGTGCAACTTTCCTCCATAGCGAACTGCATGTCTCCGCCAACCTTCCCTCTTTTCACTCTGTCAAAGGCAGTGGCACCCTGTCCTCCTTCGCATCCTAATTATTTGTTGAGCGCACTAATTCTTACATTAATCTTGAGACAGAGAAAGGAATCTGGGAAACAGCCAAAGGAGAAAATATCACAATAATGGGTGACCTATCCCTGCCTGCTGTGTGCATTACAGGTTCTGCATGAGCACCAGTTGGGAGAAAATGTTGCTTGCAACAAATCATTAGAGCTCTGTATTCAAATGGAATTGCCTTATTCCACAGCATTTATGTACACCAGGAGTACTTTTCATAAATGTTCACTTTAAAAAAAAAGTTTGGACCATTCACACAGTGGATCCTTTGTTTGAAGCTTGTTTATGATTGTGGAGATTTGCTGACAAGGAAGCTTTCATACTGGGGCAGAAAGCAACAAGCTAGGGCTAGGATGTGGGGCTACCAACTTGGGTGTTTGTGGGGCTAGCACCTTTGAGGCTACCAACTTTGTGGGGCTACCCACTTTTGGTATCAAAAATGGTAGCATTCAGTGCAAATGCTGCACAAAAGAGCCTCTCTGTCTTCTATATCTTCCTGGGTTCTCTCATTGCAAGCATGTAACTGGAACTGAGTGTGGAGGATTTGAAGGGCCTTCCTCCCTTGCTGCTTTGCTGCTGCAAATTTCTCTCTTCCAAAGAAGTTTTTCTGTAACAATAGAAGTGATCAGAGTTTTATTGCATTGTATTGCTTGCAGGTTAGCTCATTAATATATGCTGATTTCATTCCTGTTTAATTCTCAGCTTTCCCTGGACCTCTACCACACGGAAGATGATATTTACAAGCTCTCATTGGTGCTGGAACCAAGGACTTCTAAATCAGTATGACACCTTCTTTTAATATTTTGGAGCAAATATGATTGTAGAATAACCTTACAGTATGCAGTATTTTACAGTGTTACAAAGCAATATTTTATTGATTGTCTTATGAAATGCATATTCCATCTTTTTTGTAATTAACATCTTCTTTTTCAAAAAGCTCATACCTTTCATCACTTGTAAATAATACAGTTCTGCAGCAGCAAACTCCAGTTTACTCTAGAACAGCCCAAGAACGATCCCATAAACTTCAGTAGAATTTTAGTGTAACTACCTCATGCTAAGCCATTTGTGAACTGCAGCCTTGGCTTACACAGTCTTTTCTGCCAGGGGCCTTGTGCAGCTTTTCAGCCAATCAAATGCAGCCACTAACCCTTTTTCTTGGCATGAGAGTGAAGCAATTCAAAAAATTCCCCTGCTGAAGTGCGTCCTGTTTGGCAGCTGTTGAGAGCCCTGCCAGGAAAAAGGCACCTTACAAAGCAGGTAAAATTGCTCAGCACCATCTGAGTGGCAGAGTGACTACTACAACACTTGAAAATCCTCCGCTCCTGTACTCCTGGTGTTTATTGAGAATGCACAGAAATAAATCCACAGACTCAGGATCTGATCCTGTGAGTCACTGCGCTGGCTCCCCCCAGTGACCATTTGTACAAATAACTGCTTGGGAGACGCAACCATTGGTGAGGAAACAACACAAGGGGGAAATTTTAACCCTTCCCCTTAAAGTACTAAGTGTTAATGGTTCTGACCCTCATTGAGCTACCCTCCCCCCATTCTGGGTTGTTCCTTTTTGTGAGGAAAGAGATACTTGGATTTAAGCCTATCTGTGAATGGTGGATGTCACCTGTAATTTGGCCCAAAGGAAGAATTAACACACTGAAAAAAACCCCCACAAAATGACATATTCTGTGCTGCCTTGTTCAGAAGTTTTCCATCCTTGCTCATTTATTTTTTTTAATCATCTTTTAATTATTATTGCTTTTAAGGCATAACCTAGGAAGGAAAAAACGAGATCCTACCCATCCACTTTGCCCATCTGACTTGGCTGCTATTCTGTCTTTCTAGTCCCAGTTCATATGGGTGACTGCTACAAAGGAAATATTAAACGGCAATCTGTCAGTGACCTTTTAAAAGTGCCATCACTTGTCTAAGTCTTTGGTAATCAATGAATGATCAGTGACATTCTACTCCAGTGGCAGCGTAGTGGGCAGGAAAGGTACAGGTGAAGAGGCAGGACTGTGTTCAACTTCCCACAGTTTCTTTTCTCTAACCAACTTCTTAACACCCTGTAAGGTCATTTCAGGCCGTTTTTCACGCTCCATTTCTTGTCTTGGCATCATACTCAAAGAACCCTGCTGTGGAATTGACTCCTGTTGCAGCTCCCCAGTTCCAGGACTGCTGTCAGTACTAAAAGCAGACGTAGAGTTTGGCTGCAATGCAGTCAGGGATTGATTCACACATGTGAGAGTGTGTTCACATCTGGGGCTAAAGAGCACCTTTTAGCTTCTCTTGCTCCCACCAGATCTGCCACATAGGAAGTGGGTGTTATGGAGGGTCAGAATGCAGAAGAGAAATCAAATGCATTGTTTTGCATTTGCATTACAGACCAATTTAAAAGACAAGCCAGTTTAAGCCTTGTTTGTGAGTATGTCCCAGTTCTACTGCTGTTGGCTCCCACTTCCTTCCTTTTTGAACCTTTCCTTCTTTTCTCCCTATTTTTCCTTATTCTAATGACTGCAGCACTGCTGATACCTGCCGGGCTGTTAGTGGTGTTGTGGCATTATCCCACATCACACTGTAGTTCTCTTTCAGCGGACTTTTCTCCTGAACTTTGGGTTTCTTTTAACAGCTGCGTGGCAGGCAGAAATTCAGCAGGAGAACGCCTCTATATCTCTTGTGCTGGAGTAGCCTCTGTTGGTTCAATTTCTGCCTGTCATGTAGTTACTAAAGGCACAGAACCTCTGTCAAGGAAATAGCTAGCTCCCTTCCTAGAGAAAATTGCAGATCGTTAATTAAATCCTGAGAACTTGCACATTAGGGAGTATCTGGTGGTTATGTTTCATTTTTGCCCACTTTTTGCAGCTCCAGAAAGGCAGGGATAACTACAGAACTGTGTTATCCAAAGCATCTAATGTCCAGTTGGATCTCTCTGGCTTTCCAAAAGCACCTTATGCAAGAAGTCATTGTGTATTGGACCCCAAGTCTGGAAAAAGTTCCTTGTTTTCCAAAGAATGAAAATATTTGGGGGGATGAGTCTTGCTTGCATCTTGATTTGACAGTTCACACATTTGTCAAAGCGAGCTGATTTTATTTAAGAAAATGGAGTTCTATGATTAACGAGCTGGAGTCGCAATGGTTTGCTTCATTGCCTTGTCTGGAGGGGCATCATGCAGTTGCCTTCAGTGACTTCCAAGTCTAATAATATGATACACTGGGGTGTGATTCTTCAGTGCTGCCAAAGATCTTGGGACACTGCTGCTGGGAAAAGGTAAATACAGGTGGAGCCTATTTATCTGGGTTAGTTCCGTTCCATGACTCAGATTAAAAAAAACACATTGCTAAATTGCATAGAGTTAAGCAAATACACTGCAGCCTGACACTTCTGGATGGAAGGAAACTAAGGCAGCTGTTATCAATCCCCTCCACTCCTTTGCCTCCCCCTCTTCCCCCTTTCATAGGTGGGATGCTGAGCTTTTAAGAGTGCAGTCCTATGCGTTTCTACTCAGAAGTAAATCCCATTCTAGTCAATGGGGCTTACTCCCAGGAAAGTGTGGAGAAGATTGTAGCCCAAATCTCTTGCTTTGGCTTGCTGGGAAGGCTTGTTTCCATAGGCTGGAGCAGGGAGAGCCTGCACCATCTGGGGGGAGGGATTTGGCAAACACTCCCTGGGTTTTTTAAAGCAATCCCCTCTCCTCCCCCTCCTGCCTCCCCCTCCTCAGCCATCCCCATTGCCTGCTGTCCCACTTCTTTCACAGGTGGGATGCTGAGCTTTTAAGAGTCCAGTCCTATGCATTTCTACTCAGAAGTAAGCCCCATTCCAGTCAATGGGGCTTACTCCCAGGAAAGTGTGGAGAGGATTGTAGCCTAAATCTCTCATGCTTTGCTTGCTGGGAAGGCTTCCTTGCTGGACTGTTTTGTTTCCATAGGCTGGAGAGCCTGCACCATGGGGGGGGGGGGAAATTGGGCAAACACTCCCTGGGTTTTTTAAAGCAATCCCCTCTGTTGCTACCGCACCTGCCCCTGTGTGTGTGTGAATGAGAGAGAGAGCGAGCTCCAGCTTGCTGCACATGCTCTGGCTACAGAGGTTTTCCGCCCCCCCCTTCCCCTCCTCAGCCTCTTTGCAGGTCCAGGGGCTCCAAGAGTGTTACTGTTCTTTCGAAAGGGGAGCCTCTTCCATGGCTCCAGGACTATTTCCCTGCCTGGGTGAGGCAGAGCCTTTTTGCAATGTTTTGGGCTGCCTGGAAATGGAATGAGAAGCCAGTAAAAGGCAAAGGAGGCAAAGGTTTGTGTGACTTTTGGTTCCCCCACCCCATTGGCATTGAGACAAATAAAAAATAAATAAATAATCTGTGGATAAATAGGTTGCACCTGTACATAAAACAACAGAAACAGCAGCAATATCTTTCAGTGTATAACACAATGAGAACCCTATGTGAAGCTTATGGGATTGTTATTCAGAGATAAAGTGCTCACTCCCTAAATGTACAGTGTCTCTTTTGTGATGTTGCAACCATGCACATTCAGGGTTTTCAAACACAATTGTCTTTCACCTGTTTCTACACATTTTGTGAGCCTTAAGAGTGTTTGTCTAATTTTTTTTAAAGCAGAGATCAGCAGAGGCTAACACCCCACAGCAAATACCACACTGTTTTGTGCACCTTTAATGTAATCTAACCCATTGGAGATGCTACAGCATACATCTACCCATTCTGTGCAGCTCCCCTATCCTAATGTAGAGATTGGACAATTTTATTGGGCAAGAGATACTCTCTCACAATTTTGTTGTGACAGTATCACACAAAAGTTTAAATGCAGTTTTATAGAATTGTACAGAAAGGCTGTAATTTTTCAAGAAGTATGGTATACATTATTCTTGGTAAGACCTAAAAATGTTTTTTTTATTTACTTGTCCAGCAGCCTACCTCTCCAACAACACCTAACAAGCCAGTGGTGCCACTCGAGTGGGCGTCTGGAGTAATACCAAAGCCAGATCCAAGTATCATTAATAAACACATCAGAAAACTAGTTGATGTAAGTATGTGAGCTTCACGGGGGAGGGGTATTTTTATTTCATTTATTCATCATACCTGGATTCAGGTATGCTTAGGATAGCAAGTTAATATGCTGGTGCATGTTTATAATGTAAAGCATTCCTTAATAAACATTTAAAAAATGTTTAATGTAAATACTGGAAACTGATACATCTAATGATAGCATTTATGACTGCCATTCAGTTTTCCATACGTGTTCTTCAGCCACATAATGGTCTGATCAGATATATGATTTTCTGTGTTTCATTATAAGTGCATCATCCCATTTGATAGTGGCACATATGTCTGTTTCTTTGCACCTTGACGCCAGAGCAGTTCACTGGGTTGTGCACTGACTGAGGGCCCAGACTCATCAGAGGTCCTACTTGAACTAACCAACACCAGAGCTCTCAGGACCAGTGGCAGTGCCCAATCTGCTATCGGGGCAGGTGAGGGTACTGTGGGAGCCCCAATGCAAGGCTGTGCACCAAAGTGCTCAGCAGCCTGCCACTGGGGGCTACAATTGTGCCTTCCCATTGTGGCAAAATACACAAGTGATGATTTTTGATGCAGAAGTAAAGCCCATATGGGAAATCATTATTTGCAAAGCAGACTGTGGAAGTGAGAGAATATACTATATACAACTGTCTTGAATGCGTCTGAGAATGGCCTTACTTCTGGCTAGAGGAGGATCTATTTCTGGTACCAGTTCCTTCTGTGCAAAGCAGCCAAGCTTCCCTCTGATAGGTTCAGCTTCTAGGCAGCTGGTATGAACCCTCTGCCCCATTGCATGTGCCTTCCCCTCCTTCTGTGGCTAATCGAGGGGGGGGGGTGGATTCTGTCAGGAAAAGGGCATCTACCTTCCCAGTGCTGCCACTCAAAATCCAAAACTTTTTAGGCTAAAAAAGTTATTGGGAGATTCTCCCATATCATATATAGTTTGGCCTTTACACAGTACAATGTTTTAAAAACAGCGTGACCTGTTGTCAGCACCACTTTACAAATCCACGCAGACTTTTCTAATGCAGCTGTACAAAAATCACAGCTTATGCTTTTTAGAAATGATAGATAATTCAGATAGTCTGTTTACCTTGGTGTCATCTAGACTAAAGTATGCACAGCCACAGGTAGAAAGCTTGTCAAGAAGTCCATTTGTAGATTTATACCAAAAGAAGATCCAGAATCTGGTGACTAATTTAAGCTCACCTTCCGGTCATAAAGTCCAAAGCAGCTTTACAATAAAACATGCAACAATGACTTGAGCAATCAGATAGTAATAAAACATAACTTTCAATGGAAGTGTTCTGCTGTGGTCAGCCTAGTCAGCCTTTTTCTTTTTGCTGCATAAGTTATTTGCATTTTTCAGTCTGTTTTTAGAAATTATGATCATGACCATGACGGATATATCTCTCAAGAAGACTTCGAAAGCATAGCAGCCAATTTTCCATTTCTGGATTCTTTCTGTGTCTTAGACAAAGATCAGTAAGTATTCATCTTCCTACCATTATTTTTATTTGTAAATACAGAAAAACAAACAGAAATCACTTTCAGTTGTTTCTGTTTACAAACCTATGAAATGGGTGGCTAAAAGCCAAACTAGATGCAATGTTAGCCATACCATTGGCCCTGGCATGCTTGTTTTTGTGTGTGTAAATTGCACATTTACATATATACACACTTCCCCTGTTATTAACACCTATTCATTCCTTTAAAAAAAAGCCTACAGTGAAAATCCAGATAAGTACAATGTTAATATTACTTTAAATGGGAAACATTCTAATTCATTCCTAAGCCATTCAGGTTTACCCCAAAATCACTCTAAGGGTGCAATCCTAACCAACTTTCCAGCACTAGCATAGCTGTGCCAGTGGGGCATGTGCTGCATCCTGCAGTTGGGGGGCAGTCACGGGGGCCTCCTCAAGGTAAGGCAATGTTTGTTCCCTTACCTTGGAGTTGCATTGCCCTTATGTCAGAGCAGGAAAGTTGGTTAGGATTGCAGCCTAAATGTCCAGCACAAGAAGAAATTGTGTGGCATGTTAACATAGAATAAATAACAATTAATAATGACATTATATAGCATCAACAAAGTGTTAAAGTCAACATTAAAAATATTTCAGAAGTTCTAGTGCCACATAATGAGGTTTAGCACCTCAAGCTTTAATTGCAAATTATGAGGAATTATATCTCACTTGTTTTTCCATTTTATCGGGTTTTTTATCTACTTTAGGTCTCATTTTCACAATAATAGTAGAAACACAACACAAAAGCAGATACGCTTTAAAAGGTAGCATGTACTGTACTGCATGTGAAAGTGTGGGGATGCATTACCCATCAAGCAGTGCATCTCATACAGCTGCTTCCCAGATTGTGTACCATAAATCCTGATACTTATAAAGAGGGATGGTCTTCATTTGTGCGGTATAAATAAGTGAGTCTGTATAGTGAGCATATGGATAGCAGGGGAAGTCTTTTTGTCCCAGGGCAGATACCATATGTGGAGCCCAATGCCAATTAAAACCATCCCAGGAGGTACAATTAAAGCTATCCTACCTTCCTGCCGTGGTCCCAGTTTGGGTCACACCCTGATAAACAAGCTGTTTTGCATATGTACAAACCCACACACACCCCAGAGCCAATGGCTTGGCTCATGCAATATCTAATTTGACCCTTATGTTCCTATTTCACATGATGCTGGGAGAGCATGATCTTTCCTGAGTTATCCTGAGTGTAAACTGATGTCTAATGCAGAATTTGAGCACATCAAAGGCAAGAGATGCTGATGGGATTGTGGTTACATACCATAGATCAGTGTTTCTCAAACTGTGGATCGGGACTCACTAGGTGGGTCGCGAGACAATTTCAGGTGGGTCCCCATTCATTTCAATATTTTATTTTTAATATTTTAGACTTGATGCTACCATGATATGTGACTGCATTTGGGGAAATGTTATAGATCTGTACGTTTAACAAACTACTATGTATATTCATTTAACAATGATAGTAAAGGAAATTTACTCCTGGGTAAGTGTGGGTAGGATTGCAGCCTAGGGTATTTAAAAATTTTCCTGCTTAATGATGTCACTTCTGGTCATGACATCACTTCCGGTGAGTCCCGACAGAATCCCATTCTGTCCCGGTGGGTCCCGGTGCTAAACGTGTGAGAACCACTGCCATAGATCACTGGTTCCCAGCCTGTGGTGTATGGATCATAGGTGGTCTGCAAGACTTTGAGAAGTGGTTCTCAAAAGTCTCAGGAAAAAAATCACCTTTGATCACTTCCAGTGTCTCACTCAGCAAGCAATCTCCCACGGACCACCAATGAGGGCAGAGAACGGACTGCCCACAGCCACCACGGAAGTGTCAGCTGTGGTTGTAGGCAGTCCATTCTTCATCCTCTCTGATAGTCTGTGGGGGAGTGCTTGGGGGACAGACCACCTGAAAGGGCAGAGACCAGACCCCTCACAGCCACATGTGGTCCACAACGATTCCATTTTTTCCCCCAGTGGTCTGTGAGTTCCTAAAAGTTGGTAACCACGGCTGTAGGTAGATGTTTCATAAATAGTAAGCACCCCCAAGATCACATTGTTTGGGGATAGGGATGGGAGTCATTATAAAAGGAATTGGCAGAATTCCTGGTATTGTACAAGAATTTAGCATTTCTACTTCCACAAAATTCTGAACCACAGATGAGCCATAGCAAAATGAACATGGGGTTGGGACTACACAATGTTATCATTAGTATGTGTTCTAGCATAGTAGTATTAGAACTGCAGCCAGATGGGCAGCCCAATCCTATGCCATGTAGTGCTCAGCGGTATAGCAGTGCTGAAATGGCTGCTGCTGTATCCTATGGGGCTGCCGCAGCCACTGGAGTCTCCCTGAGGTAAGGGGATGTTCTCTTACCCCATGTTGATCTCTGTGGTCAGTAATGAGTCTTTGTGGAGCTGCACCTGCTATTTAGCAGGTGTAGAACCAAGGAGACCCCTGCTGGCCTTTCAGGTTTGGGAAGGGGCACAGGATTTGGCAGCAGACCCCCCCCCTACTGGGCCTGATCCTCTCCTTGGTTCACCCTCCCTCCACTCAGTTCTGCCCTCTCTGCACCTCGAAAAGCTTCACTGCTAGCTAGCAGGAACACTTACTGGCCAGAGCTCCTGTAGCACATCAGCCAGGTGCTGGCCTCTGCACCAGTGCTGTGGGCTTACCACTGGTGGTGACATGCTTTACAGCACTCACACAATGGAGGTTGCTGGGGCAGCACGCTGGCCACTAGTGCTGCCCTGACTTAGGATTGGGCCCTTGATTCTTTAATATGGATGCACAGTCTTTAGGTCACAACTGCAAGTGACACTGATCTGCACTGTATTTGTCCAAATGTTAATTTTTTAATGCTTATTGAAGTACCAAACCTACCATTTTTTTCAAATGGGTATGGAGCCTGGGTGCTCCTCTTCCCTATGGTATGGTAAATTAACATCTTTCCCCATTTTTTTACAGAGATGGTCTTATCAGTAAAGATGAAATGATGGCTTATTTTCTGAGAGCCAAATCCCAGTTACAGTGTAAAATGGGACCAGGCTTTATACATAACTTTCAGGAGATGACCTATCTTAAACCAACTTTCTGTGAGCATTGTGCTGGATTTGTAAGTATATGTGAACGCTGTTTTGCTGAATATGTCACCAAAGAGTATTGAATGGGAATTATTTATTTCTTCAGATTTTCTTTCTGCCCTGTTTTCATGACTCAAGGCCGATACTATGTTGGATAGAGAAGCCCCCATCCTACACAGTGTTCTACACCGTCTTGATTTCAGTGGGAAACTTGAGTGCATGTAACTGTGCTGTGTCGTTGCCGAAAATCCAAGCAAAACAGTCCAGCCCAAGCAAAAAAAAAATGTAAACAAAAAGTTACACCACTTTCAACTTTTAGGCATAAGGTATAAGCCAGGCTTAGACAGAATGCTGAAGCAATACATAATGTTTAGTGTTACTAGCCTGACCTTTGTGCTTGTGTGGTCCTCCTTGCCCTTTGCATGCAAGGGAAGAAAGTTGCTACAGTTGCATTTGAATGTGGCAAACTGTGGCTTGTTCTAACCACGGTCTGGGTACAAGCCAAGATCGCAAACCAATACTAGGTTTGTACTAGATTGCTCAACCATGGTTTCATTATAGTATAGTGCAAGGGTGCCCAAACCACGGCCCAGGGGCCATTTGCAGCCCTTGGGAACCCCCAACCTGGCCCGTGGAGAGACTCCAGTCTCCAGTGAGCCTCTGGCTCTCCAGAGACTTGCTGGAGCCCACTCTGGCCTGACACGACTACTCTCAGCTCAAGGGTCGACTGTGCAAGCTGTGGGATGAGGGCTCCCTCCGCTGCTTGCTGTTTCATGTTTGAGAAGCAGCAGTGGCAGCAAAGAAAAGGCTGGCCTTACTTTGCACAAGGTCTTTCATAGGCCTTGAGCTATTGCGAGACCTTCATTCATTCATTCATATAAGTTCCATCTCTAATATATTCATTTATGTAAATTGATTCAAATTTTAAATGTAAATTAATTATTTTTTCCCAGTCCCCCCACACAGTGTCAGAGATGTGGCATCTCTCTTGCATGCAAAGGGCAAGGAGGACCACACAAGCACAAGGGTCAGGTTAGTAACGCTAAACATTATGTATTGCTTCAGCATTCTGTCTAAACCTGGCTTACACCTTATGTCTAAAAGTTGAAAGTGGTGTAACTTTTTGTTTACATTTTTTTTTGCTTGGGCTGGACTGTTTTGCTTAGATTTTCGGCAAACTCCTGCCATAAAGTTTGGACACCCCTGGTATAGTGTTATCATGGGGCCAAAGTAAACTTTTTGCCTCAGGGTAAGGGAATGTTTGTTCCAAATAGTAGCCTGAGGGAGGCACAAACTATGTTAGGACTAGCGGCAGCAAAGGGTTAAAGTCCCCTCATCTCCCTTGCCCATGATCCTGATCACCTCCTCACTTTGCAGCTCCTGTTTAGCACAGAGAAGCACATAAGCCCCAATGACATTCTTAGTGCCCAGTTTTGTTTGGCTCAGAGTTTAACACTTTTTTTTTAAAACCTCAATGTTGTTTTATCCTGATAAGGCAAAATTCCATGTTTGCACTGGGAAAGTGGGTGTATTAGGAATTCAGAAATAGTTTGCACTAAGCAGGCCCAGAGCACTTATGCTGATTCATTCCAAAATTGTAATGTTTTGAATGGGTAACCTTCTGTATCGCTTCTCCTATGCTGCCTCATTTGTAGGTCCTGGAAATGGTGGGGACAAATGAGCTGTCTCATGCCTTTCAGCTGAATGGATAGCTCTCTCTAACAGGAAGGGTGTTGAGAGCAGTTATATCCTGTTTGCGCTTTTCTAGCCATTGTTCCTACCTTCATAATGAGACTGTTTTCCTTCCGGCTTTCTTTTTATTCCTTTTGTCTTTAATTACAGCTCTGGGGTATAATCAAGCAAGGCTACAAATGCAAAGGTACTGTAAATCCTGCTGGTGTGCTGATCCCAAATATAAGGATTCCATTTTATTTTTATAAGACATATATTTTAATTTCTGGCAAAAGGACAGTAAAACAGGATCCCCTTTTGCTCTCATTGATTAACCTCCTAGCCCTGTGTTTCTCAACCAGTAGTACAGGTACATCCAGTGGTACCTGAGGTGGTGTCTGGTGGTATTTGCCGGACCCCTGGATACCTACTGCCCAGCAGTGAGTCTAGGAATGTGACACAGCAAACAGCCATAGGAAGCTCCAAAGCATGCTTTTCCACACTCGAAAAAGTCCTCCCATCCATGCTGAGCCTCTTACTGGTGTTTGTCACATCCCATTTGGCTTCCCAACCAGAAGTAAGTGGCAATGATGTTATCACCAGTTACTACTGGTGGTACTCTGACTAGGTGAACCATGTGAAATGGAGGACAAACGTTGAGAAACACTGCCTCAGACAATTATGTGTGGCACAACCCTATGCGTGTTTATGCAAAGGTAAGCCCCTTTGCATTCAGTGGGGCATACTCCCAGGTACATAGGATTGCCGCCTTAGTTGCACTTTAGAAACCGTTCTCATTCTTCAACCCTAGCTGTATTTCCTCTTCTAGGCTCCCAAATATATTTAGAGAAGCTTCCCCCTGCCCCCCCCCCCCGACAGCAAGGCCAACCATCCATCTCCTTCCTTCATCATGTTCATATATTTTCAGTCTACCAATACTGATCAGACTAATACAGTGTTATTCAAACTGTGAGGCGCGGCTCATTAGGAAGGCGCCAGGAACTGAAAGGGGAGGCGCCGGATGACCTCTAGCGGCGATACAGTTACACCCCTGAGCAGAATACAAGCCCTTCTTCTGCCCATCTCTGCGCTTTTTTTTAAAGCAGAAGAAACAGGAGTTGCTCAGCTGCGAGAGTGGCTGCTGCCCACCCTGCCCTCTTTCCCCTCCACTCCAAGGCTGCTGCCTTCTGTGTTTGCTGCATGTTGTTTGCAAAGCTCTTCCACTCCAGCCCCCATCTGGCAAGTACCAAGCATGCTCATTTTGCAGTCCTTATCCTTGTCCTTGTCCTTGCTGACTTTCAGAAAGAAACCCTCCTCGATCCTTGTCTGGTTGGTTCCTAGTTCCCAGCCTGGGATCCATTCTCATCAAAGTGAAATCTCTCTTTTCAACCTCCTCCCTCTTCCACTCCCCCCTTTTGATCTCCAAACCTTCCTCCCCCTCCCCTTAAAGTTGTTTCCATGCAGTTGGCAAAAGGGGAGGGGAGAGACAAGCACACACTTTACTTGGTCAGGAGCAGAAAAAGCGTACTGTTTTTAAAGTGATTTATTAATCCTGTTGTTTGACTGATGAGGAAAGGCTGTATTTTTAAAGTGATGAATCTTGCTATTTGACGGGAATACTTAACAGCCATTGATGAAGTGATTGCCAGCCCAATCCTATCCACACTTTCCTGGGAGTAAGCCCCAATGGGACTTACTTCTGAGTAGACATGCATAGGCTTGAGCTGTGCATTTCCTAGTATAGGAGACAAATCAGCTTCCTAACCAAACCCTTTTCAGCTCTGATATATTTTCATGGTTAAATTAAATTAATTAAGGGTTCAATCCTATCCAAGGAGAATGGGAGAAATGACTAGTTGGATTGGGGTCCACAGGGGTATGTGTGTGTGTAATGTTGGTCAGACTGGTTGTTCACAAAGTTCATTTGAGAAAACAATTCTATTGATATGCTTACAAAGTTAAAAAAAAAATGAGTCTTCCTGGACCAGACAAAATCTACCTACTCCAGTATCCTGTCTCCAACAGTGATCAGTAACTGATCATTTATAAAGCATGTATATTGCTGTGTATTAATAATATATTTTTAAGATCTGCATTTAATTAATGATATGATTAATATAATTAATATTAATATAGTTAATATTTCTGCCCACTTCCTATTTAATGATGTCACTTACAGCCCTCAGGAACATGATGGGGAGTCATGGCCAACAGCCACGGGGGTCAAGGGAGTCATTGGCTGGAAAAGTTTGAGTACCACAGGACTAATACCATAGTAGGAGCAGAAAGAAGAAGCTGTGAATTGTTCTCATTTCACCACAGAAATAAATAATTTGTACTCTGCCCTAGAGTTTAGTTGTAACAGTCACATCAAGTCAATTATCTAGAAATGACTCAGACTGCCTTTTGGCTTCTGAAAGTTTCTGTAACTATGAGATTTCATCTCTGTTTCACTTGTTTTCAGAAACAGTAATTGATCAGATCTAATACTCCTTTGCTCTGGCAATTTTATTTCAGATTGTGGTGCCAACTGTCATAAGCAGTGCAGAAACCTGCTAGTTCTAGCCTGCAGGAAGTTTGCCAGAGGGTCATCAGAGAGTAGGAACCATGGTTCTTTGCCCAATAGTCCATCAATGCCAGCCGGTAAGAGAGACATGGAGAAGGGTCAATGTCATGGATGGTTTATTGATCAATGTCTGTTGCTGCACAGTTCATGAATACAGTTTGCTAGAATGCAGTGATGATAATTGCTTTGATAAAATAGGAAGCTTTTTGACTGCCTAAAGATGTCCTCATTGTCCTTGCCCACCATAATTCCTAGAAAGGCCTGGAGTGAGTCTAATGGAATGCCCTCTTCTTAAGATGTGTAAGGTCCCATAAAATGGTATAATAGCATTATGGCTGCTAACAAAACTCACTTTCCCATAGCTGGGGGCAGGACTGTGTACCAGACTGGTAACATATGTGTGGCAACTATGTGACTTGTGCATGACTGTTACTTCCCACATTAGTGCTGCACCTTCAACAACAACAACAACAACAACAGTATTTATATACCGCTTTTCAACAAAAAGTTCACAAAGCGGTTTACAGAGAAAATCAAATATCTAATGGCTCCCTGTCCCAAAAGGGCTCACAATCTAAAAAGATGCAACACCAGCAGACAGCCACTAGAAAAGACACTGCTGGGGTGAGGTGGGCCAGTTACTCTCCCCCTGCTAAATAAAAGAGGAGCACCCACTTGAAAAAGTGCCTCTTAACCAGTTAGCAGGGGTTGAAGTTCACCTGGAGTCTGAAGAAATGAAAAGCTCTAACCATATAGAAATGATTTTTTAGCAGTTCCATATGAACATATGAGACATTTGCTCTTTTAGTGCTGCTTTATTGGTTTCTGTTGTTTGCTATACACATTAAATATGTTAATAAAATGAACCCACACTGTAGCAAAGTCATTCTGGATGATTTCTGACACAGTTACCTAGTGTATAGGCCAGCAGTTCTGAAACTCTCAGGGAGTTTGAGCCTTGTTGTAAGTTTTTGCAGGAGAGTGAGGAAGCAGCAACACAATTGCCAGAATTGCATCAATGTCAAAGGGCGCAGGAGCTTGCTTAGATTTACCAGAGGCTTACTGGGGGTGCGGGGAGCCCTGCACCAGCCTCCTCAGGGTCCCCTGAAGTGCGCAGGCACTCAAAGTAACAACTGCGATCCACTTCCAGTTTTACGACCAAACGATAACCTTTTCCTACAATAGGACTGAACTATAATCTTTTTGGTTGCAAAACCTGAAGTGGGTTGCAATTGTTACTTTGACAGTTTGTGTGACTCAGGGGGGGGGGGCCTGAGAAGGCTGGTGCAAGCCCCTGTGCCCCTTGATAGCGAAACAATTCTGGTGATCACGTCGCTGCCTCACCCTCTCCCTACCCCTTAAGGGTGACCAGGGCACTCTGGCTGGGGCGTTACAATGCCCTAGTTTGAGAACTACTGGTGCAGACAATTATTGTAGGAAAAGGTTATAGTACAGTTTCAACCTAATATACCAGTAAGGCAGTGGTTCCCAAACTATGATCTGTGGCTCCCTAGGGAGCTGCAGAAACCAGCCAAGGGAGCCACGGAATTATCGTGAAAAACCTGCCACCCTGGGCAATGTATAAGATTATAACCCTAATGGGCTATGACCATTCAATGGCCCAGTAGGTCAAGGGAGCCTTTAGTCAAAAGTTTGGGAACTACTGCAGTTGGGCAGTGCAGAAGGTTAAGCCTTCCAGCTTCTACTGCATGGCACATCTGCAGGCATTGGTTTTATGCCATGAAAGGCGCAATCCTAATCCCTTATGTCAGTGCTTTTCAGCACTGACATAAGGGCAATGCAGATCTGAGGTAAGGGAACAAACATTCCCTTACTTTGAGGAGGCCTCCGTGAGTGACACCCAACTGCAGGATGCAGCACATGTCCCATTGGCACTGCTATGCCAGTGCTGGAAAGTACTGACATAAAGGGTTAGGATTGTGCCCTCAGATATTACAGGTGCAACCTATTTATCCACAGATTTTTTCCGCATGGATGGGGTGGGGGAACTGAAAGTCACACACCTTTGCCGGCTTCTCAATCCCTTTCCAGGCAGCCCACAACACTGCAAAAAGGCTCCACTTCGCAAAAGCATGAGATTTAGGCTATAATCCTCTCCATACTTTCCTGGGAGTAAGCCCCATTGACTAGAATGGGGCTTACTTCTGAGTAGAAACACATAGGACTGGACTCTTAAAAGCTCAGCATCCCACCTATGAAAGGGGGAGGAAAGGGAGGTGAAGGAGCTGAGCGGAGGGGATGGGATTGATAACAGCTGCCTTAGTTTCCTTCCATCCAGAAGTGTCAGGCTGCATCATATTTGCTTAACTCTATGAAATTTAGCACAACACATGTTTTGTTAATTAAGCTGAGTCACGGAACGGAACTAACAGGATAAATATGCTCCACCTGTATATTTTTCTCTACTGTTCTAAAATTTCATTAAATGTTCAGAAGTGTTCTATTAACTAAATATTTGGAAAAATTAAGATTGTCAGATATCATAGTAACCATAATTAGATAAATCTATATGAAAATATACTGAGAGGTTTTGGTTTTGATCCTCTAGCATTAGCAACTGGAGAACCTGGTCAAGTTAGATATAAGAGAGGTTATATCTGTAGTACACTGCTCAATATATGGAATATCTTCAATTCACATCTTTTCCTGCTGTTGATCTTTTTAATAAAATATTTCACAGAGCTGAAAAATACTTCTTTGATCCAATTGTGCCATTATTCCATACAGCATTCACAGCCCTATGATTCTTTATGCCACTCAGTTTCTAGAAAGGTTGTGCAAGAAGTATTTGAGAAAACGTTTGTGGATCTGTGGTCTGGCTGACTTTATTGCCATGTCCCATTTATAATTTCATAAAGAAGAAATCAGCTGGAGAGTTGTTAATTCAGATACCAGGAAGAGTACTACTTTCTGACTGTAATGCCTTTATTATGTTGAGAATGACTGGCTTCACTGTCTAGGTCTAGCAATTTAGGAAGTATTTCTTCAAGGTTCAATTGGTGAAGCTGATGATCTGTACTAGGCTTTGTTGTACGTTGTATATATGTACAACAATATATTGATATTGTCACTTTTTTGTAATTGTTGCTGTAAGTGGTTAAAACCTTCTGCAAGATAATAAACTGAACAGAGTAGTATTATCCAAGCCCATTAAAATCACATTGTGCAGCGAAAATGACTAGAGCAAATTGTTCACTTTTTGATTTAAAACAATAATCTAGAGCAGTGTTTCTCAAACTGTGGGTCGGGAACCAATTTCAGGTGGGTCCCCATTCATTTCAATATTTTATTTTTAATATATTAGACTTGATGCTCCCATGGTATGTGACTGCATTTGGGGAAATGTTATAGATCTGTACTTTTAACAGGCTACTATGTATATTATTTTAACAATGATAGTAAATGGGACTAACTCCTGGGTAAGTGTGGATGGAAATGCAACCCAGGATTATTAAAAATTTTCCTGCTTGATGATGTCACTTCTGGTCGTGACATCACTTCCAGTGGGTCCTGACAGATTCTCATTCTAAAAAGTGGGTCCAGGTGTTAAATGTGTGAAAACCACTGATCTGGAGTACTGATCTGACCCCATGCCTCTGTAGCAGTCCTTTGGTTATAAATAGTTGTCCTTCAATTTGGTTGTGTTTCCTCATTATGATTTTATTTATACTTATATATTTCATATTTGGAATTGTAAGCCACCTTGAGCATTTGTATTAGCATAAAAAGGGTGGGATATAAACCTTTTAAATAAATAAATACTGATCATAAGCCACAGATATTAATTTACAAGAGCCTTGGTAAAGGCAGATCAGTTAAAATCAAGACAGTGGAAAGAACACTGTGTTCTTCCTAGCTCAAATCAGTGGTTAATGGCTACCTGTGTGATATAGTGATGCTTTGTACTTCCATTCATTTATAGTGCAAGATGAAGTCTTTAATTTTCCCAGCATTGCTCCAAGAAATCAAGATCTAGACAGCAGAGCCATCATGCTAGTGACTGGCTCTTCTCGAAAGATTTCTGTCCGTCTACAGCGAGTGACCATCAGCCAAGCAACACAGACAGAGCCTCTGTGGCATGACCCTGCTTGGGGCGATTCAGGGTCTCATACGTTCCCCAAAATGAAATCCAAGTTCCATGGAAAATCGGGAAAGAATAAAGGATTTGCAAAATGGGAGAATGAAAAGCCCACCATTCAGGCCTCTATGGACATGGCAGTAGCAACTGCAGCACATGAATTGGACCAGAATATAATAGAAACACTTCTAGAAAGACAGGAAATGGAGGTAGGTAACAGAATTGCATTACGCAGTCCAAAACCAGTACTCTCTTTTAAAATGCTACAAAGTTATGCATATTCTTTAAAGTATAGTGGGCCCCCTGTTCCAGGACCCCCCACTGATACCAAAATCTACTGATTGTTAAATGGGGGGGGGGGGAAATGCAGCACTGTAATAACTTACCTAAAGGCTGTGCACAGTCTCCCCGCATCTAAGAACACTTCCAGATGTGACTGGAAGTGATCGGCATGAACCAGAAGTGACTTCCAGTTGTGTCCAGGAGGTTATCTGAGGTCCTCCAGCTGTGGGCTTAGCATCTGGAGATGTCAAGCCTGCAGATACTGTACAGCTTTTGCAACCATGTGTTGCATATTTACTTTCAACTTGTTTAATAAGCGTGGCAGAGAGATATGCTCACCAGTTGTCTATTATAGGTCTTGGGTCCTGTAATCTCATGCACATTAACTGATTTGTATGTGTAGGTATGGCATCTACCACCATTCTCTTTAACTTGATTTAGCATCCAGCGCCTCATGCTACTATACATTAAAATGTACGTATGTTCTGAGCAAAATATTCCTTGAGATAAATCTGATTAGAGCTTGGTAATGAAAAAATTAGCCTAAGATCTCAACTATATAATCAGTAGACTCGCACCATGCAGCTTTTGCTGGCCTATAGCTTTTCAGACTGTATGTTTATGTTCTGCAATATAGGAAGCTTCTTACTTCCAGAAAACCAGTGTGTCATAGCAAGATTTCTAGTCTGGCCTATTTCCTTATAAGCTGATTTTATATGAACAGGAATAGACTTTGATGAGACACAAAAACACTTGAACTCCTACAGCGTGAAAGAGGCCAGTCCAGCCCTGCAATGCTGATTAACTTGACCCTTAGAATATGTGCACCTATATCTGTTTGAATGGAATACTGAGATATAAAATAATCTTTCTTTACCATTTGATTTCTTATAGGCCAGTTGACCCACTGCTGCAAAAGGTGGAAGACTGTTCAAGAAGACACAATGCAATATCCTATAGATTGCCAGATTTGCTTGAACACTGTACTGTTGTTAAATTCCATGGATCTATTTTTTATTGCCTGCCACAAAAATTTAATGACAAAGTACACTATTTATTTTCTCACACAGTTTTAAGTAATTTGATCAAGCTTGCACAGGAAGAAAACAAAGGAGTGTTATAGCTCCTAGGTGTTGGTGATTCTTTGTTGCTATTTCTTGGGCGATACAAACTGTGACTTCAAACCATTTCACTACCACCAAGGACAGATGGGCTCCTCGAAGTATCACAGTCACATAGCAGAGGGAACAACACATGGGTGTGCCAAAATGCCATTCTTGTTAATGTTACACATACTGCTGTGTACAATATTCTTGTCCCTGTTAATTTGTGTTTGAAAGACTGCAGTTGTTTTTTTGTCTGCTGTTTATAGTTGATCAGAGATTGATGGCCTCCAAAAACTCCCATTAGATCAGTTTCTTCCACTGCACAGTTTCTCTGAGCACCCATTTGAACTCTGCTTTTAGCCTGTTGTGGAGAGTGGTGGTGGTTTTTTTGGCAAAGAAATGTGGAAGATGTTCACACTTTTCCATTAAATTTGTGCGTCCTATAGAATTCCCGGCAGAGGCTAACTGACTAAGGTTCATACAGCAGGTATGAAAATGCTTATGGAAGTCATGTTATTAGTCTGCTATTATATTAGGCTGCTGAAGGAACTGGAGGAAAAGGATATTTCCATCACTACTCCTTATGTTGAACTAATTGTGTAGCACATATTTTAGTTTTTTTTGCTTACCTTTAGCATGCTGAAAATAAGCTCTAATAAAAACACTGGCTTTCATAAATAGCAGGTGCTAAGGTAGATATCATCTTAATATCTAGCTGAGCATTACAAATCTCAGAAGTCTGTTCCCTGTTACCACCTTGCAGCACTTCTAAAGCAACAGCCCATGATACTCTGTACCTTCTGAAGTCATCCAATTCTTTTCTGAAACAAACATCTAATTGCCATGCTAGCAAGAAATCCTAAATATCAGATGTCTCAGCAGTGGTAACTGTACTTCCTGCCTTATTCAGTTGTACAAAAGCATAAAGAGAAAAATGATTTAATAAGCATTAAAGCTTTGTAAACAGCAACGTTGGCAGTCCAATGGGGAAACTGACAAACAGCTTTGGAGGCGAAGCTGTGAAGATTATGTGCGCCAAGGTCAGTGTACTGCTTTTGTCTTATTTAACGTTCTTTAAATTTTTTTCTGCCCTCTATAGTTTCCTAATACTTCAGAAGATTGGCACCAAAATGAGTTTAGTTTTTCAGATGTCATGTACAGTACCTGAGAAAAGGGAAGGGATCCTTTGTGCTCGGTTAGGCACCTTTCCTTCAGCCTTTTCCCATTTCTTAATTTCTAATGGTCACCACAAAAGTCTACACATCAGAAGAAAACCTTGAGAGAGCTATTCCTACATCCCTGTTTGCTTGCCAAGATTGTCTCTTTGTCTGTAGTGGAGTCTTAGCGCACAGGTTTATGAAACCATAAACTGTTTCCAATCAGGAAACTCATGGACTGCTCATGGAGAAAGTGCTAAAAAGAAAAATCAACTATGCCCATGTTAGAAAAAGCAAGTATTTCATGCAATTTAATAATCTATTTTACATCTAAGGCCTTTGTATTAAGGTTATGGTAAACCACTTTGTGACCCTTTTGTTGAAATAAGTATATAAAATATTCTTTAAAGACCTGATAGGGGTAGGAAATAGAGAAGCATAATATGATGAAATGTATTTGAGGAATTTTTTTCCCCATAGTTACATATTACTAGAATCTGGGCTGGTACCCTCTAGTTAATATCCACTATAAGTAGTTCAGTCTTGTTCCACACTGCACCCAAGTGATCTGTATCAGTGTTAATGCCCAAAGTATGCAAAGATCATTGTACTGAGTGTTCCTAAATGGCTGCAGCTACAAAAGTAACTGACACTATTAAAACTACTTCTGTCAGAATAGACACACTGAGTAGTCTTTATTCAATTTATAGCACACCCTCTCATGACATTGGTGAAAGAGACCAGCTTGCTGGAAGCCAGTGAACTGCAGGTTCTCTCTGTGATGTGGCACTTGGTCAATGTTTAAATGGTTGCAGTAAGAACCATTTGCATGAAATGATATGAGCTGGCCTCAGGGCAGGCAAAAGGTGTGTGAAATGATTAGGCAGAACCAATAGTAGCTCAGTATCCAAAATAATTCCATCCACCTAAGGTTCCTGTGTGATGTTCTAGGGCCTAGATAACACTTAAGTGAAATGTAAAAATGGTCTACAGATTGTACGCTTAGGAGAGTTACCTCATAAAATGGAAAGACTTGACATATTATTGCTCCAAAATGCAAGACCAATGCAACTGGTTTCTCTCTCCATGGTGTGATCCCATGCCACTGTGTAAGCTAACTGTATATTTTAACACCTAAAAGTGATTTATACTGAATCAGGCTATTGGACCATTCATCCTGTTAGCTCCACCTTTTCCCATGGGGGAGGTCAAATTCAAGGAGACTTGGGAAGCTAACCAACATATGAGTGCATATGTAGTTGCTCTTGTTTTTCTGAAGCCAAAACTGTTCTGTATAAAAGGAGTTGGTCTGCCTCCCTGGGTTAGGTTTACTTGTTCCTTCTCTGATCCTCAACTGGTAATGCAAGCTCAGATAGGATCAGCAGGAATATAAACTGCTAGGAAATTAGCTCTGACCCATGTCTCTTAGAAACGGGTACAGCATCTCTGGGTGGACAACCACAACTCCATCCCAGACAGTTGGCCACTTGGGGATAGCCACTCCCTGGGTCCCAGGTTGGCTATTTACTGAGAGGATGCATGGGACCTGCTGATATTTACTGCTGAAGTAGGCTACTTCAGAATGCCAGGCACAAGGGAGTGGCAACAGGATACAGGTATTTTATTCTCTTGTGTGTTCTCCAAGGCATCTGTGACATACAGGAAGCTGGACTACATGGACCTTTGCCCTGATCCAGTGGGGCTTTTCTTATGCCTGTTTTCGCCCTTGCTTCTTGGGCCTTCGGGCCCCAGATAACCATGCTGCGTCTGAGCCAGTTCTTACCCTTCCCACTGGGGCAGAGGCTTTCTTCTGTTCTGGCTCTTCTCTCTCCTCCTCCACGCCGACCCCTTCTTTTCCAGGCCCTTTTCAGGCATCTTCCTCTCCCCATCAGTTGACCATGCCCTGACAGGCTCATACATCCCAACATGACAGCAACAGTTAGTCAAGGATTCTTATTCAAGACGCAGATCATGACTGGACATGTGGGAATTGAAGCTGAAACCTTGTATATAAAAAATGCTTGCTCTATCAAGCTATGGTCCCTCCCCTATCCAAAGTCACATTGGCTGCATCAATGGATATTTTGCAGCTGTTTGTGCCAGTCCTTTACAGTTGGGGAAGTGGGTGGGAAGACTCACATGACCATAAATTGGTCCCTTATGCATGAGGTCAACAATATTGTTTTTTCACAGCAAGATGGGAATTAGAAAGGAGGACAAATAGGGAGAAAGACTCATGTTCACATGGTTCCAGTATATAAATGTTCTGAACAAGGGATTGCACACACCCCTACCCAATACTGTTACCCAGTTGTGACCAAGCTATTTTACTATAACCTCATTTTTCTCTCTCATGCTATTGTTAAGCATGTGCTATTTGTAGGACATGCTACTAGCTCATCATTAACAAACTATGTTGATAAATGAACATGGGTTGTTTAACAGCACTACCTTACTGACTGCATCACCTATACACAATACCAGTTGGATGCATTTGCTTTCCATAAATTACCCATCTGTTTTTCGGAGGTCCATGAACAATTTGCAGGCCTCCACATAGATATACACCGCATTGTTTCCTAGTGCAAGTCATTACAGGTACTTGTCCCCAAGCACCCAATGAAGAGGTTCAGAGATGCCCAAATGTCTTGGTTATGTGAAAATTTTACAATAGTGCCTCTCATCATATCAACATTCTTTAGACCTATAGTGAGCTATTTTACACTTTTAAAAATTCTCTTGCAAAATACTCCTAGTAGAAAGACAGTAAAAAACCCAACACTTGCCAAAGCCAAAATCCAACTGCACAGGTTTTGTTCATGCATGAAGTAATTTAAACCACATTGATCACTTTCCTTGGAGACTATGATGCATCATTTTCTAGGATACAGGACACCAGAACCCACATCCACTTTGGATTAGTAAAAATGACAAATAAGTAGTGGTTTAGTGATTTTTTTTTAACTTGTGAATCATGAGCAACATCTAGTGGTTATAAAAATTGTAACAGCTTTTGACTATAGCTATTGTTCTGCATATGCAGCCAATTTGACACTTCAGGAAGCATCTCTGCTAAGCCAGAAGTAATAAAATCTCCTGAATATTATGGCTACAATTCAACTTGGAATTGGGCTCACTTAAGCTCAGTGATTTCAGAGGGCTTTATGCAAATTTAACTTCATGTTCAATCATGACCTGTAAGTGCTAAAGCTTGTAAAAATCAGACAATCGCATCAACTTTAGATAATGTACAGATTCAGAACTTTTTGCTCTACTGCAAAAAAGCCAGATTCTGATCCAACTATGAAATACACACACCAAGTTGAACTGTGCCTATTTACCCATTTTGCAGTTCACTGTACTTCCAGAATTCAGTTTATAAGGAATTTAGGGTAGAGAGTTTTTGGTCAAGGAATGAAGAAGGAGAAGACAAGGAAGAGAATGGAAACTAGGCATAGATTAATTCTAGGGTCAGGAAGAGAAAGAAAAGTTAGAGCAAACATAAAACCCAAATCTGGGTTAACAATCAGAAGTTGATCCCACCCCACTTGAAGCAATAAAACAATATTCTCCTCCCCCCATTTTATCAAGGCTTTGTACACATCTATAATTAGAAATGTGGCTTTAAAAAAAGTTAATGCTATTATGCATGTCAAAACTGAGTTCATTCATGCTCACAAATACACTGTATAGATGGGTCCTTATTTATAATACAGGACCTAAGCTCCTATATATTTGTGTTTAAGCTAGGGATCAGAAATCACTTCAGGCATCTGTGAAGGGTGGGGGTAAGGGACACACTTTTCTTTTTCCATTCTACTGCTCTGGCTGTGTGTACTACAGCCAGCAAGGAAAAGAAGCAAAATAGATAAACCAAACATCATGACTGATGCAGAACAATATTGCCCACCTCAGCACGGCTCTACTATCCTGCCGCTCATCCTCTGATGAGGTAAAGGCAGGCAAAGCCCCCAAGATTCCTATTTGCAGGGTCTCAAAAGGTCGCTTTCAAGTAGCAAGATGACCTCAGTGAAGCCAGTTCCGCTCTAATTGAAAGTTAAAGATAAACCAACAAATAGAACAGATACTTTTATTGCTCACCTTTTATACAATAGCACACCTTCAGCCATTTCCTTTCATAGCTTGACAATGGTTCTGTACACACACACACACGCAAAAAACCAGGCAAGGCGCACTGATGTGACTTTCAGTAAAGAAAAATGTAACAAACCCAGCTGAAGGGCATTTGTTTTAAATAAAATGCCAAAACGAAGTAATCCTGGTTGGTTGGATCAGTGGTATTAACTCGTGCATAAAACAAGTTTCAGCTTGCCATTACTGCTAGCTAATTTCAAGTAAAAATTAGGCTGGTCAGAGGATGAACTGGTTGCTGATGGATGAAAGTCAGTTTGAATTATGCTAAAGCACAGGGCTATGGATACTACCTGTTCACAACTGAGCATGGTTTGATATGACCTTTGCATGGTATGACAGTGGTTCAGTCTCTCGCATGGACTATGTGATAGCATTTTCGATCAGAGGGAGATAAGGCTACTGAACAAGTTGTCAGCAGTAGAGCTCATATAATAGACAGAGACCTAGTGAAGTAGGCAGCAATTTGGTGCACAGTTATAAATGCATAAATCCAAATAACTTCAATGGGATTTATGTACAGATAACTGTACACTTACCTGCAGTTTTACAATATAGGTATGAAGCCAACCTGTTGCCTAGGAAAAGTCAGAATGAAAAGCAATACCCAAACTGGCTTGACCAGTAAATTACTTTAAAAAAGAAATGAGAGAGACCAACCATATACAGACGCACTGGTTTGCATATTACAGGTGTGAAGAGATGTGTACTCCAGACTCCTTTAGCACACAGAGCCATGGCTGCCAATTTAAAGTTCTCAATGTCCTGGAGAAGAAAACTGCATTTAAATTTTAGGCCGCATCAGACTTGAGTGAACCTTCACATATGCTTAGAAGCAAAGAATTTTCCAAACTAGGCTGTCACGTGTCTGGTCTGATACCAATTCAAAAAAAAAAAAAAAATCCTAACAGGCTTCTATTACATGAGCTCTGTCAAAATGGAAGCTTTTGCAGCCTCAGCTAGTGAAGTGTCTTCCTTGTCCAAATCCAGATTGATTGTACTGATAACCGCCATGTTGGAAGTGCTGCTCAAATTGCCCTCCTTGATTAAAGTTCTGTGCACCTCTTCCACCCCAGCCACCTCCTTGCCCACCACGGCCACCACGACTTCCACGGCCACCTCGCCCTCCTCCACGACCTCCACCTCGATCACTGGAGTGCCCATCTTGATATCTGTTGTCTTGCTGGTAGCTGCCGCCACCACCACCCTGGTATCCACTTCCTGGATATGAGGATTGATAGCCACCATAGCCACCTCCTTGGTAGCCACTGCCACCACCATGGTAACCTCCAGTTTGAAAGCCTGTGTCTCTGTAGTTACCATCTCTGTAGTTGACATCTTGATAGCCACTTCCTCCACCATCAGTCCAGCCAGTCTGAGGCTTGCCTCCTCTTCCACCACCTCTGCCTCCATGGTCATAACCACCGCGTCCTCGCCCTCCTCGTTCGTGACCCCCATGTTCATGTCCTCCACGGCCTCCATAGGAAGAGTCATATCCCCCACGGCTTCCTCTGTCATAACCTCCTTGTTCATAGCCTCCTCGGCCTCCTCTGTCATGACCACCTTGTTCATAACCTCCACGGCCTCCATATGACGAGTCATAACCACCTCTTCCACCTCTGCCTCCACCGCTTTGCTGCTGAGGCCCATCTTGCCTTTTTTGCCATGGTGGCATCTCAGGAGGTGGTGGCTCAATTTCATTGGGCCTACCACCTCTGTCAGGCACTCGGCCCATTAACACCTATAAGTAGAAGAAACCAATATGTTGGAAGAGTAAACAGAGGAGCTCTGGTACTTAATCTGACATTTTAATAAATATTCTACAGAAACACAGATTTCTGAGTCCATGTAGAAAAAAATGTTGAAATGCAAATAGTGAATAACATATTCGAGGACTGACTCATCAATGGAAGGAAATCACTTCAGTGGGTGAAGTACAATAGTGTATCTATGAATAGGTGTATCAGCATTTAGGGAGGGAGATTTCAATATCTGGAATGTGTAAAAAAGATAATTGTACACTGAATTTTGAAATGCAGAAACTAATGACTTCAAATGGGAATGTTTCATTTCTATAAACTTCACCCTTAACTGCCCATTATTACTACAAACATGAAACAAGCTATGAGTATGACTCTTGAAGACTGCTGAGTGAACTCAGGGCCTCAGAGGAATTTTATCAGGGGTACAAAGTTTCTTTTGGGCCCCTTTGCAAAGGGGGAGGGGTGAAACTGGGGGAGGGTGGTGACAGGAAAGCAGAATAGGGGCAGGGAGGGGCAAAACAGGGTCGGGGGAGGGTAGAGACAGCCAGAAAAGTCTTTGGAGCCCAGGTCTATCAACCCATGTGGCATCAGTAGTGTCCCCAGCATCCCATGCGGGCAACAACCCTGAGTAGATAGGAAATTGTAAGATCCCAGGAAATTTCCCTTTGGTTCCTGGGTCCCCCTTTTGACCCTGAGACCGGGTACAAATTACCCCCTTTACCTCCCCTCTCCTAGGCTCTGAGTGAACCCATAGAAGCTGCATCCCCATGTCTCCAGTTCTGCATATATCTGCTGGTTTCACAAGCTGTCTTGAAAGTCAATCTGCCCCACACAACTAGCAATATTTTGTATGACTCATCTTGGTAAACTACCTTGCAACACTACATGCAAGTACGACCACCTTATTACACACTGTACAAAGTGCAATACCACTTTTAACTGATTACCATCACTTATGAGGGCAAGGACACCTGCTCCTTCAAACAACTCTGCCTGTTTGTCTTTGCTTGCCCTTTATGTCTGAACTACCTCCCTGAACACTGGTAGGATGTTCCTTCACTCACAACCTTCTGACTTAATCTGAAAATTCACCTTTTGGGGGAAGCCTTTGACACTGTACCTTGGTCCCTGCTGTCTATTATAATTAAGGACCCAATTCTATCCAACTTTCCACCACCAATGTAGCTGCAATGCAGCCCTGAGGTAAGTGAGCAAATGTTCTCTTACTTTGAGGAACTGTCCTCAAAGAAATAAATATGATAGAAATAAATACCCCCCCCCATTTAACCATATCCCCTTCCCTCCCTGTCTTGTTTCCCTTGTGTCAGTTTTGAGACTGCTGGTCCCTTGGACAGATCTCTCCATTTTCTCAAATACAAATTGCCTATGTATACTGATGGTACTATACTAATATAAAATTTAGTAATGAAGTAACTGAAATACCCCTTCAGTGTGCATAGGCAACAGCTACAAAGGTGGTGGTTGTTACTAGCTCAGAAACATTGGTTGTCCATGCTACTGAAGCACGATATAGGTCAGTTACCACTCCAGTGCAACATAACACTCCACTGTTTGCTTAAGCAATGGGAACTGTTGGCTATTCAGGAAAAAAAGTGTCAAGTAACAGTAACAAAACAAGTGTTTGTTAATCTTAGTAGAAGGAGGGAAGAAAAGAAGTAGTACATACATTCACGTGCTCAAAGTAGTACTATGCCATCACACACTCAAAGTGCTTTCTGCAGAACACTTTAGAAACCAAGTTATAACAACAGAACATCACAGATACCTTATTAATGGCACAAGCGGTCTTCTCTCTAATCGACCCACTGCTAGTCCTCATGATCTTTGACAAGTCCTGCCGAGCTGCTAAGAGGTGAGCAACAGATATAGCACATTTTGTAGATAAGGAGGCACGCTTTGGCTGATAGACTTTAGCCAATTTCTCTGTTTGACTCTGTTGAACAGAAAAACACAAAATACACAAAAATAAGGTAGGAATCACTAGATACCTACTGAAACATCCAAGTCAACAATTATATTTTTCAATATTTTAACAACATTAGATTAAGGCCCCATTTGTAGACAATTAAGAGTATATTTGTTGTATAACAAATGCTGTGAGCATCAGGGAACAGCATATTAAGAGACAATGCATCACTTCTCTCCACCTATTCAACAACCATTGTTGTCTATCTTATTCTGTATTTTGGAATCTTGGTTAAGTAGGTATATTACAATAAGTAATTGTAATAAGTGAAGTGTTTAGAGGGCAAGGGAGAGTACCAGGATGCAGGTCTCTTGTTATGTGGTGTGCTCCCTGGGGCATTTGGTGGGCCGTTGTGAGATACAGGAAGCTGGACTAGATGGGCCTGTGGCCTGATCCAGCGGGGCAGTTCTTACGTTCTAGAAAAGATTTTGCACATCACTGGCTGAATCTAGTTCTCTTATTCCTTGTTTCAAACCATTTTAGAAGCATCTATCAATCAATTAATGCATTCTTTACAAAGACAAATAGCCCATAAAAATACTTTAGCTAACCCTACATGTTTATATTTGCCAGCAGTAGCTTCTCTAACCTGAAATCTCTTAGATACATTCCACAAGAATGAACTAAAGTTGCTGAACCTAGCAATTTTACTTTAAACACACATACTCCACTTCACTTTTTGTTAATAATTTTTAAATGGTTGATTTTGTCCAGTTTCCATTGCATCCAGCAATTCCTGTTTCCTATGCCTCATTGGAACTACAGTTGCTGAAGGCAGGAAATGATTTTAAAAAGTTTCTTGAAGGAAGAACTGACAAAGGGGCCATAATGCAGCAAAAACTCATCTGCTTTGCTTGCAGGTTCTAGTTCAATTTTCAGCACCTCCAGGTAGGGCAGGGAAAAATTCCTGCCTGAAACTTTGAAGAACTGCTGCCAGTCAGCATCAACAACACTCAGCTAGATGGACCAATGATCTGACTCAGCAAAAGGCATATTCCTAAAGATGTACATCACTCAGAAAAAGTAGAATCAGATACCATTTGTCTTCCCTAACATCTGCTCACCATTTAATCAATAAAATCCATGATAGGAGCCTGTCAGTCCAAGGAATACGCTGCCTAAGTGGGCTTTTCTGCCTCAGGTGCTAACTAAACCAGGTGCTATTAATTTGCTGTCAGGAATGGATCTGAGTAGGATAGGATCAGAGATGTAAGTGCGGAGGGGTATAACAATTACATGAAACTTCCTTATACTGAGACAGACCATGGATCCATTTATTCCAGCAGCATCTACTCTGACCACCCAAGGCCATTTCCCAGCCCTGAGATTCTAGAGCAGCCATGAATTGAATGTTAGGTGCTGTGCAAACATGCAGTCTACTACTGAATGATGGTTCCTTCCCTTAAGGGAAGAACTGGAAGAGGAAGGTTTTACAGTGAATAAGATTCATCATGGAAGAACTGCTGCTAATTGTGGACATAATATAGGAGGTGAAAGCATGATAGTCCTGTGATGTAAGAAACAGTAACACTCGATCCAAACTATGGCCTTTAATATTATAGCGCCCATAAGAAGCAGGAAATGGGAAGTGCTATTAAATATTTATTAGGCCCGCAGTATTGTAGGATATGTTTTGGGAACCAAGTAAGCAACAATACCATGGATGGAAAAACTATCAGAGCAGAAGAGAAGCTAAAAGATTGCACTTTCAGCATGCCATCAATAGTTACATCATTTCGCAATCTAATAATATTTTTTAACTGAGAGGTCCAATACTGACACAATTAACAGTGGAAAATAAGTGGTTAAATGTGATCTACAGGTATGTAGCAAACTCAATGGCAACAGAGCATTCCTAGGCACAAGCACATAGCTGACACCCAGATCTATAATCAAATTCACTAGTCCCCAAATCAACATTAGTTTTAAACTAAGGGGTGGTGGTGGACAGGTCGATGAAAGTGTCAACCCAATGTGCGGCGGCAGTGAAGAAGGCCAATTCTATGCTTGGGATCATTAGGAAGGGTATTGAGAACAAAACGGCTAGTATTATAATGCCGTTGTACAAATCTATGGTAAGGCCACACCTGGAGTACTGTGTCCAGTTCTGGTCGCCGCATCTCAAAAAAGACATAGTGGAAATGGAAAAGGTGCAAAAGAGAGCGACTAAGATGATTACGGGGCTGGGGCACCTTCCTTATGAGGAAAGGCTACGGCGTTTGGGCCTCTTCAGCCTAGAAAAGAGACGCTTGAGGGGGGACATGATTGAGACATACAAAATTATGCAGGGAATGGACAGAGTGGATAGGGAGATGCTCTTTACACTCTCACACAATACCAGAACCAGGGGACATCCACTAAAATTGAGTGTTGGGTGGGTTAGGACAGACAAAAGAAAATATTTCTTTACTCAGCGTGTGGTCGGTCTGTGGAACTCCTTGCCACAGGATGTGGTGCTGGCGTCTAGCCTAGACGCCTTTAAAAGGGGATTGGACAAGTTTCTGGAGGAAAAATCCATTATGGGGTACAAGCCATGATGCGTATGCGCAACCTCCTGATTTTAGAAATGGGTTATGTCAGAATGCCAGATGCAGGGGAGGGCACCAGGATGAGGTCTCTTGTTATCTGGTGTGCTCCCTGGGGCATTTGGTGGGCCGCTGTGAGATACAGGAAGCTGGACTAGATGGGCCTATGGCCTGATCCAGTGGGGCTGTTCTTATGTTCTTAAACAGAAACTTTCAGTATGTTCATAGACAGGGTCTATAAAATAAAAAGTACCTTCATTGACAGCAAAAGCTCAATACAGGTACAAGACAGGTTTAAAGAAAGCAAATCTTACCTTTGCCCTCTCTGACCAGCCAAAAGACTGGACAGTCACATCCAGGCGCTTCACCAACAGTTTTCTCCGGACTTCATATTCATTGGCTATAGCTTGATTAATAGCTTCAATTTTTTCCTGAAACAAAAATGGAGTTTATTGACAACTGAAAGCTAAGAGAAAGGACCTTACCATAACTGACATCTCAGAATACTACTGAGGATTACACAACAGAACAGTGACCAATTCATTTCAAAATAAAATCCACACATCTCTGACATGCAGTTAATAGACTCAGAGCCCAATCCTGTGCTTGGCGGCACGGTTCCGTGCCGCTGAGCACTGTTGCAAATGTGCCTTATGGCACATTTGCGAGCCTCACCACTGGGCTCTCACCTGTGCTAGCCCAGCGCCGGCCGGTGCTAAAAACTTTTAAATCTGATTAAATATAACTGCTGATATTAATAAATGCCTGAGGGCGCAATCCTAACCCCTTATGACAGTGCTTTCCAACATGTCCAGCCAATGGGACATGCGCTGCATGTGCAGTTGAGTATCACTCACGGAGGCCTCCTCAAAGTAAGGGAATGTTTGTTCCCTTACCTCAGAGCTGCACTGTCCTGCACTTTCCAGCACTGACATAAGGGGTTAGGATTGCGCCCTGAGAAAAGCCAGGAGACTGACCATGCAAGAGAATGTGTAAGATGAGCCTTCCCAATTCCCTTTAGATCACCACTCAGTTACACCTTCTAAAAACAAATGCCGGCAATTAAAGCTCAAAGCAATCGGATCCAGAACACAAAGAAATGCTTATGTGACTTTCCACTAGAAAAACAATTTCCAATTAAAACACTGCTGAGGATGCCAAGGCTGTTAGGAGGATGCAATGCTTTCCATCGAAACAATAGCTCAACATATCAAAAGCTTGGGACTCGCAATCTTCTCCATACCAGATTGTCTCTGGGATTGATATCTTCTACACCTAGATACCCAACAGGCAGATGCCATGCTGCCACACTGCTAAATTCATCAAAAGCTGCAATGTCCTGGCATTGCAGGAAAGCGTCAATTTCACTGTCAAACACTTTCATGATTTTTATGAAGCACAGTATGTCTTACAGTAAACAAAAAGAAAGAAACCCTTTGTTTCTATCTCTCTCAATGAATGCACTACTCCCAGCAGGTTCTGCTCCCCGCTAAGGAGCCCGATTTCACAAAAGAATTTTATGCAACATGTTCCATTAGAAGCAATATTAAATAAGTATCTCAAAGATACTGTAATATATTTTTAATTAGGGTCTTTGGTTAAGGTCTTCATTAATCCTCCTGATATCCCAGGTTCCCCAACCTGCCTTCCTCAGAAGTATCAGGCACTCATAACTTAACAAATGGGGGGCTTAATACATCACTGGAGAGTCAAGAATAATTTTGTCCTCAAATGCATTTTACTTCATGGTCATAAGACAGAGAACTGAAGTTCTTGCCTGAGTCATGCCATGATATATGTTATGCTTTCCCATTTTTAATAGCTTGGCTCATTTACTTGAACTAACTGTAAAACTGTACTAAAATATACATTTAGCTGCAGGCATTCTGGTTTGGTGAATCTCTGCTTGTGACAGCCTACAATGACAGGGTTAATCTTTTGAAGAGCTGATGATCCTAAAAATTTATCCAGAGTATCTTTAACCCCCCCCATCCTTAAATTTCTGATATGTAATCCATTTTGTATAATTTATTTTATTCTTGACAATAGAGTGAATACTATATATTCCGCCGGGAAAAGTGCATTCTAATTTTTAGAAAACAGAATAATCATAGAACTGAGCGTTTTCTCCTTACCCAATGGACTGGACCCAGTGGTTTTGACAGTAAAGGTTTTCCTACATGATTCGGAGGAACCTTTGCTAATGTTTCTTTTAACTGCAACGGAAATGCACAGTATTAATGCACTACACTGAAAGCCAGCCTTCACTCCCTCACAAAAGCACAACTCAAGCTGCAATCCAAAGCATACTTACTAGGATGCAAACCCCACTGAGTTCAGTGGGACTTACTTGTAAGTAAAGATGATTAGGATTGTGCTATTTGGAATGAAGGTATGAACGCCTACACTGAATATGCACAGAAAATATACAAATGTATTTTTAACATTCATTCACAATATAGGAACTCAGTCAGCATAAAATAAATGAAGATCTACAATATTTTTATTGACAATTATGGCTTTGGTAAAATACAAGATGTTAGTAAGGCAGAAATGCATAAAAATACAAATAACCCTTAAACGGAAAGACGGTAATGGAGGTCCTCCCCCACCCACCCACCCCAGATAACTCTGACAATGTTTTAATATATATTTGGAGACAAAAGTCTGATAGCAAAATGTTTTGTCAGTGGTTTTCAAACTGGTGGGTTGCAACCCACCAGTTCATGAAAAGGGTCTCCTGTCCTTTTAAGGGGCGGGGAAGGGGGCAAGGGGGTACTTTTACTTACAGGTGGCTGCAGGACATTGCAGAAGGTGCAGGGAGCCCTGTGCAGCCCTCTGCAGGGCTCCCTAATTCTTAGAATGTTGAAAAAAAAGTGGGCACAAAGTACTTCCTCTTTGCGTTCGCAACTAGAAGTGTTTTATGCATGCTTTTTTCAACATTCTAAGCACTGGGGAGCACTGCGGAAGCCTGCTTGGGGCTCCCCACACCTCCTGCAGCCACCTGTAAGTAAAAGCACCCCCCTTCCACCCTCATGACTGACAGGATTCTGGGGATTGCTTCGCTGCCCTTGCTCCCTCCCCTGCAAAGACTTATCCTGGGAATAAAACTCCCAGGAAGTTTGAGAACCACCGCTTTAGATGATCTCCCCATTGTGTTGATAGGCAAATGCCTTAACATCTAAGAGACAGAAACATGAAATAAAATCCTAACAAAGAAGGGCTTAGATTCCAAGAACTGGATGGGGAGTCCTCCTGCACCACAAGGGCTTCCCATCTACCCCTACATGCTCCCCTACATACATTCCCGCCAGTCTGGGGACCTCTGGAACTGCTTGCAATGTAACACAGATATGGGAAGGTAAGATCCTCCTTCCTACTCATGTGAAAGCAGAAGTACTTGGCTTGCCAGTACCCAGGAACTCTGGATCCTTGCTGTTGTGATTTTGACTCTCAGTTCTTACTTTTTTTTCTATTCCACTGAAAAACTGGAACATGGTTATGTTGGCTGGTGGCTTGGACATGCCTAAGGCAATACAGATGCCTTTGAGCTCCTGAAAAACTTCACTACCACCGCCTTCCTGAGCCTTTTTCGGTGGAGCATTCACACACAGCATTCTGGCAGCTTCCAGTTCTGAGATGAGGTATGCTGAAAGAAGAAAAATTGAATTTCAATACAATACTATTGTGTTCACTTTCACAACTATTGAAAATGGAAACATTTACCTTGCCTAGCTAACAAAAAACTTAAAAGAAACCTAGTTCTGTACTCCGCAGCATTGACATTCAATGCCTTTAACCCACTTTTGCCCAGCCCACAAGTGTACACATTTGGTCCCTGTGGTGTATATGCAACGTTGGGCATAAATGGCTTAACTGCAGAGTTCACTCATAACTGAACAAGTGAATTGGTTCAGAAAGAAGTGTCACCAGCATGCTTTTATAGGATGCAAGAACTTTCAATGGAGCTAGAACAAAATTAGGGCTTTCTCAACTCATGTGTCAGGTAGCAAGAATGCCACATGGACTATTCCCTGAAAAGCCAGCTTAAGCCATCCAATATTGCAGGGATTCACTTTGACATCTATTACAAAAACTGCAACCCCAAGAGCTTTCTATAGTCAAAGGCCTCATCCAGATAGCTATGGAAGAACAGCTGCCTTACTGAAATGCCTTCCAGCTGACTGTATCATTCATAAACAAGATTTTTTAGAACTGTCAAGCACTAATCCTCTTTCGCATTCAAAGTCAGTTTGCTACAAGCAAAAGGAAAGATGCTTGCTTTAAAATATAAAACAACCAGTTACCAACTTTATAAGGAAGATTTTTCTTTCAGTTAAATTTTTCTTCAGTTACCATGAGACCACAAGAAGCAACAGGAAAAACAATGTCACTATTCCCTCTTGTTAGCTTAATGAGAAACAGAAACAAGTTTTTCCCCTCATTTCACACAAGTATTCTCTTAACAGAAGTTAAGCCATTTACTTACTGAGCAGGAGGAGGCAGTTTTTCGGTTTGAGAAGGCGCCTTGTGACATCTCCTGATGTTAGTGTTGTATACGGGCAGTTCATTTCACCAAGTAACCCACTCACTTCAAGCTGAAACTCATCTGCTTCACTTGAACCTTAAAAGAAATTTTAGTCAAAATGGCTCCAACTATTGAAAGCCTTGATTCTTTTCCAGGAGCTAAGACAACATGTAAAGCTAGGAGAGACAACTTTCTTTCAAACAAATAGGGCCACTACTGGTGGTTATGAGCCTAAGGACCCCAAAGCCTATCTGCTCCCTTCTTCCTCACCAGCTGGTAAGGGAAGAATTCTTGTTAGTTAAATCACAGCTTTGCATGCTCACAGCTGGAAGATGGCTTAACAATGGTTTGCAAAGTGGAATATGAAACTGGAATCAAATCCCAGTAGAAAATGGAATAAATTATGCAAGTGGGCAAAGAACTGAGCTTTACTAGGCAAAGAACTCAGACTGGCTTGGCACTAAATTGCAATTTTTTTGGTGCAGAGTACTGCTACAGTACAGATATTCCACAATATTGTGGTTTTAAAGAGCTGCAGTGAATAGAAAAATTCTACATTGCATAGAAAAATAAGAAAGCAACAGCAGTAGATAACTAGCAACTTTAATAAGCAACATATGAAAATCCCACACCATAGTTCTGGAAGCAACACAACCAACAAAAATGTTTAAAGTTAGCATATGCAAGATATCGAAGCATCATAGTTACTCACTGTTAGTTGCTTGCACATTTTCTTCTAGCTTGCAAAATAACCTTAACTCTGATACTAGCCAAGCACAGAGTTTGGTAAATTCAGGGGAACTGGCTCCACCAGAAGCTGCCTGCATCAGAGCACCATCTTCTAACAACGGGCCTTTGTAACTGACAGACAAAAATAAGAACACACCATTAAAGTTCATTGTACAATTTATGGGGTACTCAATGTGCGCATCTACAAACACCACAACCAACACTTTAAACCTAAGCATGCTTACTTGGAAGTAAACACTACTGATTTCAAGGAAACCTTACTTCTTGAAGTGCGCTTCGGATTGTAGTTTAAATCCATATGTCATGTATACATAACAAATTCTCTTTTACTCAAATTCATCCTTGTCATCTTTGTCTCTTCTAATCTGCCCTCTCACTTTTGTCCTTTTGCCCTCTCACTCTTTGCCTTATGCAATCTACATTTTGATCTTATATGGGACAACCCCCCCACCCCCCACCCCTTTTTCTTTCCTTGCTTATGGTACTCACGGCATGTAAAGTTTCCAATATAAACAACAAACAGTAAAGTCAAGAGGAATGTATGAGTTTATTATAAATTTTGCTCTCTGGTGCAAAATGAACATTAGAGCCAAGGCTAGAATTCAAAGAAGATAGATGGGTAACTGGGTGTGTACATGCTTGTGCCAGGAAGAACTGCACAGGCAGGCAGAGAGGGAGTTTTTTTTGGCACAGCAGCATCAAAGAGGTAAGCCCCTGTTGTCTTTTAAAGTGCCTTTTGTCTCTTCCAAACTGGGGAATGGCTGTGCCTGCAGTACTCCCCTATAAATGCATATTCAGCACTTCTTTGAATTCTAGCCCACGCTTTTACTTGACTGAATGATGCAGCAAAAAAAAAAATTCCATCCTTGAGAATTATTTATTGGTGAATTCTAGCTGGAACACACATGTGACTATGTTTCTCATTGTTTATAGGGTGCTATTCACTACGGTTAGTCAGAAAAATTACTTAACATTACAACTTTTTGGTAAAGTTGACTGCCACAGAAGTATTTTTAAGTACTTACTCATTTATTTATTATTTATTTACTTACATATGTACTTATTCACTCACTCTGCTCTTCCTTTTACTTTATGGTCAAGTAAAACCAAAACATTGTGTCTGCTTATGAAAAAGCTAAAACAATATCGCTCAACAGCAAAAGAACCTTTTGTGCAATAAGTCTGTTAATTCTGCCCAATGTTGCATATATGCAACAGGGACCAAATGTCTACACCTGTGGGGTGGCCAAATGGATTAAAGCAATCAATGAGAATTTATTTCTTATCTGCCTTAGTCCACATGCCTCTCCTCAAGACTATTATAGGGCTTACAAGCATTCAAGTCATAATATTTTAATTGTAATTCTTCCTGTAAATGTAATTCTTCCTTTGCACATTTATTTCCACTGTAATAGTTATAAGATGCTGTGCTTGCACCAATGTCATAGGCTTCTACTGAATATTGCTCATAGCATGACTAGCAGATACATGTAACTCCATCCTCACTATTTTGCAAACTTCCTCAAATTTATCATTGTTTAAGATATTTGGAGATTGTTTAACCTCTGCTGTGCAACTCCACTTAAGGATGGCTCATCCAGTCACTTTTATAGAACTGATAACCATCAGAGTAACCTGCTCTCACTACCTGCCATGCTGTCAATCTTTGGCTTAGGGTTTTTGGGTTTTGTTTCAATGAAGTGCTTCTGCATGTTCTCATCTCCTGGCACTGGAAGGTACGTATAAACTTGTTTTTTTAACAAAGAAAGATAGCAGCCAGTACAAATTGAGAAACACTTTGACTGATTGTGTTAAAAAGGCCTAGGGGAAAAGAAAATGAAAAATGACTTAACCTGTACTTGTACCCTATTCTGAGATGCAGGTCCCAATAATCTTCTGTTCAGGTCACCAATGATGTTCACACCTGCTCAGCTTCAAAACCAAGCCTAAGAGAGTGGATCTTATGTGGGTTAATCATTACTGTTGCTATATTTATTATTTATACCCCTTTGTTCCCCAAGGAGCTCAAAAGGAGTCATACATAAATAGGGCAGTTCCTCTTCTGTCTCACAACAATCCTAAGAGGCAGCTCAAGGAGAAAAAGTGACTGATCCAACATTACCAACTGAACTGAGTGGTCCTAGGAATCTAAATCCAGATCTCCCCAGTCCAAGTCTAACTCTCTAACCATGATACCACAGGGATGTTCCAGATACGATCTTTTAAAGAAACAACTCCAGGTACCTTTTGCTAATACTAAATAATCACACATTTGCTCTTTTCCAGCTGAAAAAGAGAACACATTTCAAAGAAACAATGGAGGTTAGAGAGAGAGAGAGAGAACGCTACCACCACCAGAAACGCTGGGGGTGAGAACAGAGATTTTAAAAACAAAGAGACTGAAAGTGTTTCCATGAGTTTGTTTCAATACATACCCTAGGTCTTCCAGCGACTCTAGGATGTCATTCTCCATGAGCTCAAACTCCATCCTGGGGCTTCAGAACGAGCACAACTTCTAAGGAACCTGCAGAAAAATCTCAGACTCAGCAACAGCTACTCAGAAAACATCAAAAGATCATACAGACAGACCCACAATTGAATGTACCAATGAAGTTTGGTGTTTACCATATCTTGCTATGGGTTGTGGGGGCAAGGCCTAGAAGAAGGAAGTAATTTGAACCTGCGTTCAGGGTCAAAAAGGGGGCCCAGGAGCCAATGGAGGAGGTGCCTGCATGGGATCCTGGCGACACTACCATGAGTGTGCAGCTGCAGCTACAGGCAAGCCATATATGATGGGCTGATCAATGCACACACGACCCTCCTTACCACAGTGCCAGATCTGGGAGGAAACTGGCCTGCTACAGTAGCTCTTTGGCCTGTGGATGCGTTCACCACAAAGGAGCGTATAGGAGCTCAGCTGCAGACTACAGCTGCTGCAGAAGCAGGTTTTGGTACCCACAGGACGCTTTCCACTCTAGCGGGAGCCTCAATATGATGGTGCTGATTTATGGAATGGTTTTCTCTATTGAAAAGGTTTTAGAGGGGCTTGGGAGGGTGTTTGGTTTTCTGTGTCGCTGTAGGCAGCTGCTGATGCCATGTGGGTGGGTGGACGGACCTGGGCTCCATCGGGCTTCACGCTCCCCCACCCTGTTTTGCCCCTCCCTGCCCCCCTTCTGCTCACCGACCACCACCACCCTCCCCCCCAAGGAACTTTGTGCTCCCTGATGAAGTTCCTCTCAGGGCCCTGGGGGGGGGGGGCCTGGAGGCTGAGAAGGTACAAAGCGTCCCCCAACAGACACGTCCCCTAGCAAGAGGGAGGAGGGCACCGACCCCTGCAGCCCCTGCCCCACCTGGCTCCCTCCACACAGGCTCAGGAGCTCCCACAGCGTCCCTCCTGCCCAGGCTGAGAGGAGCTTGTTCTCCAGGCCGCCCTGCTGGGGAGGGGGCAGCTCCCCTTGCACAGCGCCCCCCCGCCTCCCCCTACCTCTCACGCAGCTGTTACGCCGCCGACTGCTGGGTTGGCATGTCAGAAAGGGGAGGGGCGAGGAAAGAGGAAGGCCCCCGCCTGACCTCTCACCCCGCCTGTGGGGCGCCCCACACCGCGCCTGAGTGAAAATGCCCCTCTCGACGCGCTTTGAGCCCTCCGTGGCCTTTGTCTCCCTCAGCCAATCGCCTCCGCCTCAGAAACGTCGCCTCTCTGCCTCAGGCGGGAGAAGCGCCTGCAGAGACGGTGCCTTTTCCCGTCAGGCACCGCGAAAGACAGACCTCGAGGGCTGGAAAGGCTTCTCGGTTTCCTTTTTCTCTATAGCCATCGAGGGGAACCACGTTGGACAGTCCTGGGCCTGAGCTGAGAAAAGCTGACGGAGCTCGCAAAGGGACAAACTACCACAGGAGCTTGCCGTCTCTGGGTTAAAAAAATACAAGTCCCGGCATGCCACGGTGCAGTTTTCTTAAGAGGGCCGCATCAGATGAGCTGGTGGAGAAGCTGGTGACTCTCACGGGTATGCTGCAGGCGTTGGAGATGCTGAGCGCTGGGAAGCCGTGAAGGCTGATGCTAGTAGCATAAGAGCCCAATCCTGTGCATGTCTACTCAGAAGTAAGCCCCATTATAGTCAGTGGGGCTTACTCCCAGGAAAGTGTGGACAGCATTGTAGCCTAACAGCCCAATCCTATCCACACTTTCCTGGGTGTAAGCCCCATTGACTGTAAAGGAACTTACTTCTGAGTAGACATGCATAGGATTGGGCTGTAAATTGGGAGGGTGGCTGGCTCTCCACTATGCCAGCCTAGCAATTTTAGGCCCACAGAGAGCCATACTAGAAAGGAGTCACACTGTCAACTGCCCTGGGATGCCTCTGAGAGAGAGAGGAAAGGCTATATCAATATAAATATATAGAGATAATATAATTAATTGTGATATTACTTTATAATATTGTGTAATATATCATAATTTATAGTTAATTAATACAATATTTATGATAAATCATTTTTTCTATAATTAGTATATATTACATAATTTATAGTTTATATTAATATATTTATGATAAATCATTTTATTTTAATATATATTTCAAAAAAGTAATTGACAGGAGAGGGCAAGAAAGAACACTTTGAAGAAGGTGACAGGTATTTAATACAAGTGGAATTATTATTAATTATTATTATTATTATATTAACAGTATTTATATACTGCTTTTCAACAAAAAGTTCATAAAGTGGTTTGCAGAGAAAAAAAATCAAATTAGTGACTCCCTGTCCCAAAAGGGCTCATAATATTAAAAAGATGCAAAAGAATACCAGCAGACAGCCACTAGTAAAGACACTGCTAGGATGAGGCTGGACAGTTATTCTCTCCCTGCTAAACAAGAGCATCCACTTGAAAAAGTGTCTCTTACCCAGTTAGCTGGATACAACAAAATCTTGCATCTTCCCAACTCTAATATAGTCAGTGCAAGCAGGTCAAATTCCCTCAGCGCCCCCCCCCCCATTTCAATATTCCATGGCCCTTGGGTGACCCACAGCAGGCTACAGTTGGTTTCCATTTTTTTTCTTTAAAAAAAGGGGTCCTGTATGTTGTGACTACTACAGAAAGTAGCCCACCTTCATGAGCAAACGGATTGGCATTTCAACATCTGAATTCATCTTTCATACATAGAGAGGTGCAATAGGCTTTTCAAGGGATTTCGTTCACTCCAAGAATAGACAAGCTGCTAAATCTGTTCATTGATATTTCAGTACTAAATAAGATTAATGTCCAACACTTCTTGATATTTCTCCATGCTTAGATCTCCAAGGTTTTAAACAGAACAAGGAGACAACCATGGAGTATACTATTTTATATGTATATATATACTTCATATACCATGAAGTATATGAAGGCAACTATTATATACCACAATATGAAAGGGCAACATTTTGTGCATGGGGCCAAATAGCATTCATAGTGCCTGCTGAGGGTTGAAATGACAATGACAATAAAAAATTAAGCAGATGATAGGCATAAATAAGCACTTTGACAAAATAGCAAATCTTGATATTTTCAAGACATGGCAGAACCCAATTACGGTGAGAGCCGAATTGACAGGCTTGATAAAGAACTTCAGTGGGCCATATCTGGCCCATGGGCCTTATGTTTGACACCCTTGTGTTAGAGGCTGAAGCAAACTACTGCTTCACCCCCGATCTATTGTTGGTTTTATCTCAATAGTGGCATCTTACTTTTCTGTGATTTTTGGGCGTTACTGAGCATGTTCAGTCTGCATCAGGCTTTGGTAGACATACATACTGCTCCTCCAGTGTTGTAAAATTTTTTTGGAACCCTGGGGGATGTTCAGATATTTTTTGAAGAAAACACACACACACACACACACACACAGAGCACTAGTGTTTAGAAAATGTTCTCTTTCTCAATCTAAGGCCTTGGGCTCCATTCCAGCTGCTTAGATGTAGCAAATAGCAGAAATGGCTGGGAAGCATTTCTAAAAGAAAAATTTTTTCTTTGGGTCCAGGGTATTTGAGGGACCACCTCCTTCCTTACAATCCTGTAAGGCTCTTAGATCATCTGGGGGGGGGCCCTTTGGCTGTGCCGCCACCAAGAGATGTGAGAGGGGTGGCGGCCAGGAAGAGGGACTTCTCGGTGGTGGCCCCCGAACTGTGGAATACCCTCCCCTTAGAATTGAGAACTGCTCCCTCTTTGTTAACATTTTGGCATGGACTGAAAACCTTTTTATTTCAAAAAGCTTTTAATTGTTGACAGGCTGGCTGGCTTTTTTATGAGAGAATCCACGAGGTTTGTTTTTAGATTTTTAATTATTTGTAAATTGTTTTAATTATTGTTTTTAATGTTGTATTTTTAAATGTTGTAAGCTGCCTTGTGTGCCCTTTGGGCATAAAGGCGGGATATAAATTAAATAAAAATAAAAATAATTGTTGTGTGCTGGGATGATCAAGGGCAGTCACTGCCAGTGAGACTGGCTCAGAGTCACATTGGCATGTAATCCATTTAGCTTGGTTGTGGTAACCAGAAAAAAAAGCCCTAATGAAAAAAAAGGCCACACAAACTTTGCTCATGTGGGTTAGGGTAGGGGGATTAAAGGTTAAAGGTGTTTTTTTTTCCTGTGGGCAATTCTTGTGTGGGCTTTTTCCATAGAACCCTTGGATACAAATGAGCACAAGCTGATAACTGGCCAGGGAAAAACCATTTTGGCAGAAAAAGAAAGGTGAAGGCTGAATTAATTTCATTATTAATTTCTTAAAATGAAGTTTATTAAAACACACACACACTTTCCTTAAACAGAACCAAAAGATACCAGAATAACTGTACAGTAACCATTTTAATGTACTTAGTAAAAAACTTTTCCATGGCATCAAAAATGCACATAAGCACACAAAGGCCAAAGAAATTTGCTATAAAAACCAATGTCTGCTTCTCTTAGCTGCCTCGGTGTCTTTTACAATATCAAGTCATCTGAAATACTCCATGCCAATATGCCTTAATACCAGGAACTAGAAAACACTCCACAATTCAAAAAAATGAAGCTATGCATGTCATGAAACACCCACCTTGATAAAATAAAACTCCATCAACTCTAATCATCTCATAATATCAGAATAGCAAAGTAGAATGCCCTGGAGCAAACTTCACAAATGGCACAGGGATGCCCCCCCCCCCCGGTATCATGTTTGCTGCACATTTTGCCAAGCCAAGCTCTTCACTTTTTGTCTTATCACCATCATTATCGTTCCTAGTAATATGTGATACTTTTGGTATACTGCCGTTTCCAAAAGCTGCTCTAAAACGGATTTTCCATGTTTCCGCCAAAAATATTGACTAACACAGAATGGTAGTGCTCCTACTTTTAAACATCACTCTGTATGTACTATGTAAGGAGCATATAACAACACACCAGTTGGACAAAAGAGGTTTATTATCTCTACAGAATGAGGTAGCACCCTTAAGAACACAGCAATGTTTGGGTTATTGAAGCTAATCTGAGTAGAAATGTTTTCTAGGGATTCACAGAATAAACTGCTAAGACACTTACCTTTTGCAGAATCAAAACAAGGTATAAGGACTTCCTTCTCCCTTAAGTAGTAACAAGTTACCAAGTTGTTTCTCATTTTGGTTAACATTATTAGGTATGTTTTTACAACCTGTCTTTCTCATGTGATGTTCAAAACTGAAGCAGGCACTAGAGGGCTCTTCCAGACATAAAGGAAACAAAGGACAACACTAATGCCCATATCCTGAAGGTTAGCTGGGCCATTTGCATCTCCCATGTTGAATATGAGTGTCTTCTGCTGGTGCATGAAAGAGAATGTATTTTGTGATGCGCCTATTTATTTCTGCAGTTTCTTTTTTTAAAAAATGCCACCTTTATAAATGTTCTCTAGGTAAGTACAGATAGCAACACATTTTAGAGAACATATCCAGATGGAAGTTCAAAATAAAGCATGGGACAGACTTGCTGGTGTTGGGCGTTTATTTTTAAAGATACTGCTGCTACATGAATAATCCTGCTGGACAACTGCAGCAAAGGAGGCAGCTGGGAAGGGTAATGCAGGGAAATTCCTAGCCTAGGAAATGGGGGTGGGGGGTGGGTGTTGTTACTTTTTTAAAGTGTAAAAGGTTTTCAAGGTGGTACAGGCACTCTGATTTGTGAGAAAATCCTTCTGCAATCAATCAGTTCCCCACAACTTATACTAATTTTTGGAAGCATAAATTCAGCATTTAGTCTAAACTATTTGCTAAATTTTTAATTCTCATAATTTAATGCTTATTGCACTTACAATGAATCCAAGAGCATATAATACTTATTCTTCCATCATCACTTATTTTGGAGAGAGCAGGAAATCTGGAACAGCTCCTGCAAAAATTGTTGATACTTTTAATGCTAAATTTTTAATTCTCATAATTTAATGCTTATTGCACTTACAATGAATCCAAGAGCATATAATACTTATTCTTCCATCATCACTTATTTTGGAGAGAGCAGGAAATCTGGAACAGCTCCTGCAAAAATTGTTGATACTTTTAAGGGGCTAAATTTTCTTATTCAGCCATGAGGAATGATTTACAGTTAGACTTCAAAAAGATGCAAGGGAAGGAATGAATTAAGTTAAAGTGAGTGGTTTTAATGCAGGGAAGGGGGGAAAAAAGCAGATGTCTTTCTGAGGATTGCTATTGAGTTCAATTATTACAGGAGAAATTGAATAGCAGAGTCGTGTACAGTATTGGGATATTTAGATAACTATGGTATAAACATGAAGTGTGGGTTAAAAGTATTCCAGCTACCATACTGTCCAGGCAACAAAAACAAACGTTGGTGTAATGCTTGTATCTTTGCCATACACACATGGTCCTGTTATGTGAAGCATCTATAATAATCACTGCTATAATCCTATGCACACTTGGAAGCAAGCCCCACTGAACTCTTAAAAGGCAGACTTATGACTGAGCTGTAAAGCTCCACGCCTTCTTTAAAAGATACACTGGCTGCTGCATCCACTTCTCCAACTTGCAATTTTAGCATTAAAAGTGACCTCTCTGGGAATCAAATATTTCAGAGCTTGTTTTTTGGGAGACCAAAGAAGTGATTATCCATCAAATAACTGCACGCATGCTTTATACTTTGGAGGTTTTCATATCACTGAGCAACAACCATGCATTTCTGGGGCATATTTGTCCTTCACAATTTTCAGTTGACAGCAGAGCAGTAATTCTTAAACTGCAGTCTATAGACTACAAGTGCTCCATTGTGCACTTTCAGATGATCAATGACACCATGATGAGAAAAATGCTGAGAAGACATAGGTTTCACTGAAGTTTTAGCACAGCCACTTGCACTGCTCTATGAACAAGTCACATTTCTAGTGCTGAAGAGACAAAACATTGCTTGACTGCTTTGCCTGGGCACAGACAGTTCAAAGAAATGCTTTTCTCATCAGCAGCTTCATCCATATTATATTTTGACTGACCAACATCACAATGACACAAACTACATGAAAAGTCTGCAATGCCTATCCACCACTTCTTCTCTTCATCCCATTCATTTTAATTATCTGTGTTGATGACTGCATCATATACAATTTTAATCTGGAAGTCTTTCAAAATACATCTCTCACACAATGTAGGAAAATGTGGTGTTCCATGATGAAAAGCAAATCAGGTCCACAGGACAAACCTTAAGAAAATCTTTTGATTGCCCAAGCTCTATTTTCTCTTTGCATTTCTAAGCACATACGTATACTGCTGTATGGTGGCAGACATCCCAAGTTGTTTGCTCCGTTTTTTTACCTTTGTTTCATGAAGCTGCCACCATACAGTGTATGTTGAAACATACCATGTCTTTAAGACCTAAGCCAGAAATTGTCAAGGCTAAAGTTTCAATTTTGCTAAAGAGGCCCTATGTGTAGTTGGGTCTGCTCTCCTCCGGGCCTGAGAAGTGAGACTAAAGCCAGAAGGGACTGGAATTTATGCATATCCCATTTAAGTAATGATTGAGTTGCAATTTGCCTCACCTTTAGTCATTTCAAAATGTAAGTTATACAACATAAGTGAGACTAAAGCCAGAAGGGACTGGAATTTATGCATATCCCATTTAAGTAATGATTGAGTTGCAATTTGCCTCACCTTTAGTCATTTCAAAATGTAAGTTATACAACATAATTCTGAACTATAGATTATAGTTCAATTGCAAATAACAGTTCTCTAGATCAGGGGTGCCCAAACCCCGGCCCGGGGGCCACTTGCGGCCCTTGAGGCCTCTCAATGCGGCCCTCAGGGAGCCCCCAGTCTCGAATGAGCCACTGGCCCTCCAGAGATTTGTTGAAACCCGTGCTGGTCCAACGCAACTTCTCTCAGCGTGAGGGCAACTGTTTGACCTCTCGTGTGAGCTGTGGGATGAGAGCTCCCTCCACTGTTTGCTCTTTCACATCTGTGATGCAGCAGCGGCAGCAAAGGAAAGGCCAGCCTTGCTTTGTGCAATGCCTTTTATAGGAGTTGAGCTATTGCAAGACCTTCATTCATTCGTATAAGTTCATCTTTAATATATTCATTTATGTAAACTTATGTAAATTCAAATTTTAAATGTAAATTCTTTTTTCCCCCCGGCCCCCAACACAGTGTCAGAGAGATGATGTGGCCCTCCTGCCAAAAACTTTGGACACCCCTGCTCTAGATTAACTGTGATCACAAGTTGCAAATAAATCATAGAGCAGCACACCAATACAAATAACAAGACTACAAGAATCCCAAGGACAAACATATTTTTCCATGAAACAGCAAGTTGGCATGACTTAGGAGCAATGGCAGGAGACCATTTGCAAAATCATATTTCTTACCTCAATTATAGTTTGTTTTGTAACTGCAGTTACCAATATAGATCATTGTACAGTTCAGAACAAATAAGCCTACTTCATGACGGCAGCATACCTCATAACATGCTGAATACCCCTTGGTTTATACAACTGCTCCTACGCTTTCAGTGTATGTTGTGTATGTACAGGCACCTTCATACAGCAACATGGCCATGAAAAAACTATTACAATCCTATTATTCGGTAATTTTCCTCCTATGTTAAATGCAGTATTCTCAGAGATGTACCTGAACTCGGTTCAACACTTTTCTTTTCACACTAGTACCATTTTAAAGATCAATTAAAACTCCCATGCCAATACAATCACTTCAACTAAGCCTTGTTGAAGTTTTTTTCTTGGTTCTTTTGAAGCATACTCACATATGGAATAGTTCTATTTCGAGTTTGTGAGATCAGAACCCGCCACAGTAGGTAGTATGAATTAACTGACCCAGAATTTGAGAAATTATGAGAATCTCTCTGGTGTTGTGGATAAGACTCTCTCATACACAGAGCGAACTGGACAGACTTGGGCCACAGCCTCAGCTGGTTCACAGAATAAAGGTAGGTGAGGAAGAGTATGTGTGCCACCCTGAAGTAGCTGTAAGTATTACAGGCGAAATATGGAATAAATTATCTCCCACTTGGATGTGGTAGCTTCTGACATTTTCAGGATCAATGAAGGCAACAATGTTTACTAAATCTATTTCTCTAATAAACACATTAAAGCCATAGATGTGTGCAACTGCAGCAGCAGAGTAATTTGCACGAACGTACAGAGTAGAAGCCCATGTGTGACAAGTACGCATACATTATAGTTCACCAACTGCAATCCTGGTAAGTTGCTACCAAGCACAAGACGCATAAAAAAAGCTGGGTTTATGGTCATTTACAACCACAGGATACCATTGAGGCAAATAAGTCCTCTATGTCTTCTGCTGTTATGATGGGTTACATCTGACACAATTCCCTCTTGACTGTTTATTTCCAATGCAACAAGTAGCTCATGCTACAAGTCACTTGCAGTCTTCCATGCATAGCAGTCCATTTTGCGTTTTTCTTGTGTTCCCTTTATAAATACAGTATTAATCTTTGAAGAGACTGAATTCTTTAAAAAAAACTCAGCGGTAGGAAGGGGGAGAGACAGAAATCTTCCAAGCATTCTCAGCAAAGAGTTTTAAACTAAAAGAGTACCAATTCTCCACCATCTTTAATCCACCAAATGGCGAAGTCATGTTTTCGCCCCCTGTTGTAAAATTCAAAGCTTTATCACACTTCCAAAGGAGTTAGGTGAAATGGAAAAAGGAAGGATTAAGCCCTGTCTATGGAAAGTTACCTGAAAGACCACTTCACCAGCTGTCTGAATGTTCTATCTCCACCTGCAGAATTAAAAAACTGGTCACAAAAGCACTTATTTGAAAGGAAAAAAAAAAACTAGCTCTTTGAACATCATGGTTTATTTTAGATTTACAGATAAAACCCTTTAGATAGAGCCAAGCAAACATTTACTGCATTTATCTTGACAAGCTGTGTAACCAAAAAAACTTTACAGAACAGTATTTTGTGGTTCAGGTATGTAATGTCTGGATACATGAAGTGGATCCAATCCTGAGAACAAAGTTCAGATCTTCCATTTCTTCTGAGATGGACAGCTGCTAAATGATTTAACACAAACAGTTACTGTATCACAATACAATGGCAAGAAATGTGCTTTGAAATTATTTAAGTGACCACAATGCGCAGAGTCCAGGTGTCAGGCCCCAACCTTACCAAATAGTTTTCTTCTCCCAAAAGCACGTTGGCAGATGAATTCTTGCTCAGTGAGTTGTCATCCACACAGGGTTTTATACAAAATGGAATTACAGCCTTGAGTACAGATGCAATTCAACAGTGTAATTACAAGTCAAGACATGAAAAATGCACAACAATCTTCATACATTTGTGCAACAAAACATGCATAACATTTCAAACTTTCTGCTTAAATGCTTCAGCAAGAGCCTCCATTTTCTGAACAGCTGTCCTTGCGCTTGTCAATGTTGCACTTGGAATGTGAATTACAAAAGCTGTGTAAATCAGAAACCATTAAAACGTCAAAGAAAAATGCAAAAAAAGGAAAACCTACCTCACCTCCCGCAATTCCCCAAGCCCCAATACACACACTGTAATTGCAAGAAAAAAGAAAGAAAACCAACTTTAATTGCAGGAAATACAAAGTAAATGGATAAAGATGGACAAATAACATTTTACACAATTCAGTATGTACAATGGAGTCTACTTTTTTGGGCAAGAATGTTTAGGCTTCAGCCAACTGACCTTCAGAATGTCCAACACAGTAAACTTAACAGAGAATTTTAAAATAATCTGTTGTATTTAAAATAGAACAGAATATTTTAAAAATTCCAACAGCAGCTCAAACATAAGGATCCATTGTGGCTGAACTTACCAAGTGCTCCACAGAACACTCAAGTACTTCTGATGCCAACTTACTTTTAACTTCCCATCTACTGTCTCAACTTTCCATTTCCTCTGTCTTGGTTAGCTCTATTGCAGATGTCTGCACCGTTTTCTTGACAGTGCACAATTCATTGTCACCTGAACCCCTCACTTCTATAGATGTTGCCTTCAGATCTGGAAGAAAAGATTCCAGACACTCAGCTGCTTGATTTTGTACATCTTTGCCACCACAACTCAGCAACAGAATATCAGGAGCGCCACCTTTGCTACAATCTGCCTGCAAAAGGGCTTCAGAAACTGGAGGCACATCCTGCATTTTAAGGCACGGCATGCCTGTTTCTGTAGTGCCACTATCTGATGCACGAGCCACAACATCAGAAACCAAGGAACAAAGCTTACCCTCTTGATCACCAGCAGTTAGCACAACAAAATCAATTTCTGGTTCACCCCCTGGTTGGTCAATGGCCAACTCACTAGTTTTGCTGGATTCTAAACTAATGGGTGCAATAGTTTCTAGCTTTGGGCTATCTACAGTATCTTCATTGAGAATTTCAGATGGCAGAATATCCAAGTGTTCGCGTTCAATATCCCCCAGGCTGAAATCAATGGTTTCTAATTCCAGACCTGGTTTCAGTATGGAAGGACCACTAGCCTTTATTTCAACATTCTTTGGAGAATCTCTCTCATTTTCCACATTTAAATTCAGAGTAAGGGTTGCAGACTGATCAAAGTTAAGTCCTGAATAAGTGGTATTCAGATCAAAGTCACCAGCTGTTGAGGTATTTAAGACCCCAGTGTTCATGCCTGTGAAGGCAAGGGTCTCCTCTTCAAGGTGCCCAACACTGAATTCTGTTGGAAGAGAATCTTCTGGCTCTTGAACAATTTCAGGCTGGACAGTAGAAAAGTTAGTATTTTCTTTATCTGTAGGGCCTCTCTCTACAATGTCCATATCAGATTCAGAAAGCCCTTGTGTGTCATTTTTTATAAACATTAGTTCAACACTGGAACAAGGTTCAACATCATTTGCAGAAGAGATGCTGCCCAGATCTTCTGTTCCCTGTACTGGGAAATTCTTGGCTTCACAGTTTGATGGCTGCTGACAAATTTCTTCATGTTTCTCTACTACGCTGCTTATCGCTGTTATATTAGCAAGGCACTCATCTTGCATCTCTCCCAAATCTGTGACATTAAAATCCTCACCATCCTTTGGCTGAGAATTACCTAACAATTCTTTATCCTCATTGTTGGTATGGAAAGAGTCAAATTGAGCTTTATTTAAAGGCTTCAGTTCTGGTTCGATGTTCTGGACTTCTGGAGGATTTTTATCACTGATTGCTGACTCAAGCCCATCAACACCTCCCAGTTTTAGATTCAATTGTGATTTTTTAGAATCTATCATTGTAACTTGAGGATTTTCCTCATTCACTTTTGATGAGTCTGTTGGGTCCCAAGTCAGATGACTCTGAACACACATCTCTGAAACCCAAGTAGAAACTGAAAGTTCAGAGCTGTTATCATTTTGCTTCTCTTCTGTTAAAGTAGGTCCCTTTCCTTTGTGAGTATCAATTTGCATTTCAAATAATGGAGACCCTGGGGGTCCCTGACTAACTGCAAACTGATGTCCTGCTAATTCCAAATGTTCTCTTTCTACATGTCTCTCTTCTAAACTGATCACATATGCTTCTGTCTCCAAATCACTTTTAATCTTTTTTAACTTGGCTCCATCATGCACTTCCACTTCCTGCTGGTCTTGTGGCTGACTAATGTCTTCACATGTCATGTCAATATCACTCACTGCTACAGATTCCTTACTAAAATCAGTCTCTCTTCCTGACAATTCCATTTCTAACATTTCATCATCAGGAGATTTAAACACTGCCTCAAGTTCTAACGATTTCTTGCAAATTTCACCCAAAGGACCAGTACCACTTTCTGGCAACTGCACAGCTAAATCTACTGCGGCCTCCAGCTCTGATGACTTCTTGGTAAGGTCTTCTAAAGAAATAACATTGTCTTTTGATAATTGTATAGCAAACTCTTTATCATCATAAGATCTAAAGTCTGCTGTCTTCCTGCAAATTTCACCCACAAGAGGAACACTGCCTTCAGGCAACTGCATGGGTAACACTACTGCCTCCAGCTCTGACAGCTTCCTACTAACTTCATCCAAAGGAGGAGCAATACTTTCTGGCATCTGAAAGGCTAATTCTGCTGTCTTCAGGTCTAATGGCTTCTTACTAACTTCATCCACAGAAGGAGCACTGTTTTCTGGCGACTGCGTGGCTAACTCTACTGTTGCCTCCAGCTCTGATGGCTTCTTGGTAAGGTCTTCTAAAGAAGTAACATTGTCTTCTGACAATTGTATGGTGAACACTTTGTCATCAGAAGGTTTAAGCTCTGCTGTCTCAAACTCTGGTGCCTCCTTCCAAATTTCACCCAGAAGAGGAGCACTGCTTTCTGGCAACTGCACAGCTAAGTCTACTGTCTCTGGCTCTGATGACTTTTTGGTACAGTCTTCTAAAGAAGTAACATCATCTTCTGACAATTGTATGGTGAACTCTTTGTCATCAGAAGATTCAGACTCTGTTGCCTGAAGCTCTGACGGCTCCTTATTAACTTCATCCAAAGGAGGAGCACTGTTTTCTGACAACTGCGTGGCTAATTCTACTGCTGCCTCCAGCTCTGATGGCTTCTTACTAACTTCATCCAAAGGAAGAGCACTGCTTTCTGGCAACTGCATGGCTACCCTTACTGCATCCAGTTCGGATGACTTCTTGGTAAGGTCTTCTAAAGAAGTAACATTGTCTTCCGACAATTGCATGGTGAACTCTTTGTCATCAGAAGATTTAAAATCTGCTGCTTGAAACTCTGATGGTTTTTTGCTAACTTCATCCAAAGGCAGAGCAGTGCTTTCTGGCAACTGCAGTGTTAACACTGCAGGCTCCAGCTCTGATGGATTACTGCTAAATTCCACTAGAGGAGATGTTCCCTTTACCACATTCTGAAAGGAAACTGAGGCATTTCCTGGTAGATCATGAGTTTTTGATGCTTCCCCATATTTGAGTGTGGAATGTGTACTTGACATGGAAATAGCATCTGAGCCCCCCTCAACACTAGATGCCATTTCAGTGCTTTCTTCACAGGCTGCCAAAATCTTCTCAACTTTTACTACCTCTGTTTCTGGAGTTCCATCACCTAAGGGGATTTTGCTAACATCTGAGGAACTGTCTACATTCTCCAGATCTTCTTGTGAGGAAGAACTGCTGTTTAGTTTAGAACCTCCCAGAGTACCTATGTTTGTCTCTCTCTCAGTAGGACGCAACTTTTCTTTATCCAAAGAATTTGCAGGCTTGTTTTCAGCTGGATTTCTCCCACTGTTGTAGAAAATATCATACAGATCTTTAGCATTACCTGCAGCCAGAGAAGAGTTCTTTTTCTCTAGTTTTTTAGCCTGGTCTCTAAAAATAGTTGGAGGAGGCAAAGGACGGGGACACATGGGCATTGCCAGTATGTTTTTATCATCTTCAGATACACCAGGAGCCAGGTCATCTTCTGCTGGGATGGACGGTGGGTTTGGTGGCAGCAAGACTGGAGGTGATGGGAACAGCACTGGAGTTGGTAGTGGAAGGTGTGGTGGTCGCAGTCCTGGTGGCAACGGCAACAAAGGATGATGATGTGATCGCTCAAGAATCCGCTCACTCATCCTTACCTTCCTTGTAATCTCCTGCTCTTTTGCCAGAGTTGCAAGTTCGCGTGCCTTTGCTTGTGCCTTTGCCACAATCATTGCCTGCTCCTGTGCCTTTGCCACAATCATTGCCTGCTCCTGTGCCTTTGCCGCAATCTTTGCCTGCTCCTGTGCCTTTGCCGCAATCTTTGCCTGCTCCTGTGCCTTTGCTGCAATCTTTGCCTGCTCCTGTGCCTTTGCTGCAATTTTTGCCTGCTCCTGTGCCTTTGCCGCAATCACTGCCTGCGACTGTGTCCTTGACACACTTGTCTTTGCTTGTTCCAGGGCCTTTGCGTGTTCTATGGCCCTTGCCACCGTTTCTTGGTCCGGTTCCTCAGCCTGTTCTGGTACCTTTGAATCCTCCTGTGAGCCCTTTAAAACTACTACTTCACCTCCAAATGCTTTTGAAATAATATCTGGAGGTAGAACAAGTTCTGGATTACCCTCTTTAACAACTGGGAGTGGCTTGGTGGTGGCGCCAGAAGATTTGATAGACAGGAAAGTGTTTAAGGGTGCTGGCTTGCTTACAGTTGTAGTTGCATTCTTCCTGAGAACCATAACAGGGCCTGGTAAATTGGGTCTGATTTTTGCTTGTGATGAAGTTGAAACAACTGGCGTCCAGGGACTGGTGTGAGGTATAACAGTTTTCCCAGACAACTTAATTGCAATAGGCTTTGAATTTGATTTTCCAGACTGGGATTTACTTTCTTTATCTTTGCCTTCCTCGGCACTCTCATCTTTGCTTTGATTTCTTTCATCTTTCTCAGTCTTTTTCCAGCTGAACTTTCCAAATGATGATTGTCTTGACTCTGTTTGAGATTCCTCTTTTCTCCCTTCCTTCTCAGTCTCTTTATGATCCTTTTTCAATTTAAGCTTAATCCCAAATTTCTGGCTAGTAGAATCCTCATTCATGCTACTAATCTCATCCTCTTCTCTTAGTTCTTTGCTACCCTTTGGCTCCTCTTTCTTTGAAACTTTTGCAGTTTTTTCATCTCTATCCTCTTTTTGTTTTTCACACTGTTTTCGTTTCAGCCTGCGTTCTGTTTCTTGAATGACAGACAATCCTGCTTGACGGTCCAGATTCCTCCTCTCTTCATAGAGTGGACTATCATCCACATGTTTCTGAGGGAAAAGGGAAAAAAATCTCAGTATCACTACTTAATTCCATTAATGTAACATATTTAACTTCCTTACTAATTTCTCTTATCTTCCAGCCAACCAAGAAAATCAATTCTACTAGCCATGAAACTAGGTGTGGATATGTGTCCTAGATTCTTAACTGTTGCAATTTCAACACTAGGAAAGCATTGCCTGCTTTCATTAAACATTAGAATTTAACAAAGAATTAAACATTTTCCACACATCTGCCAAAATAATAAAATACTGGAGATGAAGTTGAATTCCTATGCAATGCAAACGGCAAAGTATGAGCATGACAGACTAAAAGTATGTTAGTAGAGCAACACAATCAAAAACTGAAACCCTGCTGAGGAAGACGGGATGAGGAGAACGAGTTTTTTCTTTTTTTAAAAAAAGTTATAGTAAACATCCAAGAAGTGATTCACAACCAAATACACCACATACTAACCTTATATTTCTCATTATGTGGATGACTTTTCACATGTTGTTCTGCTGATATCTGGTCTCCGAAAAATTCATGGCAGAGTTGGCAGTAATATCCAGTGACCGGGATTAGAAATTCAGAACCTGAAACATCCCCCCAAAGCAACTGATCACAAGAGGCTTCAGAGATTTTAACAAAAAGCGATAGTAACAAAAATAAGACCAATGAAAAGAACTATTTAGCTATGGATTTCATTTGCAATTCCTGAGATTATAAATGACTCTGTAAATTAACAAAATATCGTTATTCTAATTCAACATGTCTTACACAATGTTATTGCAACAATATATACAGCTCAGATATGAATTTTTGTTGCTGCTTTTTCATACCCACCTAGTATTTAAAGTCTAAAGGTCTAAGGTCTAAAGTAGGGCATTTAATGCAGAAAACTAAAATAGTTGTTGGAACTCAGCTGTGCATGGAGATATCTGATCCGGCCTCCCCATGTCAGGCAGACCAATTCAAACCTAGGGCAGCAACAGCAGCCGTGTGGCAATGTCTGTCACAAACATGCCGTAAGACATATTGCAACAGTGGAGGGGACAGGCACTGGCGGGAGGACCAGTGGGAACACATGACGGAAAATATCCCACCAAGCAGCAGGAAGGTGATTCTGAGAAGGGAAGGTGGGGAGGGAGCAAAACTGGGCAAGGGGAGGTTAGTCTGGGAAGCAGTTGAAGCCCAGGAGGTGGGGCAGGGACAGCAGAAGAGACTGCTGCTGGATCCTATCTCCCCTCCTGGGCCTCAGAGCCCAACACAAGTCTCCTCAGTTCTGTGACAGCTAAATAACTGGCACAGCTCTGAGTAGACCCATTGGGGTCGTCAGGGCTCTACATGGGGTAAGGAAACTGATGTTCTCTTATCCTGAGGAGACCTCTGGCCGCTTCCCCAGTCCTGCAGGATACAGTGACAGCCATTTTGGTGCTGCTGTACCACAGGGCAGTGCCCAGGGTTAGGATGTGGTCCACTATCTGCTCACTGGGAACAAAAGGCTAAGAATCTTGTGTAGTTTCTACAAGCTACCTAGCGCTGAAATCAGTCGCCTTCAGGTGGTATGCACTGAGCAGCTGCAGGAGGGTACATAACATACCTTTAGCAGGAAGAGGTATTTTGTCAATGCGTTTTGTTACTTCCTGCCTTGTTTCTGTTTGAGTCTTTGAAGCCCAAGGTCTGTTGTATGGATCCAGAGTCTATTTGTAGAGTGACAAAAAATAAGGACTGATACATTAAGAAGTATGCATTTCTGCTAATATTTTGTATTAGCTCAAAACACTGAGAAATCAACATACGGCAAGCATATAGGCAAGATCTGCTTTCTTTTTCTTCACTGTAGCTTACCACAAAGAAATGCTTGTGGATTGCTAACATATCAAGCAAGTATGAAGTTCTTCTCTCTCACACATTGCCAATCAAACTAAAAGGAAGTTTGGATCCAAAAATAGTTGGCCTCAGATAGACAACCGATAATCAGGTGCAGTGCAATCACATCCAGATGATTAGCAGTGAGCTCTCATTCCCAAGCGCATTTCTGCCCTATGGTAAAGGAGCAACTGTTTTGGTGCTTAACAAAATAAACCACACAGCTTCTAACTTCTGGAGGAATAAGGAAGTTTGTGAAATGGGTAAATAGCAAAAATTGAGGGTTTTACTAAAGCAACCCAAGAATAAACTCGGGTTATATTAATTACCACTCCCTTTGATGGCAAGAATCAAAACTTAGATATGTGTTCTACATACTTAATTAGCACATTATTACAGCTTATACAGCAGACAAAAAACCACTCAATGGGAAAGTGATGGCTGGACACATACCTGCCTGTGCTTCTTATTATGCATGTGTGTGAAGAAATCAAACAAGGTCCCACAGATGGTATTGCAATCCTTGCACCAATGGTTCCCTGTGTCATAATAGTCATAAATATTGGCCAACTGGAAATGTTTGGATGGCTGTGAAGATGATTCTGTAGGCTTGGGGCTCTTATTCGTGGGCTTGTCACTCGATGTTTTTGACTCCTAAATTGAACAAAAGGAAATGTTTCTAAGCCATAGAATGACAGTCCGTGCCTCACAACAAGCATCTAAGTAGAGACCTCACAAAATATATGTAACTATATATCACCTGCTTGTCAATGCCCAGGATAATTCCACCGTTTCAGTGAGCTGGCATTGCCGACTCAGATGTTGTTCAGTCAACAGGAAAGAGCTTTCAGTGAGGTGAGTTGGCTAGAGCAGGCACGTGAGTAATCAAGGAATGAAATGTACATTCCATGGAGTACATGGAGTGAGTGAGTGAGTGCTTGAGTGTGTACCCACTTCACTGTCATACTGTGGGCAACCCCTCAAAGAAAATTTAACGAAAGGCAGAAAAAGAACGCTCTGCTTAATTTTAATATTATATAATATTAATATAATATGATCTAAAATATATTTTTGAGGGCTGCTCCCTTCCAATGTTTGTTCAGAAACTCTGGTAAATGTTACAAGTCTTCTGAAAAGTCTATGTACACTATTTCCATGTAAACTTGCACAATGTATGCCTTGACAAAGGAGATTTAGCTGTCTCTGAAGAAAACATGTGAAGAGGTAGCTGGTACCAAACCCTGAATTACTGACATTGCTATTAGCTATGCCACAATGCTACACTTTCCATACATGACAAACAGAACTCTTTTTGTCAGACTGTCTGTATTTTTATTTCAAAGAAAGCACAACATGGTGCAAGTACCTTTCAGCAGATCACATTCCTACAGAACGAGGGTATTCTCATTCACTGTGGAGGCAGACCTGCTTCAGAAAGAACTTGCAACTACACGATGGGGCAATGGCTGCTAGAGCTTGGATGGCTTTAAAAGGGGATGAGATGAATTCATGGAGAACAAAACTATCAACAGGTAGTCAGGATTGGGAACAGAATGCCTCTGAATACCAGCTGCAAGGGAGCAATGGGTATGCCATCAACTCCTGTTTATGGGGTTCCCAGAAACATCTGGTTGGCCACTGTGAGAAACTGGATACTGGACTAGATGGGCCTTGACCCAATCCAGAACGGCTCTTATGTCAGAAGGAGGTGCCTTCTAGTCCAGCCCCCAGCTGAGCCTTTTTTTTCAAAGTGAATCTACCTCCTAGTGTAGATGAGAAAGCACACCAGCATTTGGAACACTGGAGGGAGGCAGTGGAGAGAATGAGGGTTTTCAGTGTTCATGGTGAGTCTCCCTAGAGAAACACAAATAGTTGCAGGAGAGGCATGAACTATTCCCCAACTTTTCAACCCAGTTTGACTGAACCAGAGTTCAGATGCAAGTCACTGATATAACAATCAACAGTGTATGATTTTCTGATAAGCATTTGGGTGAGTGAAAAAAAATTCCTATATTTGACAAGGTTGTTTATTGATGTTGTGTGTGCACAACAACCCTCTGAAATCTCTTCCTTGAAGAGAATGCAGTGAATGCCTTAAAGAATGCCATGATATTATATGTTGTTGCTGTAATAATAATAATGGGTTAACCTCTTGCACATTAACATGTGAACCCTAATCCCAAATTTTGCTTACTTGATATTTATTTTGGGAGGCTTACTATGGTTTAAGAAACCATACTTGAAAATAACCTTGCTGTCTAGCATTAAGGTGGTCACACATCTTTAGCCATGCTGTCTTATTCCAAGTAGTACTAAAAAAAAAAATCCCACAACAGACTACTTCCATGGCAACAAACTGCAAGGGGAGGGGGAGAAAACCCTCATGTAAGCATACTCCCGCTGTGTTAGGTTTTGCGGTTTAGAAAGCAATGCTGTTTAGCACCTTATTTTCATTGTAGTTCTGTGTTTTCCTAGCCATGTCTGTAGAGTATGTGCCATTGTGTACTTGGGATCAGCAACAAGAAATGCATACATCTTGTCTCATGACAATTATCAGAATTTTTGTGTCAAATCAGAAAATGCCACAACAACTCCTTCCCTTTATTATTATTATTTTTATTAAAAACATGAAAGTGAAATAATCCTACTCTTGTTTTCCAGATGTATGTGAACATTTTGATACTGGCACCTACCTCCTAAGGCAGAGAATTTCAACTCAAAAGAAAAAAGAAAACCATACTATTGTATAAGACAGAATACAAACAACAAAACAGTAAGATTGGAATGTTTTTCATTCTACAGTTCAGTACACATAGATTTCTCTCTCTTATCAACTTTCATAGGCCAAGGGGGAGAAAAATCCAAAATTTCCAGTTTTTGGAACTTCTATTATGGAATTAACGCAAGATTTCCAAACTGGACCAAATAGAAAAGAATATGAAAGTAAAAATTCAATCTCCATGCAAAATTTTAAGTGAAACATTTATAGTCGATTAAAAACTACCTGTCTTCTGATGTACAGAAATGTTCTGAAACACTGTTACTCCCCAGAGTGCAGTCAGTTTATTCCAAGATCAGGCACCTCTTACATGCAGATAACTTATTTCAAAAGCAGAGGTTCTCACAGCCACATGTCCATTAATGATCTCAAGCACCAAATGACAGTTTAATAAGGTCTTGTTCTTAATTTCCAAACAAAAGGTGGTAATAAACACTTTCCTACTGTGAGAACATCTGACAGCATCAGCACCTAGAATTTTACCTTGATTGAGCTGGAAGTTTTCTCCTGACTTTTTGCATTTTCTGACTTGTTTTTTTCTGAGGAATCTTTATTTTCTGTAGATTGTTTCCGAGATTTCTCAAAAATGTTAATCCCCAGGATCTGAGCTACCTTGTCAAGCTCAGATTGTTTCTTCTCTGCTGCTTCAGCATTTATCTGCAGCTGAGCAATTTCCTTCACAATGTTCTCTTGTAGCCGATTCACTTCCACTAGCAAGGGGTCTTTGTGTCCATCCTTCTCCCTTCGTTTCTTCCGTAGCATCTCTCCTGAGCCAGCCAAAGCGGTGGAGCAGGAAGCACAAGAAAATAATATTAACACATGCAAAATTACTGTAAAGATACTATGTAGTTAGGTCCACATGCCAGAAGCTGTGTGTTCTGTGGATAGTTCTGACCACAGAACTGTCAGTCAATATGTTGACAGTGATACAGGATGCATACAAACTAGTTCACTGGGATGTCTAAAATAGGAGCGAAATCAATCCCATTCTTTCTGGCAGATTGTGTGGTACCCAACAAAGAAAACAGCCCAGGGAGAAAAGAAAACCTAAAATAAGAGAAACTAGTACCTTGTTGTTTGGAAAGTCTCTCTAACTCAGTTCTTAAATAATGCAGTTTCTTCTGTCGTGCTTCTTGTTCAGCCTTCAATTTCTCCCTTTCCTCTATTACCTGAAATGATAGTGAAAGAGGGAAAAAGGTATTAAACTGCCTCTTTTCACTTATCACAGTCAAAGCAACACTACAAGTGCCATTGTTGCCACTCCCAATGAATCTATTCTTCATCCAAATCATTTCAAAAATCATTTTATTACTCCTTTGAATTAGTATTTGATGCACTCTCCTTGAGCTGGCAACTCATTTCTTTCTATGCTATATCTGTGTCAATTTCTCAATCAAAAACTAAAAAACTTACATGCCCTTCAACGGAGAAATATGATCAATAGCCAGTATGGTATAGTGCTTCTAGAGTTGGACTTAGACCGGGAAGATCCAGGTTCAAATTCCTGTTCAGCCACGAAGATTTCTGGATGACCTTGGGTCAGTCACTTTTTCTCAGCCTAATCTAGGTCACAGAGTTGTTGTAAGGACACAAGGAGGGGAGGAACTATGTATACCACCCTGAGCTCCTTGGAGGAAGGCAGTATAAAAATGTGAAAAATATATAAAAAATAGCTGTTTTCTGTTAAGCTCGTGGTCCATTCCCTACTTCCCATATTCTACTGTAATTAAACTTCAGTGTTTGTAAATGAAACAACTGCACATTCTTTTCAATGTAAACCTGACACTCTTTGCCTCCCATTCCTCTGTTGATTCCATTGTGTTAATTTTAGATTGCAAGCCCCTTGGGACAGTGACTTTTCTTCATTATTTGTTAAATGCCATGCACACTACTAAATGAGTAGTAATACATAAAATTGTTCTGTTATTTAAACTTTAAAATTTCACAAGAAAAATGTCAATAGACAGGTAGCCTACAATCCAACAGTCAACTGTTCCCAAGCCCAATGAAATAAATGAGTCAAAGTGTACGTAACTCTGTTGAGTGGCACCCACAATCTATTATAATGTCAAAGGTGTCCTTTAAGCCATTTCTGCCCAACATTGCATATATGCAACAGGGATCAAATGTGTACACCTGTGGGCTGGGCAAAAATGGGTTAAGCACTCTTTAGTCTGAAAGTATTTGCTTGCTTTCTTGGAAATTTGGAATTTCACTATGTTATTTATTGTTTCTCTTATTGTTTCTCTTTTCTCTTATCTTAATGAAGATAAAACAAATGTGAAGGACTATATTTAAACGTGAAATGTTGATGTGTCTGCCCTTTGTGGCTTGGCTGCTTCTTTCTAGACCAAATACAGGTCCCACCTCCTTACTCACGGATTCAGTTTCAACAAATCGATGGTTTTGAACCCACAAGGTCCAAGTGGAGGCTGGACCTGTATCCTTTGAACATAACCAGTGTGTCCAGAGGGCCTTCTGAGGACAGAGGAGGTCTCCCTTCTAAGGCTTCCAGAAGGTCGAAAATCACTACTTCCAGTTTTAGGCTGAAGACCAGAAGTTGTTATTTTTGCCCTTCCAGAGGCTTTAGAAGGCCTTCTGAGGGTCGAGGAGGCTTCCCTGGCCCTTAGAAGGCCCTCTGGGTGTGACTAGAGCACAGTTAAGGTCTGCTTCCTGATAAGCTCCGTCTAGTTATTTGCAAGAGACCAGGTGCTGGGAGGCAGCCTGAAGGTCGCCATGATCTCCTAAGCTTGTAGTGACCAAGTTTAAGGAAAAATTTCACCCCTCTTTGATAAGTTTAAATTGCATGGGGGAGGGCTGGGGAACAGACATCCGGGGGTACCTGTGATTTCCAGTATCTGTGGGGGAGTCTGGAACAGAACCCCCATGGATACTGGAGCACACCTATAATCTAAACCATCCTGGTCATCCAGGGAGAACGTTGCACTTATATAGATAGTTGGCTTGGCTAGTTGCTAAGCTAGATTGTTAATTGACAGTGCTTTCATATGACACTAATTGTTCTATAAGAATCCTCAGTTAACTCACAGATGATCCTTTAATCAATCTGACAACTCTCACTGCCTGTCATCCTGCATGTTCTTAAAGTCCAAAATTCTCACATTTTTGTGGACAGGTAGCCAGGCATCACTAATGTTTAAAGTTTCTTCCTTTCTATTCATGTTGTTTTGATGTTCCTGAATTTCTATCACCTCCCTGTAGATGCGCGGATGGTATGGTTTAATTGTAGATAACACCTGGGTGTGTTTGAAATCCATCCAGTGGCCTGTTTTTAGGACATTTTCAAGAACAGTCAATTTTTCTGGCTGTTTTAGACTGCAATGTCTCTTGTGCTTTTATCCTTGTGCCAATGCTTCGTTTTGTGGTGCCAAATTACATTTTTTTACATCTACAGGAAATGTGGTACACTTCTCGGGTCTTTGGTCAAGCATATAACCTGCTGCCTCTTACATGTACGCTGATAGATAGGTCCCAAATTGGCTTCTTTTAGCACCCTGCCAATAAGATTCATCACCTTCTTATATACAGCATTAACATTTTAACTCTTTGGGCGGGCCCTTAGTGATGTATCTCCCTGCCAAGGTTTTATTGCTCTCCTGATTTCCAACCATCATTCCCAACAGAAGAGAAGACTAATTAACACTCTTAATATCCTGTGCAAAATGGATTTCTGAACCACAGAATCTTCAGGGTGAGATTGACCATATCACACAGGCTAAATGGATATTCCAGGTTGGAAATCACAAGAGCAAAGCAACCTTGGCAATAAGATACATTACTAAGGGCGCAATCCTAACCCCTTATGTCAGTGCTTTCCAGCACTAAGGGCAATGCAGCTCTGAGGTAAGGGAACAAACATTCCCTTACTTTGAGGAGACCTCCATGAGTGACACCCAACTGCAGAATGCAGCACACATCCCATTGGCACCACTATGCCAGTCCTGGAAAGTACTGACATAAGGGGTTAGGATTGCGCCCTAAGGGAACAGGGGTAAAGTGATCAGATTGAAAAATGGACACAGATATCCAGCATTCACCTCTTCAGGGTAGGTTTCTATATTTTAGTGTTGTAGGCAAGTAATTATCTTAAGTTGAAAATTACTCACCTTTTGCTTCTGGGAAGCTCGATTTCTTTCATCAGATACTCTTTCCATGGCACCTTTAATCGAAGGCTGAGAGAACTGAGGGAGCAATCTGGAGTAAGTAGCAGTGGTAGGAATGTGTACAAGTGCAGAGTCATCTCTCTTGATTTCAGAAGTCCCCTTCCCTGTAGAAACTGTCTCAATAACTCTGAGATTGGGTCGTGTAGGATTTGGTGGCACTGTCAGCGTGACAAGCCCATGTACATCAGAGACTGCAGGCTCACCCTGCTGAGGCGGAGCATACATGGGCCAGCCAGAAGCTGCATAAGCCATATAGTGTCCATATGCATCATAGCCAGGAGGGGCTATTGTGGGAGTGGGATAGTTTGGGGGTAGCTGAGTTGCAGTGAATGGTGAAAAGCGTGAAACTGAATACTGGGAAACCGAGGTGGGAGTAGGAGGCAAATTAGGAAGAGCGGGTGGTGCTGATGGGATTAGAGATACTGGGGGAACAGATCGTTCTGGTGTGCGAACAGGATTGTCTCGCCCTACAGGTTTGCTTTTAATATACTCAGATTTTGAAACAGAGGATATAGCTTTAGAAGATGAATAAGAACCAGAGGGTGACAGAGAGCGCTTTGGCATTGACTCTGGAGAACGAGTATCACTTCGACTACGACGCATCTTCTGTGATTCTGGCTTATGAGAAGCCACCAAATGACGATCAGGAGAACAAGATGGCTTTTTCCCATGGAGTCGTTCCTGCGTGCGAGCAGCAAGCTTACCAATTTCAGCTACACCAATATCAAGACCAATAGTTTTGAGCAAGTCATGGATCTTCTCATACTCTGGTCTAGATTCTTCTGGAGCATCTGGTTTTACAGTGGTGCTAGAAGAAGATAAGGAGCTTACTTTCTGGCTTACAGGTTCTTTCCCACCACTACCCGTTATATTTTGAGTAGGGGGAGAGCGGATAGTAGCGTCATCCTCATCATCACCATAGAGGAATTTCTCTTCATCCTCAATGTCAGGAAAGCTACGTCTTCTCTTTTCCTGAATACTGGTAGAATCTGCCATCATGCCAAGAATACGTGAAAAGCCACTTCCATCCTGGCTGGCCCTTTCATGAGGAAGCAAGAAGTCACTCTGTCGATCTACAGGTTCTGATGTAACCTCATGATACTCTTTCTGTTTTAAAAAACTTCCAAAATTCTGGTCAAAAGAGAAAGTGTTTTGCTGTAGGCCAGAATATTTTCTCCAATCACAAGCATTCCCTTGAGACTCCTTGTTCGCAGACTCTGCAACTGCATTTTTGTTAAATCGTTTGAGGAAATTCTCCACCTCAGATGAAAAAGGAGCAATGCAAGTACGCTGGGGCAAAGGAGGATGATTTGAAAGAAGAGGGGGTTCTTTGACCGAGGCAGAACTGCTAGAAAAGGCTTCAGGCTTTAAAACAAACAAACAAAAAATTATCATTTGTCACTACTTTCAATAAGAAAGTATCCATATTCAACCCATATGACAACAATGCTTTCATATACAAGGATTGCAGCAAACAGTTTAGAACAGTAGTAATCAAACTGGTGGGCTGTGATCCACCAGTTCATGTAAAGGTTCCCCTGTCCCTTTAAGGGGCGGGCAGAGGGTCAATGACAGTGATGGGATCCCCAGGATCACTTCACTAAGGGGGCAAAGAGGGTAATGTACTTACTCAGGGCTGCAGCAGGCTCCAGGAGGTGGAGGGGAACCCCATGCAGCCCTCTGCAGGGCTCCCCGACACTTGGAATGTTGAGAAAAAAGCAAGCATGAACCAGTTTGTGAACGCAACCAGGAGGTAGTTTGTGCTCATTTCATATTTCAAGCATCAAGGAGGCCTGCAGAGGGCTACACGGGGCTTCCTGCACCTCCTGCAGCTTACGTGGGCCATTTGTAAGTAAAAGCACCCCCTCACCCCCCTTAGCGATGCAATCCTGGGGATTGCGTCACTGCACTCGCCCCTCCTCCACAAAAACTTACTTTGGGAATAAGTCTCCCCAAAAGTTTGAGAACCACTGTTTTAGGAAATCAGTAGTAGAAGAGAGAGAAGGGAGGGGGACACTCTGCAAAATATGGTGTTAACTTTCGTATACTGTCAACATGTTATGATTAGGACTGATCCCAAACTGGGGGAGTAATGCCCTACTCTTAACAATTGTTTTCAGAATGTTGCAAAGGGGGAGAAGGATCAAAGCATTGAGTTCAACAAGATCTACTCCCAAATAAGTGTGAGGAGGACTGCAGCCTAAACCTACTGACTAAAATGCCAACACTTGCTTTCCATCCGCATACAAATGTGCATATTGCCAACTTTTAATCCATTTACATTTCACCAAGTGCAACTGTGCCAATGTAACTGTTAGTAGCTTAGGACAGCTTCCAGATATGAAGCTAAAGCAAAGTATTAATTGGTTTATACTGCACAAAGCTAGCATCTACTTTAAGGCACTTATCCACTTTGAGGCACAAAATATAGTTAAATATATAATTTAACCACAAGCACCTTGTCACAAGTATGAAGTAGTATGTTCGCAGCTGTATGCAGACTAAACTGATCTAGTATTTAAAATAAATTTCCCCTTAAATTCAATCCACTAGTTGTCACTAAACCAATTTCAATTCTATGCTTCTCTGGAACAACTCTACCTCATAGAATGGCTTTAAAAAATAATTGATCAACAATTTTGATATTCTGAATTTTACAACCAGTAAAACGTTCTCATTCTGAACCAAATGAAATCTAACATGCTGATTAGACCACAATTTATGCTGAATCAACTCCATGAGGGTAGCCTAGATACTGTTTTGGAAGTACTAGCTCAGTCATTAACTAAGACTGATAGCAGAGATTTAACATTGAGGTTTTAAACAAAATAAAAAAACAGGAATGGACCATTTAACAAGCAGGGGAAACAAGATGGGACAAACCTGCACAGAAGGTTCATCCAATCGTTTTTTCAAGATAGATTTTTTTGGCATTGCTGGTGCTTCATCAGGTCTATAAAGATACCGGGGTTCAGAAGACTGTATTGGATTAGTCAAGCCAGGAATCAGGTAGTCACTGCCAGGAAGTTCTCGACTCAAACGTCTGCTCAACTCCTCCTCTTCTCTTTTTCTCCTAGCACTTTCAAGCTCACGAAAATCTTCATCTAGGTAGGTCGGGCTTGGGCTCCTACTAAGACTTCGTTTGCGGTAATTTCGTGTTCCGGGCAAGAAACCCTGAGAATCTATATTCACATCAAGTAGTCTGTCATCTCTGTCATATCGAGGTCGTTTTGCATCTCGTCCTCTATCCTCTGATGAATATAAGGACTTCCTATGCAGTTCACCATCCCTATCAGATTCTCTTGGCAGATCCTGTAGACGGTCATAGTTCATGCTGTAGTCTGACTGATGGAGGAAGACATCCCTGCTGCGATAGCCTTCATCACGTCTCATATTGTAAGGACTAGGACTTTTCTCATGAGAAGGATATCGCTCAACGCTTCGAGGTCGTGAAAGGCCTCTGCTAAATATTGGGCCATCAGCCAAGTCATCCCTAATGAGAGAGGCACACAGGTTACAACAAAGTCAGCAACTTGAGACAATATCCCAAAGCCGAGGTTGACATAAAATGACCTGCCAACCTTCTGCAAACGAGCCAATGCTACTTGGTTGAACCCGTCATAGTAGGTTCTAGGGATTTTGCATATTAGTAGAAACTTTCACCATCCAAGATATTCGATTCCCCCCCCCCCCAATTCATATGCTGGATGTATTGTGCAGTCTTAAAATATAATAATTTATATAATTTTTATATGCAGTACTATACATTTTTACTCACCTAGACCCTGGTCATCAGGATCTCTGGTTTATCCAAGAATTACCTTGATCAGATCCAAAAATCAAAATGATAGTTGTTGCTGTAGGATCCCCACAACTTCCATCCCAGCAAAGCCATGACTTTCCAACTTTCAGTTCTCTTCTCCTGTACCTACCCAACCTCTCCCTCCCTGTTTTTAGATGTTACAGGTATTACTCTGCACACAGTTAAATTCCACCATGACACAGAACTGATTTAAATAAATAAATAAATTAAAATTTTAAATTCATGAAGTCCTAACTTGCTTCCTGGTTCCATTCCAGAGGTCGGAACCAACGTTTGGAACAGCCAGCTTTTGCTAGCTCAGCAGTATGGTGCCTGCAGAAAAGCACCAGAACCAGAATAAGACAGGCTGTGTCTACAATGAAAGCACCGATGCAGTAATCTGTAACTTGGGGTGTCCATAACTAGGGGAACCAGTGTAGTTATTTTCTAACAGTACTACTCATTTCTTCAAAGAAAGTAAAACTTCCTTACCTTTCCTAAGTAAGTTAAGTAGGCAGGCAGATAAGTGGATAGTTAATTACAAAATATACCAACATACCAAGCAATACTTCCATTAGCACAGGGGATACATTCCCACAAAGTTAAGTGCTGCATGAAACACCTCTATAGACAACATCATTGACAATGAGGCATGAAACTGATGCTGGCTGGCCCTGCGCTACCCAGAATTGTCTGCTCTCATTGGCTGTCAATCATATCCAGAACCAACAGCCCTGCAGCAAAATAGCACTAAAAGAAGAGGTATTTTTGGAGATATTATTGCACTCCCATTTGCATTTTTATAAAAAGATCTGTGCATTTATTAGACTATATCAAGTCTAACTTCTTCCAATTACATAACAGCTTAGGGCCCAATCCTATCCAATTTTCCAGTACCAGTGCTGCTATGCTAAATGGGGTATACACTGCATCCTGTGTTGGGAGGGGCAAGTCTCAGAGGCCTCCTCAAGGTATGGGAACATTTGTCCCCTTACCTCGAGGCTGCATTGCACCAGTGCTGGAAAGTTGGGATAGGATTGGGCCCATAGTCATTATTTCTGTTTAGCTCCTCTGGATACAAAAGAAAATGTAATATCAAATATACATCACAAATTTTACTACTCCAGTATTAATATTTTGATTATATTTAATTGAATCAAGTTAGAAGAATGAATTAATATTCATCTGTCATAACTGAACTCCACTTCCACTGCACTTGAGCTAGAAAGTGACAAAAGCAAGTGAACTAGCTCTCAAAAGGCATGATGCAGATATATACACAGAAATAACTTGTGACTGGACTTGAGTTCAACACAGTAGGATAAACAGAAAAAGTGAGGCACTTTCATGCAAAGTACACTTTCTATGTAGTTCTTATCCCTCTTGAAAGCGTTCTGAAGCTAGAGCAAGGAGGTGGTGACAACAGAATGGATAAGGGGGAAGAAGTTGGTGCAAAGGTATAGAAGCCCCTCTCCCAAAACAGCTGCATTCCCCCATTCATCAAGCTGATGGATAGCTTCTCACCCATCAAACCTTACATGATTTTCCTTACATGATTCCTTACATCAAACCTTACATGATTTCCTTACAGACTGCTTCTCCATGTTACCTTAGCAAAGAAACATCTCACGAATTACTTATTATCAAAACAACTTCCATTATGATATAATACTTTCTTGATCAGTATTCATGATATTGAAATGAACAACGTGCAGGCCGATAGGCCACAGTTAAATAAAGCTCTCCTCACCTAACGTTTTGCCTACTACTTTGGTTCTTTGACTACTTCATCAAAGGACGAAGCTACAGCAAGTAACTCTTCAAACTATCCAGTATAACCGATATAACTGATGTTCTGATCTTAAAGTTCCAAGTCCTATTGTTCTACCTCATCCTTAAAGTCCCAGATACATGTATTTTTGAGCACTGGTAATCAAAAATTATTTACACTCAACGTCTCCTCTCTCCTGTTCATGTTATTCCGATGTTTATAAATGTCTGTGGCCTCGATAAATCTGCGTGTGAAAATGACTGGCAGCACTCAAAAATACAAGTAACCAGGACTAAGAACTGAGATGGAGCTATAGGTACTTGGGACTTTAAGATTAGAACATCAGTTACATCTGTTATACCAAGTAGTTTTAAGATCTACTTGCTGTAGCTTTGTCCTTCAAAAATACCTACCAAAGTAGTAGGCAAAGCATTAGGTGAGAACAGCTTTATTCAACCGTGGCCCATCAGCCTGAATATTGTTCATTTCAATGTCATGAACTTCCATGTATATTTTTTTAATAAAGATTAGCAAAGTTCATATACAAGTGTATTTATCATATTAAGCAGGGTAAGCTCATTTCAAACACTGCTTTCTATGAGATCTCCATGCACTTAATGTTTAGAAAACAACACAAAGAAAACTATCAAAGAAAAAAGCACATTTTCTTCATCATCAGATCAATGATTATTCAAGAAAAATGTGAAGCTACAGTATGTATGCATTTAATTTGTGAGTACATAATATTTACTTACTTTTTATGGTCTAATGTTACAAACAGTTGAACAATGGAAGCTGCTCCCAGTATTAGATAGTATCCAGCATACAGACAGACACAGACACCTTAAACAGCACAGCAATACCAGACATGGTTCTCATGCCACTTTAATGGGAGCAGATGTGCAAACTGTGGGGGTCAATAATATTTGGTATAATCAGGTTTCTGGGTTTTGCAGTCATGAGTGGTTATGAAGGAAAGATGACCAATGGCAAGCAAGAGTTAATTGACCAACTCTATGCATCATATCAAACACAGAATTTTTGCTTAGCTATAGCAGCTCAAATGCCTACTGGCCCTATTACAGGAAAAATATGTTCACAAGATCAAATTATCATTTTAAAGAGCGATGTAATTTGAATCCCTTTTTCATCACCAGGACTATAGTTAGTTTCAGAATAACTTCTCTCAAGCAGTTGTATTAACAGGAAACATATGTCTTCCTTACACTTATCCTGGTATTGCTGTTGCTGTTCATGCCTCTCAAAGATATTCTCACTTCTCATTTTAGATCATCATCATCATCATCATAATACAGGTATTTATATACTGCCTTTCATGGTCTTCAGATTTCTCCTCAGACTTTATTTCAAGGCGGTTTACACAAGCAGGCTATACTAAATCTCAGTACTATACTAATCTAGTAAATAACAAAAATATCAGAAAAAGAAACAAAACTCTAAAAGCCACAACTCCCTCAAGAACAAGTAATTTTCACCTATAACAGTGAAATACACTTGAGAGCACGCTCCACTGCTTCTAACAATATAGCACCCTGACTGCAGAGCATCAAGCACAACCCTCACTTTGGAAATGAAGTTATTGCACAATTCAAGAGAACAATCATAAAACTGTGGCACAATTACATTTTCTTCATAGCATTTTCCCCCTAAATATATCTTTTTCATGTGCAGATGAAACACAGTCTCTAAACATGGATTACAAAAATAGGATGTTTGAGCTGTCAAAGTAAATTATCTAAATTTTAGTACAATAAATCCCCAACATACATACTGGTTCCATTCCAGAGGTCTATAAAGAAGTTGGTATGTACGTACCTTGAAACTGCAATTGTGGCCCAGTACTACTGCAACCTGAAAAGCATCCCTGAGGACATAGTGCACCTGCACAAAAGCGCCAACACACCTGTCCATAACACAGGCACCTGTAATTTGGGGAGCCAGTGTATAGTTTACTGAGTTGGCATCCTTCAGTCTCGGAAGACTATGGTGTCACGCTCTGAACGGTGGTTCTGGAACAGAGTGTCCTCTCCAGTGCGCGAAGCCTGGGTAAAGTAGGTATGGAGGATAGGCTGTTACCCATGCAGCAAATCCCCCCTCTCCACGTCGCTGAAATGGTCCAATGGAAAAGCAGAGGCCAATACGGTTGGTTCCAGCAGCGTCACAGGAGTTGCCAGAACGTGACTGTGTTCAGCCATGAACTGCCTCAGGGACTCTGGCTCTGGATTTTGCCTCGAGGTTGACTCCTGAAGCCTTTTCCATAACTGGATGTAGCCACAAGGCAGTGGAGGTTTGGGATCAGAGTTTTCCTTCTCTCAGATGAGCTGCCTTCCCAGGCTGACGAGCCCCATCTACCCGGTGGCTGTTTAGTCGCCTCTTACGACAAGTACAGCCGAACCGAGGGCCTATTCTTATCCCCAGCCCCCAGGGGATTTTACATAGTTTATTACATAGCCCCATAGTTTATTACACCTGCAGGAATATGCAAGCCTAGTTGCTAACTTTCACCAGAGCACAGAAAACGTACTAAAATGAAGTTTCACTCTTTTTTCTACTTTCTGAAAGCAAACTGTTTCAGTTTCACATGTGCTCTTGCTGCAAGCCCTTTAGATCAGAATCCACTGAAGATAAATGGATTTCTCTCATTTTGAGAGAAAAGGTTCACACAGTTCTGCAGTTTAAAAATATTAAACACTATTTCAGAGAAGATAAGACTCAGAAATTGACATCTTGTTTTCTTAGTCTACCTCTCATCTGTTCCTATAAACTTTTTTTTTTTAATTACAACTGTTTGCTTCATAGCAGGAGGTGTTGTCTGATGGTTGGGTTGCCAGTACTGCATGAAGAGCTAAGCAGGAGATACTGTGGTCTCATTTCTGGATGGGAGACGCAATGCAAGGCTGTCACAAGCTGTGGCAGAACAGAGTTGCTGCTGAGCTGATTAGCCACTGCAGTGAGAGTGGGGGGAGTGTGTGAAGACCAGCTGGCAAAGAACGGAAAAATCCTTGAAGACCTGTGTGGACTTGATTTACAGTGCCTACTGAAGCTTGATGGCACACACATAGAAGATATAACCACACTGTGAAGGCAACATGTGGTGTCTGGGGGTTCTTTGAGTCCTCAGAACATATTGTAAAATCGTCATTGAAAAATGGTGGCTTAGACTAAGCCTGACTATGTAAACCATCTTGAATGCTGTCTAAAAAGCAGAGAAAGGTGGTACAGGTGGAGCCTGTTTATCCGCAGATTATACATCTGCATATCTGGCTCCCCTGGACCCACACTGAGCCAGCTCCACCTGAGTCCAAAGGGCTTTCTGCAGCCCGGAGAGGCAGTGCACATCTGCTCGCTGCATCTTTGGGTTTCAAAACAGCCCAGAGAGGCAAACAAACACCATCTCAGTTTCCCAAGGGAAAGTCCCCAGGCCTTAGAATGCCTTAAAAGGTGAAAAAACGTCACTTCCAGTTTCCCTGGAGAAACCAGAAGTGGCATTTTTTTGCCTCTCTGGGCTATTCTGAAGAGGCTAACATATATGTAGTGTTATTCGCTATTCTGAAGGGGTTAACATATATGCAATATTCTAACACATATGCAACATTAGAATGCCTTAAAAGGCAAAAAAAAAAAAATTCGCTTCCAGTTTCCCTAGGGAAACCAGAAGTGGCTTTTTTCACCTCTCCAGGCTATTCTGAAGCCCAAAGTGACCATGGTAAGTTTGGGAACTGTTGGGTTAGTCTACTAAGCTAGCTGCTTCTGAATTATTCCTTTGTTATGCTAGAGACTCAAATAAAATACAGTTTGGACCCTGCCCCCACTTCAATATGGTAATCCATTCTGAAGGCACCATTGTATTGTAAAAATATTGCAGTGTGAACTCAATAATGCATTGTTTTTTGGTAATTCATTCTAAGACCTCAGAAGTTGAAGCTTCTATCACGGAACTAAGCTATTTCCCTGTATCAAAGGTAATTTAAAATGTGTTTACTGTGCTCTTTACAGCCTGTTACAGTTTAGACAAAGTTGTAATTATAAACACAAATGATAAGCCTATATCCTTATTGATTACCATGATGTTAAAAAATGCTGCTACTGGTCTATACGCTACCCAGAAAGCTCATGTTTGCTTCAATGTTCACACAGGCTACATCCTTCCTGCCAGACACACACCTATTGTTAAAAATGCTGCTGGAATACTACCAAATACTTGCATTCACATCCCTGACTGACTTACCTATCCCCTACAAGGTCCTGTTGGCAACGACTGCTCTCATTATTACAAGGAAAGCTGTCAGCTCAGAAAGAGATAGCTATGACAAGAAAAAAATTCAAATGTAATGACAAATATACTCTATGTATTTATCTAGGAACTGAAACTACCAAGAGTACTTTACCATCAATACAGCAGCTTCTGCACACACCCTACAAAGGGGCCATCACCTTATCTGGCATTTAATACTACACAGGACATTTTGCAATTACTCATTCAAAAGTACCTCTCTAACTAAAAGGCTTACCCGCACACTATCTCATGCAACAAATAGTAGTTTTTCATTATTCAAACAAGAAAATACTGACTATGCAAGGCAATTTTGGAGACTAAACTTAAGCTGCAAGTTGCCACCTACTTTTTGCTTTTGTGATGATACAAGATCAAGTTAGTTTGCAAAATTGCAAATTACAGATGGGGCAGATAAGAAATGATACACCAACAGTGCAAATCTAGGCATGACTACTCAGGAGTAAGTACCAGTAAACAGGGCTTACTCCCAGGAAAGTGCATAAAGAGCTGCAGCCTAATTGAAGGTCAGCAACAGCACATAAGTTAAAGACACAATGAATACCTCTTCGTTTAGGAATCTTGCCATATTAAAACTGTGGTAAAACATTCTACTTTATCAGAATCCCTCTTGTGATTTATTGATTAGATAGAAAAGACAGCCTACTGCTAGCAGAGACCGCAACACCTGAAGTCTGTATCATTAGAGAGTCGTCGTCGTCCCCCTCAAACTCTGTTCTATAAAATAATTCACATACCTAGTGAGAATCTTACTTTGTCTTCAGCCTGGTCAGCTGAATTGAATGGACTCCATTTTTCTCTATAAACTGACAAATGTCCCATTTGATGCATTCTTAACAAAATTTCTCTTAAATTTAAAGATACATTTTATATATCTATTTCTATTACAAATGTTCTTGTATTATCATTCAGAATCTACTACTATTGTAGAATTTTAGTTTCTAAATTACTCAGTAAAGTTTGTTAAGAGCTGTCCTGAGAAAAGCAATCTACTATTAGTAGTTAGTATCCTTTAGTTAGTAGTTAGTATCCTTTAGTTAAAGGATAACTAAAAACCTCTATCCTAGATCAGGGATTCTTTCTGAGAATCCACCCCATCCTTTTAACATTTTCCATATCATCTCACCGAAAGCCTCTCCTGTTTTATATCACTCATGAGACAAGAATCAAGAAGTCTAATTCTGAAAACTGATCTTCAGAGAACCCTACCTGTCCACATCACTTAGGCTATCAACTGGTGAGCCTAGTCTATCAGACAGTCTCCTTCTTTCTGGTGTGTCAACACCATAACGGTCATTGCCAACTGTGATCTGCAAGCTCTGTTCCACTGAAGATTCAGAGTGGTGACTTGGAGAGCGTCGGCCTGGAGAGCGGGAGCGCCTGTCTGTAGAGCAGGAGCGCCTGTCCGGAGAGCGGGAGCGGGAATGCCTGTCTGGAGATCGAGAGCGGGAGCGCCGTCCTGAAGACTGTGAATGCCTGCCTGGAGAATGCCTCTGCAATAGGAAAAAAACGCAATCCCATCATACTAGCTATTCTTTCATCAAAAACATACATTAAAATCTTTCCATTACAGTCAACAATATGGTATGTGATAATATATAAAAAATAAGCCAATACAAATATAGCATCAGTATGCACATTTTACTGCATCAGCGTCAACTTGAGACACACAACACCTATCTGATCTCCACTGAAGACATCTGAGAATAAATACAGTGCAGTTATTCTTAAAAATGAGTCACTTGTAAGAATTACACTGCATTTCAGTTGGCAGCCACTGATTGAGGAAGAATATTTTCTGTAATGGAAAATGTTCCACTGGTATTTTTTTCATTTCTAAAAAATGCATTATTTCATAAAATCATTATTTCATTATTTCAAAAAACAACGCAACAGCTAGATACAACTCATGTGCTGGCATCTTTCAAGCTGAGTGGCCCCTCTCCAATCACAGTGGCCACAGAAGCAGCAACTGCCAGGTGAAGAAGAATAAAAAGACAGTGAGACATAACACCCAACACCTTTTCTATTATAATGAATGATTTTCCCATTGATTGATTTTCTGTAAGATACTCTGGGAGCTGTATGAGCTGAAGAGAGGGAAAAAATACTTTAAATAAATACCATTCACACACTGAGTTCTTAAAGCTATAAATTTTTTTCCCAGGTGACTTTCTCTAAGAAATGCGCTCATGAGTGTATTAAAAATATACATCTCACATGCAATCTATTTATAAATTGAGGGGGCCAAGTGTAATTCAAAATCAAACACATATGTAATCCAAATATTTTTGTGCTGTTAATGTTATTGTAGTTTTTAAAAATTTTATTTAAAAAATTTATACCTCACCTTTCCCAAAGCTCAAGGTGGCATTTTGATATGTTTTTAATATTATACTCTATTTCAGCCCTTTTCATCTCATGGCCCTTTTCATCTCATGGCACACTGACAAGGTGCTAAAATTGTCAAGGCACACCATCACTTTTTTGACAACTGACAAGGCACTTCGCATTGACAGCAGGGGCTCACACCCACCAGTGGCCCTACTAATAAATGACCCCAAACTCTTACCTGCAGACCACCTGTGATACAACAGTGTACCACAGCACAGTGGTTGAAAATAGCTGCTTTATTTGTTAGCCACTCCAAGTACCTTAATGAGATTGAAGGAAAGATACAAATCATTCTAATAAATATGCTAAATCAGAGCTAAATCTATTTAGGACATCAGAAAATTTTCTAGAAAACCCACATTACTGCTTTGACACCATAAAAGACTATATACCAGTGGTTCTTAAACATTTTAGCACCAGGACCCATTTTTTAGAATGACAATCTGTCAGGACCCACTGGAAGTGATGTCATTAACCTGGAAGTGACATCATCAATTTAAGCTTCAAACCTAAGCCATGATCAACCAGAGGTCCTATTACACAGTATGCTTGTGCTGTGTATAGCTCAGAATTCAAACATTCCAGCTCAGGAGTCAAAGGAGAATGCAGACTTGGATCCTTCTCCAATCACACATTTGTCCCCGCTTTGCAGTGTTCCATCTTCCCACCTATTCAGGGCAAAGCAACATGCCTTTTTCCCACCAGGGGCCTGTCCTGCCCAGCAGCTCTGAAACCTGTATTTTCAGCTCTGTATTTTCAGCAGCAGCTGAGCTAGGTGCTACATGACCCATCCAAAACTGGCTCATGACCCACCAAGTGGATCCTGACCCAGTTTGAGAAACACTGCTATACACAATTGGAAGTCTCACAACTGACTATTCCTACAGCCACCTATTGGCAGAATACTGATGACCTCCTCCCTTGGCACCCCCCAAGCCTATGTACAGTCTAAAAAGGAGGGATTAAATAATTGTCCTAATCAATATTCTCTTCTGAAAGGAGAAAGGAAGACAGACATCAAACAAAACCAACATATCCTAAGGGCACTCTAATTGTCTCCAATAACCAGTATGGGCACACACAAGAACACATTTCATATAAGCAGCTACACGCACACTGTAACCAATGTGAACTAATACTGCACTGTACCCAGCTACATTTATCCCAAATGCTAAGCACTTTTAAATTTAAGATTATTTATATCACTTCTTAGAAATATCATTTGCCTTTTCAAAATTACAGTACTAAACGTGTACAGAAAAAGAGTACCAACTGCTATTTCAATAGCCTGCACATGGCTAGTTATGTTTACAAATGAAAGAATGCATTAATGATATATGTTATCCTTTCCACTATTTTTAATGAGATGGCCAGAACATTTAATCTAAAATGAACTTTTTTTTTTAAGTTCAATCAGATACTGATGTCATTAACCAACAATGTGTGCACTGATTAAGAAAGATTATCAATACCATTATGACTGGTATTAGACATCAGAACATGCTGCCTCTCCTGTAGATGTCAAGATGCTGGAAACCTGCAGTCTACAACAGCTTGGCTTAAAAAAAAACTTGATTTGAAAAAAAAATTGGGTTGGTTTGAAAAAAGCACTTTTCTACTCATGTACAGTATACTGCTTATAAGCAGTTGAGTAGCAAACACAGTTTGGGATAATGAGAACAAAACGCAGACTGGAGAAAAGCTAAGGAGGAGGTCCTGCCAAACTCTCCAAGGAGGTCCTGCCAAACTCTCGGGGAGTTTGAAAACCGCTGTAAGTCCTTTCAGGGGCGGGGAGGGAGGCAGCGGGGTTGGGGGGAGGCAGCGGTGCGATCCCCAGGATCGCGCCACTCAGAGGGCTGCAGGGCTCCCTGATGCTTCAAAAGAGAAAGTGGAGCGATTGCTCTCCACCTCTGCTTTAGCAGAAGTGGAACGCAATCGCTCCACTTTCACTTTTGAAACATCGGAGAGCCCTGCAGACACTCGCTCAGGGCTCCTCACACCCCCAGGAGGCTGCAGGAGGCTCTGGTAAGTGCACCCAAGCCCCTGCAGCCCCCTAAGCGGTGCAAACCTGGGGATCGCGCCGCTGCCTCCTGACTGCCCCCGCCCCTTAAGGGGGCAGAGGCTGGGGCATCATGATGCCCCAGTTTGAAAAGCCCTGGCATACACGCAATAGGGACCAAATGTGTACACCTGTGGTTTGGGCAAAAATGAGTCAAGTATGTTACTCAGACTACTTGTTTATTTATTTAAAGAATTTATATCCCGACTTTGCAATACCCAAGTAAATGACCAAGAGGCGAGTAAGTAATTCAATGTGACTAACTTCTAAATAGACATGCACAGAACTGTACAGTTCATATCAGTAAGATTTGATAAACACATCCATGTAACAACAGTTACATACTTTTCATGTGCTATCTTGATATCAAGACAAAAGGTAATATAATGTATATAAACATAATATAATCACAGGCAGGATTACCACCATACCTGCAAGACCCCTTTTCTGAATCCAAATGATTTATAACCCTTTAGCTGTGAGTATTCTTGACTCCTAGTCTGCACTGATTGACTTCCCAATCATATCTTTCAGAAGTCTAGAAAGTCACCAGTCTGCAATTTTGGATCAAATTTTATGCTGCTTCCTGGATTAACATGGATTTCCTGGATTAATGTGGTTCTGATTAACCTCACCTGCAGACTGATAAGAAAAATCATACTTTTCCTGATCAAACTAGTGGTCTTGTTAATACAATTGAATTTGATGGGGAAGCACCTAAGCAGATACTTATGAAGCTACTCAAAAGCAGCTCTGCTCATTTCTAGCCAGCAGATTCTGAACAGTAATAACAGGGGTTTGCTTACCCTTTGGACAGGATCCTGAAGAGAAGCTCCAAATCTTTTTCAATAGGTACATAATTTTTTCAAACCCTACCATACTAGTGTCCCATCCTCAACATGTCTCCAGACAGCTTTCAAACTATTACATTAATTAAATGATCTGGTTTTCCTCTACGATGTCAGGAACAGTTCTGACCCTATGCAGGATAGAAATCATTTTCTCGATTTTCTAACAGCATTTTGGAGATTAACTTTCTGGCTATACTGTCGTTTTGCCAAGCACTTTATGGAAGCACTTTATGGAAGCTGCTTCCTCCACAGTTGTAGGATTTATTTTGACTAAGACTTGATGAAGTCAGATCCTAAGTCTTTTCTGGCACTGCTTCAGCTTCACACAGCCAACATTAAGCCACTACAAGTCATTTTAAATTTGATATAAAATTCAAAGTTCAGAGGCCATTTATTCAAATCCAACAGTTAGGGTTGTAGAAAGATGTTATTTGTCTAAGTACTGATGCAATAAATTGCAAAAAGTTAAAACAAAGATGGTACATTTTTTTATGGCTAGAACTACATCTCTAGGATGTACAACATATTGGGAACTACTACCTTTTTTGCTAGATGCTTAGGCTCTACCAATGTGAAGTAACCCTTTGAAGAAATAGAGTCAGCTGTGAAATAGCAGTTCATACACAAAATTTTCAGTTTTTACACACAAAAAACTCAGATGTGTATTCTGGTCAATATTCTACCCATCCTCCAAGCATTGTTGGGTGGAAAAATTTGAACCTTGACTTCTAGGATCCATTGGATACAAAGGAAAAAACATCTAAGCCACCAGAGCACGTAGGCTTTAGGAATAACTTTAGATCACTATCAAAGCTACCCATAGCTCTGCCCATCCTGAACTACAAAGAAGCAGATCATGAACTAAAAGCAAAAGACTATTATAAGGATATAAATATCCAAATTCTTATTTTATAAGCTATTTCAATGTTGCTCTTGCAAACATTACATTTAATACAAGTTGCCTCTGACTACAAAGCAACTTGTTCTCACATTCTTAGCTGAAATTATTCTCCAATCTCTAAACAGAAGCATCTCTAACAAAGAATCAGAAACTGAAAGAAGTCAAGCATTCTAGGAACCAATCAAATTGGTTCCCCAATCCTAACCAGGATTTTTCATAAATCCTACTAAGGTTCTTAAATTCCAAACACTCATTGCTAGGGCTTGAAGCTATAGTATGGTATGTTTTCTACCACTGAAACTCATTCAAAATTGTCCACGAAGTGTCTCTGGAAAAACTAAGCGAGGGTTCAACAAGCAAGGTGAACGCTGTACTGTCTGACGGTTGTCTCTGTAGAGACAAAATATTAGGTTCCCACTTCATTAATTAAAAAACCATATTCATAGAAACCTGCAGGCCGAACCTACGCATGTTTACTCAGAGGGAAGGCACACTAAATTCAACAGAACTTAGGGCCCAATTCTATCCAACTTTCCAGCACCAGTGCAACTGCAATGCAGACCTTGAGGAGGACTCTGTGACTGCCTCCCAACCATAGGATGCAATGTACACATTGGTACAGCTGCACTGGCACTGGAAAATTGGATATGATTGGTCCTTCTTCCCTTGGTGAATGTACATAAAATTGCAGCCTACATACATTTATAGTTTCAGGGCAGTGATTTACAACCAGTGTGCAGTGGCACACTGGTGTGCTGCGAACGTCTGCAGGTGTGCCGCAGAAATTAGGGGGTGGGTGGGTCATTTATTATGAGGGCCACTGGGGGATGTGAGCCTCCCCACCTGCAGCATGGTGTGCCTTGACAATTGTAACGCCTTGTCAGCGTGCCCCAAGATGACAAAGGTTGAACATCGCTAGCTCATGGCATGTTCTGTCAAGCAGCATGGAACTTACTTCCACAGGCTTGCACAATCAGTACAGCTTCTCCTCTGCTCTGTCACAGAGTAAGGGCCCAATCCTATCCAGTTTTCCAGCGCCGGTGCAGCCGTGCCAGTGGGGTATGCGCTGCATCCTGTGTTGGGGAGGTAGTCACAGAGGCCTCCTCAAGGTATGGGAACATTTGTTCCCTTACTTCGTAGCTGCACCAGCACTGGAGAGTTGGAATAGGATCAGGCCCTAACAGTTGTCTTGGGACCCCTTCCCCTTGGGCTTGAAGGGTGTGCCTTGGGTGAAGCGGTGGTGTAGCTGGAGGGGGGCAGAGCACTCAGCCTGGCAGGGAGGTGGGTGAGCGGCCTCTCCCTTCGGAGCCATTCCTAGAAGGGGGGAACTGCTCTGTGTCCCCCTGCGGGCTGAATGGTCCGCCCCCCTCCAGCTACGCCACCCGGGTGAAGCCACCACATGCGTGTTGTGTGTTGCACATGCAACTGTGTGGGGGTGCTCAGCGGGTCGTCAGAACTGGCCCAGAGATGCAGGTCACTCATGGGGGGCACACCATCTGGGGGAAGGCGAGGAAAGGGAAGGGGGGATGCTCGGCCTGCCAGCGCACGGCGAAGGGCGGGCGAGCGGTCCCTTGAACGTGCGAAGGGGGACGCATCCTCGCAGCCGTCAGCGGGAAGGCTGCCCGAGGCCGCCACGGCAGCGACCTCCCCCACGCGGAGACCGTACCCTGCTGCTGCGGCGCGGGGACGGAGAGCGGCGAGAGGAGCGGCTGCTGGACGGCGAGCGGTAGCGGCGGCCCCGGGGAGAGGGCGAGCGGGATCGGCGCGGGCTGCGGCCCCGAGTCGAGCCGGACTTGGAGGCGCCGGAGCGGGAGCTGCGGGAGGCCGAACTCCCGCTCTCTTTGGACCGGCTGGAGGACGACAAGGCCGAGCGGGCGCCGGCGGTGCGGTACATGATGGCTAACGGCCCGATAGGCCGCGCTCCCTCAGTCCCTCCCGCCCCCCTCTCCCTCTCCCTCTCCCGACCACCCGCCCCCCTCAGCACGCTCCTTGCGCATGCGCACGAGTCGCAAACGCAGTTCGCGAGGCTGAGGAGGGGGGCACATCCGACAAAATGGCGGGCGGAACTCCAGGCACGTGACGGGCAGGCGTCGCGAGAACCTCCGCGCTCCGATGCCTGTGGCAAAATGGCGGCGGCTGGAGTCGGGTCACGTGGGGGGCGGGGCGAGGAGTTGAGGCGCTAAAGCGCCAAGGGAGTAGTGCTCCTGCAGGGTCGGGCTGGCGGCCGCCCTCCTCCACGTGGCTCTCGGTCTTTGTGGTCGTGCTCTGCATTGGGCTTGCACTGCACTGTTCTGCAGTCGCTGCGCTTCACGTTTCATTCTCGTCTTGCAGTTCCCTGGGGCTTCTTGGAACTATGTTTCCTGCTCAGTGGCGCACCTCCCCTGACCCCCTGCTGGGCAGGCTGCTGGGCTCTGGGCTGGGTGATGCGGGGCAGGTCTGTGAGTGGCGGACAGGCTGTACTCGATAGCACAAGGTCTTCTCATCCACCTGGAGGGAAGTTACCCATGGGGTGACTGAGGGCCCAGTCCTGAGCAGTGCATGCTGACCCAGCGCAAGCCCGTGTTGGGACAGTGCTGGTTAGAGGCTGCCAATCTATCGCCAGGCACTCCGTGTGAAGCTGCCTGGATGTGCTCAGGATCACGTGTGGGTAGCTCTACTGGGCTCCTACTGCTCTGTCTTGGGACCGGTTTTGTTCAATGTTTTTATAAATGACTTGGATGAAGAAGTAGAGGGATGCCCATCAAATCTGCAGACGACATCAAACTGAGACAGATCGCTTATACGCTAGAGGTATAGCATGGTGGGGGCACCGCACTGCCCTTCTGCCCTCCGCTGCTTCCATTTGGCCTGAAATTGGGTTGCTTCAGAAGCAGCTCCTGCCCACTGCTGCTTCCAATTGCCCAAAATTGGTGCCATGCAGGGGGCAACATGCACACCTTGCTCTTTCCGTGCCCTCAGATCTCCCAGCACCTGTCTTGCTACCTGTCTCACTCTGGAGCGGGCTGGTGACGGGCAAGGGTCAGGGAGCACTGTGGGCTGGGTGCATTCTCCCTCCCTCCACCTGACCTCCCAGGTGCCTATTCTGCACAACCACTAAAGGTACAGGAGTCCTATCCACCTGCACAGAAGTAACAGATTTTTTTTTTCCTTAGCCTGGCTCCATTCAAGAGCTAAAAAACTTAGTAGAGGGGTTCCCATAACAGTGCTTCCAATTGGGCCCTGCAGCTCCTAAGGCTGGCCCTGGACACAAGCAGGTGTACGGCCCCACTACCACCACCACCACCATATTAGTTGGCAACCTTCAGTCTCGAAAGACTATGGTATCGCGCTCTGAATGGTGGTTCTGGAACAGCATCTAGTGTGGCTGAAAAGGCCAATTCGGGAGTGACATTCCCTTCTACACTGGGAGCAAATGCAGTCTGTCCCTGGTCTGTCTCCCTGGCTATGGGCCTTCCTTCTTTGCCTCTTTGCTTCAGTCTGTTGGCCAAGTGTCTCTTCAAACTGGGAAAGGCCATGCTGCACAGGCTGCCTCCAAGGGGGCAGTTCAGAGGCCAGGGTTTCCCACCTGTTGAGGTCCACTCCTAAGGCCTCCAGTTCCCTCTTGCAGATGTCCTTGTATCGCAGCTGTGGTCTACCTGTAGGACGCTTTCCTTGCACGAGTTCTCCATAGAGGAGATCCTTTGGGATCCGGCCATCATCCATTCTCACGACATGACCAAGCCAACGTAGGCGTCTCTGTTCAGCCACTACCACCAGCACGTCTAGAAAGTGGTTCACTGCACAGTGGGCCGAGTTCACTGCTCTCTTCTACAGTAGCAGTGATACTCAGGGAACATGCAGCCTCCTACAAGCTTCTCGGATCAGCAGGGAGGCTAAGGAGACAGAGCAGATGGTTGATCTCCCTCCCTGTTGACTGCAATCACCCTTGTATTCCCACCTTTTTACCTCAGAGCCATAACAGCAGGTATGGACTTTAACAGCCAGCAGGGCGACCCCACTGGACAAGACCAACCACCTAAAGTCTAGATTAAGGTTTTGGTCAAAGAGATCATGGTAGATCATTTATCAGGAATAAAAGCACAAACTTTCCCCTAGCCCAGTCCCGACGCCCCAGCCTGAGGGTCCTGGTCCCTTTCCCCTTAAGGGGCAGCCAGGAGGCAGGGAGGAGGCAGTGGCGCGATCCCCAGGATGCACTTGCCAAGGTGCACTTGCCCAAGCCCCCTGCAGCCCCCCGGGGATGCAGGGAGCCCTGTGCAACCTTCAGCAGGGCTCCCCAGGTCAGGGAAGGTGACAGCAGAGCGATCACACTCCACTAAACTGGAAGCGGTGCACAATTGCCCCACTTCCCCTTTTGACCAGGCTGCAGGGACTGGGGTGCATCCGCAGAGTGCGATCGACCCACTCTCACTTTCCCTGACCCAAGGAGCCCTGCAGGCGCTGCCGGCTGCTGCAGGGACTGGAGGGTGCACCTCAGTCCCTGCAGCCTGGTCAAAAGGGGAAGTGAGGCAATTGCGCACTGCTTCTGGTTTAGCAGAGCGGGGCGCAATCGCTCCGCTGTCATCCTCCCTGACCCGGGAAGCCCTGCTGAAGGCCGCACAGGGCTCCCTGCACCCCTGGGGGGCTGCAGGGGGCTTGGGCAAATGCACCAAGCCCCTGTAGCCCCCCTGAGCGGCGTGATCTTGGGGGTTGCGCCGCTGCCTCCCCCCTGACCCCGCAAAGACTTACTGCAGGATTCAAACTCCCTGCGAGTTTGAAAACCGCAGCCTAGCCGACACTACTAGTCAGATAGAAACAGTCCAGATAGGTCTCCAGGGCCATCTAAAATGGCCTGCATGCCAACTGAGGCCTGGCTGGCTTTTTTCCCTGAGAGGCCTGTGGCCTTCATGCCAAGGACCAGGCTTGGCATCCTGCACTCATGGGCAGCTGGTAACATGTGGGGAGGAAGTTAGGGGCTGCACTTGCTTTCCATTGTTCTTTGAGGTGAACCACCAGCTTGTTTCCATGGTTGCTTTCCTTCTGTCTGTTCTTTTGCTGTTATTTTTAGTTCTGGTTAGTTCCTTTCTGTGCCTTACTTCTGCCCAGGGGAATGACTGACTTACCAGCAAGACGCAGACAGGGTGGTGTTCCAGGGGACAAGGGTGTTCCAGCTCTTCAGTGCCAGTCTGGGGAAGGGATGCCCTCCCAGGAACAAGGAGGCTGTCATTAGACCGACTCCACCTCCGAGAGGTAGGGGCTTCCCATGTGTCAGGAGGGCTTCCTTTCCTCTCCCCAGAACAGGAATCTTCAAGATAAGAAATTCTGTTTTTCCCTTACCTTGAGGAGGCCTCTATGACTGCCCTCCCACTGCAGGATGCAGCGTACACCCCATTGGCACAGCTGTATCAGGGTTGAAATGTTTAATAGGATTGGGCCCTATGAGTGTCCTATAAGACAGAGTATCCCACATTAGTGTCCCATAAGACAGGGCCTTGTGCCATGAAGTTGCAAGCTAGAGTGGGAGATGTAGTACCATAGCCGGTGCTTTGGCATTTCTGATGAGAAAACCAGTGGCCAGGCTCCAAAGGTCTCTCACAAAAGACTCCCGAGAACTCAACAGTCAGGAATAACAGGACAGGTTCTTGTATGGATTAGGAACTAGTTGGATTAGGAAACAGAGAGTAGGTATAAATGGACAATTTCCACAATGGACAGAAGTGGAAAGCAGTGTGCCCCAAGGATCAGGCTTACTCCTGGTGCTTTTCAACTTGTTCGTAAATGATCTGGATTTGGGGATAAGCAGTGTGGTGGCCAAATTTGTAGATGACATGAAACTCTTCCAGGTAAAGCCCAGAAGTGATTGTGAAGAGCTCCAAAAGGATCTCTCTATACTGAAAAAATGGGCAGCAAAATGGCAGGTATACTTCAATGTAAATATAAAGTGATGCACATTGGTAAAAAAAAAAATCAAAATTTCACACATACACTGATATGTTCTGAGCAGTCTGATCAGGAGAGAGATACTATTGGGGTGGTGGTGGGCAGCTTGACGAAAGTTTCGACCCAGTGTGCAGCGGCTGTGAAGGCCAGTTCCATGCTTGGGATCATTATAAAAGGGATTGAAAACAAAATTCCAGTATTATGCCATTGTACAAACTGAAGGTAAGGACACATTTGGAGTACTGTGTTCAGTTCTGGTCACCACACCTCAAAACGGATATAGTGGAATGGGGAAAGGTGCTGAATAGAGCAACCAAAATGATTAGTGGACTGAGATACTTTCTTTCTTTGGGCTATTCAGTCTAGAATGAAGGTGCCAGGGCGGGGAAGGGGACATGATTGAGACATATAAAATTATGCATGAGATGGGCACAATGGATAGAGAGAAGCTCTCCCTCTTGTAGAATACCAGAACCAGGGGACATTCTCTAAAATTGTTGAGAGAGTTAGGGCAAAAGAAAATATTTCTTTACCCTACATGTAATTAATCTGTGGAATGCCTTGCCACAGGATCTTGTGATAGCTAGAGGTGTTTGTTTCTGGTGAGAAAGATAGGATTACAGTCTAACAGCTCAATCCTATGCATGTCTACTCAGAAGTAAGTGTCACCAATTTCAGTGGCACTTACTCCCAGGTACATGTGCATAGGATTGAAGTCTCAGTCTCTCTGAACACATTGGGCTTACTTCTGAGTAATATAAATAACACTGTTTTCAAATATCTCTAGTGATGGTATCTGGCCTAGATGTCTTTAAAAGGCGATTGGACAGATTTATGAAGGAAAAATCCATTACAGGTTACAAACCCTATGCAACCCCTGGGTAACCTGTTTTAGTGGTAACCTGTCTCTGAATGCCAGTGTAAGGGAGTGGCAACAGGATACAGGTCTCTTGTTGTTTTTTTAATTTTTTTAATTTTTCCAAAAAGAAAAATAAATCAACTATATATAAAAATAAAACAATAAATCAAATTGCTAAATCAACATCTTGATGAGTCATCTCCTTCACTTGATCATTCCAATCTATGTCAGTTGGTTGAAGTATTTCTTCTTCCTTCACTTGATCAATCCAATCTGCATCAATTAGTCAAAGTATTTCTTCCCCTTTCTGGTCTGCTGACTTTTGAGTCTTTATCTTCCAAGCTATCTCCATTAACATTGTCTCTTCCAATTGTTTGTTTTGTCCTGTCTCCAGTATTTTGGATTTATCTTCCATTTCTTTGCTCTTTTGGTGATCTTCTCCTGTTTGTTGCATATTAGACTCATTTGTCTGTTGAATTAAGATTTCCCGGCTAATTTGGATTTGTAAATATCGATTTGCTTGTTGCTTCCCCATTTCCAGTACTTTTTTCATAATCCTTTGTTTTTTCTCATGTGATTCGGACATAATATCTTTGAGTTGCACACTAAGATCATCTAGTTGTGTAGTTAACGCATCCAAACTAGCTTGAACCCGCAGATATTGATTTGTTTGTTGCTGTCCCATTGCCACTAATTTCTCTATATTGTCTTGTATTGTCTGCTTCAATTCTTTCCCTTTCAGTTCTTCTTGTGTTAGTTTTCCCAAGCTGGACTCCGCGGCAGAAGCGCTCCTAACTTTCCCTCCTTTTCCTATCATCCTTTTTCTTCCTTCTTATATCTTCTTTCTTCTTACTTCATTTGTCAAGTCCTTGTCCTTGTAGTGTCCTTTTTAGTCTGCTAGATGTCCCTAATGTTCTTATTTCTGTTTATATCTTATTTCTGTTATTTATATCTGTTTCTCTGTCAACCGCATTCCTTTCCAGGAGATAATCAAAAGAATGTAAACAATCAACCACTTTTGCAAAACAAAAAAAAATGCAGGTCTCCAGTCGTGCTCGCCACAGGAAAATGAAACTGAACACTCCACAACAATAATTGTATTCCAAGACGGTTAATTTGTAATCCAACAAATTTTAGATTTATAAAGTTAGAGTTATGCACTCATATTTCCATAACAAGTTCTGCAGATCTCCTCCAGAGCCTCTTTGCACATCAACAAACAAATAAGCAGAGAAAGCCTCCCCCTCCTTCCTCTTTTCCAAGGAGGGGGAAAGCCTGCCCCTCCTTCTCCTTCTCTCTGGCAAAAGCTTAATCAGGCAGTCAATTATTCAATTAATGCCCGACACACACAATGGAACAACACTAACTTGCTTCTTTCAACTTCCTTCCCTGCTTGGAGCCTTCGACTTAATTTCAACATTGAATCCTCACCATCACTGACATCGATGGCTGGGTTCCCTTGGAGAAAAAACAGTCCCTGACAGGACCCTTCTTCTCCGAAACAGTACACCATCTGTAAAATCAAGGCCTCTCCTGGCCACTGACCCTCGGATCTCATCAGACCCACAATTTTTGGAAGAAATAGCATGCTTTCCAAGAGCTTTCCAGGAGCTCAGAAAAACACAGCTACTCAGCCACCTCAGGCCCTGCCCCCTCTTCAGGTCTCTTGTTGTCTTGAGTGCTCCCTGAGGCATCTGATGGGTCACTGTGAGATACAGGAAGCTGGGCTAGATGGACCCTTGGATTGGCCCAGCAGAGCTCTTATGTTTGTTGTTCATCCATGGTGCATGAACACCATGGATGTGGGTGTGGCTTCTGCACAGGTGTACATGGAGATCTAGAATTTCTTGAGGTTAGGATTAGATCTTCCCTTCAGTCTTTCCTGACTTGTATGAGCAACTACAAGAAGTCTCCAGGAATTCCTGTTTGCTCTTCCTGTGTCAAGGCCTTTCTTGGTCACCTTCAACACCATTGTGGGGACTTTGTTTGCTGGGTTTCTTGAAGCTCTCTAAGCTGTCAGCATCTCAGTGCCCAAAGTGAGCTTTCTTTCTGTGGCTGGTGAATGACAGATATTCCATATCTCCATTGCTGTGTGATCAACATTTATGTGACCAATTGCGTGACAAGGACATCTGCAAGAGGGATCTGAAGGCCTTAGGAGTGGACCTCAACAGGTGGGAAACCCTGGCCTCTGAGCGGCCCGTTTGGAGGCAGGCTGTACTGCATGGCCTTCCTAGTTTGAAGAGACACTTGGCCAACAGACTGAGGCAAAGAAGGAAGGCCCATAGCCAGGGGGACAGACCAGGGACAGACTGCACTTGCTCCCAGTGTGGAAGGGATTGTCACTCCCGAATCGGCCTTTTCAGCCACACTAGATGCTGTTCCAGAACCACCATTCAGAGCATGATACCATAGTCTTTCTAGACTGAAGGTTTCCTGCGTGACATTTACATGGTTTTGCAGAGACAGTAGTTGGAGAGGTAAGATAAAGGCACCATCCTTCTTTGATGATATCACCACTCCTTCCCTTTTACATGTTGTTAATGCTAATGTTTTTATTGTTAATTTTTAGTTTGTTGTATTTTGTATCTTGTACTGCTTTTATTTGTAAGTCACCTTTGGGGACCTGGTTGGATATAAACCTTTTTAAAAAATTAAAGTAGTTATGGATAACCGTACGTTGGATTGCACTGCTTATAGAGAAAGTTTGATCCTTCATAAAACAGCTCATTATCTTGCATAAAGCAAAAACAAGATAAGGATTGAACAAAGTCTAGTGCAAAAGGAGTACTTGCAATAGTTGTGCACTTCTTGGGTGTTCAGTCCCCAACGTGGGATTTTCCATACCTTCTCTCTCAAAGTACAGTAAAGATCTTGGGTAAGTTTCAGTTACTTCTCCTTGTGACAGAACTTGTTTTTACTTGAGAAATCTCAAAAAGACATTCTGGCCTTCCAGCCTTTACACTCCTAGTCAGAAATTTGTTTAGTCAGAAATTTCCTTCTTGCATACTTTAAGAAGTAAGTTTGGATGTTAGCCAAGACTCCAACGCACAACCTGAAAGTGGCTTGTCCATAAGTTTCTTTTCCAGAGCTGCCCCTCCCCTCCATCACTTGTGCCCCTGGACTGCCAACTGTGAAAACAAGATCATCCTAATCAAACTAGTGAGGGGAATTGATATAGTGGGTGTGTGTGAGTTGTTAACCCTATTTTTCATTACATATTATGAAGTGTAAATCACAGTTAGTGGAAAATGGAACGGCATAGAAGAAAAGGAATCTCTTGGGTTCAGATAATGGAAAATTGATCCCTTATCCCAACTGAAGCTCGGAGATTTACAGGCATTATTCAAGAAGATGCCTGGGCCTCTGGATGTATTATTTAGAGAGAACAGTTGATTGACAAGTTAAGGCCCACTAGTATTTCTGAGAATTCTAGATTTCTAAAACGTTTTAGCCTCCCTTATACCCCAATTAGATAACAGGGCCTAGAAACTTGAGAATTTGGTTTCCATTAGAACTTCCTGTAGCACAGAATATAAAATTTGATTTGAATGTTAATTTTAATCATCTGATGTTCATCTGAGTACATTCCTCTTTTCAAAAAAATGCATTTCGTATTGAATAAACCAGTGGGTCGCAGACATTTTAGCACCAGGACCCACTTTTTAAAATGATACTCTGTTGGGATCCACTTAGCTTTATGAGATTTTTAAAAAGGAGTTTTAGAAAGAAAAAATGTTTGTTTATTTAGAAATAATATTTTGTTTGTTTGTTTGTTTGCAAAATAAATCTCCCAGTGTCAGAATGCCCTAAAAGTCATTAAAAAGTCACTTTTGGCTCTAGGAGCATTCTTTTGGCTCTAGGAGCCAGTCTGAAGCCTCCAGAGACAGCAGGCAGATGCACACTGCCTCTGCAGGCTTCAGAAAGCCCTCTGGAGGGGACCGGAGCACAACTTTGGTCCCCCTTGGAGGGTTCAGGTGGAACAAAGTCTGGCCCCAAACAGTCTGGCCCCTTTGAGCCAGGTCCGCAGATGTAAAATCCAAGGATAATCAGGCTCCAGCTGTATTTACACAAACTTACAAACTGCAGGAGATACAGCTCTTTGTAGGCCAGTTGGCAGCTATCTGATTTTTGAATAGCTTCTGGGCTTGAGATAATTTTCTGTTCTTTCCATCACCCATATTATCATTGGAGGCTCTGTGGAACCCACCAGAAATCAATCACAACCAAAACATTTTATTTCAACAAGTGTAGGACTATGAAGGAGCTAAAATTGTGTGAAAGGGAGAAAAGCATCTCCAAGCCAATAGTGCCTCTGCAGTGCTTGTATACTGTATCTCACTGTTTGGAGATATTACGTGCAGGCCTCCCTTTCATACTTTGCATGTTCTCCAGAGGGTACATACTCTGGCAAATACACCACATGGCAAACACGCCTGCTATCTTATAGTAAGAATCATCCTTTTTACTAAACATGCATAGGCTCAGAGAGTAAGAATGGATTTGGGGGCTGTATAAGGGCAATTGTTGATCAGCCTTCTTGGACGAATCCAGCTGTATGTAAGGGTGCTATTCACTTGTGCTTCTATTACATCATTGTTCCTTTGGGCCAATTTATATAATCAGCACAATCAAGAGGTAAAGCTTTTCATAGGCTGATTTACCTCATGGTATTTAAATGCACTCTTGTAGGATAAACATGTCAAGTTCATACTAAGGTCTCAATCCTATCCAACTTTCCAGTGCTGATGCAGCCATGCTAATGGGCCATGTGCTGCATTCTGCAGTGGGGAGGACAATCATAGAGGCCTCAAGGCAAGGAAATATTTCCTTACCTTAAGGCGCTGGTAAATTGGATAAGATTGAGCCCTAAAGCTAGATTAGGCATGATGATGGAGTTAATGGTTGAACCCTTTACCTGAATTGCTGACTTTCTACATACAATGTTATTGTGTGCCTGTGCATACACATACACCTACAAACATACAAAAAGGAACATTCAGACAAGCAAACTACACTCTTCTGACAGCAATGGTGTCATCCAGGACAAAGGAATACTATTTAATTCTGCTGATGATATAAAGTGGCATAGGATTGGTTCACATAAACCTCTACATCACTCAATTTCTCCATCTTTCTGTGCATCTGATGGCCAGCAGGGGAATGTGTGAGCAGATTCATTGGAAAACATTGTGAAATATCACAATGCTATTCCATTGGACCATTTCAGCGACGTGGAGAGGGGGGATTTGCTGCATGGGTAACAGCCTATCCTCCATACCTACTTTACCCAGGCTTCGCGCACTGGAGAGGACACTCTATTCCAGAACCACCATTCAGAGCATGACACCATAGCCTTCCGAGACTGAAGGATGCCAACAACAACAGATCTAAGATAGCCTGTTCACATAACAATAGTCAGCCTCTATCTTTGAAGGAGAGCCCTTTTCATCCCAAAAATAATCTCACACACCATGCATTTGGGTTTAGTGAATATGGGCATTTTTAGAGAGAGAGAGAGAGAGAATTCCACATAGGGTTGAACTATTGGCATGCTGGTGAAAATCATAATACAGGTTGATTATCCCTTATCAGGATTGCTGGGATGGGAAGGTGTCTGGATTTTGGATTTGTCTAGATTTTGGAATAAGTGCATAAATATAATGAGAAATGCTTCCTCTTGCTCTTTTCACTGTTACCCATATGGGTGTCTGCTGGCCTCTCTGACATTTTTCAAGAATGTCCATACAGAATGTCTGTACAGAGCAGAGAACAGAGTGATAGCCTGTACCTGCACTGTATGTGGAAATGAGCCCAACACCTTCTTGTGTTCACACCACCATAAATGAGTCTTGGACAGAAATATCTGGATTTTGGAACAGTTCAGATTTCGGATGTCTAGATAAGTGGTAACCTACTGGTACTATGCTGTGTAAACCAGTGTTGCTCAACATTTGTCCTCCACTGTACTACTTCACATGGTCCACCTGCTCAAAGTACCACCAGAAGTAACTGGTGATGACATGCATCGCCAAACGCAGTGCAAGAAACATCAGTAAGAGGCTCAGGGTGGACAGGAGGGCTCTTTCAAGCATGGAAAAGCACGATTTGAAGGTCTGCCCACTGAGCCAAGCCTCCTACTGCTGTTTGTTGCATCGCGTTCCTGGTCTCACTGTCAGGTGGCGGGTGTCCAGCCGTCCCGCGGGTACCACCAGACACCAACTTGAGCATCACTGGTTGTTCCCCTACTACTGGTTGAGAAACCCTGATGTAAACTGTACAGTTAATCATTTATGTATCCACTCCAAGCTTCTTCTTGCGCATGAAAGGCTGCAAAGGGTCCTCCCAGACAATAGGGGTCGCAAGGGGGAAAGAAGTAGGTATCTAGGAGGCAAATGAATCAGAATGAGAATACAGATCAGACAGGCTCCCTAGTTTTCAGTTTCAGCTAGGATCTGCAATTCACTACCAGAGGTGAAAGTTCTGCGTGCCTGCGATGGAGAAGTGGGTTGGGGTCTGCTTGGCTTTGGATTTCACAGTACTGTATGTTTTCAGCATGGCTTTGTGATAAGTTCAGCTGCCTGGATAGTGAAATGAGGCTGCAATCCTATCCACAGTTACCTGGGAGTAAGTCCAAGTAAGTCACTGGGGCTTACTTCTGAGTAGACCTGTCTAGGATTGTGCTCCGAGTTCACCTGAAATCCTGTATCTGTATATTTTGCTATGCACCTATCTCCTGGTCCATCTGTATTTTCCTTGTGTGTGTGTGTGTTGTGTAGTACTGCAGTGAGATCTGTGGTGTTACGTTTTGTCAAGACGCGAGAGATCATAAAGCTGCTGCAAGATAGTGGTTCCAAACTATTTTTCACTTCAGCCCCTTCTGGAATAGGGAGATCATCCTGCAACAACAAGGGCACAGTCTGCCAACCTCCCCCCCTCGCAATGGGGGATAACAACACTGGACTCTGTCCAAACTGTAAGGTGGGCACAGTTTCTGCCACAGCCTCTCCTCCACTGACTCCGTTTCCAATATGGTGGAAATAATGCTGGAGAGTTTCTTTGTTTCTCTCCCCTCTCCATTCCAGAGCTGGGAGCATTAATATAAGAAGAATCCCACTGGATCAAGCCAAAAGCCCATCTAGTCCAGCTTCCTATATCCCACAGTGGTCCACCAGATGCTTCAGGGAGCACCCAAGACAACAAGAGACCCGCATCCTGGTGCCCTCCCCTGGATCTGGCATTCTGAGGTAGCCTACCTCTAAAACCAGGAGGTTGCACATACCCATCACAGTTGTGACCTGTGATGGACTTTTCCTTCAGAAATTTGTCCAATCCCCTTTTAAAGGCATCCAGGCCAGATGCCATCACCATTATCCTGTGGCAAGGAGCTCCACAGACCAATTTGCCAGGTATGTTTGCCACTGTTTTAAAAAAAATGCAAAGAACCAACATGTTCACGCACAGTTGAGTCTGAAAGAGCTTGTAGTGCTACTCAGAGCACAAGCCTGTGCTTGTCTGCTCAGAAGTAAGTCCCATGGTCTTCAACGGGGCTTGCTCTCAGGAAAGTGTGCACAGGACTGCAGCCTTAGGGTGCAATTTTAGCGTGTCTACTCAAACGTAAGCCCCATTAGGCTTACTCCCAGGACAGCGTGGATAGGACAGCGTTGCAGCCTTAGAGCCCAAACCTATGCATGACTACTCAGAAGTAAGTTCCATTAGAGTCAATGGGGCTTACTCCCAGGAAAGTGTGGATAGGGTCGGGCTGTTAGTGTGCTGAGGGAGGGCTGGGGGTTTCCGAATAGGAGCAGCTGCCACTTTTCCCGGCTACTGCGGAGAAAGCCTGGTGCCGGCAGTCTCCAGGAAGTCCTGCCTGCAGGGGTAGGGCTCCCCCGGCGTGATGTCACTGGAGAAGCCGGCTGTGGGTTTCCGGGTCGGGCATTTTCCGCAGGTATTGTGCGCGGAGGGGAGGGGGCTGCAGCCTCCCGGAGGAGGACGCGTCCCTTTCGGAGCGAGCGCCAGGCTGAGAGGCAGTCCGGTTTCACTGCCAAGGGGCGAGGGGCTTCTTGTTAAAGCAAACCAGTCCTCCCTCTTGGGAGAGGCAGGAGCTTTCTGGCCCATGTAGGTCTCTGAGGCTGCAAGCCTATGCGCACCTGCCAGGGAGTAAGCCCCATGGACTCTAATGGGACTTACTTCTGAGTAGACATGCCTAGGATGAGGCTCTGAGGCTGCAATCCTATGCACGCTTTCCCCACTGAACTCAGTGGGGCTTGCTTCAGAGTAGACATGCATAGGATTGGGCTGATATTCTCAATGAAATTGACTTGTCCACACTGGTCTTCAAGACCAAGGAGAGTTGCTGGCAAGGCACTAGGAGCAGTGTCTCTCAACTAGTAGTACCGGTACTACCAGTGGTACTTGAGGTGTCATCTGGTGGTACCCTGGACACCAGCTGCCCAGCAGGGAGACCAGGATTGTGGCACAACAAACAGTGGTAGGAGGCTAGGCTCTGTGCGCAGAGCTCCAAAGCATGCTTTTCTATGCTCCAAAAAACCCTCCTGTCCATCCTGAGACTCTTACTGAAGTTTGCCATGTGGCATCTTGTCTCCCAACGCAGAAGTAACTGGCAATAATGTCATTGGCAGTTACTTCTGCTGGTGCTTTGAATAGGTAGACCATGTGAAGTGGTGTGGCTGAGGACAAATGTTGAAAAACACTGCATTAGATCTCTTTTCTCTGTGCATTCTTCTGTGGCAGGTTTTCAGCTGAATCCTGGAAGTTTTGTTTGCTGTTCTTGTTGACCTCTAGAGCACATGAAGTGATAATAAAGGGGAGAATGCTTCTGAGAGTGTGTGGGTGCATTTCTGTAACCACTATGTAGAGGCAGGTCAGCCCTGCCTTTGCTGGGCTTGCCTCTGAAAATGTGTGGGTGCTTTTCACTCACTAGGTGGAGTCAGATCAGCCCTGCATATCCTGGAAAGAAAGAAGATTGTATGCAGGTTGAAACCTGAACACTGTCATATGGGAAGCTTTAAGAAAAGGAGCAGGACAGCCCTTCCATAGTGGCAGAGATGATGCTCTAAGGCTGCCATCCTTTGCACACTTACCTAGGAATAAGACCCACAAAACTGAATGGGACTTACTTCCAAGTAGATATGCATAAGATTGTACTGCAGGGTAAGGAAAAACAAATGTTCTCTTGTGGACAGATACACACCACAGAGAGAGAGAGAGAGAGAGAGAGAGAGAGAGACTGTTTCCTACTATCTAGCTGTAGAACAGGGGCACCCAAACCCTGGCCCTGGGGCCACTTGCAGCTCTTGAGCACTCCCAATCCAGACCTCAGGAAGCCCCCAGTCTCCAATGAACCTCTGAAGACTTGCTGGAGCCCTTGCTAGCCTGACTCAACTGCTCTCAGCTTGAGGGTGACTGTTCAACCTCTTGCCTGAGCTGTGGGACAAGGGCTCCCTCCACTGCTTGCTGTTTCACATCTGTGATGCAGCAGTGGCAGCAAAGCAAAAGCTGACCTTGCTTTGTGCAAGGCCTTTTATAGGCCTTGAGTTATTGCAAGACCTTCATTCATTCATATAAGTTCCATCTCTAATATATTTGTTTATGTAAATTTATTCAAATTTGAAATGTAAATTAATTCCCCCCCACACACAGTGTCAGAGAGACAATGTGGCCCTCCTGCCAAAAAGTTTGGACACTGCTGCTGTAGAACAGTTTCTCAAACTGTGGGTCAGGACCCACTAGGTGGGTTGCAAGCCAATTTCAGGTGGGTCCCCATTCATTTCAATATTTTATTTTTAATATATTAAGCTTGATGCTGCCATGGAATGTGACTGCATTTGGGGCAAAGTTACAGACCAGTACTTTTAACAAGCTACTTTGTATGTTCTTTTAACAATGATAGTCAGTGGGAGTTACTCCTGGGTAAGTGTGGGTAGGATTGCAGCCTAGGACTGTTAAAAATTTTTCCTGCTTGATGATGTTACTTCCACTCATGACACCACTTCCAGTGGATCCTGACAGATTCTCCTTCTAAGAAGTGGGCCTCCTGCTAAATGTGTGAGAACCACTGCTGTAGAAGATTTAAAACAATTTGACAGCAACCTGAATAGAATTTAAAATGTCATTGCACAAATTGCATTTTTGTCCACACCCAAAAAGCACTACAATCTTTGGGGAGGAGGGTGCAGCTGTATTTTTTGTTTACTTGTGTAACTGACATTTTTTCCCCCCAGAAAAGGGGCAGGAAGTAAAGTTAGGGTTTAGGTAAAGAAGGAAGTTAAATGGTCCATACCTTTTCTTTTCCTGAGGACTGCAGTGTCACCTGGCTTTCTCACCTCCTTGAACAACTTTGATACAAGTCATCACCTTGTACGATGAGAGAGAGAATAACAGCGGTTCTCACTTTCTCTTTTATGTTCACTGTCCTAACACAGAATGTGGTGCCAGAAATCTCAGCAAATATACATGGAACTGAACTGGGCTCCACATTTCATGATTTGCAAGAAACTGCAGCCATTTGTTTACCACAAAGCGCACACAATTTATAAGTGTTCTGACCACTGCTCAGTTAATGTGGAAAGCCATTCTGGCTGTCCTTCCAGTGATGGTCAACTAAGGATTCACTTTGCAATCTGTATAGGCTTCTAAAAAGTGAATTTCAAGTTCTCGCTATTTTCTTATGCAGATGATACAAATATTGGAGTTGAATGTCTGAAAATGAAGAGAGGGAAGGGACAATTCTCAGCAGGATTTCATACAATTACAAGACTAATAATTTGCTTTGTTAGAATTGAAGAAGCTAGTTGACAATTCTTAAGGATCATTAATTACCCAGGAAACTCACTCCCTAACAGCCTCCATAAAAAGTGTCAACTTCCACAGGAGTAGCCATGTTAGTCCACTGCAGCAAAAACAACAAAAATCTTATCGCTTCCTAAAAATCGCATAAGAAAAACTCTGTTGGATCAGGCCAAAGTTCTGTCTAGTCTAGCATCCTATTACCCACAGAAGCCACCAGCTGTCTCTGGGATGCCTACAAGCAGGAGAGAAAGGCATACTATTCTCCTGCCTTTGCTCCCCTGCAACTTGTTTTCAGAGGTACACTGTTCCTGAACTTGGAGGGAATACATAGTCATCATGACTAGGAGCCACCCTGTCCTATATGAATTTCTCCAATTCTTGTTTCCAAATCTTCTAAACTATTGACCATCACCTCATCTTGTGGCATTTGTTGCTACAAACTAATTATGCCCTGCATGGCGAAGTACCTCTTTTTGTCCATCCTAAATCCCTATCAATGGGTTTCAAGGGATGACCCCTGGTTCTAGTAGTCTGGGTGAGTGTGTGTGTGTTTTATTCTTCATCCCAAGAATTCTTGGGCTGGACCAGCTAGTATATCTTTCTAATGCCTGATTCCTTGTCTTCTGCTTTCCTGTAGGAACTTCTGGCTGTTGTATTTGACCCTGGAGGAGGATGGAGGAGGTCCTGGCTACTCTATGCAGAACCAGTCCAGTAGACCCCCTCCCTGTCTGGGTCCACAACAATGTTGGGCATTGTTTTAACCAGCTGATTTTAAATATTATTCCTCACGTAATCCTTGCTGTAATCAGTGCCTGCTACATTGGAACACCAAGGTATGGTGAGAGGTCTACCTGTGTGTGTGAAGCCTCACACACAAATTCTCCATATGGAAAGCTTTTCTGTCAAAATAAGCTTTTCAAATTAAGTAACAATGCATAAGATTGTTTCTAACAGTGCAAGTCTATTTTTGTTTACTGAAAAGTAAATCCCAGTGTGGTCAGATGAACTTACTTCCAAGTCAATATACCTAGGACAGGGTTTTCAAACTCTCATTGAGAGTTTGAGCCACTGTAAGTGCTTGCAGAGGCAGGGGGGCAGCAGGGAAGGGGGAAGGCAGTGGCACGACCCCCAGGATCGCACTGCTCAGGGGGCTGCAGGGGCTTGGTTGCACTTACCTCCTGGGGGTGCGGGGAGCCCAGTGCGATCTTCAGCAGGGCTCCCCGCAGCAGTGAAAGTGGAGTGATCGCACTCCGGATTGTCTACCAACCTGGCTGGAAATGCAGAATTGCTGCCTCCTTTCTCCTTGCTGGCTTGTCAATTCTTGATATAATTCCAGCCTGCCTCCAGGCTGCCCCCACCCTTAAGGGGGTAGAGGCCAGGGCCCGCAGGCTGGGTTGTCGCGATGCCCCAGTTTGAAAAGCCCTGGCCTAGGAGGACTGTAGCTTTGTCTCCTTTTTCTCCGTGATCTTGACAGAATGTTAAGATCATCTTCTGAGGTCTTTCACCAAGTCCCTCTCATTTGCAAAGTTGAGGCAGGTGGAAACCTAAGATGGGATCTTTTTAGTTGCGGCCCTCTGGTTCTAGAATGTACTTCCCAGGGAGGTTCATCTGGGTAGTGAGTTTGAGGTTCTTTTGACTAGAAGTTTGAGGTTCTTTTGACTAGACCTTTTCATTTACTCAGGCCTTTTAGAGTTTTTAATTTATAGACAGCCCAATCCTATAGAAATTACCCCATGCTGATGTAGTGGTGCCAGCCTGGCTTCTGCTGCATTCTGCAGGGGAATTTCAGCTGTTGGAGGTCTCCCTGAGGTAAGGGGACATTCATTCCCTTGACCTGGGATAAGCCCCAGCAGCCACAGTGGGGCAACTTGGGCCTGCACCAGTGAAATCGCTGGCATAAGTCCACATTGTCCCTTATTGGCAGATCAGGCCTTGAAAGGGGGACAGGATACACTGCACTGGCGCTGTCAATATCTCCTCCTCCTGGGCCCAATCTGCCTACCCCACCCTGAAGAGATGAGAGTCCATATAATGCTTTGTCTTATTTCTTTACTAGGTCATTAGGAGCTGGGATTGTCTACCGGCCTGGCTGGAAATGCAGAATTGCTGCCTCCTTTCTCCTTGCTGGCTTGTCAGTCCTTGATATAATTCCAGCATCCATTTGGCGACAGGGCTTGGACTCTTTATACCTGGAAGTCCTGGCAAATGGCATCACCGCATTGGCATGGCTTGTTCATAGCTTGGCACTTCTTGCTCTCTACAAATCTCCATACAGTTTCAGCCATGGCCCTGTCACACTACTGATCATCATCTTCTTTCCAGTCCCGTCCTTTATTATCACACTTGTATGGCGCTGTCAGACTGAGATGGGTGGTCAGCACCTCCAACCTGTCACCATTTTCAGACTCTCTATCCTCTGCCTGCAGTTAGCCTCTCTCCTTCTCTACATAATCGGGTACATCATTCCTGTGGCCAACAGGCAAGACTTATGGTCTATCAATGATTCTTGGCAGCGCAAGCCCCTTATTACAGACTCAGGGATCTCTGCACCCACTTGGCAGGGAATATCAGTAGATGGTGAGAGCTGGCTCTCGCGTCTCTCTTATGCTTGGATGAACCCCCTCATGAAGCGTGGCTACCAGTGGATGCTGAATCGGCCCCAGGATGTCTGTCACCTACCTCGAGAGCTCCAGGCAGTCCAAGTCCGTGAGCAGTTCTACTCCTGCTGGCAGGAAAAAGCAGTTTGCAGCCAAGTAGATTCCACAAAAAGATTATCAGCCAAAAATGCTATGAAAAGTGATGTATTCCCACCCCCAGACCATCCTTGTGATACTCAGAAGTCTGTGCGTCTCCTTTCAGTACTGCATGCAGCATTTGGATTACGCTTTTATTCCCTTGGGCTTCTCAAATTGGCTGGCGGTCTGTTGGGATTCTCTGGTCCCCTGCTGCTGAACCTGCTGGTCAGTTTCATGGAGTCGAAGCAAGAGCCTCTGAGTCTTGGTGTGCTGTATGTGCTGGGACTCTTTGCTGGGTCCTTCTTGGGTGCCATTCTGCGTAATCAGTTCAGTTATGAAGTAAACAAAGTGATGCTTATGGTGCGCACTGCAGTCATCTCTGCCATCTATCAGAAAGCCCTTCGGGTGAGTGGCAGTAGCCTGACTGGATTCACCACAGGTGAGATCGTCAACTTTATGAGCACCGATACTGACCGGTTGGTTAACTTCTGCTACAGTTTTCATGAGCTGTGGGGTCTCCCTTTCCAATTTGCCATCACTCTCTACCTCCTATACCAGCAAGTGGGAATAGCCTCCCTGGGAGGGCTGGCTATGGCTCTGCTGCTTGTGCCCATTAATAAAATCCTTGCAAATTGCATCATGGCGAACAACAAGGAGATGCTTAAACACAAGGATGTACGTGTCAAGGTAAGATGGAGATAAATGGTATTTCAGGGCTACAGTTGTATCTGTCTCTTGATTGTACCTGGAACTTTGAATAAAAGAATGTTAGAGTTGTATATGTATTAAGAAGAAATACTAGATTTCTTCTTAATACATAATACATAATAAAAGAAATACATAATAACTGGGTCTGCATGATTTGTCAGCTTACAATGAACCAGCAGTACAGGATAATCAGCATATACAAGGAGCACAAAAGAAACAAGGGGTTACATCTCACCAAGCGCATTGGTCCAGAGTTGTCTCTACTCTGAGACAAGGTGAGACATCATCTTCAGGCAGTGGATTTTTGGTGCCTTTAAGGGTGGCCAAGAGGAAGACATAAGAACATAAACATAAGAACATAAGAACAGCCCCACTGGATCAGGCCATAGGCCCATCTAGTCCAGCTTCCTGTATCTCACAGCGGCCCACCAAATGCCCCAGGGAGCACACCAGATAACAAGAGACCTCATCCTGGTGCTCTCCCCTACATCTGGCATTCTGACTTAACCCATTCCTAAAATCAGGAGGTTGCGCATACACATCATGGCTTGTACCCCATAATGGATTTTTCCTCCAGAAACTCGTCCAATCCCCTTTTAAAGGCGTCTAGGCTAGACGCCAGCACCACATCCTGTGGCAAGGAGTTCCACAGACCGACCACGCGCTGAGTAAAGAAATATTTTCTTTTGTCTGTCCTAACCCGCCCAACACTCAATTTTAGTGGATGTCCCCTGGTTCTGGTATTATGTGAGAGTGTAAAGAGCATCTCCCTATCCACTCTGTCCATCCCCTGCATAATTTTGTATGTCTCAATCAGGTCCCCCCTCAAGCGTCTCTTTTCTAAGCTGAAGAGGCCCAAACGCCGTAGCCTTTCCTCATAAGGAAGGTGCCCCAGCCCCGTAATCATCTTAGTCGCTCTCTTTTGCACCTTTTCCATTTCCACTATGTCTTTTTTGAGATGCGGCGACCAGAACTGGACACAATACTCCAGGTGTGGCCTTACCATAGATTTGTACAACGGCATTATAATACTAACCGTTTTGTTCTCAATACCCTTCCTGATGATCCCAAGCATAGAATTGGCCTTCTTCACTGCCGCCGCACATTGGGTCGACACTTTCATCGACCTGTCCACCACCACCCCAAGATCTCTCTCCTGATCTGTCACAGACAGCTCAGAACCCATCAGCCTATATCTAAAGTTTTGATTTTTTGCCCCAATGTGCATGACTTTACACTTACCGACATTGAAGCGCATCTGCCATTTTGCTGCCCATTCTGCCAGTCTGGAGAGATCCTTCTGGAGCTCCTCACAATCACTTCTGGTCTTTACCACTCGGAAAAGTTTGGTGTCATCTGCAAACTTAGCCACTTCACTGCTCAACCCTGTCTCCAGGTCATTTATGAAGAGGTTGAAAAGCACCGGTCCCAGGACAGATCCTTGGGGCACACCGCTTTTCACCTCTCTCCATTGTGAAAATTGCCCATTGACACCCACTCTCTGCTTCCTGGCCTCCAACCAGTTCTCAATCCACGAGAGCACCTGTCCTCTAATTCCCTGACTGTGGAGTTTTTTCAGTAGCCTTTGGTGAGGGACCGTGTCAAACGCCTTCTGAAAGTCCTGATATATAATGTCCACGGGTTCGCCCGCATCCACATGCCTGTTGACCTTTTCGAAGAATTCTATAAGGTTTGTGAGGCAAGACTTACCCTTACAGAAGCCATGCTGACTCTCCCTCAGCAAGGCCTGTTCGTCTATGTGTTTTGAGATCCTATCTTTGATGAGGCATTCCACCATCTTACCCGGTATAGATGTTAGGCTGACCGGCCTATAGTTTCCCGGGTCCCCCCTCTTTCCCTTTTTAAAAATAGGTGTGACATTTGCTATCCTCCAATCTTCTGGTACCGTGGGATCTAAGACAGTGAGATCTAACCCATGGGGCACAATCCACTGCAAACGTACTCTTGCTCAACTCCTATTTATCTAAATTGCAGGAATGCACATTAGCCCATGCACAGTAAAGTTCATTTCAGTGAGACTTGTTCAGGAGAATGTTCTGATGGTTTATAGCGGGAGGGGATGCTATTGGGATTTTTCATCTCTGGTCCCAAAACATATGCCAACTCTGACTTGTCTCTTTGGAAACATCAAATACACAGAATTTCTCTGCAGTGGAATCCTATGGAGAATTTGATTCTCCTTTGTTTGATCTAATTCACCTTTGGGGAATTTGCTGTAACTCACCTTTGCATAGGTTGCTGCATGTATATGTGTGGGTAAGAAATATACCTGTAACTGTTCTGTGGTGCCTTTCTCTGCCCATAGCTGATGACAGAGTTCTTGTGTGGCATGAGAGTGATCAAGTTTTACACCTGGGAGCAGCATTTTGGCACTAAGGTGTATGCTTGCCGAGCCAAGGAGCTGAAGAGCCTGCGAACAATCAAGTACCTTGATGCTGTGTGTGTCTACCTCTGGGCAGCACTGCCTGTGGTTGTCTCCATCCTTATCTTCATCACCTATGTTCTGCTTGGACACCAGCTCTCTGCTACCAAAGTAAGAATTATGAACCTTTTCAGCACAGTTCCTTTGGGTGACATGTGACAAGCAAGACGACTCTCCCCTAAGGGCCGTGTAATCTGTTTATTGCCCTTAGGGTGATCAAGTGGCCATAAACCCATACAACCACTTGACACCCCGCAGGTCTCTCCAAGTTCAGTTACCAATAGCTCTTTAACCGTAGAGCTCCCAATCCTGGTAGCCAGGCCAAATTTGGGGAATCCTCCCCTGAGCTGTGCTCCAGCCGAAACCCCCCTTGGGTTCAGCTTGAACCTTGGAGCAGGCCCCCAATAATGGGTCTCCAGGGTCCGCCCCAGACACACTGGATTGACTCCCACAACCAGTCCCCTCAGCTTCACCAGTCCCAATAATCCAGTCAGTTGTAACAGGTAGGATTTATTGAATACAGATTTAAAGAATAGTCATACAGACAGCACTGCATCAGTCAAGGTTTTAGGAATTTAGAATAGAGCACACCAGTACAATACAACGCTCAGCACTAATAAAACAATAAAGAGATAACTCCTAACTCTAACTATCACTCACCAAAGTCTCAGATTTCCAAAGTCCAGTCTAACCCATCTCGCTGCAGTCAAGTTGGGTCACTCTTGCCAGGATGGTCAAAGATCTCAGATCCCCTTAGCCAGAGGTAAAGCTAGAACACAGAAAACTCTTTTCCCTCACCTTTATAGGGCTCCTGTCCCATCCACCAATCAGAACTTGGTTCCAGCCAAACATTCTAGGGGTGGACGTGCCACAAGCCATCTTACTCATGGTGGAATCCCCCCCTCCCAACCTGAGAGGTTCACAGCTGTACCCTGTTGTTAATCAAGTTGGCCTTGAAGCCCACTTGGTGTGGTATCTGAGGGCCCTGTGAAGCGGCCTCCTCCACAGTTCTCTCAGACTTGGTATGCACTAATTAGAAGTTGGTTGCAGCTGGAGCCTTGTACTTGGGCCTACCGACATGGCTACAAGCAGAAACTTTCCTTGTTACCTGGTCGTTGATTTTCACTTTTCTGCCACATGACATATCTGTCATGTGAAGTAGAGCATGGGATATTTCAGAAAGTATTGGCAGAATGATTGCCCAGACTTCATTAGGTCCAGCTCAGTTGACGTGAAATGTGTATTCATGTATGAGCATAACCTTACCGTTTCTAAATGGCTATTTATGTTTGCTTCCACTTTATAACTCCCTGCTATGCCAAAATGCAATGTTTATGACTGGGCCTGAAATGCCATTTTTGCTTTCCATTAATTCTTCTTTCTCCACCATAGGTATTTACAGCCTTGGCCCTTGTTGGGATGCTCATTCTCCCTCTCAATAATTTTCCCTGGATCCTCAATGCGATTTTGGAAGCCAAAGTGTCTCTGGATCGAATCCAAAACTTCCTTGAACTCTCAGACCAGAATTTGGATGCTTATTACAGCAAAGGTATGGAGGCCACGGATAAGCAGTTGAGACACCTGAGTACATAGAGCAATATTTGATTCATGGGGAATAGGTCTGAAAAGATGTTTGTATATTCTGCTGGGCTATAGATTCAGTGCTTGGAGTTGTTCGTTTTTCACTTGTATAAGAGAGCCTGTTTTTATACTTTATGATAATAGAGACAGGCTGGGAAATATATCTGCAGTATCTGTAGAAGGCTCTGAAATCAGAAAGGGACTCTAGTATAGAGTGGGTTGAGCTCTCTGTTGATTATCCATGGCTGCTTTTCCCTGTCACTGTACTTATACTCCTTAACCCATTTCTGCCCAGCTCACAGGTGTACACATTTGATCCCTGTTACGTAGATGCAATGTTGGGCAGAAATGGCTTAAAGTCCATTGTCCACATATTTTCCCTGTCTACCCAGTTTTGCTAAAAATAAAACCTAGCCTCTTTGAAAACCCAGATTTTTGATGTAGATTTGATTAGGCAGAATGAGCATGCATATGTATATCGTTACAGGTACAATAAGGGGGGGGGAGATATGATGAGTTCCTGCAATTCAAAATTTGCTACCACACAACCCAATGATAGTTTGTTGTCCTTTGTTAATCCAGTAACTCTAGTGGTTCACCAAGTTTTTCTCAAAGCTTGGGATTGAGGAACCTGTTGGTTGGTAGAGGAGCAAAGACCTGATACTTTGTACTGTGTTGGCCTTTGTGCTGCAGCTGGGATATGCTGGAAATCAGTGTTCTCTGCACAGATCTGTTTAGGAGGCAGTTGATTGTTCTTGCTGATTTCCTCAGGAAGCATTGTGTACCATTTACAGTTCCCAAATCTACCTCTATATTTGTTGCTGCATTACTGCTTTTCATTGCAGCCAGTCCCTCTGATCCATCATCTGCCCTGGAAATGCACCATTCCACTTTTTCATGGTCACCAGCAAGTCGAGAAGATACTGAAACCCACCTGCCTACAGGAAGTTTGCAGCTTTTCATTCAGGATCTGGCGGTGGCAAAGGTGAGCAATGCAGAACAACGCTATAGGAAAATACTGTGACCCAGGCCTCTTCATTTGGGAGGTTCTGGACTTCGTTTTGTGGGGAGAGCCAGAGCATGCTCTGACTGAAAGTTAGCCAAGTGATACTGTAAGGTTGAAGAATAAACTGTGAAAGTGCTGGTGCTTCTTTTCCTCTGCAGGGTACACTAGTAGGGGTCGTTGGGAAAGTTGGATGTGGAAAGAGCTCTTTACTTGCTGCGATCACTGGAGAACTCAATAGGTAAATAGTCAAGGGAACCTCTCCCATATTCATGTTGTTTCCTATTTCTTAGGATCCAGGGTTTTCATTGGTTAGAAAGATCTAATGCTTCCTTCAAATTCAGGCTCCATTTTCAGTGCCAGGCTTAGCTCTGGAACGTGTAATGTAAGACTGAAGAAGTGTGTGCTTCTGACTATGTACAGAGCTTAAAAATTATGTATAAATATTGATATTTCTATTGATAAAATATGGTTTATTATAACCTGATCTCACATGAAATTCCCAGTGATCTTTCATCCAAGCGAGTGATCAGGTCCATACCTTCAGCAGTACTGCATTGTCAGGTACTCCAAATGCTGCATTGCTTCAATGCTGCAGTGTCAGGGGCATTCAGAATGTCTTTCCCTCACCCACAGAGTAAACACAAGCAGCTCTCACGGAATTTAGGGGCAAGAGTTTTCAGTTAGAGAGCATGAACATGGAGCAGGGAATTCAAACACCAAGCTTTTAAGAAAATAACCAGTTATTATACCCATTTTCTAAACCAATTCTGATGGCCTTTGCCTTCCTCTTCATTGTGTCTTTCCGCTACCCGTGCTTCGGGTGCATGCAGTCTAGGTGAGCTGGTGTACATCTGGGATGTGGAGAAAGGATTTGGTCTGGCCACACAGGAGCCCTGGATTCAGTTCACAAGCATCCGTGAAAACATCCTCTTTGGGAAGGAATATGATGCCAGATTTTACAAGGAAGTAATAGAGGCCTGTGCTCTTTCTGATGATTTGAATGTAAGTATCCTATAATGAAAACATCCCTTTGGCTCCCCAGGGTCCATGTTTTTATCAAGCAGTTTTAGTCCAGAAGTAGTTAATCCCCGTTTAAATCAATTAAATTAAACCTTCATTCAATCAATTAAATGAGATTTAGGTGCAATTGTCTTCCTTTGGAGTGTGGCCAGTATACTTGCAGTATTTAGTGTTATCCCTAATAATTTTTATCCCCAGTTCCTATTCTTATGCCTTCTTTTGGGGTATTGGTATTTGAAGGATAAGCTTGCTTTTTGGGGGTATGGTCTGATGTTCATTCTGTCTTAGAACTGAAGTCTAAAGGGAATTGGAAAGGAAGAAACACTTCTGGCTCAAGTTCATGGGATTCTCTTATTGCCAGATACTGCCTTGTATTCCATGCTTACAGCATGGAACTAAGGCTTCAGCCCTATACAACCCTTCTAAACAACTGTTACATTACTTATCTTTTGTCTGTTTTAGATCCTACCAGCAGGTGATCAGACAGAAGTGGGTGAGAATGGAGTGACTCTCAGTGGGGGACAGAAAGCTCGAGTTGCACTTGCTAGAGCTGTTTACCAGGTAAATAAAGGACTAGATGAGTAGTAATAGAGGGTACTATACTACAACAGAATGTGCAGAGCATAATGGTTTCCTCCAACTGGGATCTTCCTGAGTCACCAAAGGGTCTTATTTATAAGAATCAGTTTGAGGGAAAGGGAGAGAGATTTATTAATGTTTTCTCATAATCCTTTGCAATACTGGGATTGAAAGAACTAGATCTATATCGCTGTTTTCCTTAGGAGAAGGAAATATACCTACTTGATGACCCATTGGCAGCTGTTGATGCTGATGTAGCCAATCACCTTATGCAGAAGTGCATTCTGGGAATTCTCAAGCATACAACCAGGATTCTTTGCACTCACAGAATTGAGTTTTTGGAAAAGGCTGACATTGTATTGCTGATGGACAGTGGCAGAATACTCAAGACAGGTATTGTCTGTCTCTCCTACTAGGTCAGATCTCTCTTCCCAGTGGTGGGAATTTGGAGAGTCAGACTACTGTTTATAAATCAAGCTTTTAGAGATCTACTGCATTGTGGTTATTTTGCAGTTTTTAATAATGTGTAATTCTGTTGGGATGTTTCTTTTATTGTCATTTCATGAGTGATTTTTAACATTGTATTAATAGTAAACCACCCTGAAGGTCATAAGGCAGGGTGTATATGTAATAAATTGAAATTCAGATGCCGACTTGGAAAATAAGGTTAAAGCAATTGGATTTATACAGAATATATCCCTGCTAACTGGAGTCATCCCTGCTAACTAGGTAAAAGACACTTTTTCAAATGGGTGCTCCTCTTTTATTTAGCAGGGGGAGAGTAACTGGCCCTCCTCATCCCAGCAAGGATTTTTCTAGTGGCTATCTGCTGGCGTTGCATCTTTTTAGATTGTGAACCCTTTCAGGACAGGGAGCCCTTAGTTATTTGATTTTTCTCTGTAAAAGCTTTGTGAACTTTTTGTTGAAAAGTGTTATATAAATACTGTTAGTAATAATAATAATGTTAGTAATAATAATAATAGCACAAAAAAGAACAAAGGAAAGTGTAAAAACAGTGCAAATGATGAACAAATAAGATGAAAGAAAATGGTTATGGAGCTCAGATAAAGCAGAGATTCATGGAACAAGGATGAGTAAGAGTTGAGCAGAGATTTTACTGGCATGGAACTGGATATAAAAAAGAGAAAAAGACATGGTCTTGAGCCTCAGCTAGATGATCTAGTATTGCAGCTGGCATGCAATTCACAGAAGTGCGCCTTGTTCTTGTTTTTCTAGGAACCCCATCGGAGATTCTGCCATTGGTAGAAGATGCCCCTAAACTTAGAGAGATGGACAAGAGAAGAAAGAACAGAAGTCAGTAATGAGTATCTTCAGGTGACCAAGTTCTGATGTCTCAGTGGAATCAGTGGCAATCAGACAAAACATTTAGAAAATTTACAGCCCAGTCCTATCTCCCACCACCAACACTCATGCAGCCAACCAAAAAGACATGTACTATATCTCGGGGGGGGGGGGGAGGGAGTTTGGACAGCCTGTAGGAGGTAAGTAAAAACATTTCATACTTGCTTCCTGGTAGTCTGTTCACCAATCGGTGTCCTTGGAAATATGCCACCTAGGAAAGAGAGAAGTAATGGAGCGTGGAGGTTTTCAAAGGGGAGGATCAGGAGTGTACTATTCTCACCATATCACTTCCTCCTGCCTCCTCCCTGCCACCGAGTTCCTCCCCACCCAGAAATACTCCTGTTCCTCCTTCCCCCCCCCGTCTTTCCCACCGCCTGCCCCCATCATTGCCTTAACTGCCATGGTAGATGGTGGCCTTGCTGCTGGCCATGTGTGCAGCCACCAGCAACCGTGCTGTCTGCCTCATAGCACTTGCTGGTGGTGTCAGTGAACATGACAATATTGCAAAACCTCTGCCAGGCACTTCTACATAGATCCTGGTGCTTCTGCCAGTGGAATGCATATTCTGCCGGTGGTGCCTGGGGGATAGGATTGGACTGTTTGCCACATTTAGCTCTCCACCAGGTCCAGGGGCCCAGGGCGGGGAGCAAAACTAGTCTGGAAACCAAAGTGAAATGGTTTTTGGAAAAACATGATTTTTCTAAGCCCTGAAAGGCAATAAAATAGATAAGAAATGCTAACGAGTCTGAGCTGGGCACTTGTGTGCCTCCAGCTGGAAGCACTGGGGAAGGAGTAGTGTCCAGTCAGGTTTGTATATCTCCCTTGGACATCTTGCTTGGTAGTACATTAAGGGATGTGCTTGGCTTCAGCTGTGATGTAAAAGAGGAGAGGCAGCATACAGCATGGGAAATCTTCATATTTTAAGGCACCTTGTTGTGCAACTGGGAGCTCTTCTTGCATACTCTGACCTGTAACCTCTTCCATCTCCAAAGTACCCTCTGAAAATGGTGAAGAGGAGGATATAGAGCCTGAGGAAGAAGAACCAAACCAAGAAAATGGCCTTCTCAAGCAGGAGGAAGACAAGAAAGAAGGAGCTGTGGCTTTCCAGGTCTACAAAGCATATTGGCTGGCTGTGGGCAGCTGTCTGGCATTGTCCATTCTCCTTTCCCTACTGTTGATGCAAGGTAAATCATCCTTTGCTTTTCTCTCTGCTCACACCTTCTCTCAATCTTGGCTTCCTGCTGTCTGCCAGCAATTCAGTATCCTGCTTGGGCCAGTGTACAGGAAAGGAGGGCACTTATAACAGTTACTTTCACCTTCCCCATGGTTCTCAGCCTACATTTCTCTGTCCTCATGCATCTTTTCTATTCTTGGCAACGAATTTCTCAGTTTGCCTTCCGCTGAACCCGATACTTCTCAGTTAAGTTCTTTTTTGGAAAAAAAAATTTCAAAGACTGCACCTAAGTGCTCCTGTTGATTATATCACCAGTCCTGCTGTAGGAGAAGTGCCAGAGCTAACCCACACTCCCTCAACTGTATCCCAGTTGTCCCCCATGACCATTTTTGATGTAGAAAAGTCAACACAACTTTTTCCCTTCAGTTTTCATGCAAAAAAGTGGTTAACCATTCATCACATTAAACTCACATTTTAATAAGTACTTGCAAGTTCCGACAATTTTTAAAAGTGCTTTCACAAGATCACTTTGGCCCAAATCTTAACCAACTTTGCAGCACTGGCATAGCGGTGCCAGTGGGGCATGTGCTGCATCCTGCAGTCCCATTATCATGTAAAAATTGAGGGGAAAATCACCTTGCAGTGAGTTTTCTACCTTAAAAATCACATGAATGGACCCTAAGCTAACTTTGGTTTGATCAGGGAGGGTTACATCTCACTCATTGACAAGGATATGCATTGTTTCAGCTTCTAGGAATGTCTCTGATTGGTGGCTGTCAAACTGGATCTCCAGCCTACCCCACGCAGAAAACACCTCCCTCAGAAAGTTGTCAACTCTGCCTTCCTCACAGCTGCTGCTCTTCTCCCCTGGGGGACTCATGTATGTTGGTTTATATTAGGTGCTGAGTCTGGGGACCACATCTATCAGTGAATGTGCATAAGCTGTGCTTCTAAATTTGCTTTTAGTAATCCTTTTGTGAAGACTTTTCACATCCTCAGTAAGATGCTGAACACACCCAAAGAGCCACTGAACTTCATGCAAAAAAGAGGAATTGTTCATAAATGGCATCATGTGCATTGCTTAGGGCAGATGGGAATCGAGGCACTTCAGTTGGAGAGGGAGACAAAGGACAAAAGCTGGCTAAATAAAGACTTTCCATGAGTTTCCTTTCATTAGCCTTACTAGGCCAAGTAAACAAGCAACTTGGAGCCCAATCCTAACTAACCCCCCCCCCCAATGCAGCCATGCCACCAACGCATACACTAACTCCTATGGGGCAGAAATTGTGGAGATTGAGAACTTTCATTCCTCTACCCTGTGGCAAACCTCTGCTGCCTTAATGGGTCTGTACGAACCATTTTGCTGGCACAGAACCAAGAAGAGTAAGGGAGACAGAAAGGGAACAGGGATAGCTTCCTGGTGCACACTGTTGCCGCCAGTATACACCCCTCCTTCTCCTGTTCCATTTTCCGCCTGCCTCCCTCCCAGCCCAGACACACCCTCATTTCTCCCACTCCTTGCCCCATTCCTCCTACTGCCCACTGCTGGCTTGCTAGCGGGAGGCCTCTCCGCTGGCCCAGACATGTGGCCACCAACCATATGCACCGGCAGCCTTGTTGCATGTGTTGGTGGTGCATCACTTCTGCCACTGGATCAGTATTTCCACCAGCAGAATGTGTGTTCTGCCAGCAGAACCCTTAGTTAGGATTTGGCCCCGCCTCTTTCCAAGTTTCATTAACATGAAAGGACAGATTATTTTCCCAAGCTTAGTCAGAGCTTTATCCCTAAAAGAAGGGCAGGCCCAGGTGAACCTCTAAGGCCTCTGGAAAGAAAAACTGGAAGTTGTCCTGATGGTAAGCCACACACTGAATAACCCTGCTAACTGGATAGAGGCACTTTTTAAAGTGGTGCCTTGTTATATTTTTCAGGGTGAGAGCAAACGTCCCTCTTCGTATTCCAGCATGGTGTCTTTTTCAGTGGCTACTGCTGGTGTATCTTTTGTGTCTCTTTTAGATTGTGAGCCCACTGGGGATAGGGAACCATTTATTGATTTGTTTAGCTGTGAGAGAAACTTTGTGAACTACTTCTTATTAAAAAGCAGTATACATATTCTTAATAATGATTGTCATAATCAAAACATGAGTGGAGCATATAGCTTCCTATATTGTACAGAGTGCAGTCAGTCAGTTGTTGGCACTGTAGGTGGTGGGCAGTGTGCCTTCAGGATTAAACAAAGCACACATGGGGGGAGGGAGGAAGATTACTTCCTCAGCCCTTCCAAGGAATATCTCCCCTCTTTCACACTTTGAGGATTGATTTAGCTCGTCTTTCTCATTCTTAGTTCTCCAGTCTTGGCCACCATCCCTTCAAATGGCACTTCGGATGTGAATTTTTACTTGACTGTGTATGGCTGCATTGCTGGGGCAAACTCCATCTTCACCATCCTACGGGCATTCCTCTTTGCCTTTGGCACCATCCAGGCTGCTACTATCATTCACAACCGGCTGCTTAGAAGAGTGATGAAGGTAAAGTCCCGTAAGTCCAAAGGGACCCAGCTTGGGCTGCAAGCCCATTAGTTTGAGGAAAACAATTGAGGCTGAATTGTTTCATGTTTGATTAATGTTTATGCAGATTAATCTGTATTTATATGTGTCCAGACTTCATAAGATCTGTGAAGTTGACTGGAGCCAATCAGAAGCAATGTGAGAATGGAACAAGCAATATTCTGAACAGTGGCACTCTGAACCCCAGGTCCTTTTCTACAGCAGAGGGGGAGAGTGGGTATGTGTACATGCATATATGTATGTATGCACATGCTTGTAGAGGAAACTTTAGGTATTTTAATTTTAATACACAATGTGCATTGTGTTTTGGACATGCTCTCTCAAGAACTGCATCACAGAGTTCCTTAGTCCCTGCTGGCATTTTCTATGTGCAGGCAGGAATGCCCACAGATGATAACATCTGATTGGCAGGAGGAGGGAAGGACAAGCACTATAAGGATTCTGAAATTAGGACACCAGGTGCCTGTGTGACTGATACAATTTACCTCAGATCATTTGTGAGTACATGAGTGAGACCTTTGGTCTCCACAGAGTGCACAGAAAATTAATACACTTATATGCCACTCTTAATTTAGGTTTATCAGAAATAGTAAAGGGAAGCAGTAAAAACAAACCAGTTCTTCTGTTTTTTTCAAATTGGATATTTTTCCAACTTTATGAGAGAGTGAAAGGAGGTCATTGCAAAGATTACACTAACAATTGATTCCTCTATCACCTCTATCTTCCCAACAATTTTGTGAACTGAGGTCAAGCTGAGGGAGAAACTTAGGGTTACCCTAGGTAAACCAGAAGTGGAGCGCAATCCAAACCAGAGCGTAATTGCTCCACTTTCACTTTCTGCATGCTGGGGAGCCCTGCAGATACTCGAGCAGGGCTCTCCACACCCTCAGGACGCTGCTGCAGGGACTGGTGAGTCATTAAAAGACCCACCTGGCCAGGCCAACCCCTGTCACTGTATAGGTGACAGTGGTAGCATCCAGTGAACCCTCAAGGGTTGCCATGAAGAGCCCACTGCAGGGTTTTGCCCCAGGGCCCCCATCAACAAAATACCAGCAATGATGCTCCTCTTCCCTATAGCAAGCTTTATGGCTGCACTATGATGGTGAGTTTGTACTGGGATAAGTTCTCTTTGGAGCTGTTGACTATTTGCAATCTACCAATCTACTCTATGCTAGATGCAGCAACTGTTACCCTGCACATGCCCAATCTCGTCTGATCTGGGAAGCTAAGCAGGGTCAGGCCTGGTTAGTACTTGGATGGGAGACTGCCTGGGAATACTGGGTGCTGTAGGCTTATACCATAGTCTTTCGAGACTGAAGGTTGCCAACCATGTCTATGCTAGGAGAAGCAGGAAAAAAGGAAGAGTTGCCTATTGTCCCATTTGGCTAGCCCACCTCAACATTCTTTCATGTACCTCCTTCACAGCTTTTTAGTAAAGAGAATGTTTGTTAGGCTCTCTCTCCGCAAGACCAGGTAATTTGTCTCCTTTGGGTGTAGGTCCTTGCCATGGCCCACTGTATATCATGGTGTTTATAGCTAGGTTGGTTCCACAGCCCAATTTAGCAAACATTCCAGCAACAATGCAGCTGCAATGCAGCCCTGAGGTTAGGGAACAAACATTTTCTTACCTTGAGGAGGCCTTTGTGACCGCCCTCCCACCAGAGGATGCAGTGCACGCTCCACTGGCTGCATCGGCGCTGGAAAGATAGTTAGGACTGGGCTGATATACAACTAGATGAAAGATTGTATCTTTAGTTAAACAAACTGCTTTTAATTCTTTAAAACAAATCCTTGTTCCTGTAAAACTTTAATTTCAGAACTACTTCATGTATCGACTTTTTTCCATCCAGGAATTTCATCATCATGTCTGGAAAGGAAGTGTTATATGATGAATGGCAAAAGTGTTTTGTGTCTTGGATGCAAGGACTGAGCACCTGATATATGCAGTGGTCCTTGATTCATCCCCACAACACTTTTTATACATTCCAAACCCCAAGCTTTTTCTGACACATAGACCTAATCTAAACAATGCAGATGCAAGGGATAAAAAATTACAAAAAAAACAAAACACCCCATAGATACCTTGAGGTGAATTCCTGTAGTAGAATGCTATTAAAACTATTTGTGATAAAAATATGTGAACTATCAACTCAGCATGAGATGAAAGTATTGTTTAGACCAAATCTGCTGAATTTTTAAAAGTAGTATGTCAAGTCCCCTATGGTTGCTCTCTTTGTCATAGCTTGCAATGGCTCTAGACTCTCTCATTCCTCTGTTGCCAGGCCACAATGACCTTCTTTGACACAACACCAGCAGGCCGGATCCTTAACCGCTTCTCCTCGGACGTGTACTGTGTGGATGATTCTCTGCCCTTCATGCTCAATATCTTTCTGGCCAACATCTTTGGGCTGCTGGGTATGCTGGTGATGATCACCTATGGACTGCCTTGGATTGGCCTAGTCCTACTGCCCTTGGCAGCCATTTACTACTCCATCCAGCGTTATTATCGACGCACTTCTCGTGAACTCAAGCGCCTGTACAGTCTCACCCTGTCCCCCATCTACACGCACTTCTCAGAGACTTTGACAGGCCTCAGCACAATCCGGGCAACTAGGGCCGCAGGCAGGTGAGTTCTTCCTTTCAGCCAGGGAAAGTCTAAACATTCAGACAGTTGTGACTTGAAAATCTGGCCCTGTGACTGTTGGCAAAAGAGGTGTCAGGAACTGCAAGAGGAACTGTTTCTAATACTAATCTCAGGGCTGTATCCAGTCTAGGTTTGAGACAGAGAACCAGCTGCGACTGGAGCTGAACCAGCGCTGCCGTTTTGCCAGTAATACTGCCATGCAGTGGCTGGACATTCGGCTGCAGATGATTGGAGTCGCTGTGGTTACTGCTATTGCAGGAATTGCCATCATCCAGCACCAGAGGAAACTAGGAGACCCAGGTGAGTGATCTGACAGTGAACTCTGGAGGAGTCATCATTTGTGGCCATCCCTCCTGTGATGTCTTTCTTCCTAATCTAATAATTGTTCTCTCTTTCATCACCTTCAGCTATGGATTCTAAATTTCTGTCCGTATGCTGATCATAGAATGGGCAGCTGGAAAATAAATGAAGAGTATCTGGTTTGGTAGACCAAGCCATACTTTTAACATCAGTAGGCAATATGGAACCTGCTGGTAACTTATTAACACAATATGTTCACATTTCTAGTTCACTCCTTCCATCTGTCTGTTTTCCCTCTCCCTTTTTTCCTCCATCTTTTTCCTTCTCTTTTAAAAAAAACAACAGAGAATAGGGCAGCTATTAGCCACTAACAATCCAGCTGATTGAACACCTCTTCCAAACATCCCAATCACATTAGACCAGTGGTTCTCAAACTTTTAATTCTGGGACCTATTTTTGAGAATGACAATCTGTCTGAGACCCACCAGAAGTGATGTCATTAACCTGGAAGTGATGTCATGGCTGGAAGTGACAACATCAAGCAGGAAGTGCTTTCCTGAAAATGTAGCAAGCACTGAAATTGCCCATGACAAGCACTGAAATATCATTTTCTCTAGTTAAGCTAGCTATAAATAAGTAAATCAAAATAATTATAAATAATTAAGTTAAAGTAAAACAATTAAATAAGAGGAGATAAGATGGGGAAGCTAGCCCTGTAGCCTGCCTGCAGTAACTTCAAATGCCCCCGCCCCATAAAAAAATCAATAAGATTTTCAACCCTACCCAGTGCCAAGTTCAATTTAAATTCTTATATTTAAAGCCAGTTCAGTGTGATTTGGGGCAAAATCAATTTTAAATCCAACATGTTTTTTGTTTGGGCTGGATTGAGATTCAAAGCTTCCATCTAAACAGCATAAAAACCCCAGAATGATGAGGAGAGGAAATGAGGCTCAACTATGGGGTGAGGGAGAGAGGAATCTGGAAAAGACAACAACCCAATAAAGCAGTGGTTCCCAAACCTTTTAGCACTGGAACTAAATTTTTTAAAATTACACACCTTCAGGACCCACCTAGCTTTACAAGAGTAGAAAAGAAAAAATCTTACCAGTTCAAGTCTGTCTTTACTATAAAAAGTACGGGGGGGGGGGCTGCCTTCTGGAGAGGTTGTTGAGCTCCATGTTCCTTGAATCTGGACCATTGTTGTAGCCTTCCATTCCCTTTCACCTGACCTTCACTAAGGCACGTTTGCTTACTCATGAGTAAAAACAGGCTTGTAGCTTAGTTTTGCTTTCCATAAGGCTCAATACATTTGTCAGCTTGGAGGGAGGGACTTCCTTCTTTGGTGTTTTTTGGGGGCTGCATGCATCAGATTGGAACCATTCTGGTGGCTTAGATTCCTTTCGGCCTTCCCCTTGCAATGGACCAAGGCATGTACGTCTACTCACTAGTAAACATGCAGTGTGGCTTAGGGCCCAATCCTGTCCAACTTTCCAGTGCTGATGCAGCCTTGCCAATAGGGCATGTGCTGCATTCTGCAATGGGAAGGCAGTCACTGAAGCCTCCTCAAGATAAGGGAACATTTGCTTCCTTACCATTTGTATGTGTATCAACACTGGAAAGTTGGATAGAATTGGGCCCTTAGTTTCACTTTCCATAGGGCTCCATGCATTTGCCTTCTTAGCTATCAACTTATCAGTTAAAACTGCATAATCCACCAACAATCAAGTCACAATCCACCAAGTGGGTCATGACCCACAGTTTGAGAAACCCTGCATTAGACCATAGTGGTGCAGACAGTAGCAGACCACAAGTGAAACAATGCATGTTTTTTCTGATGCATCTGTAAGTCATTAGGAGACTGATTTAGATGGATGAATCAGGTGAGTTGCAATGCATACAACAAAGAAGGAAAGAAAAAAGAGCCACTAGCAGTCTTGCCTGAATGAAAAAACCCTTATCTGTCATAAAAATCTTTGCCAGTTGTGACAATTAAGCTGCAAGAAAAATAATTCCAACCATTTTTTTTCCAAGGGGAACTTTTCTTAGCATGTTGGCCTTTCTCTTTGTTTTGTCTTCTACTTTCCTATTTTGGAGCTCAACTGCTGCACCTTCCTCTTCATGAGTTCCCTCTTTGCGTTGTTTCAGAGATATAGTTTCTCCCTGTAGTTCAGTGGTTTTCAAACTGGGGTGTTGCAATGCCCCAACCTGAAGGCCCTGGCCTCTTTCCCCTTAAGGGGCGGGGGCAGGGAGGAGGCAGCAATGCGATCCCCAGGATTGTGCTGCTTAGGAGGGCTGTAGGGACTAGGATGCACTCACCAGTCCCTGCAGCAGCCGTCCTGAGGTGCGGGGAGCCCTGCGTGAGTGTCTGCAAGGCTCCCCAGCTCGTCAGAAGTGAAAGTGGAGTGATCACGCTCCACTTCCGGTTTTGCGGAAGTGGAGCATGATTGCTTCACTTTCACTTTTAGAAGCCTGGGGAGCCCTGCAGATGCTCGCGCAGGGCTCCCTGCACCCCAGGATGGCTGCTGCAGGGACTGGTGAGTGCATCCCAGTCCCTGCAGCCCTCCTGAGCAGCGCGATCCTGGGGATCGTGTCGCTGCCTCCCCCCCCCCGCTCCTGCTGCCTCCCCCCAGCCCTGCAAGAACTTACAGTGGTGCAAGCTCTCCTAGAGAGTTTGAAAACCGCTGCTGTAGTTCCTTCTGTTCTTTATGCCTTATGCTGCTACCCTTTTTGTCTCTTCAGGTCTTGTGGGCTTGGCCCTCTCCTATGCTCTGTCAGTCACAAACCTGCTCTCTGGGCTCATCACTAGCTTTACCCAGACAGAGACCATGATGGTGAGTGTGGAACGGACAGAAGAGTATGCCACAGAGATTCCCATAGAGCCTCAGGAGGAGCTGCTGCAGGTAATGCTGTCTTGCCTCTAAATTGCTCATCAAGTTTCATGTCGGCATATTGCCTAATCCAAATTGCCTTTCTCTTTTGGGGGGGAAGTTCCGCTTTTGCAAGTGGAGTAGGGTACAAGCCTTCACAAGTAGAGTAGGGTTTTTTGAACAACTTTGGAGCATCCAGTTAATGGGATAGGGAGTCAAAAGAGCAAAGCAGGAAAGGGCCAGCAGAAGAAAGACCCTCATGCTTCAGCCAATCTCATGGCAAACACATGCAGGAAGTTTTCTGTTCAGATCATCTTCCTTCAAAGGGGATTTCCCAGCTTCTTCATAACCACTTGAACAGAAGGCATAGCTTCCCAGATTACTGCAGAGCCCAGGAGAGCGAAGTCCTGTACAGAGGATGCAGCCTGTGTGGCTACCACTGCAGCCAACAGTAAACCCAAAAGCTCAGCATCTTGTGTGGGGGAAAAGGGCAAGATTGAAATCTGAACCAGTGTGGCATGTGTGACTATCACACAGATAGTGAAGCCAGGAGAAAACTGGGCTTATACTACAGCTGGAGAACTCAATGTGAATTCTCTTTTTATGCGATGTCTGTATTTACCCATATTTGGATATATATGAGGGAAGTGGTTATGAGATACGGCAGTGGAAGAAGCAATGAGGATTGTAAGAAATTGCATTCCAGTTTCTCACCATCTTTATTCAAAGTCCTGTTGTTGCTCACATGCTGAAAGGTCAGAAGGAAGTTGATGGGAGGTAGATCACTTCATTATTGTCATTCATTATTGTTGTTCATTACTCTCTTTTTTTCTTCAAGGTTGCACCTGATTGGCCAAGTAGGGGTCACATAGAGTTCCAACAAGTTAAACTGGCCTATCGGCCTGACCTACCCAATGCCCTGGATGGAGTGACTTTCACCATTTATCCTGGGGAGAAAATAGGAATAGTTGGACGTACTGGATCTGGCAAATCCACTCTCTTTTTGGCTCTTTTCCGCATGGTGGAGCTCAGAGCTGGCCAAATCCTCCTGGACAATATCAACAGCCATTCTGTTGGCTTGGAGAAGCTGAGGTAGGACAGAGTCAGCAAAGATAGCAGCACAGAGCAGTGAGGGTGTTGCTGGAAATCCATCTTTTTGTTCTTGTGGTTGTTCTTAGCATGACATTACCAGGGAGTTAGGAGACAATTCTTTTGTCTAATGATCAAATTTTATTCAACATATATACAACAGTTTGGGTGTTTCTCAATCTCTTTCAGCAGATTGAATGAGATGGACTGAAGCTGTTTCAGGATGTCCATTAACACTGTTTGCCTCTAAGCCAGTGGTTCCCAAACTTTTTTGACTGGCAGCTCCCTTGATCTACTGGGCCATTGGCCATGGCTCCCCATTATGTCTACAACCCTATATTTTGTATAGGGCGGCAGGGTTTTCCTGAGGATTCCATGGCTCCCCTGGCTGGTTTCTGTGGCTCCCCAGGGAATCACAACTCACAGTTTGGGAACCACTACTCTAAGCTGTTGCCTTCCAGCAAGTCTTCATCTGTTTCCTCTTACAGATCTAGATTGGCCATAATCCCCCAAGACCCCTTTTTATTCAGTGGAACAGTCCGTGAGAACTTGGATCCTTTGAATCAACATACAGATGCTGACCTATACCAAGTCCTGGAGCAGTGCCATCTGCGAGAAGTGGTCACAGAAATGGGTGAGTCAATTGTTTGAGCAAGGAAACCGCTTATCAGATTTACTCAAAGGAGAAGAATGTCAAGATTCATCAGAATCAATCAGTGCAGTACTTGTCATATCTGACCAATAGAAGTCAAAGTGATAAACCCAAGGAAAATTCCAAAATGACTTGAAGGGTGGAGGTTGGGCCCTGGCAGATCTTTCTGTAGATGTTTAACCAAGATTCCAGTAAGTCGATTGAAGAGAGACTTCATAATCTTTAGTGCAGTGTGGGAGGGGATTGGTGGGTTTCCAGTTTCTCTCTTTCTTGCAGAGGGCATACTGTATTCTTACTACTTGCTTATGTCTAGGTCTCTCATATCTTGAGCATTGCATTCATATGGACAAGGGTTGAGTGGAAAGTGAAGTTTTGAATGTTGTCAAGCCCTTGGCTAGGATGGCAGGGCTTAATAACCTTAAACATAATTTCACTCTCTTATTCCATGCAGGTGGGCTGGATCGTGAGCTGGGGGAGAGAGGAAAGTCTCTCTCTGTGGGACAGAGGCAGCTGGTTTGTCTAGCAAGAGCTCTCTTGACCCAGGCCAAGGTGAGTGCTGTTCCCCAGACATGGCAAATATTTCTGGTTTGGGCTAGCTTGCACCTTCTTGGCTGAAGAAAATTCACATTGAAGGAAGGAGTGAGGAGGTTTTATTTGTCCCATCTCAAAAAAGGATACCTCCGAGCTAGAAGAGGTGCTGAAAAGGACTGTCCACATAATTGATTGCAGCACCTTCCTTACAAGTCAATACTAAAATTTTTGGGCTTTTTTAGTTTAGAAAAATTATGACTAACAGTCCAATTCTATGTGTGTCCCAGTGTGTTCGGTGGTGCTTACTCCCAGGACAGTGTGTATTAGATTGCAGCCAAGGAAGGATATGATGGAGGTTTATAAAATTATGCAAGGTGTGTGAGAGAGAGTTCCCCCCCCCTTCTCTCATAATATCAGTACTGGAGTCCTAAATAAAACTAATTGACAACAGATTCAGAACCAGCAAAGCACTGCTGCACAGAATGTATAATTAGCTTACAAAATCCTCTGCCTTAAGATAAGGTGATGACCGCTGGTTTAAATGGCTTTCAGGAGGACTAGATAACATTCATGGAGGGATAGGTCTATTATTGGTTTTAATGATGAGAGTTAAATGGAAGTTCCCTGATCCTGGGCAATATGATATTAAATACCAGTTCCTGAAGAACAACAATAGGGAGAGTTATTGTCCATGCCCTGCTTCTGGGCTTTCTGGAGGTATCTGGGTGGCCAATGTGTGAAGTAGATTGTGGACTAGCTGGGTTCTAAGAACTGGGTTTTTATGTGTTAAGATTCTGCTACATGAATATATTAGATTTAAGAATGATTAGCAGGACCAAGAGTTGTGTTTGTAGCAGCAACACCCTTCACTTCCTGGTTTAATTAAAGGTTTTTTTCACTTTCTGTCAATGGTAGGTTTTGTGCATTGATGAAGCCACAGCAAGCGTGGACCAGAAGACAGACAGGTTACTCCAACAGACTATCCGCCAGCGATTTGCAGACAAAACTGTGCTGACTATTGCTCACAGGTGCTGCTTTGTTTCTCCCTCCACTGCTGCTCTCAAGTGTCCTAGTAATAATGATAAAATGGGGCATCACTTGGCTTACAAATCACCTTGCCTCAGCTTTACTTGCTTAAGGCATTTGCATTTCCAGCCCCCTCAACTGGCGTAACATGACTTGCTGTCCTACTTGGCAGCCGTGGAAAGCAGATGCTGGAACTTATCGGTCACATGGCTTTTGATTCTCTAATTATTGTATTATGTATTAGCATTGTATGATTATTAGGGTAAGGCCCTGGGAAATGCCTCGAAGAGCATGTTGGGGCAACAACTGGAAGGCTGGCTTGGGCGATATTTATTTCAATGGACAGGTTCTCAAGCTGGATTTGAGTATCCAATTTTGTGGGTAGCCCAAAAGAGCACTGTTCATAAAATTGTTCTCATGGTAATGTGAACCATGTTCGCTTTCAAAATACAATATTATTTCCATTGTGAACAACCACTACTAGGTTTATTTTACAATTTTGTAGTGCAGTTCACTGTAGCTTTGAACTGCTGCACTTTGCTGAAAGAGTATGAATTCTGAATAAGTTGTAATTTTGTAGATCTCATCCAGTTTTTGTCTCACAGTAACATCTGTATATTTGTGTAGGGTTTCATTCTTTCCTTACTTCAAGCTGTGGTAGATTCAGTGCATACCATGAAGACACCCTTGGTTTGAATTGTGCACATGTTCCGAAATTTTAAAAGCACTCTCTGAAAATTAAAGAGTGAGCAAGAGAGACTATACTGAGTAAGAAATTTGGTGAATCTGGAAAGAAGCTAAAGACCAAAGTACATAATATACAGCTTGGGCTGCAATCCTGTATACACTTACCTGGGAGCAAGTCCCATTGAACAAAATGGGACTTATTTCAGAGTAAAAATACATTGCATAGGATTGTACTGTTTTAAGTCTTAAAACAGTACATGTTGTACTGTACATGTAAACAACATGTTTACATGTTGTAAAGATGCTCAATGCTAAAATGACACTCAATGGATTATACATGCTATGCAGACAAAATTAAAATCCAAAGAGTCCTTATAGAAGAAGTAGGATGAGATGAGGATGGTTACATTAGAATTAGAATTCTAGAATTTTCACTTGTTACCCATCTTGAGCCCTGAGATAGGGCAGACTGTCTTTCAAATAAATAAAGAGGAAATTCAAGGAGTAGGATACTGTTGTGGGTCAACTCTGCCATACACTTTTGAAGGGTGTTGAACCTTTTCACTTGAACCTGTGTGTTTTGTTGTGAAAAGGAACGCAAAGTGCAAATAAAACATGAATAATCTAATTGTGCAGACTATGCACCTGAGCTACAAGTCAGGCTTCAATCCTCCATACAGTTAAATTGATTAAATCCCACTGAAGTCAGTGCGATATACTCTAACTGGGCTCAAAATTGCAACCTGGAGTAATTGAGCTGATAATAGCCAAAGATTGATATCACTGAATATATTGAGTTGTGAAGACATATAGACTCCCACAAAACCAGAGCAGAACAAAGCAGAGTTTGCAGTGACACGCAAAGTGTAGAAGTTGTCTCCCGACAAAGGGTAGATAATTCCATTAAATGATATTTGCAAGCAGAAATAAAGAGAGCCGACTGAGAACTAACTCCTTAACAGTATTCAAGGCAAGCAGAACTTGGCACTATCAAACGCTTCTTGGCAAAGTTCCGTCTGTTGATTCCTTCTAACCTTGTTGGAAGAAAATGGATCCAAACATAGAATCTTATGAAAGGTATCAGTGTTGTCAACCATGTAATAGATTCATTTATTGAACACAGTATTTGGAAGTATCACAGTACTTACCCCTACAAACACTGACTTCAGAGCGTGTTCTGCTGCTCTCATTTGTCTTTCAGAGGGAGAGCTAAAACAATCTTGAGCACAACACCTAGAAGAGCTGATAGTGTTGCTTCCAAAAGTGTCTTGCTTATGTAAGAGGGAGCAATGTTGTCACATCATGAAACAGAGCTACACAGTGAGCTTAGTTGTAACTTCTGGCTGTTCTGCTCTTAATCAGCAGTTACCCAGTTCCTGAGACCTAGCTCAGCATCTTTCAGTAACAGAGTATGGTGGCTGTCACAGTACAGCTGTGCTCCAGCTTCATCCTTCAGTGTCTCTCAGGGGATTTCTGAATGTGTTGGATTTCACTTTTGCCTGCATGTTGTTCATTTTATTTTGTTTCATTCTGGGCAAAATATTTGCAACCTACTGATAAGTTATTTTCAGAAAAACAACTGGATCTTTTATTCTTTGAATGTAGAATGCAGGCTAAAACCTAGATCAGAACAATACTGTTAACTATAAAGAATTTATGATAGTTAAAAAGGTTGTGCTTTGTATACTCACACTCACTCTGAAGCTACTCACTGAGGATGCATTTATACATACCACTCCTACTCAGATGAACAGTGTAGGATCAAAGAGCCTTCCTCTGTGTATGCCCAGCAAGAAAGTTAAACTTGAATGAATTCACATTATGTGATAATTACAGTTATCGGAAAATGGGTGTGTAACATAGTTGCTAACTTTTGTGTGTGTGCATTTCTAATGTGTCTTCTGCTGCACAGACTGCATCGCGCACATCGGTCCTATCCTCATTGCAGTCTCTGTTGTGAATGGGTACAGAAAGGCAGAGATTATTATCAGAAGGAATTGTATGCAGACTGAAACAGATGGAGGTGTACTAGATCTGTCCCCTTTCAAAACTTTAGTCATGATGATGCACTTTAAAACTGAATGGGTGGATTCATCTTTGGAATTTCACAATTCTTGAGGATCAAATGGAAACTGGTGACTATAACTTGATCTGTCCAGCAGGGGGTATTGCAGAACAAATGGAAAAGTTGTTCTTAAACAGTGTTGATTTTGGAGAATGTTGTCTTTTAAACAGCTTTAAAGAACTGAATGTCCTCTTTAAAGATTCTAGTGTAATTTCAGCCTGATCACCTGCACAGACACAAAGTTCTGCATTGCAGCTCTTCTAAATAATGTTATACCTATCTGTTGGCAACCTTCAGTCTCGAAAGACTATGGTTTTGCGCTCTGAATGGTGGTTCTGGAACAGCGTCTAGTGTGGCTGAAAAGGCCAATTCGGGAGTGACAATCCCTTCCACACTGGGAGCAAGTACAGTCTGTCCCTAGTCTGTCTCCCTGGCTATGGGCCTTCCTTCTTTGCCTCTTTGCCTCAGTCTGTTGGCCAAGTGTCTCTTCAAACTGGGAAAGGCCATGCTGCACATGCTGCGGGCCGCTCAGAGGCCAAGGTTTCCCACTTGTTGAGGTCCACTCCTAAGGCCTTCAGATCCCTCTTGCAGATGTCCTTGTATCGCAGCTGTGGTCTACCTGTAGGACGCTTTCCTTGCACGAGTTCTCCATAGAGGAGATCATTTGGGATCCGGCCATCATCCATTCTCACGACATGACCGAGCCAATGCAGGCGTCTCTGTTTCAGCAGTGCATACGTGCTAGGGATTCCAGCACGTTCCAGGACTGTGTTGTTTGGAACTTTGTCCTGCCAGGTGATGCCAGAATGCGTCGGAGGCAGCGCATGTGGAAAGCGTTCAGTTTCCTCTCCTGTTGTGAGCGAAGAGTCCATGACTCGCTGCAGTACAGAAGTGTACTCAGGACGCAAGCTCTGTAGACCTGGATCTTGGCATGTTCCGTCAGCTTCTTGTTGGACCAGACTCTCTTTGTGAGTCTGGAAAACATGGTAGCTGCTTTACCGATGCATTTGTTAGCTCGGTATCGAGAGAAAGAGTGTCGGAGATCGTTGAGCCAAGGTACACAAAGTCATGGACAACCTCCAGTTCATGCTCAGAGATTGTAATGCAGGGAGGTGAGTCCACATCCTGAACCATGACCTGTGTTTTCTTTGCTAAAATGATCCATGAGCTGCTGGAAAGCTGAGGCATAGGATTGGTTTTCACAAGCAGCAAATAAAGTAGTAAAACTGTCTCTTGACTGTGGGGGCTATACATGATTCACAGTTTCTGTGTACAAAAAAAAAGTCTTTTGTGATAAGGCATTTACCGGTGAAAGCTGCATACCAGTTATTAGAAGCCTGTGACAATATGGCAGTGGTTTGGACAAAATGAATTTCCTTTTCCTGTCACTGAATTTTAAGTCAAGTCAACCTTTATTAGGCATAAACTACTGAATTTTAAGTTATTGCAGTAAAAAGGAGAGCTGCATTTGAGGTTTCTGTCATGTAGGCCACAAATTGTCCTGCTTATGCTGCTGTGTTTGTTTCTACCAGGCTTAACACCATCCTGGACTCAGACCGAGTGCTGGTGATGCATGCTGGCAAGGTGGCTGAACTCGATTCTCCTGCTGCTCTCAGAAAGAAGCCAGACTCCTTGTTCTGGCATCTGCTGCACAGTGGGCAGCAGTGACCTGCCACAGAGACACTGATCCTGGACAATTGGTACCTCATGGTTGTCTGCCTTCCCTTTTACAATGTGGACTTTTCTCTGACATTCTTCTCTATGTGTAGGTTGGGGAAACATGTACTCCACATCCTGTTAGCAACCTGCTTATTATGCGAGAACAGGGGATAAAACATTCCCCACCAAAAACTGAAGAGTTCTTTCACACAAGAATTCAGGCAACAGTGTCTCCTTGAAAAGGGTCTGTAATTTAAAAAAATAAAATAAAATCTGTTCTTATGAAGCATCTTCCTTCTAAGTAGTAATACTGCTAATATAGTAATAATACTAGTAGTACTTAGCATTTGTATGAGGCTGAATGTGCAAAGTACACCTCTTATATTATCTTGGTGTAGTTCTTACAACAACATTTTAAGGCAGTGTATTATTATCCCCATTTTGCAGCTGAAGCTGAACTGGCTTGCCTAAGGCCACTTAGAGTGAGGTTCAAAGTAAAAGGAAGATCTGAACTGGGAAAGTCTTGATTTGCACTCATTCTCTTAGCCATTTCACCACACTGGCTCAGTACTGCCTGCCACTCATTAATAGCAGAACCTCTTCTCCTTTTTCCCCATTTCCCCCTCTTCCCACAATCTCATCTCAAGAGACTACCCTAACCCTTTTTACTCATGGACTTGACTCACTGATGTGATTCCCCTTGTATGTACTGCACATTTGGTCTGGGCCTAAGAGAGCTGAAGTCTGGGGAAGAGGTCAGAAAGGCACTGGTTCCAGTATTTTAGTTCTTGTATTTAGTTTATAAAGTTACATCATTCATCAACTGTGTATTACAAAAATAATCTTTCTGGTAAACTCCCTGCCCCCCACCCCCTTCCCTTCTTCTTCCCACCTTTTTGCTTAATTTAGTTTTTCTAGACACACAGCCTGCAGCTCTTTAACCACATATGTGGGATACTTGGATATTCCTAAGGGGAGGGGGATGAGGAAGAGAGCAGTGGTGGGTGATAAGAAAATGTGGCAAATGTTGTCATCTTAAGCAAGAATCTGTCAGGGTTCATCCTGGGAGTAACTTCTAACATGGGGTGTGTGAATGCTCTGAAGTAGGATAGACATGACTGAATCAGCCACACTCAGTCAGAGCAGGTAAACTGTCTCCATCAGCTCCCGCCTAGGACTCAAATGTGCTTCATACTGAATCAGTGGCAGATTTAAAGATAAGATCATCTTTCTAGAGCTGAACTGAATCGGGGGGGGGGGTTTGCAAACATTTTCATGCTTTTCAAAAATCACCATATTTGATGATTGGGGGGGGGGGGAAACCTGAAATGTTCACAGGGCAAAGGTAACATATCTCTGTTGTTCTGGCAGCCTACACCCTCATTTGCTGTCCTCCAGCCATGAATCTGCCTTGCTTTCTCTCTGAAGTCTCAAGCCAGCTCTATAGTCCAGTAGACTGCACACTGGAATACATACTCAGGAGTCCTGGGGCAACTGTCAGTTGGCAAGAAATATACAGTATGTGTGGAGGGGGATCAGGATTATGTCTTGTGGCTTTGTCCCAAACTCCATGTACAGATCATAACTTGAGCACAGGAGCCTATAAGTGTTAACATCTCAATGCAAGTATGCTCTGAATACACAATTAGTATCCTATTGTTTTGCATATGGATAGTGTTCTTCAGGCCTACTCATACTGGAGTGTTTGGCAGTAGGCCTTCTGCAGAAGTTATGATAGATGGTGGATGTCAGGGTAGGCCCAGCAGGTGTAATCCTGATCCCCCCCCCCCCGGCATGTACCTTTCTATACAGCTTGACCATATGTATAGGGCCAATGAGACATCCCACTGAGTGATGGCATGGTGACAGACAATATGCATCCATTAATCAACATGAGAATGTGCACCCAAGCATAGGTTGTGCCTAGCCAGACTACTAGGACACCGCTGAATGTGCATTCTGATGCTAGTGACTTCAGAGTGAGGGCAATGTGGCTTTCTTTGACCTTGCTGCTATCAAATCTGACTGGCTCCATGGCACTATCACCTTCAATAGTAATACAGTATAGTGAAGAAGAAGCTGAAGGATCAAGAGATGCAAGGGAGGGGAGACAACATTTATAAAGAGATGTGAAAAACAGCACAAAGGGGGATTTGCACCCCTGGAAAGCCTGTTCTTTGCCTTGAAAATTGTGGGCAACTCTGGATCTTTCTGTCTCCACAGAAATCACCACAGCACCTGGACTTTGCCTGCACCCTAATTCTGTATGATGGATCTAATACCTTGTGTATTGAAAGGCATTATATTTGCTGCTGCCAGGTCACTCCCAATTTGGTTTCCTTAGAGAAGTGAATCCTTGGAACTGGGGTTGCAGCCAAATAAGCCGTACCTTACTGTCCAAGTTTACATGCATGTCTGCATTCTGTTTAGTGGGAAGCAAGGAATACTGGCATTGTGCCTGCTCCTCTCCTGACTCAATATCTGAAGGAATGAGGGGCTAAGGTGGTGAAGGAGTATGATGGGAAATCAGAAAACTAACAGTTGAATTGGTATGGGAAAGGAAGAGGGTGGGAAAAGACACAGGTTTTGTTTTATATGTACCAAACATTTGCAGCCACATAAAAAAGAACATGACACAGGTAGAATGGGCAAAACATGATCCTGGATTACCAATACGGCCAATGCAACTCATGGCACCACAAAGCCGTCCGGTGAGCTTGTGGTGTGTGAGAATTAATGAAGACTTCTAGGCAAATTGGGGAATCCCGTATTGTCTATGCCAGAGCTCCAGAGGCAGAGCCATATCACTACATAGCCATTCCCTTAAGTAAACAGATAGGCCATATGACACCTCCAATGCCTCTGACCAAGACTGACCAGATGCCCAAGGGCCAACCCAAGTTTTGGCTCCTACAACCTGTCTGGCCCACTTGACCTCATTTCTAGTCATTCCTTTTAGTGCATGTTGGATAGTATCCATCCGTCTTGCTTGCTGTTTCCAACATTGGGTTATCCTGACCCAGCTTGTCCTTTGACTCCCTTGGTAAGTTAATATTACCATGCCAGTGGGTGAAGCTGCACCCGTTTCATGCTGCCTCATGGGAAATCCTCCTTCCTGCTGACTCACAAACTTAAGTTCTACCAGAGCCCTTCAGTGCTTTGGAGATGCGCAGTCAAAGCAGCTCCCAGGACATGGCTTGATGAATTCATTGGAAGTTGTATATAGGTTGGCCAGGCTCCAACTTTGGGTCCTTACAGCTCAGTTGTTTTCCTGGGTTCTATCAAAACTGTACTTAACATTCCCACTTGACACTCTTGGTCATGAAATTTTCTTGCAGACTGAGAGGGGCTTTGGCTCCTCCGGCGACCCCTCCGCCAGTTCTTCAGCACCCACAACAGAGTTACCATGACAAACATCGCTGTAAGGAGCCCAAACACCAGCACTAAAATCAGCTGTAACTGACTCAGCCCAGAATCCTGCTGTGTCACCACCTCTTCCACGGAAATTAGCAGCCCTCCATCATTTGATTTCTCACTGTAGTTAGTGATTCGTTTCCCAGTAACCACAATCCTGATTGGTTCGGACTGAGTTGTCCAAGGAACACTGCTGGTTGTGCTTTTCTCATTGCGTTCCTCATGCTCAGCCTGAAATGCAGCGACCCAGGTTGGTTCTGGAGCAGGGAGGTCACAGGTTTTGCCAGCAAAGCCATCAGGACACAGGCAATCAAAATCATTGATCCGGTCATAACACTTTGCCCCATTTCTGCATGGCTGGCTGGCACAATCATCAATGTTGATGGTGCAGAAACGCCCTTCAAAGCCTGCCTGGCACTGGCAGGAGAAGCGGTTGATGCCATCAAGGCAGGTGGCACCATTGGCACAGGGACGCATCAGGCAGTCATCTACATCGATCTCGCAATGAGCACCAATGAATCCTGCCAGGCACTTGCAAGTGTAGTTGCTAGCAAAGCCATTCCTATCCTGGCACAGTCCACCATTCTTGCAAGGAAATCTGAAATGAGAGATCAGAGACAGGTAACAAACCAATACAGACCATGCAGTGCTCTTCTAGGGAAATTCACCCTGACAGGTTCCATTTATACGGTCAACATTGTTTCATGTTCATTTTTTAAAACCAAAAATGTAATTCATCTTCTGTCAGGAGGCTACAGCAGCAGACCTTGTAAGTCCTTCAGGTTTTGCAGCTGACCTTTTTAGTAATTAGTGTCATAAGGTTTCCTGTGGCATGCAGTCCATTTTATACTGTAGTATACTATACTACAGTATACTATATATCAAGCACTCCTTTGGGGGTTACCTCCCAAAATGCATGGTTTCTGTGTGACTTGTGAGGCTGCATCAAGATTTCAGTGAGCCGCCACTGTTGCAGGGAACCAGCTGCCTTGGTCAGCCATCGTGAACATAAGACCAGCCTTGCTGGATCAGTATCCTTCTGAGTTCTTGGCCTTTTAACATCTTTTTAACATCTTTTAATATTTTTTTTACAGGCCTGATTCTTTTATGACTTGCTGCTGCTCTATGCTCTTTTTACCTATTTTTACTCTGACTGCTGTTTTTAGTATGTGTTAATATGTTTTTATTTGTTTTTAAATTGTTTTTAATATGTTGTAAGCCGCCTTGAGTCCCTTCGGGGAGAAAGGCGGGGTAGAAATAAAGTTATTATTATTATTATTATTATTATTATTATCCACTCATCTCACTCCTTTCTCACACGGTACACAAATTAGGAAGCGTACATCCTGATTTATCTAAAGAAGTGGTTCCCAACCTGGGGCACATGAATCCTCAGGGGTACTTGCCAGGACCTTTAGGGGTACTTGAAAAAGAATTGAATCATGGCAGAAAAAGGCAGGTCTGTATCAGCATGTGTTGCTGGACTGGCAAGGCAGGAAGGAAGGCAGCTAGATGACTGTGAAAGCCCCAGAAACTACTAGTTTCTGGTCATCAATCTGTATATTATCAGATATGGATCAGTAGTTGAAAACATATACATTTGAAATAACAGCAGCTATATTAATTGCAAACATTTTACTAAAACGAGGGGTGCGATTTATGGGAATGGGCTTAAAGGGCAAGTGAAAAAACCATTGGGAACCACTTGACTAGCCTAAAGGGACTATGTGAGGAAAGAGTAAACAACAGCAGATACTCAAGTATAAGTCGACCTCACAGATAAGTCAAGGACAGGTTTTGAGCCATAAATCATGGAATTTTCTATGAACCTCGGATAAGTCAGGGGTTAAACTTGGAGGGGGTGTCTGACTCAGTGGCATGCAAAGGTCATTTGGTACCCAGGGCCCATAAATTTTTGGCACATCCCATACAATGAAATAAAAATTAAATAATATATTCTACAATTAATTCAAATATATTATTAAGAAGCATTAATACACTGTCAATCTCTTGCTATGAAATTTAGCATGCTCTGACCTCACAATTTATCTCCACTTTTGACTACTGGAAGATGGTGAGGTGAAGGAAGACCACTGGAAATAAGGCAAGAATTAGCAGCCATCAAAGCACCTATTCCACCTAAAGGAATTATTCTCTCTCCTGACGCTTTCAAAATGTGATGTATTACTAGTAAGGATGAAGAAAATACTCAGAGATCATTTCTCAAGCATAAGATCATTCACACACACACACACACACACACACACACACACCGTGGTTAATGTAGCATGAAAAGCCTCTAGGAACGTATATACAAGAATTTAATTTAAAATATCCATATTATAATACAGACAACTAGTAAGGCTGCAAGAACACAACTAGTAAAAAGCTAAAGTGTGAAGTAGAATATAGCAAGCCAATAAGATTATTCACACACAACCCCAAGTGGGGGGTGGGGAACCTCAGAGATGGCAATTAATCCCTTACTTCTCCCCCAGGAGGGTTTCAGTGGCTGCTGCATGGGCACAGAACATTGCAATGGGATCTCAGGCAGCTAAACTTTGCTGCATAAATGCTTCATTGCCTGGGGATACTGCAGAAGCAAGCATGCTCTCCTCATAAGCAGTAGTTATCTGGTGCTATCTGGTGTGCTCCCTGGGGCATTTGGTGGGCAGCTGTGAGATACAGGAAGCTGGACTAGATGGGCCTATGGCCTGATCCAGTGGGGCTGTTCTTATGTTCTGATGTTAGTTGCAAGTGCTTCAGAGCTCCTGCCAGCATACAGCTAAGATCTCTGGCTAAAATACCTGTTGCTGCAGAATAATTCTACTCTCCCTGTGTTTTTCATCTTTGCAAGGTCTCCAGGATTCTTCCAGTGAAAAGAACACACATACAGGGAGATTGCTTTTCTCTCTCTCTCTCACAGATGCTCCCCCCCACACACACATACACAAATGCAGGGACTTTTTCCCTCCAGTCCAACTTCATTGGTGAGGACAGGGGGAAATGAGGTTAGCAAGGAGGTTTGCAAAAAGGTCTGCAAGGGAGAGATTGAAGTGTGACTGTATGCAGTAAGGGGGGGTAGGTGGATAGGGGACTGGGAGGGAATAGACTGGGAGCCCAATCCTAGGCATGCCTACTCAGAAGCAAGTCTCTAAATAGTCAATGGGGCTTACTCCCATGAAAGTGAGGATTGTAGTCTTAACTGTTTTAAGTGCCCCAGCGCTCGCACATGCTCACGTGCTCGCGCTCTCTCTCACTCACACACACACTTTTCCTTTTATAAAAGTTAACACTTCCTCTCCCCCCCAGTACAACTTCATCAGTGGTGAATGATTATGGGGAGAGGGTTAGCAAGCCTCAGCTTTGCAACAGAGAGTAAGGGGGGGATGGGCCAAAAACAAGAAGAGGAGATGGACTTAACTCTTTCAATGGCTTGAGAAACTAAGGTACAGCCTTCTGCAGGCTGCCCCCCCTCTCTCTGTCCTATTTTTTTTTTTTTTTTAAAAAGATCTCTCCCCCACCCTGTCCAGCTTCATCTGTGGGGAGATGGGAAGGGGATTAGCAAGTTGGGCTTTCCAAGGGAATGCTTGAAGTTTATTTACAGTAGGAAGGGGGGGGAGGAGGAACAAGAAGGAAAGAGGAGATGGACTCAGCTGTTTCAAATGACTGCTTCTCCCTCGCTCAGACGCCCCCTCCCACACACAGCTCATTGTCTCCTGCACTCCTACTCTGTCTTGGGAGCCGCTCCAGGTGCTGGTGCTGAATGAGGAGGGGCTGTTGATGGCTGCGGTGGCAGATGCCCCTGCTCTGTCCTGCACAGCCCAGCCCAGCCCAGCCCATTGAGCTCCTGCAGCTGGGCAACAGCCTGAAGGAGACCACCAGCAGGTAGCTGCAAATGCTCAGCAACAGCCCCAGCCTGCACAACACCTCCTCCCCACAGAGATCACTTTCTTTCTCCCACACTTGCTCCCTCCCACAATAGTTATTGGCTGGCTGGCTTGCCTTCCCCCACCCTTGATGCTTGCATGCCCCTTGGGGCAATGATTCAGGCTGCATTTCTGGGAAGAATTTTTGCCTTATAGGTGAGTATCTGTGGTAAGTGGATAGGGAAGTGGATTGCTTCTGCATGCACCCCAATAAACCATGCAGAAGGCAGCAATTCACTTCTCTGTTCACTCACCTCACTCCTTCCTTGCAACAGGCAGTGTGGGACATGCTGGGAGCTGCCAGAATGTCTTGTACTTCAGCTTTTGTTTAAAAAGAGGGTGCAGGAAGCAGCAAGGTGAGGAAGTAAGGGCTGGGTTGCCATTCTGTACCTGGATTTTGGGAGGAGGTTAAGGCAGCCGCAGTGGTTTTCAGTGGTGCATCATGTTGGGCTGCTTTGCCTCCTTCTCTCTGTTTCTCCTAGGATCTCTTACCCTGTCTTCTCACATGGTCCTGTCTTCAGCTCACAGTCCTTTCCATGAAACCCTTCAAGACATAGGCAGGTATATTCTCCATCTCGATCGTAGACACACTGAGCTCCATTCTGGCATGGGTTCTGATGTTCGCAAATGTGCACATCTGAAAAAAAGTAAAAGAGACTGCTGATCGAGGGAAAAGTTTTCATATCTAATTTCCAGACAAAAAGATACATAAACTATTCTTTATGCTATTTGCATTGGCAGCAAATCCAGGCTATGTGCATACTAAAGGTAAGATAGGTGGTCAGATGCATTCTTCTATATTTTTAATAGCTGTGTAAAATCAAGAATGTTGATGTCCTACTTGTCATGCAGACAAGAAAAGTGGCAGCCACTGAAATTCCCTCTTCTATACAAATATGAAAGGTGAATCAGGGGATGGATGATTTTTGTCAGTTTTACAGAAGGTGTTTGAGGAATTTCCCTGGAAGTGATTGTGTGCAGTGTAGTGGTTAGAGGGTTAGGCCTGAACCAGGAAAACCTAGGTTCAAATCTTTCCTGAGCCATGAAGCTCACTATTTCTAACCCTAACCTACTTCACAAGGTTGATATGAGGATAAAATAGGGAAGGGGACCTTGTGCAACATAGTGAGCTCACTGAAGAAAGGGCAGGACAAAAATATCAACTGCTCAGCAACTCAGAGGGCCCCTCACTCAGGGAGGCAGGGGCATCCAAGACACAGACTTGCATCTAGATGCAGACTTGCACATATCCTCACTATAATATTTAATCATGTATCCAGGACTGGATAGAAGATGTCTACTGGTGGCCATTTCTCACACTGAGTACAATGTGATTATGAGGTGCTGCCTTTCACGCTGTATCCTTCAAAGAGCTTATCTCTCTGTCTAGATGTTAATCAAGGTTTTGCCACCCTGTTTCCACTGGAGTGACCTACCTTTGTTACAGAACTTGCCAGCCCAGCCACTCTGACAGATGCACTGCCATGGCTGGTGGCATGTTCCGTGGGCGCAGCCTAGCATCCTTGCACACTGTTCACAATATTTCCCTTCCCAGCCTGGATCACACCTGAAAAAAGACACAGGACAGACACAGGGTGATCACACACTACCACATTACATGCATGATAAAACAACAACAACATGGAATTTTGTGGTGTCATGGCTCATGGGTAATAATAATAACCTTCTTACAGCATTAGATTTCCATTTAGTAGTCTTGCCTTCTGTTCCTGAGTAAGCTCTTCACAGGTCTTAAGTAGTGGTGGTGGTGGAAACCCACAAGTCTTTTCAGGTTGCCTGGCATAATATGCAAAAGCACCTCCAAAGAATACCATGAGAATTCTTAAAGCAAGCAACAACAGAGGTAAGAAGTGGAGGCAGAGCCAGCATGCAGGGCCCATAGCTGGACATCCCCAGTGGACAGGTAAAAGAGGAGGAAGTGCACATGACTCACATGGGTGCTTCCTCTTTCTCCTCTTTGTTGCCGGCCAGTGAGGATCTTGCTCCCAGTCAACAGCTCTGCTGCTACCTAGAAGCAATGTCCCAAACTCAATGCTTTTCCTAAAAGGCAGCCCTATAAGGAGCTTAAGGGCCCAATTCTATCTAACTTTCCAGCACCAATGCAGTCACAATTCAACCCTGAGGTAAGGAAACAAATGTTCTCTTGCATTGAGGAGGACTTTGTGACTGTCTCCCCATCACAGGATGCAGTTCACATCCCATTGCATCAGTGCTGGAAAGCTGAATAGGTTTGGGCCCTCAGTCTCCTTATGTCCTCATCTAAGGGCGCAATCCTACCCTGGACTGAAACAGGCAAGTCAAGAGGCTTGCGCCATATCCAGTGTGGGATAGGAACCCAAAGCAGCTCAGCCAGAGGTAAGGGGAAACTTTTCCCCCCTTACCTCTGGGTAAGGCACGCTGGCCCCTATGGGTCTCCTCGCACCTGCACCACCACCTGAGGTGGCACAGGTCCAAGGAGAGCAGAGCGGCTTGAAGACCCGCCTCCTGCTCCCCAACCGCTGCTCCTGGGGCCGCCCACCACCTGCCCCCACCCCAGAATACCTCCCTCCTACCTCCTCCTGGCCCACCACAGAGCCTTGTGTTGGCCCAGCTGGACCAACGCAAGGCTTGCTGCCTCTGTCAGCGCAGAGGCTTGTGTTAGCCTCTGCAGGCCAGCGCACCTCTGAGCACCGGCCTTGCTGACTCCTGAGGAGGCGCAAACGTGCCTTACCCTCCTGGGCCAGCACAAGGGTGCCCTCTGGATTGCGCCCTAAGACAACTTGGCATAGCTATAGAGATAGCTACACAAACACAGTCCAGGTTTGGTCTTGGCTTCTACACACATACTATTAAAAGACATGTTGAGGTCTCAGAACGTGCATATGTGGCCTATGTAGTTTAGTGGTTGTCATCTCCCAGAGTCAGAAACAGACAGAACTGACAACTCAGCATATACATCTCAGACTCCAAACTACACTTTCTTGCTCTGAAAATAGTTGTATTGTGGGCTGTGTGCTGTGGGGAAGTACACTATGTAGTTGCATTTCCTGCTACAAAATCCAGCACTAGGCTGGATTTCTAGAAAGGAATGTCTGTTCCAGGAAGGCAACCCAAGGGAGGCAAACGTATTATCAATGTAAACTCTCAAAATATTGTTTGCACCTTTGTGGTGTTGTAGCAGATTATTTTGCCAATGTTTCTTTGATAATGCTAAGCTGTCTTGCAGGCAGTGAGCCTGTTCAGAATCCTAGGATTTAATGGGATCTAAATGACAATGTATACAAAAGCGTCTCCATTTGTCTGCCTAAAACAGAGACTTCTACTTAGAACCATAATTTAGCACATGATAAACAAAGCAAAAAAAGGCCTAGCCCCTCAGATATCCCTTACCTGCAACTTCTAGAGGTCCAAGAGCAATCTTGGAAAAATGATGAACACACCTTAAGAACATACTAAATATAATTAGTCTAATATTTTAAAACCTTCTATCTATAAGAGTTAAGAAGGTTTCTATTTCCCCTCGTGTGCCAAAAAGCTTGGAAATTAGATGTTAAAGTGGTCACATTAACTTCTGTGCCATGTAATTAGTCTCCTATGTCATGCTCACTTTACAAATTAAAATTCCATGCACCCACTCTTTGCTTTGGTCTTCAACTTTGGTCTCCACTGGGTTGTGGAGGGATGCATTTAGACAGAAATTCCACAGGTGACCCTTCCCTAATGTCTTACAAGAGATAACCTGATGAACATGCCTGATGCATCACTTCAAGGCTGCCATTTGTCCTGTACGAACATGGCTGCCGCATGCTGTGTTGACACTAGTAGGTGAAAACTTCTTTTATTCGTGAAACGAATAAGGTTTGTCCAATGTTCCCGAATTTTGTTATGGATTAAGTCCCAAACTTACTTTTAACAGGTTGTAGAGCAAGGCAAGCAGCAGGGCTTGCCAGGACATTTACTGAGGTGCTGTAACCATGGAGACTCTCATGGTTACAACACTTCTGAATAAGGCTAAATTCTCAAGTTAGCATATGACAGAGTACACATTTTTTCATGTGTAAAGATTTTCAATGTAGAAAGTATTACTTCTTAAGTGGACTTTTGAGAGCAGAATTGAAAGTGACTAGATACTTAATCTTGTTTTTTGTTTTGTTTTTGCACAATGTGCCAGGTGTACGCAGATACTGTGTCTGAACAGACCACTCCTTCAACAGCATCACAATATGGTGTTACCTGCATTTGCCGTTCTCGTCACAGCTTCCATGGGCCAAGTTACAGTGGTCACTGCAGTCATCACCTGCAAGAAAAAGCGCAGATAGGATTGATTGCACAAGGAAGTCAGGAATACAAGTTATTGGCTACTTAAATCAGTATGCATGTCCAGATTTAATGCAGCATTAAATCTTCTTATCCTAAAGTGTGCTACTTGGGCAGACTTGCCCTACAAAAGACATTGGGACTTTGATCCAAGGATGTGAGTGTACTAGAATGAACATATGGAACTCCACTGAGAATGTGATACCCCATTCACTCGGAAAGAAGTGGGTCTGCACATGCATTCCTTTGTGTATACCAAGCACTTTTCTCCATTGAAATGTGTTTATTAATTTGTGTTAGAATTATATTCCAGCTTTCCTCCCCAATAAAGAGACACCCAAAGTGGCTTTACTCAGCGTGTAGTAAAGCCACAGGATGTGGTGCCACAGGATGTGGTGATGGCATCTGGCCTGGAAGCCTTTAAAAGGGTTTTGGACAAGTTTCTGGAGGAAAAATCCATTACGGGTTACAAGCCATGATGTGCATGTACAACCTCCTGATTTTAGAAATGGGCTATGTCAGAATGCCAGATGCAAGGGAGGGCACCAGGATGCAGGTCTCTTGTTATCTGGTGTGCTCCCTGAGGCATTTGGTGGGCCGCTGTGAGATACAGGAAGCTGGACTAGATGGGCCCAGTGCTTTTTTTGTAAATAAAAAGGTGCAGGAACTCACAACTCGTTAATCTTTTATTTATTTATTTATTTTTAAACCATTTTTTATTGGAGAAATAAAATATTTTTATGTGCTTCCCCCCTAAAGATGAACTTACTTCTGAGTAGACATGCATAGGATTGGGATCTCTACATCCCCTTCCCCCTAGCTATTTTTTCTACACAAGGGGAAAAATACTGTACAGGTGCACTTGTAGCATGTAGTATGTAGTGTGGCACTACTTCGAGGAGAGGAAGCAGTGAATGGATTCTGAAAAATGGCTTACATGAGTTCCATGTAGTAAAATTACTCTAAGCAACTGTGGGAGTAAGAACAAAAAAGGAATTCTTACACGAGAGGGGTCCTTAGGTGCACATAGAAATAGCTACATTTGCAAACAAGCGATTAAATATGGTTTAATTCAGGTATCAGAATACTCTGTGTCTTTGGGAAGGCACTTGGCATGCAATTGTATGTTCTCTGCTGCCCTGAGCAGCTGCTGTGCATTGCTGGAGAGGAGCTGCAAACGCTGGCTGGCAGAGGGCATGCTTGTGGGGGAAGGATGAGGAGGATCTCTGGCAAGGCTGGACAGCACGTTGTACATTCACATGCCCTTAGCATGTGAAAACGGGTGCAGATATATATCTCTGCCAGGATTAAGAGCCCAATCCTAGGTATGTCTACTCTGAAGTTAGTCTTGTTCTAGTCAATGGAGCTTACTCCCAGGAAAGTGCCTAGGATAGCAGCCTAAGAGCCCAATCCTATGCATGTCTACTCAGAAGTCAGTCCCTGAGAAGTGCAAGGCTATGACACTTTCCTGGGAGTAAGCCCCATTGAACACAATGGAACTTACTTCTGAGTAGACATGCTTGGGCTCTCAGGCTGCAAGGCTATGCACCCTTTCCCAGGAGCAAGCCCCATTGAGCACAATGAGACATACTTCTGAGTAGACACGCCTAGGCTCATGCTGCAGATTGGCATGGGGGCTGCACCAGCCAGCTTCCTTCCCCTCCTCCTCCACCAAGCCAGTACCTGGGCGTTCCGTGGGTGCCGCAGCCCGTCTCCCTGGCTGGCTGGCTGGCTGGCTGTCCATCCTCCTCGGTGTCGGTGCATGTCCCCTGCGCCCTCCACCAGCTTGGAAGCTGCGCTGGAAAGCAGAGCGCAGGGGGAGGGGAGGCAGGCTGGGCTCAGGCAAGAGCTTGGAGATGGGGCAGGAGGGGGTTGATGTGCGGTCAGGCAGGGGCCAGGCGCCCGCTCACCCTGCACCCCCCAGCACCCACACAGCAAATGCCTCTATTTTGCTCCCCCCTCCTGGAATGCCTCCAAAGGGGAGGGGCCCCTGCAAAAAGGTGCCGGAACTCCGTCCCCCTGCGTTCCATTAGAAAAAAAGCCCTGGATGGGCCTATGGCTGATCCAGTGGGGCTGTTCTTATGTTCATTTTTAAACACAGTCATTAAAACAATAAAGATAATCAAAAGGAGGACAGCATGTGGAAGTGGAGACCTCCTGGCATCTGAGGTGACTTGCCAAATGCTGCCCTCCCTTTACCTGGTGATATTACAGGTTCCCACTTCCTGGATTGGAAAAGGAAAGAGGACTAGAGCAGAAAAGGAAGTGTGGAGTAGAGGAGAGTGGTGAGCTAGAGCATCACAGATTCTCTATCATTCTCCTCTCCTCCACACTTTTGCTTAGTTTTCCCTTTCCAATTCAAGAAGTGAGATGAGGATGTGCAGTGGAGGTGAGTCAACAGTTGGGCACCTCCTGCCAATCTGCTGCTTGAGGTAACTGCTATGTATGCAAGTTATGCAGGATCGAAATCCTGCATAACTGATTGGCCCAGACTTATGGCTGGCCAATCAGGTGATGGATCGAAATCCTACCATCCGATTGGCCCTCTAGTTAATGTTTCAATTGCACCAATCATGGGGAGTCTGGGCGGAGCTAAAGGGTATAAAAGCCAGAGGTGTTTGCCTTGTGTCAGATTCATTGCCAGGTCCTGTTCTGAAGATGGAATAAACATATTGAGCTGTTATCGCTATGCCTTCCTTTATTCGCATGGACCCACTATATAGAACACTGGCAACAAGGATGGGATTTGATTCCTCCATGCTTAACAATGCTAGAACCAAGAGCTGATTCACTCAGAGCTGATTCATCACTGGGGAATTGTCGCCCCAGACGAAGAAAGAAAGACCTGCTTCCATAAGCCTGCTGAGCTGCCATGATGACCACCCGAGGTCACATCAAGGAATTTGATCCAGCGTCCCCAGAGCTATGGGACACTTATGCAGAATGTCTTGAGTTCTTCCTTGAAGCCAACGCAGTCAAAGATGCTGCCCTAAAGCGGGTCACCTTGCTCAGCGTCTGTGGCTCTGCCACTTTTGAAATTGCCCAGAATCTCATGGCACCAGCAGAATTAAGGGCTACCAGTTATAAGGACATCGTGGCTCTCCTGAAGAATCACTTCTCACCCCAGCCGTTCCATATTGCATGCCGCCATGCCTTCTACAAGCGAGATCAGGCTGCCAGTGAGTCTGTTCCAGCTTACGTGTCCGTGCTTCGTCATCTTGCATGAAGATGTGAATTCCGAGACCTGGAAGAAATGTTTCTCGACCGGTTTGTATGCGACCTCCAGGATGAGAGGATTCAGAGGAAGCTCTTCGTGAAGGAAGAGCTGACCTTTCAAGAGGCTGTCAAGGAGGCACTGGTGTTTGAAAAAGAACAAGAAGCAGCAAAGGAGATTTGTGGCTCTCACAGCCTAGCTGTGACTTGAAAAGCTGAGGCAGTCCACCACGAGGACACAGCCTCAGACCGTTTGGAAGGAGGGGAGGTGCTACAAATTAATCAAGGTATGTTGAGATGCAATGATCGCCAGGAACCACAAGCACCTAGACCCAAGGCCTGGCAAGCCTCTGATGTCTCCAGCCAAGGCCCTTGTGCCAGCTGTGGGGAACCGCATGAACATCAGAATTGCCTGTTCCTCGATGTGACTTGTCGGGCCTATGGAAAGAGGGGCCGTATTGCCCGCGTTTGTCACAGTAAGCCTTCTTGGGCTCGGAGCCAGAAAGTTCTTCAAGGGTCTGTCGGCCAAGAAGAGCTCTACACTACTTCAATACACTCCAACCAGAGCGTCCGTTTGCCAACCAAGGAAAAGGTTCATGTGGCAGTAGAAATTCAAGGGTCTCCCTGCATAATGGGACTCTGGATCAGTGCTCTCTATTATTTCTACAGAGACTTTCCAGCACTTTTGCCTTAGAAAGGGCCCCAGCCTCGAGCCGATTGGACTTTTCTTACAGATTTTCAGGGCAACCGCATCCCCATTCAGGGTGCGGATAAGTTTCAGGTTCGTTATAAACACTTTGATGGGTTCCTGGATCTGGTGGTCATTGAGGGCCATTGCACCAGTCTCCTTGGCCTTGCGTGGTTTGATCCTCTCGGCATCCAGGTAACTGGGGTCCAGAGTATCAGCAAATTAGACTTTGATGCTGATGCCATTCATCCTGTGCCAGACAGAACTTTGGGAAGACCACCGACTTCCGAGATACAAGAGGCCATTCATGGGTTCAGCCCCAGCGACCCAGTCTACGTCTGGAACTATGCAAATAGCCCATCATGGATCCCAGCAACTGTCATTAGAGTCACCAGTCCTATCTCATATGAGGTTGCCATCCAGGACGGCCGCTGTCATGTGGACCAGATGTGCCACTGCCTGGCTGACTCAGCACCCGCCATGCTGATTCCAGTCCCTGGTAACCAGCATCAGGTCTTGCCACAGACCGGAGAGGCCATCATTCCTGATGTGATACCGTGGGAACTGGAGACCTCTCTGGACTTATCTGAGCCACCTGATGTCAGTGTACCTATGGGGAGTCCCTCTTTCATAGCTGTGCCAACCCCAGAGCGGACTAAGGAACCAGAAGTCCCGATGCCAAAGCCTCGCCGCAACTTGTGAATGCAGGTACAGCCCCGCCACTCTGATGACTATGTTTGTTAACCTTGAACTGTACTTTGGTGGGGAGGGGTGTTATGTATCCAAGTTACGCAGGACTGAAATCCTGGATAACTGATTGGCCCAGACTTATGGCTGGCCAAACGGGAGATGGATTTAAATCCTACCATCCGATTGGCCCTCTAGTTTCAATTGCACCAATCATGGGGAGTCTGGGCAGAGCTAAAGGGTACAAAAGCCAGAGGTGTTTGCCTTGTGTCAGATTCATTGCCAGGTCCTGTTCTGAAGATGGAATAAAAATTTTGAGCTGTTATCTCTATGCCTTCTTTTATTCGCATGGACCCACTATATATGTTTCAGTTAACTCTATTGGTGGGCCAACTCTGGCTGAATCAAATAACTCCTCACAACAACTTCCTGCCTTTGGACTTGGGTGCAAAGAATCAATTTTTCTTTATATACTTTCCCCAGTCATGCCTTATCTCCCACAGTCTTTCATTATATCAGAAGACCTGTCAGCATGAACAACGTACTGTTCTTCATGTTAGGAATAACATATCCATTAATTTTACCCACTTCCTGTTGAAACAATTACTCTTAATATAATCTAGGGCAGGGGTGTCAAACTTGTTTCATACAGTGGGCCAAAGTTATCATTCATGGTGCCTGCTGAGAGCCAGAAGTGACATCATTAAACAGATGATGACAGAAATAAGCACTTTGTTCTCACAAAGAAACTCATTAGCTCCAAAAGACTGAATAGAAAAAGTGCAAATCTTGTTTGCATTTTCAAGCTGTGAGAGCCCAATTATCACACTGGGAGAACCAAATTGTAATGAAGTTGGATAAACTGCTTCCAGGGACTGCGTTTGGCCTGGGGGCCTTATGTCTGATATCCCAATCTAGCAATCATAACAAGGCATATATCTGAGACAGAAGCCCTTTCCACTTTCTCACGCCAGACTCTTAATACAAAAGACCTGCAGCTCACAGCGTTTAGCCTGATACTATGTTCTATATGTGCTCTTAGCTGAAAATATTGCAAGCACAGAGCAATTCCATTTAGTTTATGGTACCAAATGTGAACAGCTCTGATTGTGTGTATAACATCCATAAATCTAATCACTCTGTATCTTATCCAAAGCGACAAGTCACATCCTAATACAGTACATGTTTCTCACTGTAGATACAGGAAGAATAACCAAGAGAATTTAGAGGATAAACCATCATTGTTGCAAGGACACAGAGGTTATAGCCTATCTATCTTGCTACCTTTTAATATTTTTTGGCACTATACCAGAGAAGACTGGTAAGTGGAAGAGTGCTGCTATGTTTTCTGAGGCATACCATGGGGTTTCTCCATTGTAAATAAAAGTATTTATCCATTGGGCAACTAACTCTAAATGTGAAACAGTAATACTTCACTATGTTCAGAGCTATCACTCCCGTTTTCAAATTTTTTCTCCAAGGTCACTTTAGCCACTCTTGTCTTCTAGGCCCAGATAATTTTTAAACATCTGCCAGTTTTTTAAAGTGCATAGGGGGAATGAAAACTGGCACATTTTCAATCAGAAACAGAATTATTGGGATAATTTTTATGTTATAGCAACTATTCATCCTTTTCAAAGGATATTAGACAGAGACCACTTGGCAAGTGATTGTTATTGTTCAGTAAACATTAAAAACAAGATATTCTGATTACTGAGTATTGATTTTACAGCTCAGACTACTATTCAGGCTGCAATCCTATACACACTTACCTGGAATTAAGTCCTACTGAACTCAGAGGGAGTTACTTCTGCATAGACATGCACGGGATTGTGCTGTAAGCTAGTACTCTTGATAGTAATCGCCAAGGGTTTGAAACACATAACAAATAGCAGAGGATAGGCAGCCTTGCCTGCCACCACAAAGTGGTGGGGATTTGTATTTCTATTGTTGACAAGATCAATATGAGTCATTTAAAGGTCATTTAAAGTTTTTATATATCCTGAAAATAATCTGCCAATTTTAAATCTCTCCAATACTTCAAACAAAAAGTCACATTTGCCTTTTCAGTGACAAGGAAAGCAAAAACTGCTGCATAATCATGTTCTCAGCATGCATTAATAAGATCAAGCACCCTTCTGGTTTTATCAGAAAGCTATTTTCTAGGAATAAAACCAGTTTGGTTTCAATGTATATAGCTAGCAGTGCACCTCTTAAGCCTTTTAGTGTACAGTATATGGATACCAAGATCTTGCAGTCCTGGTTTAGAAGTAAAGTTATTGTTGTTGTTTTAGTAGTAGTAGTAGTAGTAGTAGTAGTAGTAGTAGTAGTAGTAGTAGTAGTAGTAGTAAGATTACTTAGAAATAAAAGGAGTAGGGCAGAATGCTGCTGCATTTTACTGGATCATTCCTTTTTTTATGAATCAGTGTCATCTTTGCACCATACCAGGATTTAGATATAGTGTGCCCATGTATACCCGAAGTAAATACAAATGAGGAATATTTACAGTTGATATCTGAGTGGGTTCCTCTACCTTTAACTTGGAGGCCCCAAATATTTCCATTGCTCAGTCCCACCACTTTAGAAGAGAATTATAAACCTCTCCAAGGTACAGGGTATTCATTTCTTATTATTTATTTACATGTCTCCAAGGCTGTAACTGAGCCATGCATTGGTGCTGCCATCTTAGTATCTATTTTCCCCTCACTACCAGCCTCCTTTTTTCCTGCTTGGTGTCTTTGACCTTTTTCGTCTTTGCCATGGGTACTTGAAGGTTCCCCTGCTACTTCTTGCTTACCAATCTCCTCAGTCCTATTTGTTTCTTCATAAGAGGTTTAACAATGAGTGATTATCCAGAGTCCAGTTATGTTTGTTTAGTAGGATATTGCTACACTGTGCAGACCAGTTTATTTATCATGGCTTCCCTCAAGGAATCCAAACCAATATTACAGCAGCTAAAATTACCAGGCACAAATGGTATGCAAAATATAAAATACAACTAGCAGAAACAAAGAATCCAAATAGGAAATATATTCAGGAGGGAAAAGCACAACAAAAATGAAAAGTTTTGAGGTCTCTCCAGAAGGCTAGCAGGAAGGGGGTTTTGTAGAAATGGTGCCACCACAGAGAAGGCCCTGCTCCTGGTCACTACCAACCTGGCTTCCACCAAGGTGGTACACACAGCAGGGCACCCTCAGCTGACCTCAGGGGTTAGGCCAATTCGTATGGGAAGAGAAGGTTCCTCAAGTACCCTGATCCCAAGCCATATAGTGCTTTAAAAGTCACAACCAGAAGCAGCAGTTAGACTTAGGTAGCAATCCTAACCAACTTTCCAGCACCGAGGGAACTGCAGGTCCGAGGTAAGGGAACAAATATTCCCTTACCTTGAGGAGGCCTCCGTGGCTGCCATCCAACTGCAGGATGCAGCACACACTCCACTGGACAGCTATGCCAGTGCTGGAAATTTGCTTAGGATATGGGCCTTAGCCAAACCTCCAAGCTCTCATGACCACATGTGCTGCCCCACACTTCAGAAATTGTGGTTTCTGATCAGGCTTCAGGGGCAGCCCCATGTACAGCATGTTACAGTAGTCAAGTCTCTATGTCACCAATGTATCAACCATTGTTAGGTCTGAGTGACTCAAGTATTGCTGTGAACTTCAAATATGACCACACACTTCAACATGGATTGTGTGGGGGACCTCTACTAACCTTACTTTTGTAAAAGTGACTAACAGCCAACAGTGCCCAGCAGGTGTCACTGCATGCCTAAAACATAGGAATGCAGGGGTGGGGTGAAGAGCACAGCTTAGGTATAAGACAGCTGGTGCAAATGCCAAAGAACAAACCTATTAATCTTCAGCAATGTGGGCCAAATCAGATCTTATATCCTAGTGGCATGTTACTATCTCTCATGGATTTTTTTTTCCAAAAAAAAAAAAGCCTCAAAAAAACTTGAATCCAAGCAGAGTAGTGTTGAACAGTAGATAGGGCCAGCCGAAGACCTCCTGGCGCCTGATGCAGAATGCCAAATGCTCACCTCCCCCTTACCTGGTGATGTTCCAGCCTCTGTGAATTGCTACCGACTAGAAAAAGGAAGAGAGAAATGGAGCAGAAGAGAAAGTGTGGATAAGAGGAGAGAAGTGGGCTAGTGTTAGAAATTTATACCAGTCTTCTCTCCTCCATACATCCTCTTCCGTTCAGTTCCCATCTTCCTTTTCCAATCCTGGGATTAGGAGGAGAAGCAGTGGAAGATGAATGGGCAGACAGAGATGGGCACCCTCACCAACATCTCGGCAGCGGCTCCTACTCTCATCCCATCTTGGTCTACCCCTTGCCCCATAGTTTTCCTCGCCTTCTTGAGGCCTTCTATTGTCTGTATCTCATAGAGCCTTGGCAGAAGCGATGCTGCTGAAAGAACAGTGCTGGGAGAGCCCAATTATTTTAGATGGGTCAGATAACAAGCTTCCGCAGGCCACATCCAGACTGCAGTGTTTGACACCCCTGCACTAAGCTGTGCAAGACAGAAATAGACCCAATTTTCTGATATGTTAGAGAGCAAAGGGAGTCACCTATTCTTTAGATCGGGGGTGCCCAAACCCCGGCCCTGGGGCCACTTCCAGCCCTTGAGGCCTCTCAAAGTGGCCCTCAGGGAGCCCCCAGTCTCCAATGAGCCTCTGGCCCTCCTGAGATTTGTTGGAGCCCACACTGGCCCGACACAACTGCTCTAAGCATGAGGTCGACTGTTTGACCTCTCACCTGAGCTGTGGGATGAAGGCTCCCTCCATGCTTGTTGTTTCATGTCTATGATGCAGTAGCAGCAGTAAAGGAAAAGCCAGCCTTGCTTTGTGCAAGGCCTTTTATAAGCCTTGAGCTATTGCAAGACCTTCATTCATTCATATAAGTAATATATTCATTTATGTAAACTTATGTAAATGTATTCAAATTTTAAATGTAAATTAATTTTCCCCCCCAGCCCCCTGTGTCAGAGAGATGATGTGGCCCTCCTCCCAAAAACTTTGGACACCCCTGCTTTAGATCAGTGGTTCCCAATGTTTAGGAGCCCACAAATCACTTCTTGGGGTCTTGCAGGCTATCTGTGGGACCACAGGTTGCGATCTAGTGCTTTAGACCAGGGGTCTCCAAACTTTGTGGCTAGAGGGCCACATCAAATATCTGGTGCAGTGTTGAGGGCTGGAAAAAAAATTTAAACAAATAAATTAGAGATGAAACTTAGGTGAGTGAATAAATGAATGAATGGGTTCATTTATTCAACCTCTCCGGCCCTCAGAACATCCTCCAGATGCAATCAGAGTACAGCTCTGGTCGCGTTCAACTGAGTGAACCAGAGGCTTTCAGGGGACAAGAGGTTGGCCGTGGGCTGGACAGAGGCTCGCCGTGGGCCGCATCTGGCCCCCGGGCCAGGGTTTGGAAACCCCACTTTAGACAAAAGCGACTTTATCATGAACTCATAACATATTTGTTTAAACATGATACACAAACGTACTTGATAAATGTATTTGTTTGGCTCCCTTCTTGACAGGTCCTTGCACAGAGTGGCTTACAATCTATGTATCAATACAAAGGAAGGGGAGGGAGATGGACAACAATGGAAACAGGAAGAATGTGCTATTATTTTGCAGGACATACTTAGGCTTAAGCCACAGGAAATGCACCAAACTAGTCAAGTTACCCATATGCTCATGTACCATTTTCACCTGGCACCTGAAAAATAGAGAATCCTTATAAGCCAGACTAGGCACATACAGCTAATCAAAGAGAGTCTTCTGGCTCCCATGGAAGAAATCAATCACTCCCTTTTAGTTGCAGGAGACCTCAGGCACTAGTGAAACTGAAGGAACATTTAACTGATTCTCACCTTGGGCAAAATGGTGATGGGCCAACAGGATCCAAAGCAAGGACATGAGCTGAAGACAGAAGCTCCTGAGCATGGTCAGTGTGGCCCCACTGAGACAGTCACCTACAAAAACATGAAGGCAAGGTCAGGCCAATGCCATGTCATCACCTCTGGGGTGCTATTGCAGTGCTTGCTCCACACAACTATAAATTAGCACTTGCAGAACCTGCCCTTATGCACTGAAAAAGCAATACAAACATACTTTCATTGCTTCCTTTATTGCTGAAATCCCGAAACCTCTTCCAAGAACTCAGCCTCTGCTCCACATTGTCATGCAAGATTGAGATAACTGATTGAGCATCTTAAGGATATACTCAGTCACACTTTGTTATTTTTCTCTATGTGATGATACCACTGATAACGTGGTAGTTGCTAATAGGGCACAAACTGTGAAGAAAAAGCATTGGACTAGCTGAGTTACAAGAAGGAAAGGCACTTCTCGAACCTCTGGCAGACTCACAAGGCAATCCTATACATGCCTTCTCAGAAGTCCCATTGAGTTCAATGAAGTATACAGCCCAACCCTTCCTAAATCCCTGCTTGGTGATGCAGCGGCGCTGGTGTAGGCTAGGGTGCATCCTGCCAAGGATTTTTGGCTACTGGAGGTCTCCTTGGGGAAAGGGCACATTTGTCTCCTTGCCCCAGGGCAAGCCCCAGCAGTCACAATGGGTCAACTCAGACCTGCACCTGTGATATCGCTGGCACAAGTCCAAGTTGATCCATGCAGGTGGATCACTCCATTGGCATGGGGGGGGGAGATTTTCGCCTTCCTGCAAGCATGCTGGCTCCCTGCATTGCCACAAAGTGCTTTACAGCACTTTTGTGGCAGCCAGCTCTGATGGAACACATGTTCTGCTGGTGCTTCCTTTTGTCTCGGTTGGTTTATTATTCAAGGAAAGGGTATATAGGATTGCAGCCTCATGATGGAAGGCTGAAGAACAGTAGTTCAGCTACAGGAGTGGGCACTGCACTAAGTTTTGAATGGTGTTTAAGCGTACCCTGTAAGCTGGCCCTCCCCCTCACTGTCAGATCCATTCTGGAAGGTGAGAGAAATACAGAGGTGTCTCCTCCGCGTTGCTTTTGCTGCTGGAAATGGCTCTGACAGCGAGGGGGAGGGCCAGCTTACAGGGTATGCTTAGGCACCCTGCAAAACTTAGTGCTGTGCACTCCCCCCCATAGCTACACTACTGCTGAGGAGATTATTAACTTCTCTCCCCCTGGAAGATGGTGAATACCACCAAGATCACTGTGAGCGCATGTAGTTGTCATTTGAGGTGGATATTTAAAATGCTACTAAAAATCACTGGACATGTACCTATTGCTTCGTATCTTCCTGTGGAGCAAATGATAGGCTTCTGTATTTCAAACCACTATCTTAAGCTGTATTCAGATTGTGAATAGCAATATGGTTCCTTAAGATTCTTTGGGCTGCAATTATTCTATATCCACTTACCTAGGAGTAAGTCTCATTGAAATCAATGGGACTTATTTCTGAATGCATAGAACATAAGAACATAAGAACAGCCCCACTGGATCAGGCCATAGGCCCATCTAGTCCAGCTTCCTGTATCTCACAGCGGTCCACCAAATGCCCCAGGGAGCACACCAGATAGAAGACATGCACAGGATCATAGAAGACATGCACACGATCATGCTGTTGGTCTATTATTATGTTATCTCATTTGTATCCTAACATTTGAAGCTGCCTTATGCTAAGTAACCATGTGCATTCACAGTTAGAACAAATGGAATCAGATATAAATGATTCGCCTATTCTCCGCCCCTGTATCTGATTTCATTCATTCCAAAACAAATGCACTATGGAATGAATGAATGACTGGAATTAATGGCAGTAAACGGGTTCCATTTTTGGAACTCACATTCATTGTCTTCATCCTGTATAAATAAATGTGTTGTCTTACTCTTACTTGTAGCTCCACACAGTTGCCTCCTTGCAATGACCGTTTTAATTATCTGTACTGTATATCCCAGGACACAACTTCATTGTGGTGTATACTAGTATACTAGTGTATACTAGGTTAATTATTATAGCTACTGCAAGGAGGCAACTGAGCAAAGCAAACATTACACAACACTTCCTTTTATTAAAAAAAATGAATAGGAAAATGAATTAAAACAGGAACAAAGCCAACAACAAAATGAATAAAATTAAATTTAAAAAAAATTTTCTTGCACATGCCTAATGCTAAGTAAGACTTTTGATTAAAAATTTCAGTACTGTATAGATTCCTTAGACTGGCGTCTTAGACTGGCAGTAGCCTACCATGGGCCACTGGAAAGACTCTTTATTTTTAATATATTAGACTTAATGCTACCATAGTATGTGACTTCATTTGGGGCAATGTTACAGATCTGTATTTTTAACAGGTTACTATGTATATGCTTTTAATAATGATAGTTAATGGGGCTTACTTCCAGTAAGCATGGATAGGATTGCAACCTTTGGGATGTTTGGGAGATTTTTTGTAACAGATTAGCAACTGCTCGGGAGGGTTAGGAGGGTTCTTCTTGATTTTAAATAAATTTTTAAATTTATACTTATTGTAAACTTTTAATTTACTTAATTAATTTGTTTTGAGTTGGTCATATGGGGGCTGTCAAAAATTTTACTGCTTGTTGACTTCCAGAAATGACATCACTTCCAAGTCAAGGACTTCAGTTCTGGTGGGTCCCAACAGACTGTCCTTCTAAAAAGTGAGTCCTGGTGCTAAAAAGTTTGAGAACCACTGCTCTGTCCTAACCAACAGGGATGCCCATGCCACGAAGTGACACGAGACAATCATGTGGAATGGCACCAAGGGAGGAGAAGCAAATAAGGAGGCTCCTCTGTCTGCTTCCCTCTTCAAGCTGCCACTCCAGTGGGGACTCCAATCTTCTTCCAACTTCTTGAGAACAAGTCAGAAGAAGATTGCAGCAACTGCAGCCTCCTTCTCCCTTTAGCGCTGCTGAAGGAAGGATTGGAAGGGTAGTTGTGGTTCCAAATCACTTCTCCTCGCCTACTTGGTTCTTAGATTATTTGGAGCCCCCTTTCCTTTTACTTATGAGGAGCAAAATGTGCAGCCTCCCTGATCCATGCTGCTTCTGTCTGTTTCTGTCTCCTGCTCCCCCAATATCCCATTTCAAAGAGAAGCAGTGTGGAAGAGGGAGGCTGCACACATACTTTCTGCAAGTAAAGAGAAGGGGGAATGGGTGCACTTGCTCATTTGCCTGCCCACTCTTCCTTATCTTCTAGGGGGACATGTGAGTACACACACAGAGGTGGTATTTGGTGTGGTATTCAGGTGGCACAAGGGCATGCACTGCCCCTGCTAACAAGGCACAAAAGAGAGAAGCAGAAAATCTTTTGGACTTCAAGAAGCCAAAGTAAAATACTGTAATGGAAATACAACAGTACATGAGTGTGGATTCTCTGAAGGCTTGGGAGAGGAAGTCTGCACAGTCCTATCCCCAGCCAGGTTATAGCATGAATCCATCCCAACAGAGGCTGCACTACATGTATGGGGGTGGCAACAGTTTAGCCTTTAGGAAGTCAGTAAAAATATGTTTTATTTAAAATATGTTTCACTAACCCTCCCTTAGGCTGTTGCCTATGAGTCCCTTCTGACATACGCCAGCCATTTTGGTGGCGCATGTCTGAGAAAAGGGGCAGGAAAGTTTCAAAAGAGGAAATAAGGTCCAGCAAGTTTGACTGCTGCTGGATCCACCCCCTCCCTACTCTGACCATCTCCTCCAGTTCCTCTTTGAAATGTCTCTTTATGCCCTCTCCCCACCCTTGACCCACTTCTGCTGCTGACGTATTAGCGCTTGCTGAGCCCCCTGGGGCCATTGCCACACACCACACCTCTTGTCATTAACAGCAGCTGCCCAGTAATGTGTGATAGTGGCCTGGCTTTCATGCCAACATGAAGGGCCTTGCAATGCTGGAGTGCTAAGTCTGGCAGCACAAGGCCCCAATAGGATCGGGGCCAAAGTCTACATCATGGTTACATTTTTGCTGCACCTCAGATGCCAAGGTACATGCACTGAGAGCATATCTATACTATACGCTTAGTTTATAATCATTCTTTGACCAGAGGAACCCTTGGAAATTGTACTTCCATAAAGGGAAAGCCTAAGGATCTCTAACAGAAATTTGGGGGGGGGGGGGGCCCAAGGAGAAGCTATGACAGTTAAACTGGTGTGAAACCTATATAAGTTTGTGGTGCAACACAAAATTAGGTGAGATGATACCTAATGTGAGGAAATGAAACACAGCAATCCTAACCCAACTTTCCAGCACTGACATAGCTGTGGTAGTGGGGCATGTGCTGCATCCTGCAGTTGGGGGGCAATCATGGAGGTCTCCTCAAGATAAGGCAATGTTTGTTCCCTTACCTAGAAGCTACATTGCCCTTATGTCAGTGCTGGAAAGTTGGGTTAGAATTGCGGCCATAGTTGCAAAAGAATGATGCCTATGTCAGAGCTGCTGACTCCAATGAAACAGAACATGCTCCTTCCAGAAAGGTATTTTGGGTGGGTTTTCAAAGAAAGATTACAATTGTGTGATAATTAAAGGCTGTTATTTTTATTAGTCTACATAGAATTCTGATCGTGTTCTGCTTTGGGTAACTGTACTCCTCTATTACCCTAAATTCCAATTGTTGTTACTATTGGCAAGGAGATCTTCTTTCACTTCCTACCCTAAAGTATTGTGTTATGTTGTGGTGCTTTGTGCTGCTGAACAGCTGCTACATATCAAGGGAGGGCAAAGTGATTCCTGTGAATCTTATAAAATAATTTATGGATTAGGGATGAACAGTTGGCAGCCAATTCCTCCTGAGCTGTTAGGACCCCAGCTGAATACCGCATGTCATTGAAAAGGTCATTTCTCCCTTACGTTCCTAATAAAGTCTCCAAAGCAGAGACATGATCTCTTGAGTTCAGTGCTATTGTAATGCTTTCCCATCCCCTCAAATGGTGTGCTTACTCCTTAAGCAACAGTTTCAAAACCCTGAAACAAGATGAAGGATCTTTCAGAATCACGGGCGTAATGTAAAACAAGTCTTCGGTTTTCTCAATATTACACACTGAATCTTACTTATTAATTGGGGGAAGGCTACTAGATCACAGTGAGGTAAGAGAAGTTACAGGTTTTGAAGTCATCAAATAAGATTTTAATGAATTACTGGATTTTTATGGGACCTGGATGACTTTTTTGGGTTAACTGGTTTGGAGATCACCCATAAGGTTACAGAAGTGTGTGAAGGGGGAGTAAGGTGTTATCACAGAGTAGTGTTAAGAGAATGTAGAACAGTATTTTGGGTCATGAAATGAGGTCTGGAAGGCTACTGGATTGTCAATGGAATAGCAATGCAGTCTTAGAAATAAGTCACACTGTGTTCCCATGGGGTTCACTCCCCAGGTAAGTGTACATAGGACTGAAGTCTAGTCAAAGTTACTGAATCAAGAGTGTGGGTGGAATTCTATGGTTATTAGATTATAGTGTCAGTAGATAGGTTTAGCATGTGCCAAATCAAGAGTGCCAAATCAAGTAAACTGTATTGAACTGAGGCTTCTCCACTTTGGGAAGTTGGCTGAAAACCCTGGAACATTGTTAGTCTGACAGTTCACACAGGCCCAGGTCAAATGGATTACTAGATGGGGACAGTGTATTTGGGAGGGGAACACACACACAACTACAGGTTGTGCCTCGTTATCCATTGGGGTTCCATTCCATATCAGTGGATACCAAATCAGTGAAAAATAGCTTTAAAGCTTTAAAAACCTAGGTTTCTTGCTCCTCTATTGCTGCCCTGGAATGCAATGGTATAGTATAGGCATTATACCACATTCAGCCTCTAGGTGGGGTGAATAATGCAATCCAATGGAATGAAATTATAATTATTAACAACATGAAGGTAGGAAATTGAATTCTGGTGATTTTTTTCTTGTTACAAGGCATTTAAAGCTGGACCTCAATATTAGTGGTAAGTCAGATCAGTGGATACCAAGGTCCCACCTGTACTGATAATCACAAATGTGGATTCTGTTCTCCTTTCTCCAGAATTTTCTGCAATTAATCTCGTAGTTCCCAAATCTGAACTTCTAAATTCATTTTCTCCATCTCTACCATAAGAAAAAAAGGAAAAGCACGACTCAGCAGTATAAGAAGGTTTGCTAAGCAGCACAGCTGCGAGAGAAGCTACCACTAGGGCACCTTGTAGACTAAAGTCTTGAGGAGCACCACCTAGGCTCACACATGTTCTGGGTATACACCTAAGAGGTCTGAAGTGTAGTACACCTAAATATGTGAAATGAGAATGTGGCTCACACTGAGACCTTTGCCAGGAAGCTGTGATTGGCTGAAGCTCTCTGTCGAGTGTACATACAATGGCAAACACAGGTTTGCCTTATCCCTATCTTGTGTGAAAAGGCCCTCTAAGAGAGAGGAGAGCAGAGTCAAATGGTTTTGATGTTGGTGCTCTCCAGAAGTGTTAACAGGGGCGGGGATTATAGAATTAATAGTTTTGCATCAGCCCTTCAGGTTGATTTATAGATGGTGGGGGTGGCTGAAAAGACTCTTCCCTTTCTAGTATTTTACAAGGATATAACACACAAGCCTGCCAGACCAGCCAACTGCAGGTTTCTTTCCCCTTTCCTCAGTGATCCAGCTCTAGATCCCCACCCTGAGGGTTCGTGTGTGTGTGAGAGAGCGCGCGCGCGCACTAGGGATCTGGGGGTCCAAAGGCTGGCCCCCCCCAGGAGCCTAGGGATCTGGGGGCCTGAGCGAGGGTGCTTCAGGAGACAGCCTGGGAAAGGCCACTCTCCGGACCCCCCCTCCTCACTCACAAGCGCGACTGGCTCAGCGCAAGCGGCCCCACGTGCTCCCGCCTCCGCCACCGCTGCCAGGCACCACTGACAACCTCTGCGTGTCAGCCCCACCCCAAAGGTAGGGCAGCCCCTTCGCACATGCACACGATTCCTTCCCGGCCCCACCGCTCTCCCGCAGCGCAGGAGCCTTGTGCAGACGACCAGCGCTGAGCGCGCACACAAAGCGGGGAGCGGGAGGGAGGCCACTGGGCGCCGCGGGCCCCCGCAGCTGTTGCACGCGTGGGCTCCCCCACCATCTGCCACCTCCTCCTCCGCGTGCTGTGGGATCCTCCTTCCCCCCCAGCCTCTGCCCTCCCATTTCGGGGGGGGGGAACCCACCTAAAAAAGAGCCCCGCAGTCCTCGCCCAGGTTCCCCGCATCCCTCCCCATCCTCGTGCCTCCCTCCCTCCCTCGCACCGTGGCCCTGCCGCCCCCCCAGCCTCACCTCGGCGATCGCGGCGGCGGCTCCTTGCTCTCCCCCGGGAGGGTCCCTACCTGCGTGCCTGGGGTCCGGGGCTCTACCCCGAGACTAGCGTGGCGACCGGCGGAGAGGGGCTGCCATGTCCTTCCCTACCCTGGCACGGGGGGTTCGGAGGCGCGGCGGAGCTGCCTGCGAGCCTCCCCGCTCCTCCTGCTGCTGCTGCTGCTGCTGCCGCCGCCGTGCCGTGCACGCTCAGGCCGGCTGCCAGGGGCTGCGTGTGGCTACACATCCCTGCTCCCTCCCCGGGACATTCCGCCTCCCGCAGCCCGAGTGTTGCGAGAGGAGGGACCCAGGAAAGCCAGGGCCCCCAGACCGCAGGCGGACCCCCCTTGCCCAGCCCCGCTCACCTCTCACCTGAGACTCCTGCAGCCCAGACTCGGGGGAGGGGAGGGGAGGGGACGGGGGAGAGGAGGAGAGACGCCTTTCCATGAACCAGGAGCAGGATTGGCGCCTCCTCCCCCTCCCAGCCAGGCCAGGAGTTCCTCTCCCTCCTTCTCCCCTTCTTAAACCAGCCCTTTACAACCACTGTGCCCTGGCACACTGGTGTGCCGCCAGTGGTTCACAGGTGTGCCACAGGAATGTGGAGGAGGGCCAGTCATTAGTAGGGCCAATGGGGGATGTGAGCCCACCACTGGCAGCCTGGTGTGCCTTGGCCATTTTTGTGCCTGGTCGGTGTGCCATGAGATGACAGAGGTTGAAAATCCCTGTGGCCCCATCCTTTGGCCTCCTGATTTTGCCCCTTTTCAGAATGAGCAGCCACTGGCCTGAGAAAAGGTGGTGCCCCCCCCATTCCAAACACGCACACATCTTAGGGCCCAATCCTATCCAACTTCCCAGCACTGATCCAGCTGTGCCAACAGGGTGTGCACTGCATCCTGCAGTGTGTTAAGAACATATAAAGAGTCCTGCTGGATCAGGCCCAGGGCCCATCTAGTCCAGCTTCCAGTATCTACCAGTGGCCCACCAAATGCTTCAGGGAGCACAAAAGACAGCAAGACACAACCTCATCCTGGTGCCCTCCCCTGCATCTGGCATTCCAAGTTCATCTACTTCTAAATCAGGAGCTTGCACATACCTATCCTGACTTGTAACCCATGATGTTCCTCCATAAATTTATCCAATCCCCCCCTCTAGGTGAGATGCCATCACCACTTCCTGTGGCAAGGAGTTCCACAGACTAATTACATGCTGGGTAAAGAAATATTTTCTTTTGTCTGTCCTAACTCTCCCAACACTCAATTTTAGTGGATGTCCCCTAGTTCTGGTATTATGTGGTGTTGGGGGGATGTGGTTGTCACAAAGGCCTCCTCTAGGTAATCTCCAGGCCACATTGCATGCTGGAAGGGTGCTGGAAAGTTGGATAGGTTTGGGGCCTTTAATAAAGGACTTTGGGGCTACATAATGAAGTTTGGGAAGACAGAGCAGATGACGGGGGGGGGGGGAATGTGTTAGAGCCCAATCCTATCCACACTTTCCTGGGAGTAACACTCATTGACCATAAAGGGATTTACTTCTGAGAAGACATGCCTAGGATTGGGCTATTAGGCGTTTATGGAGGACTGAACAGAATGAACTCTCTCTCTTCTGCTGAAATGAATTAAGTACAGCCATTTCTCATTACGCACTAGGGTTAATTTCCTGGAAAACCTAGTGGATACTGAATTAGTGGATACTGAATCACTGAGCCTAGGGGAAAAATGGGATTATGTTCCATGGGATCCTCTTCACCATACACTCTATGAACTTTATGGACCTGAATCATATCTTGAAGTCTATGGGCTGGGTGATATAGAGGGCACATCAACATCTCTGACATCTGATGTTTCCTCCTCTGTGTTTGCTATCTCTTGACTCCTTGAAGGTTGCTGGCCCAACAACAAGGCCTCCGAGTTCAGCAGTGGGAAGGGGGTTGCTTCATCCTTCCTCTTCCCCCACGTGTCTCTTGCTTGCCCCAGCCCCAGAGCAGCCCTTGGGTAGCCTCTCATCATCCCTAGGGTTGTGAAGGTTCAGCTGGAGTCTCTGAGATGGTGCCCAAGACAGTGGAGCAAGTCTGGAAGTGGACACAAATGTGTCCAATGATTCTCCATGGGTCAATGCCAGTTTGATGTGGAAAATCGATCCAATCCAGACAACTTTCTTTAAAAATGAGTCATATAATTGGCTGGAGGTGATTACCCCATGATTACTGTCACCCCTCTCTCATCAGCTGTATTGCAGCTGGGCTGAGCCACCCACCCCCATCCCAGTGCACCAGCACAGTATTTGCAGATAGCAAGTGGATAAAGAGGTAGGTGGCAATTCTGCCCCTCACAAATAAGCAGATTCACAGATAGTGAATTGCACATGAGTGACCTGTAGAACTTACTGCCACAGGACATTGCCATGGCAACTAACAGAAATGGCTTTCAGAAAATGAGCTAAGGAGACCAGGTCTGCCAGTGGCTACTAACTATGATAGCCAAAAATGAAACCCATTTTAGAGACCGATGGGGATTAACAAGGGATGCTGGAGTTCACCATTCTGTCCTACTTTAACTTCTCTGAGCCATCTGTCTGGCAGCTACTCTTAGGAGACAGGATGTTGGGCGGGATACACAAACCATTAGTCTGACAGTTTAATATATCATATATTCTTAGCATGTCACAGAAGGAGGAAAGATATCTTTTTTAATATACTCAGCAAAAGTGCCCTGTGCTGTCCTTACCTCACATATTATAAATCTCCTAAATATTTTTCTTTCAGTAAAAGCAGATGCTGTTCTGCATGAGAAAATGGGTTAGAGAACCAATAATACAGAATGTGTTAGATATACTTTATTAAATTCATGATGAAAGGATATACAAAATAAACCACAAATGCAATTTCTTTGCTGCAGTAGCAATTTTCTATATAGTTACAGAGGAGCTAATTCAGGTATTTCAGTGGATGATACCAGGCCTTCTAAACACATTTTTAGAGGCCTTTCCAAGGTCAGGGAAAGCAGCAAAGTGTGAGTTTTTCTTCAGTAAGTGCCTCTGCAAGCAAGCAGTGATCCAGGGCTTGAAGTTCATCTTGGATCTTGAAAAGCAGGAAAAAGAGAATTTTGCCAGAGTCATGTCTAGCTACTGACATGCAGTTCCATAACTAACCCACAGACTAAGCCCCAAGGACATAAAAGAAGCAGTAGCAGAGGAATATCTCAGTTGTCTTGCTCTGAAATCTTAAAGTAAAGCTACACTAAGAAAAGCAGGGGGGAAGAGAAGATCACCCAACAGACTTGCTGTACAATTCATCTGTGTTCCCTGAGATCTTATTACGCCAAGTGGATTTTACTTAGAGAAGAAGAAACCTAAAATGTAAATATTTTTAAAAGTTTTCAGAAGGTCCTCTGGTGCTCCGTGTTTTGTTCTGCCTACTATCATGCACCTCAGAAGCAACTGCTGGATCAGAACCAGGGAGAATATTTTTTCTAGCCATAACTCCATAATCAAAGATATGTGTCTTCATGAAGAAAATAGTTTAGTGTGAGACACTCCCCCTGGGGGCTGGGGATAAGAATAGGCCCTCAGTTTGGCTGTACTTGTCGTAAGAGGCGACTAAACAGCCACCGGGTAGATGGGGCTCGTCAGCCTGGGAAGGCAGCTCATCTGAGAGAAGGAAAACTCTGATCCCAAACCTCCACTGCCTTGTGGCTACATCCAGTTAAGGAAAAGGCTTCAGGAGTCAACCTCGAGGCAAAATCAGGAGCCGGAGTCCCTGAGGCAGTTCATGGCTGAACACAGTCACGTTCTGGCAACTCCTGCGACGCCGCTGGAACCAACCGTATTGGCTTCTGCCTTTCCATTGGACCATTTCAGCGATGTGGAGAGGGGGGATTTGCTGCATGGGTAACAGCCTATCCTCCATACCTACTTTACCCAGGCTTCGCGTACTGGAGAGGACACTGTTCCAGAGCCACCATTCAGAGCGCGATACCATAGTCTTCCGAGACTAAAGGATGCCAACAGTGTGAGACACTGAAAATAAACTAGGAAGGTGGTGTGTCTTTGCATCATTCCATTGTTGATGCTGCCTTGGCAGGCCACCATCATGACTTGCACACTGACAAAAAGATGGCCCACTACAGCCTCTCTTGCTGGCTGAAGCCTGATCTTTGGAGGCAGCTGGACATAAGTGGCCCAACACAGAGGCACAGTGGAGGGAACAAGATGATCCTATGGCATCCCTGCCATTCAGACACACTCCACAATGCAAAGGAAGAAAAAAGCCAATACTTTGCTGCTCAGGAACTTGGTGAAACACTCTCTGAATGCTCTAATCCCTAAAGGGAGGTGGGAGGGGGGCAAAACGGAAACCAGCTGGAGAGAGACCACAAACACCACAGAGTTGCCAACTCAAATTAGTGTCTCATAAATTGGTATTCACTCCTGGTGGGTCGAAAGTAAATACTGTACACAGGCAGAGCCCAATGCCAAGTTTATGAATTGAAACAAGTGTTCTCCCTACCACCACCCCCCATTCTGCACCCTCCCTCTTACTTTTCCCATTCCACCTAGGCCCACAACAAACACAAGCAGCCTGCTGGCCCTGCAGCAATGTAACCCAATGCCCTGCCATTGTTTCCCCTTCCCTGAGGTCTATATTTGACTCTGCAGCCAGTGTTTAGATATATGTGTGTGTCCATGTGTACGCACGTGCATGTGCTTGCTTTGGTATTCAGCGCTTCATTCCCCAGATGCCCAGGATTGCTTACAAATAACTTCCATGGGCAGTAGGTGCATGTAAGTGAGAGGGAGTAAAAGGGAGGCGAGGGGGAGAGGGGAGGATGGGCAGAGGTGAAAAAGCTTCTAGTGTCTTATCACTTTCACCTCTCCATGGTTTTTGTCAGTGTGTGGAGGCTGCTTTTGTCGAAATATAGCTTTGCCTATGCTGTGACTTGGAATCATTGCCCTGAACACAAAGGTTGCCTGTTAAAATCAGCAATTGGTTTCTTTCAGGGAAGCAGGAGGAAATACAGATGGGATTAGGCTGCAGTGCAACACTGCTTCTGCTCTCTCTCTCTCTCTTTCTCTCTCTGTGGCATACAGTGGTCAGGATTATGTAGGTTAATCCGTGCTGGAGGGGAAGGGTTTATAATCTTTCCTTGGATTGGGGTGGTTGATTTTATTCTTTCACTCAGTAGCAACAGAGCCCATTTCTAACCAACTTTCCAGTGCCGATGCAGCTGTGCCAATGGGGCACACGCTTCGGGGGGGGGCTGTCACAGAGTAACAAAGTAAGGGAAAGTTTGTTCCCTTACCTAGGGGCTGTGTTGGAGCTGCTTTGGCACTGGAAAGTTGGTTAGGATTGGACTGAAAGCCAACAATAATTGTGCCCAGTATTCTGCCTGAACACAGAACTAGTACCCATCACCAGCACCCTTGTTGATCAACCTGTGTAATCCTGTCCCTTTGCAAAGGCAGCTGAATGACATAAAAGCAGTGCAAAGTCCTTTATTCTGTACTCCCTGCTCTTCCAACCTTTACCTCCTCATGGAATGGCTTAGGCAGGGCTAAACAGACAGCAGAGCTATTTGAATATTATCTCTATGCATGAGCTCCGCAGAAAACTTCATGCAGTCAGCTGTTGAACAGTTTCAGTGCTACTTCCATACACACATGCTGCCCCTTCCATATCTGCTGAATTCATGGCTATCTGCTTTAATCCCCATGTCCTTCACATCCCCATGTTTTATTTCACCATGTCCTGAAGGAACAAGAGTACCAGTGCAATTCTATGCCTATTTACACAGAAGTAAGTCCCATTGTATTCAGTGGGACTTACTCCCAGGAAAATAGGTATGACTGAAGCATAATTCAAATAATCTTTAGCCACATTTGGCAAACCAAAGGTATGGTAGGTGGGGTGTAGAGCCACTGTGCTGTTGGAGCACCTAGCACCTTGTTTGCATTTATTGAGTTCCTATTTTCCAATTTAAACTAATAATTTCAGCTCCTCCAAAATTTCCCAGATATGAGTATGCCCCTGTTTTCTTGTTAAATAGGAGTCCTGCCTCCCTATTTATCCCTGCATCTCTCTCTTGAAATTGATACAAAGTCTGTGTCAACATTCTCTATATCTCAAACATATGCAAGTTTACTTGGACGTAAGTATGCTGACTCAGTTCAGTGCAACTTAATTTATTATTATTATTATTATTATTATTATTATTATTATTATTATTATTATTATTATTATTATTATTATTCTGCTTTTCAACAGAAAAAGTAGTGCAGTTATTAGCATGCACTTCTGTGTTCAAACCCCAAAGTTCATTCTTAGATCTGGTAGAATCACAACTCAATTCTAGTTCCACATTTTGCATAACCTAGAAGTTTCTGGTGACATAGCTCAGACCCAGGACCAAATATTCTGTTATCTTGAATCTTCCAGAGCCATATACCCAGTAATAGGCTGAGACCAGGTCAAAATAATTCTGTTTGGTGCAGTGGAAGTCTGCTAAGGATCAATTTTCATTTATTATCAATCACTATACCAGAGCCAGGGGCCCACCCACTGAATAAGAGAAATGGTTTCTGCTTGCCCCAGGATAGAGATAGCAGCTCCCAAGTCTAGAAGTGTTTCCTGGAAGCTAAAAGGAGTGGCAGTGCTCTGCAGACTTTTTATACCAGCTTTGCTAAAAAACAGTGCCCTTAGGCTGCAATAAATTGGATGCCAGATAGCTGCTGGTTGGATTTCATAGTGCCTTTATTATAAAGGAAGAGAAATATTATAATTAGTATGCTGACTCAATCATGACTGAATAGCCTCAATTCTTTGCTGCAAATGAAATGGTAGGAAAAGATTTGGGCCCATCCCATTAATAGTAGAGTTGGAGCACCTATCAACATCTCACTGGCAGAGCAGACAGGCAAGCCTGTTCTGTTTTCTAATTGCAATTGAAAGGTAAGATCTGAATGTATTGTACATGTGAATTGCTGCCTTGTAATCCCTTCTATAGCCATGATTTAACAGTAAACACACTAAGGGCACAATCCTATGCATGTCTACTCAGAATTAAGTTCCACTGCATTCAGTAGGGCTTACTCCCCAAAAAAGTGTGCATTGGATTGCAGTCTAAGAGGTTCCATTCTAGGCATGTCTATTCATAAGTAAACCCCACTGACTTCAGTAGAACTTCCAAGTAAGTGTGCATAGAATTGCAACCTTACCATGGGGCAAGTCTTATTCAACTCATTGGGGCTTCCTTTTGAGTAACATGCTTAGGTTGGAGTTCATGGAGTAGTAGGTACAACTTATTTGCACTTTGTACTTCCAGACAAAGGAAACAGTTACAGGAATACTGTATATAATGTGATTCAGTCTTCAGCAACCTACAAATTGATAATATATAAGTAAAGATATCTCATTTCTAGGAGTGAGACAGAAGCAATTCACAGAATTGGGTTATAGTGGGTGTTCATCTATGAACCCAAAAGTTTCAATCCCAGCATTTGTAGCTCATGTTCAGGGTGGATTGACTGTCATAGTTCAAAGCATATGCTTTGCCTGTAAAAGACCACAGGTCCCATCCCTAGCTGGGAAAGACCCCTATCTGAAATTTTGCAGAACCACTGCCAGTCGATTGACTAATCATCTGATTTGGTATTAGGTAGTTTTATATGTTCAATACCTTACATTCTAATGACCCTCAACTCCCTTTGCCTGAAAGGTGATGAAACCATCAAATCAAGAATCACCTCTCAGTTTACAGGTTTATCTGTCATGAAATGGGACAGAGGATCCAATTGGCCTAAAAAGTGTGTATGTCCATTGGAATCACTTCAGGGGCCATACTATGAATGGCAACCCCTTCAGAGGGATTGTAGTTCAGTGGGAGAGCATCTAGTTTGAATGCAGAAAACCTCAGATTCAATTCTCAGCATCTCCAGGTAGAATAGAGAAAAATTGTCTGAAACCTTGGCAAGTCGCTGCCAGTCTGTGAACCACAGTACCAAATGACCACGGAATCCAAGAAATGCAATTGGTAACTGTTCTATTCAATGGGTGATGTCTGGGCTCTATCTGAAGATCTCCTGTATTTGGTTTCACATAAGAGACTGCTTTAGCTCTGACTGTTGCTGTGAATCATCACTTACTTTACCGATTTCATCCAGGAGCACTTTGCCCTCACCTTTTAAAACTTTTCTTCTGTTTCTCCATCCCCATATATTTATCTATACCTGCCCACTATGGATTTCACTCCATACATCTGATGAAGTGAACTGTAGTCCATGGATGCTTTAAGGTGTTGCTTTAAGGTGCTACAAGACTCCTTGTTGTTTTTGCTACAATGGGCTAATGTATCTGCCCCTCTGGACGTTGTGACTGTGGGAAGCACATGTGAGTACAATTTCCTTTGGGGGCAGCTGGTGAGGGAATGGGTGACTTGCTGCACAATTATTCCTGCAGTGGAGAGCCTTCTCTAGCTGTGATTGCCTCCTGGTTTCTCCTCTTCTCACTGCCCTCCTGGCCCAACCTGCCATCTTCTGAAAGAGAGTCCAGACTGCTACACAGCTGTACCCATCTACCAGTGCAGGGCTGACCCAGGACCTTCTGAAATGGCATGCAAAGAGCTGCCCCCCCTTACCTAATGCTACGCTAGCCTATGCTCCAATGTTTTGGCTCAGCACTCGACTCCTCTCCACATTTCCTCTTCCTCTCTGTTCTCACCTTACTTTTCCAATCTAGGGAAAGAAGGTAGGTGGACAGAGATGGGCACTCCCCACCAATCTGCTGTCTGAGGCAACTGCTTCAGTTGGCCTCATGGATGGGTTGGTCCTGCCAGTGCACTACTACCTCAGCAATCTCCACTTCTGGTGAGGTCAAACCAAGCATGGCTGTGCCATGCGGCCTCTGTGGCAGCAATGGCACTTCCCACACAGAATATAATCTGTTCTATGCGGCAAAGTACTATTTGTCATTCTGTCAAGTACCACCAGTGGTACTTACCACTAGTTGAAAAGCACTGATTCTGAAGACAAGAAAGGAAATCAGCCTGCAAGTAGTAAACATGAGGCAAACACTGCATGTGTGTGCAGTCGCTTTTGCATGTCAATTAATGTTTTCTTTATACTGTAGTCAAGGAAATTAAATATCAGATGGGTGATTCAAAACTAGCCATGTGGTAAGTTACCATGAAAATGGTACCTACCATGAAAATGTTGCAGAAGGAGCTCTAATAAGGACATCTCGTACATTGTCATCAAGACTATCTAGAATCCCGCACCTTCCACATTGACCCCTAGAAGGCAAGGGAAAGAAAGGACCATCCCAGGAGATGGAAGCAGGCTGCATCAATCTGGTCTCTCTCAAGCACTACAAAACTGGCTAGTTTGTGAAAGGCAAGGATAATTTACAGCCTAATCGTTAGCTGTGCTGGACAGGGGAGCAGTATGGCCTGCACTGCATTCAATGCAACTCAGGAGACAGCTGAAAGCCTCTTTGGGGTAAGGGGATATATTTAGCCTTACCCTGAGTAAAGTCTCAGCCATGCCATTCAGCTGGTACAAATCCAGGAAGCCCAGTATAACACAAGGTAGGCTGAGAGGGGGTTAGGATACAGCAAAGGCCTGCTCCACTGGTCCCACCCCTCCCAGTCCTGAACTTCCCTTGTTCTGCCCTTCCCTTGCCCCCAAACACCTCCTTCCCACTTCCAAAACATCTTTCTGCCACCTTTTCCCAGTCCCCATGCCATCCGGCAGAACCTTACCTGTGCCAGCTGGCACTGCTTCAGGATGCAGTGCCAACAGGTTGGTGCCTTGAGCTGTGCCAGCTCAACCAGGAGTTAGGATTGCATCTTTAAGTATGCCTGGCCTGGCCCCTAACTAACTTCATATTTGATAAAGTGGATTGCAGAATGCTATGTCCTTGAAAATGGAGAAGAGAAAAAATAAGGGAGATGCTTTTAAGTGAAGGTAAGATTAAGAAGGGCACAGTGCAAATGCAGTGGGTAGTGATGCATTTGTGATGCTGTTTGGTTCCTGTAAGTATATATGGCACAGTGTAGGGCTAACCCTGTACAAGATCCCATCACTTTCAGAGACAGATTCTGTCTTGTTGTGAGCTGCCTAAGGGCCCAATCCTATCTAGTTTTTCAGTGCTGGTGTAGCTGTGCCAGTGGGACGTGCACTCCATCCTGTGGTGGGGAGGCAGTCACAGAGGCCTCTTCAAGGTATGGGACCATTTGTTTCCTTACCTCAGGGCTGCATTATGGTTACACTGGTGCTGGAATGTTGGATAGGACTGGGCCCTAAGTTGTCACTCAGGAATTTTAGGAGAATTCTATAACCTGGCCTTGGGTGCCTTGGAAATGTGTCAATCATACAGCTGATTCAATATGCTACAGGCACTGGTGTATCCAGGAGGAGTCGGGGGGGGGGCAAATGACCTGGGCGACATCCACAGAGAGGATGGCACTACAACCCTTTTTCGGGCCTGTTTTCAGGCCCATTTTTGAGGTCTTTTAAGAGCTGGGGGGGTGCCCTTGGCCTCCCTGCCCCCCAGAAGGTTTCTGAGGCCTTCAAAATGCTGAAAAATGGAAAAAAAATTTCCAGGAAAACCAGAAGTGCCCGTTTTTGGGTGTGGGGGGCGGCGGCATTTTATGGTCCTGTGCCCCTGGGCAGCACCAAGGCCAGATCCACAATGGGCTACAGGGACTCTAATGTCAAGAGCAGGCAAACTCCTTTCTGTCATTTTTATATTTAATTTTTGATACTTTCTAGCAGCAAAAAGAACTTGTCCAGTGTTATCTACTTGCTGTTATCAATGTCCTGAATCCTGTCTGAATATCTAGTTAATAGAACAAAATGACCCAGATCAATACATTCCACTCAAACATAATGAAATGTGTGTCTTCTCCTTGTAATTCATATCCCCACCAATGGACAAATAATGATGTGGTCTTCTCAAAGTTAGCTTGAGAGTCTGCTGTGTGTCATAAGTGTGTCTTCCCTTTCTCTTTTCTTCTATCAGAACTTCCTTAATACACACTAAGCACCAACCTGTTCTTTAAATTAATTTGATCTTTCCTGTATTTGATTTTGAGCCCAACTCATTTCAGTCTATTATTGTCTTTGGGGATTTCCCTTGCATGATTTGGTTGCTATTTTTATAATCATAATTTTTAAAACCCAGCTATGCATCCAGAAGGACTATAGATGTCTAGTGGGCCAGGCATAAATGAATCAATGCACCCCAGTCTCTGCTCTAACAACATAAAAGATAATGGGTTACAATAAATGTCAGGGTTCCTGCTCCAGGCTGCAATTCCCTTTTAGCAGAAGAAAGCATGATAATTCCTGAATAGAATCTTTCCCAGTCAGTGGTTTATGGGCTACGTGGTGTGGTAGAAAGTTGATTTCAGACTACCTGGCTCCTTGGCCACAGAGTGATCTTGCAACGAGGCAGTAATGAACTCAGTGAAATGCCAGCCATGTCCTAGGGTAAGATAATTCCTCCTCCACCTGCCTGGACCTGTCCCTATAAACAACTAAGGCTCCATGAGGAAAGAAGTGTGATGGATTTCACAAGATTTATCCTCAATGCTGGAGGAATATGTTCAAAACACATATGATGAATACACATGGTGAGAATTCCCTTCCCCCTTCAGGCACAGAAAAGGTTCCTCTTTCCATGCCACACACATTTGTTGACACACCCAGAGGCACAGCTCTGCATGCACTTATTCAATACCATCACCCTGAGGCCTATAGCTAGCAATCTACATAACTACATTTTCATACTGTAGTCCTTGCCCTTCTTTATCTATTACCTTTCAGAGTCTGATACAATCTATCCAGTGAGTGTTGTCTTGAACTGTACCATTGCCTTCTTGGAAGTGGGGTATCAAGTATATCTTCTTTGTTTGCACAAGGACCAATAGCTACAATCCACACATATCCCAGAATCCATTTTGTACTCTTCCTGTCCTCCACAATGTTAAGTGCTGGTAGTGATGATTACAGGACTTGGATAAGTTGAACAGTCTGCATGACAGGAAACAGACTTTCCCCCCCCCCCTGTGAATTCACTTCTGTTTGTCTTCCCACATATTCTGCTGATGTCCCCTGTCAAGCCCAGAACATAAAATAGGCTATCCGAATTTGTCCTAAGAATCTGTAAATGTCTCTGTCTTGTAACCTATTCTGGGCTTTTAAAAAATTCCCTGTAGCCCTGAATATCCCTTATGTAAAAGGCAGAGACCATTTTCCAAATTGTGAGGAAATGTAAGACTTCCTCAGAAGAAATAGGACATCTGCTTCTGATTCTGCTTATATCAGATCTTCCATGTGAGTGCAGAAGATGAACTAAGAATGATACCCAGCATAGTGCTTCATATCCTTTAATCCACAGTGCTCACTCACTTCTGCTTTGGGGTCTGCAAATGCATATGCCAGTCAAGAGAACACTACACTTCCTGAAGCCCCATAGTGAGATTTTAGGATATTAGCCTATGGGAGAGAAGATCAAGCTAGAAGCTTTCTCCTTGGCATGCCAACCTTTTCACAAGGATTGTGGCTGCTCATGTGGAGTATTGCAAGCACACTACCCCTCTGTGAAAATGAAGGCTTGGTACAAATCCCACAAGAGGACGGCTGTACATCTGCATCCAATCTACACATTTCCATTCAACAATGCTATTTCATAGAAATGGACCATGTCTTGAGTGACTAAAGCAGAAAACTCACATGGTGCCCCACTCCATGATTGAAAAATGTAATAACAAACCAAACTGCTTATGATTTTCTGCCTTTTTATCATTTCTCCAAACTGTTATTCAGGGTAGGTTGCGTCATCCTGCTGAATACGAGTATTCAGCATAATACTGGTTTTTGTGCACCAAAAACCAGGACTAGCACTGGTTTTTGTGCACAGACACAGACACATGTAATGGTCTCTGTGATGACATGGAATGACAATGAACCTAAGCAGACTGGTGTGCAGATGTCTCTGATGAAGAGGCAGTACATTCCACATACTTGGCATCCACTCAACCAACAATCAAGGTTGAGTTTTACTAAATGGATGGATTCATCTTTCTGCAAGTGACACCTGACCCTCCAATAGTTCCTTCTATACAGTTACCCTAGTCCAGGGGTGCTCACACTTTTTTAGCTCGAGAGCTACTTTGAAACCCAGCAAGGCCCGGAGATCTACCAGAGTTTTTTTTACAATGTTC